>NC_065448.1:173577003-174777003 GCF_917563875.1 Diabrotica virgifera virgifera | reverse complement strand
TGTAAAATAATTAGGGAAGCAGGAATTCAACAATTTAGAATTTTACATTAAGTTTCCTATGGCCCGTTTTACGATTCACCACCCGCTATAAAATAAAATGTGTATTATTTGTCTTATTATTTAATAATAACACAAATAATACACATATATACACAATAGCACACATTCAATGATCGAAAATCATTTAAAAATATGGGATTGTGTACTCTTGTGACGTAAAGTCAAAAATATAAGGCTCCCCACCACCGTCGGTCAAGACAACCGTAATAAAGTCTAATAACCGTGGGTTATAGCGGTGGGATTAAGGAGATATTAAGTAATTTTTTTGGTGAAAACGAGATCTATTGAATTATTGCATAAAGAAATTGATACGCCTCGACACCCTTAGTGAATTTTAAAAATGAAAGAAGAGGAATAAGAACGTAGGCACGTTCAAAGCCAGCATCAGCTTCAAGAAAAAGAGAACGTAACCGAAGAAGTAATAAGTCCTCAGGAAACCACAGTTCAACAGGAAGAAAAGGGTCAGATTTCCCTGGAAAACTTAAAAAAGAGTCAAAAGAAAGATAATCACTTAAAAGTCATACTGGAATGGCTTAAAAATGGAGTAAAACCTATTTGGCAGGAAATAACCAAATATAGTGGAACTATAAAGGCGTACTGGGCTCAATGGAACAATCTCTTTATCTTTCCAATGGTCTGTTTTATATAGGAAGTGGGAAAGTTTCGTTGGAGTAGATATAGTTCAATTAGTCGTAACGCCACAATCACATAAAAGTGTGTTGCAAGAAGTTCATGGCAACCTTTCTGGTGGACATTTTGGAGCCAAAATAACACTAGCCAGAGATCGAGACAGATAGATATAGAATATTGGTCTAAGTAATGCGATTTATGTAACGATAGAAAAGGACCTAGAACAAGAAGTCGTGGTCAGATGGCACAATATCTTTACGGAGAGCTTTGAACAACTTGCAGCGGATATTCTCGATCCACTTTCGATGACAGAAAGAGTAAACAAGTACTTAATGGTGGCAATGCATTATTTTCCAAAATAGCCTGAAATTGCACCCTTTCCTAATCAAGAAGCGATCACAGTAGAAGAACTAATCATAACATAAATATGCTGTATTACGACATGGAGTTCCTTTAGAGTTGCATTCTGATCAAGGACCAAACTTTGAATCAGGATTAAGGTAGGAATTAATGTAAATTTTCCACGATTAGACGGAATGGTCGAAAGACACAATAGAACTATTTGTCAATACCTTTCAATGTTTGTCGCTGATAATCAAAAAGATTGGGATACTTTAATTCCTCTATTCCTATTAGCCTATAAAAGTTCTGAACATGAAGCAACTGATTATTCTCCATCGATGATGATCATCAGAAGAGGAAATGAAGCTTCCTTAAGATCTTATTTTTGGAAGATTGCCTCCATGCGAAGAAGAACGCTCATCGCCGAAATACATCGAAAATTTGAAAGAAGAATTAAAAAAGGTCCACGAATTTGCTTGTAAAAGTTTAAAGCTTCAAAGTGACGAGGCCAAGGCAAGTTCGACATGCATGCTACCGGAACAACTTTCGAAAGAGGTGACCCAGTATGGTTATACAATCCCAGAGGTAAGAAAAACCAATACACCGTCCTGCAGAAAGTAAACGATCTAATCTACCGCATCCAGCTTTCAGCTAGAAGTAAATCCAAGGTAGTTTATATCGAGAGATAATGGGTCTATTGAATAAAAAGAAGAACCTATTTGCTTTTACTTACAAGTATTTAAGTATTTACTTAATACTAATTGAATAAAGTCATTTCTTTAATGCTTTATTTAATTACTATCAAGTAAATACTTAAATACGAGGAAGTAAAAGCAAATACTTCTTTTTATTCAATAGACCCAAATAACTCCATACCATCAAAGTGATCTTATTCTGGGCTAATTAGCAAAATTCATGGAAAAGTTATTTACCAGCAATTTTATTGCTGGAATCGAATTATAAGATCCTATATATTAATAATATAGGTATGCAAAGTCCGCAGATAGTGTGCTACTTTTTTATAAACAAAATGGCGCCGACAAATCGTATTGTTTTCAATTATTGCTATATAACTCCGAAGATTTTAACTTTACATCAAAAACACCCAAATAAAAATTCACCGCAATTAAATTCTGCATAGAGATATGTTTTTGCCGATTTGCACCGACGAAAATTTTCCTCGGAAAATGCGGGTTTTCTCAACAAAATCTCTAATTTTCAAATAAAGTTTTAGGTAAGTAAGTATTAAATCAATAATTAAATAACTTAGTGATATCGACTTTTATAGACGTCAATTACAGTCATATAAAAAACAGCTCCTGAAAATTACTATTTAAATAGTGAAATAATATATTTTGGGCTTGTAAAACTCGATCTATTACATCCTTAATAGTTTTTTATTCCCCGTGACCAAGAAAAACCTAGAAGTTAATTGTATTTGAATTTATTTTACCCCATTTGGGGTTTCCGTTTGGAGACGTCAATAATTGGAAGTGACAAAGTGTTCAGTTATTAAAAACTTTAAAATTTAATATGGACTATGCAGGGAGACCTCCAGATAAACCTCCAGATATTAACAGGATGGATCAAGATGATAATATAGAGAAAAGTAACATCAATATAAATAACACATGGGACGGTAAATCAAAAAATAAAGGAGAAACTGTAAGTAATAAATCTGATATTTCTACAGACAATATAAGAGAACATTTCCTATATCAAAGCAGTGACGTAGGTCCTTTCCATTTATATATAGAAAACAATACTCCGAACTTTAAAGGTCAGCTTAATGCTATCAAAATTGGCGACATTATACTCTCTAATTTTTCGAATTTAGATAACAAAATTACTAGTATTGATTCAATAGGCAAGAATAGAATTAGAATTAAATTTAAAGATTATCAATCAGCCAATTTTTTAATCAATCAAAAAACTTGCTCATTGTTTACAAACAACAATTTAGACGTTTACGTTCCGAAATTTATACTCCATAGACAGGGTATAATTAGGGACATAGATATAGAATTTTCAGAAGAATACATCAAAAATAAAATTAAACAATACGATATGCACTGTAAGTTCGAAGTAGTTTCGGTTAGAAGAATAAATAGAAAGGTAGAGAAACATATCGAAGATAAAACAATAATAGACAAAGTTCCAACAAAATCATGTATTGTTAATTTTAAAGCACAGACTCTTCCTAAATATATCACAATTAATAAAGTGATCAAAGACGTTGAACCATATGTTCAAAAAGTTCTATTATGTTTCTCTTGTCTACGTTTTGGACACCTTGGATTTAATTGTAAAGCACGTCCCAGGTGCAACAAATGTCATGATTTCCATAATACAAAAGATTGTACAGTAAATGAATATACTCCAACTTGTTTCAGCTGTCAAGGTAATCATTTGACTACACACCTAAGTTCATGTCCTGAATTTTCTAGACAGAAACAAATTAAGAATACGATGTCATCATTAAATCTAAATTTCTTTGATGCATGTAAACAAATTCCGAAAGTTTCATATGCCAATATTGCTGCCAGAAATAGTAGTTCTTCCTTGCCAACCAATTCTAATCAGAATGAGCAATCTTATCAAGTAATTCCAAATCAATCAGCTTCATCCGCAAAGAAATTCTCCTCACAAATGTTCTTCAGCAGTAATAACCCAGAAAAAATAAATTTTAAGCGACACCGCCCAAGTTCTCCCAATACTTTGGAATTAGCTAGAAAAGAAATACTTTCTCAAGAAAATATTCCTAGACAAAAAGGTGGTATTTATAATACGTCTAAATATACAGAGCATACACATACAACAAACTTGAAAACACAAGGAGTACCATCCCAATTAAATAATGTAATTTTAGAATTGGTTCTTAATATAATTAGTTCATTAAAACTCACTGAAAATTTAGACAAATCAAAAACAGAGATTATACAACAAATTAATAGATATTTAAGTACGGCAGCGATCTCACAAGAAGACTTACTATCTCAAACATCATGTCAGACACAACTAACCCTTTAAACTTTTTACAATGGAACTGTCGCTCAGCTGTTTCTAATAAACCAAATTTAGAAGCCTTTCTTATTCAAAAAAATGTATATGTGGCCATGTTATCAGAAACATGGTTTAAACCAGAAAAATTTTATAACTTCTCAGGATATAATTGCTTTAGATCTGATCGCCCTGATGGGTACGGAGGCACAGCAATTTTAATTAAAAATAAAATAATTACAGAAGAGATAAATTTATTGGATAATTATAATTTTACTTATACTTGCATGGCTGTTAAAATTTCGTGTATCAAGAAACCAATACATATAATATCCGTATATAAAGAACCAGGTATTAGAGTAACGGTTGAAGAATGGGTCAATTTTTTTCAAAACATTCCTTCTCCATTCATCATTGGAGGGGACTTCAACGCTCACAACATGGCATGGGGTTGCGAAAATAATGATACTCACGGTAAAGTTTTATTAGAGGCGATAGAACAATGTAATGTATTATACTTAAATGATGGTTCTCCAACTCTTGCACTAACTTCCAGCCCATCAGCAATCGATATAACAATATGTACCCAGGACATTGTATCTAAATTAACTTGGTCTGTTATTCAAGATCCACATGGTTCTGATCATCTTCCATTGATCATAGCCTTGGAAAACTCGGAACAAGCAATACAACCTGGTGACAATACACACAAAAGATGGAATTTACATAAAGCAGATTGGAATTTGTATTCATCGAACTTTTATTCGGGAAAACAACCACAAACTTATGAAGAATTAGTTACCGAAATAAACCGATGCGCAACCATTTCAATTCCAAAATCATACAACAATAACAAATATCCTACAAACAAGATACCAAAACCATGGTGGGATAATAACTGCGAATCAGCTGCAAATAACCGCAAAACAGCATATAGACATTATAAAACAAATCCTAATCTTCACAATCTAATTGAATACAAAAAAATTAGATGTCTTAGCAAAGAAAACTTTTAAAATTAGAAAAAAACAAACTTGGATAAATTACTGCGAAAGCTTAAACTCCAACACTCCAATCAGCGACGTCTGGAAGAAAGTAAATCGCTACAAAAACCGAAAGCAGTCCAATCAACTTCCGATAAACACCGAAGCTGCATGGATAGAAGAGTTCCATTTCAAGATTTCACCTCCTTGGGTTCCAAGTCAGATAAATGAAGCTACAGTTACCGTACCCAGAGAAAACTTCAATCTAGAGAAACCATTTGAATTATGGGAATTAAATCATGGACTCAAGCAAAATAATAGTTCATCTCCAGGGATGGACTGTATATCATATTCTATGCTATATTTTCTACCTACAGAATATAAACTATTATTACTACACATTTTTAACACTATATGGCAAAACAAAAATTTAATTCCCAAAGCATGGAAGGACTATATTGCATTACCTATAAAAAAGCCAGGAAAGCCAGATAACAAAGTTGAATCTTACAGACCTATATCTTTAAGTTCCTGTATACTAAAAACTCTAGAGAGATTAATCAAAAATCGGCTTGAATACTGGCTTGAGTCCGAAGATATCCTTCCCAAATCTCAGTACGGCTTCCGAAAATCCAGGTCTACACAAGATGCTCTCACTTCCCTAGTCTCTTCTTTACAGGTCAATTTTACAAATCAGGCGTCGACAGCTGCAGCATTTATAGATGTAACTTCAGCGTTTGATAACATAAATTTAGATATTCTTTATAAAAAATTAGTTAATCTTGGAATGCCACTTAAAATTTCAAATTTCATTGTATCCTTGTACAAGAATAGATGGACTTACTTAAAAATAAACGAGAACCTTTTACCACCAAGGTTAACGAGTATAGGTATACCACAGGGTAGTATTTTAAGTCCACTTCTCTTTTCATTGTACAATATAGATTTAGAACATATAGTACCTCCACACTCTAATATTTTACAATTTGCAGATGATGTTGTGTTGTACACCTCCCATTCTTCCCTAGACATTTGTAGACGTCAACTTGAATTTACATTAGATTGTGTAAAAAATGATTACCATTCTCTAGGCTTATCCATATCAACCACAAAGACTGAAATTTGTTTTTTCTCTAAAAAACGCCAAATTCCTCAAGGCACCTTCAAATTAGGTAGAATAGAATTTCCGATAAAAAATTGTATTAAATATCTTGGGACGTATTTGGATCGTAAACTGTTATGGAAGGATCAAATTCATTCTATTATAAAGAAATCAGAAAATTCTATGAATATCCTTAGAGCTTTTTGTAGAACCGGTTGGGGAGCTGACCCGAATATTGCATTGCTATTCTATCGCTCAATGATTCGACCAATTTTCGACTATAGTTGTCATTTATATGGGTCTGCGTCAACAGGATATCTTAATAAAGTTGAAATCCAAAGGAATAAATGTTTGAGACTCTGTCTCGGTTACTTAAAATCTACTCCTATTACTATTATTGAGATTGAAGCTAAGGAACCACCACTTACTCTACGTAGACAGTTTTGTACAGATAAGTTTGTAGCTAGAGCTATCTCAAAAAACGTCAGCTACTTAAGGACTATTCGTAACTTGAATATATTAGATTTAAGCCATAAATATTGGTGTACTAAAAAAACCCCCATATACGTTGAAAGCTACAGGAAGTTGACAATGAATGAAAACCAAATGTACAAAAACAAAATACCTTTAATTTACACTAAACCTCCTGAAACTCTCTTTTCCAAGGTAATACAAACAAACTACATGGATTCAAACCTTCCAGGTAATATTATCAACAAAATAATTAAAGACAGGTGGCCTATGTTTCAATATATTTTTACTGACGGCTCCAAAATTCAAAATAAAACCGGATGTGCAATATATCACTGGAATTCTGAATACAAAGAATCATGCCGATTGCCTAATGAAGCTTCAATATATACTGCCGAATTATCAGCTTTACTACTTGCGTTAAAATATATAGCCTCTGTTGGTATGGACAATTATATCATTTTCACCGATTGTAGAAGTATTGTGGACAAACTCACTTCTATCCAATCGACAAAAAATCTAAACCACATTGAGATAGAAATTAAGAGTCTATATTATGATTTTACTTCCTCGGGCAGTTCAATTATTATTTGTTGGGTGAAAGGACATTCTGGAATATTAGGAAATGAAGAAGTCGACAAATTAGCTAAATCTGCAGCTTTAACCAAACAAAACATAAGCAACATACTTCTACCAGTAACCGATATAGATAATATCAGTAAAAACCATTGCAAACAAAATTGGCAACGTGTATATAACCAAAGTACAACGGGAATAAATTTTAGAAATTGCCAGCCACTAATTCCCAATGAGAGATGGTTTAAACAAGAATCAAATAGGCTATTTATAAAAACAATAAACAGAATGAGGTCAAATCACGCACTAACCCCAGCATACAAACACAGCATAGGTATCAGTGATAACCCATATTGCGCCTGTGGTGGAATGGGAGATCTACAGCACCTCATATTGGAGTGTGGACTGTACAGACAAAATATTAAAGTAATGTATGAAAAGTTAATTGATCTAAATTGTCCTTTACCTGCCAATTTAAACGAAATTCTTTTTCCAAAAAATAAACAGACGTTACAATGTCTTTACGAATATGTAACGTCCTGTAAATTTAAATTTTAAATAGGCTTAGGTAATAAAATTATAAAATTGTAAAAATATCACACAAAATTGAAAAATGTATCCATTAATATAGTATAACACTCTGTAAATTTAGATAATAAGTAGGCTTAGATATTAACTTAAAATTGTTATTGTAATACCATACAAAAAAACACAAATAGTCTGGCTAATTGGCTCCGTCAAAGCCATTAATAAAAAAAAAAAAAAAAAAAAAAAAAAAAAAACTTAGTGATATCAAAGCTTTCTTGGTATAGATTGTAATTCCAGAGCCGGTGAAAATTAAACGAATATTTTAGCAACAATTCAATTGTTAATTAACAATTTAAGATCGCATTAATAACCAAAATAATCATGATACATTGATCAAACTTATAAAGATTATATTACTCAAGATGAGATGCTTATTTAATATTTTATCGACAAAATTTTGAAAAAAAAAAATAGTTATAATGTGCTGGTCTAATTAGTAAAGTACAAAGAAAGGTTATATACCAGCAATTTTATTGCTGTAATCGAATTTTATGATCCTACATATTAATAATATAGGTATGCAAAGTCCGCAGATAGTGTGCTACTTTTTTTATTAACAAAATGGCGCCCCAAATCGTGTTTTTTCAATTATTGGTCTATAACTCCGAAGATTTTAACTTTAAGCCAAAAACACTGAAATAAAAATTCACCCCAATTTAATTCTACATAGGGGCATGTTTTTCCCAATTTGCTCCGACGAAAATTTTCCTCGGAAAATGTGGGTTTTCCCAACAAAATTTCGAATTTTTAAATACATTTTTTGGGCAAGTAATTATTTATCAATAATTAAATAACTTGGTAAAATAAAAAATTTCTTGGTATAGATTATAACTGCAGAAGCCGGTGAAAATTAAACGGATATTGTAGCAACAATTCAATTGTTAATTAATTAACAGTCGCAATAACAACCAAAATAATCATGAGACATTGATCAAACTTACAAAGATTATAAAGATGTGATGCCTATTTAATATTTTGTCGACAAAATATAAATTTTTCATTTTTTTACATAATCTTTAAATGTTAAAAAAATAGTTATAAACAAATTAACATTTCTCAGAAATTGTCTATTATATCATAATTTTAAAAAATACTTAAAATGCGTATTTCAAAGATCTTGAAAATGAATCCTTTAAAATTTTTTTCCAACCATTTGCAAAAAAGATATGATATGAAACAGCAAAGTAAACATACGATTACTCCGTTGTTTATAATTTGTTTTAATTGTTTCCAAGCTTAAAAGTGAGTTTATGGTACAAACTAATTTCTCTCAAAAAATATCAAACATTAGTTCAATGGTTATATTTTAATTAAAGATTAAAAATGTTTTTTTTTGTAATTTTTAGCGCGAAAGTAGTCTTGATACAGAGCCGGAGCTAAAATGTTCACTCGAAGCGATTGACACGCAGCATACAAATACTACTCTACGTCGCGCGGCGGTCGTCGCTTCGAGTGAGAATTTAGCTACGGTACTGTATTAGTCTACTTTCGCGCGTGTAAATTACAAAAAAAAATATTTATAATCTTTAATTAACGTATAACCATTAAACTAATAATCGATATTTTTAAGTAATTAGCTTGCACTTTAAACTCACTTTTACGCTTTGAAAGAATTTAAAAAAATTATAAACAACGTAGTAATCGTATGTTTACTTTGTTGTTTTATAACTTTTTTGCAAATGGTTGCAAACAAGTTTTAAAGCATTCATTTTCAAGATCTTTGAAATACGCATTTTACCTATTTTTTAAAATTAGAATATAATAAAAACTTACTTTCTGAGAAACGTTAATTTGTTTATAACTATTTTTTTAAACATTTAAAGATTATTCAAAAAAATTAAAAATTTATATTTTGTCGACAAAATATTAAAATAGGCATCTCATCTTTATAAGATTTCAAAGTTTGATCAGTGTATCATAATTATTTTGGTTATTATTGCGACCGTAAATTATTAATTAACAATTGAATTGTTGCTAAAATATTCGTTTAATTTTCACCGGCTTCTGGCACTATAATCTAAACCAAGAAAGCTTTTATGTCACCGAGTTATTTAATTATTGGTAGATAATTATTTATCTAAAACTTTATTTAAAATTTAAAGATTTTGTTGGGAAACCCGCATTTTTCGAGGAAAATTTTCGTCGGAGCAGATCGGGAAAAGCATTTCTTTATGCAGAATTTAATTTCGGTGAATTTTTATTAGGGTGTTTTTGGTGTAAAGTTAAAATGTTCGGAGTTATGGAGCAAAAAATTGAAAAAAACACGTTTTGTAGGCGCCATTTTGTTAATAAAAAAAGTAGCACACTATCTGCGGACTTTGCATACCTATATTATTAATATATATAATCATAAGCTTCGATTCCAGCAATAAAATTGCTGGTAAATAACTTTTCCCAAAAATGGCCTATTCTCCGATAATCAGCCCAGACTATATAACCTGTTGGCTTCAACTGGTCCCTGATAGATCAGTTATTCGAGTCAAATAACTATAAAGGAGGGAGTAGTGTTACGACAGTTCCTTAAAATTAATCCCACATAGAAAAAGTCCCTTAGCCAAAAAGAAGAAGTATTAAGTTCAAGAATATTCGAGATTTCATCGAAAAATCCCGAAATGTCTAGTGAAGTCTGAAACGTCAGAAAAATGTATATCAACATAGGAAGTTGACATTTCATAGGACAGTATTATTTAAATTTTTATAAGTTGTCGGTGTATTAAAGTGTTGTTAACAAGTTGGTGTTTCAATAAATTGGTTTTAAAGTGTAACTATGGATATATTAGAAGAATTTGCTTTTACTTACAAGTATTTAAGTATTTACTTAATATTAATTGAATAAAGTAATTTCTTTAATGCTTTATTCAATTACTATTAAGTAAATACTTAAATACGAGGAAGTGAAAGCAAAGACTTCTTTTTGTTCAATAGACCCAATATAATAAAATAATACCAGACGTCATTACCTTGTTGTGTTGATGCGCCCAACGACGGTGCAGTTCTGGGCTTGGTGATAAAATCTTGTACGTTACTAGTCTTAATTTTTCCATTAGTCAAGTAAACCTCCAACCACAATCTATACCTTGTACCAGGCTTCAAATCCGAGACTATTGTCTTCGTCGGCGAATCCCTTTTAGCTATTTTAAATATACTTTGATCTTCTTTTCCAGAATCACTTTGGTAAATGGCCCTGTAGATGTTGACGTATTTATCTTCAGGGTAAGGTACTCCACTCCAGGATAGCTCAACATTTTGAGATTTAATTAACGATATTTCTAAAGTAACATTGAAACCATACGTATCTACTTCATTAGCTGTTGTAAAATGCAACATATGTTCTGCATGGAGTTCGGTAAGTTGACCCGGGAATGGGATAAAGAAGATTCCAATTTCATATTTTGTATTCGGTTTTAGTTTTTCCAAAGTGTAGCTAGTTACAGCTCGATGTATCAGCGGTGTTGCTGCGTATATTTTTCCATCAATTTCCCTAAATCTCAATTGAACACCATCGATAAATCGCAATTCGTTTTCATCGAATTTCTTCCAAACTACCGTTACCCAGGTTGAATTAATATCCGTAATAGCCAATTCTGGTTCAATCGGGATCATAGGAGGCAATGTGGTTGCTACTATGTCCCTTGGTGTCTTTATCTTGTAAATTCTGCTGCTATGGGTAGTGTGGATATCACGCAAGGTTATTGTTATCTTTATTTTGTATTCTGTGTTTGGTTTTAGATCTTGCAAATCGAATTCCAGTGAAGGTGTTGCTATTAAGTCATTTGGGGGAGCGAAGACTTGCAACATCCAAGCATCCAAGTTGTCATCTCTGAAAATAAAAATCAAATATATTATTAGAACCAAGAAAAATTTATAAGGAAGGATAGGTATGACTGCATTAAAAAGTTGTAGACCAAATGCATCAGGTATTATTGGTCGGTAGAGTTATATTTAGTGAAACTAGAAACTGTACGGAGTCGAGATATCAACTGTGACGTATTCATATGCCTGGATGACTTTGAGAAAGCCTTCGACAAAATACAACATAGACGGCTTGCAAATATATTAAGGAACACAGAAATAGATGACTAGGATGTGAGAATCATTACAAAATACCGATATCAGAAAGCTAAAATTCGAGTAGACCAGCAAAAATCCAAAGAGATTCCAATAAGCAGAGGAGGAATGCATATCAATTAACGGAACATTAGTGAATAATCTCAGATATGCAGACGATACAATACTCCTTGCGGACAGCAGAGAAGGGCTGCAAATTTTGGTTGATTGCACTACGCAGTACTGCGAGACATATGGAATGGCCCCGAACAAAAAGAAAACAAAAATCATGATTGTCAGTAAGAACAAGATTGAAGACGAAACAATCTGAATTAAAGAACAAGCTTTAGAGAAAGTGCTCAGATACAATTATTTGGGATGTGAACTAATTGAACAATGGGACTGTTCAATTACAGTTTTATTCCTTAATTTCTAATCTCACATTAAACTTAACTTCCTAATTTTTTATAGTTTCACCGTGTATAATAATTGTGAAACATATCGATTAATAGTTTAATCACCAGTTTATTCAATTTCCACAGTGAATCGCCAAATAGTTTTGCAATATTTACTCGTTTAAATTATATTTGTCAGCTTTCAAAGTATGTACAAAGTTTTTGTTAATACTATGCTAGATGCATTAACTTCTATGCTGAGGTATACATTATTAGTAAATTTATAAATTAGGGGATTCGAGCTCTTTTGAGCGCAGACTATTAAAAATAGTTACCTCATTAACAAGTCTAGTGCGCAAGTCATTGTTTGAAGTTACGTCGACAGAGTGTAATTACCCACAACTGTCGTGTAATAATTCAGTAGCTGTCAATAAAACCATTTTTTTTTACTCCACGACTTTAACATTTATTTATCATCGTCGATCGAGAAGAAACGGAAGCAGGGCATTAGAAAAAAATCGAAACTTATATTACATCAAACTGTCCAGGATAGCAGCCTCAAAATAAAATGACGCATTGCAGAGATTGCAGAAGCGCTTTCAATAAGATGAAAACAGTATTATGTAATGGAAAACTGGGAATAGAAATTAGATCTAGAGCACGGGCTTAGCCAGGGGGGGTTTTGGGGGTTCAAACCCCCCCGAAAAGTTAAGATATTAACATATTTCAAATTTTTATTATGAATATAGAGGTTATTTTATGTAGTTTTAGTCGTTTTACTTTTTTGAACCCCCTCCGAAACTAAAACCTGGCTACGCCTGTGATCTAGAGTTTTGAGATGCTATGTATTCTCTGTCTTTTTGTATGGAGTTCAAGCCTGGACAATTACGGACTTAACTGAAAAAAAACTTGCCAGCTTTGAGATGTGGTGTTATCGAAGAAAAGAAAAATACCATGGACACAACTCGTAACAAAGACGGAAATATTACGAAAGATCAAAAAAAGAAAAAGAAATACTCAAGACTATGAAGGAAAGAAAAATGAGCTACTTTGGTCACGTACTAAGAAATGAAAAATATGAGTTAATGCGATTAGTTATACAAGTAGTGGAGCCGATATGTGAAACAATTGTACATTTAATGATATAACTAAATAATTTGGACCACATATACTACACATATAAAGGTTCAAATTTAGATATGAGGCCATCTCAGATTTTGCCTTTTACAAAAATGGCGGGCATTCAAAATGGCGACTATATATGTGACTAATAGCACGATAATTTTTTAACGAGACGTCAGATTTCAACCAAATTCGGTATATAGGTTCTTTTTTTGATGTATAAGATCGAGGTCTTGAACTGCAAGAATTGATTTACCAGAAGTAGTGTTTTTCCTGGATTTTATGTAAAAATATGTTGTTTTTTTTCAATTCTTTCACCCTGTATGTATTAATTTTTCAAAAAGTTAATACCACCATTGAAAAAAGATTTTTTAAAAAATATTTTGAACTTTTTAGTTATGTTAATTACCATTTAATAAATGCATAACGTATCTTCACATGTACCTATGTGCGGCAGATTCGTGCAAATATTATAAGAATTATTGTGCATTTAATGGTAGAAGCATATAGTTTGGACCATATATACTACACATATAAAGGTTCAAATTTAGATATCAGGCCATCTCAGTTTTTGTTCCTTTTACAAAAATGGCGGGCATTCAAAATGGCGACTATACATATGTGACTAATAGCACGATAACTTTTGAACGAGACATCAGATTGCAACGAAATTTGATATATAGGTTCTTTTTTTGATGAATAAGATCGATATCTTGAACCGGGAGAATCGGTTTACCAGAAGTTGTGTTTTTACTGTTTTTTTATGTAAAAATATGTTGTTTTTTTTTTCAATTTTTTCACCCTGTATATATAAATTTTTCAAAAAGGTAATACCGCCATTAAAAAGAGTAAAAATATTTTTTAGAAAATATTTTGATCTTTTTAGTTATGTTAATTACCATTTAATAAATGCATAACGTATGTATGTTCACATGTACCTATGGGCAGCAGATTCATTTTGAATGCACGCCATTTTTGTAAAAGACAAAATCTGAGATGGCCTCATATCTAAATTTGAATCTTTGTATGTGTAGTATGTGTGGTCCAAATTATATGCTTCTACCATTAAATGCACAATAATTCTTTATTATGCACATTATTATTTGCACGAATCTGCCGCACATAGGTACATGTGAAGATACGTTATGCATTTATTAAATGGTAATTAACATAACTAAAAAGTTCAAAATATTTCCTAAAAAATATTTTTACGCTCTTTTCAAAGCCGGTATTACCTTTTTAAAAAATTAATACATACAGGGTGAAATAATTGAAAAAATAAACAAGATATTTTTACAAAAAAAATCAGGAAAAACACAACTTCTGGTAAACCGATTCTTCCGGTTCAAGAGTTCGATGTTTCTTACAATTCTTATAACATTTGCACGAATCTGCCGCACTAAAGGGAATGTGGAAGGAAAGAGAGGACCGGGAAGACAACGTACAGCTGGTTAATAAAAAAACTGATAAGACTCTTAAAGCGTATTTTGTAGAAAATTGAGCAGTGTATTTTGAAGGATAAATACTTATTATTTACATACTGTCACTGCCAAATCTTAAAATTTGTCAGATAACTTATTCTTTTCAACCTTAAAAAATGGCTCCACATGCTAGCAAAGAACTAAAAGCAAGAGTTGTAACGAAATTAGAAGATGGTTGGTCACTACCTGCCGTAGCGAACCGTTTTAACGTAAGCAGAACAACAGTTTTTAATATTAATAAAAGGTGGAAAGAACAAGAAACTCTCGAAAGAAAGGAAGGGTCTGGAAGACCAAAAATAGTTATCTACCGCTCATAAAGATCGTACGCTTTGGGAGAGATTAAAAGAGAATCCTTTTGAAAATGTGAAAACTGCAATAATCATGTCACAGTTTTCGGGAAGAAAGACAACAACTTGGCGCAGAATTAAAGCATCGCATCTTAGGTAACGAACTGCAGCAAAAATTACTTTTTTATGAATAATTATTACAATTTTTTACTTTTTTTTACTTAATAATTATTACAATTATTTATGAATTAACATATGTAATCAGTTGTTTGTTGTTTTGTTTGTTTATTTTATTATTTGTCCTAATAAATATAATATAATGTCAGACCAATCAAATACACTGCTCAAAATGATCAAGTCTTACTAAGAGTCGTATCGGTTTTTTAGGAACCAGCTGTACGTCCTGGTTGAAAATTTTAAAGCACTTGAGTGGAAAAACAACAATAGAACTTTTCAGAACCGCTGCAGACAGAGTTAAATGGGCCATGATGATTGCCAATGTCCTTAAAGATGAAGCACATGAAAAAGAAGAAGAAAGTGTAGAAGGAGTCAATCTAGATAATACTTTATCTAAAATGCACAAAAAGACTCACATTAATAAAGGATATTGAAAAATATATCAAGAAATAAAACTGATATATAAATATAACACCAAAACGAACAACATACATGAAGATCCTCATAAAATACAATAAAAATGCCTGAAAATAAAGAGATATCTACGTGATACATTTACAAATATCAAAAAACACCATGGTTTAGAAAACAAATAAAAAATATATCTAAAGAAAAACGAGAGGTACCTGAAGTATAAAACATCAAATACTCAAGAATCCAGAGAAGCCTATATAAGAATAAAGAAACAAATAAGCTAAGGAGAACACTAATGAACATTAAGAGCAGTTCACAAAAAGAATGAAAAGCGACTTCAAGGTGCACAAAAACAAATGTAGAGAATTATAAGGAACCAACGGAAACAAATAGCAGAATTAGAGGGAAATAATAACATACCAGTAAACGAATGGGAAAGATACTTAATGGCACTATTTAAAAGAAAGGAAAACAACAATCAACAAAACAACATGTACGACTTAAGTAAAGTGATCAAATGTTTCTAAAAGTGAAATCATTCTTCGGTAACCACAGCTAAATTTAAAATTACGTCAAAGAATGAACAAATGCTATATTTGATCAGTGTTTTTACATTGCACCAAGAACTGGATTCTAAAGGCTGACATGACCAATCGCCATGGTTGCATATAAGAATGCTTCGAATACCCTGGGACAGTGATGCAGACCAATAAAGCTATGCTAAATAGAGCAAATGCCGTTCGTGAGTTATTGCAAACTATTAAAATAAGAAACATTTCATACCTAGGACATGTTTTCAGAATCTTACTATGACTGATAGGTACATAATCCTTTAGTTTATCATGAATATTTAGTAATCCATATCTCTGGTCATTTCGATATCTACTGATGAAACTACCGTCTATACTTACCCTTAATGTCTCGAAGGCATATTTAGTTATTCAAAACGTTAATAAACCGCAATACAATAATATAAGGGTAATAAAAACAAAAAGGGTAATAACAATAAAATTTTTGGATATACGAATTATTCGTACACAAAAATATGTGTGAATACAAAGAACTATTAGACTTACTTTTTGTTATTTGTGTATCTAACTTCAACTCTTCCATGTAAGTTAACTATCACTGGAGGCACCATAAAGGCCAATCTTACAGTTCGTGGATCAATTGCCTCCAATGTATGTACCAAAATATCGTCCTCCGGTTGATTGTAACCATTAAATGGACCTGGGAATATGTTGCTTAAACAAATAAGCTAAGGAGAACACTAATGAACATTAAGAGCAGTTCACAAAAAGAATGAAAAGCGACTTCAAGGTGCACAAAAACAAATGTAGAGAATTATAAGGAACCAACGGAAACAAATAGCAGAATTAGAGGGAAATAATAACATACCAGTAAACGAATGGGAAAGATACTTAATGGCACTATTTAAAAGAAAGGAAAACAACAATCAACAAAACAACATGTACGACTTAAGTAAAGTGATCAAATGTTTCTAAAAGTGAAATCATTCTTCGGTAACCACAGCTAAATTTAAAATTACGTCAAAGAATGAACAAATGCTATATTTGATCAGTGTTTTTACATTGCACCAAGAACTGGATTCTAAAGGCTGACATGACCAATCGCCATGGTTGCATATAAGAATGCTTCGAATACCCTGGGACAGTGATGCAGACCAATAAAGCTATGCTAAATAGAGCAAATGCCGTTCGTGAGTTATTGCAAACTATTAAAATAAGAAACATTTCATACCTAGGACATGTTTTCAGAATCTTACTATGACTGATAGGTACATAATCCTTTAGTTTATCATGAATATTTAGTAATCCATATCTCTGGTCATTTCGATGTCTACTGATGAAACTACCGTCTATACTTACCCTTAATGTCTCGAAGGCATATTTAGTTATTCAAAACGTTAATAAACCGCAATACAATAATATAAGGGTAATAAAAACAAAAAGGGTAATAACAATAAAATTTTTGGATATACGAATTATTCGTACACAAAAATATGTGTGAATACAAAGAACTATTAGACTTACTTTTTGTTATTTGTGTATCTAACTTCAACTCTTCCATGTAAGTTAACTATCACTGGAGGCACCATAAAGGCCAATCTTACAGTTCGTGGATCAATTGCCTCCAATGTATGTACCAAAATATCGTCCTCCGGTTGATTGTAACCATTAAATGGACCTGGGAATATGTTGCTTATTCCTATAAATTAAGAAAATTATTACTATTAAAACACATGTTTACTCATTTTATACTAAATATTAGTATACAACTCATATTTACTCGTAATATATTTACTTCACTAATAAATATTGATTTTGAAATCAGCAACATAGTAGATTTTTAGTATTTTCGGTTTTAAAATTGACTTGTTTTTTTTGGTTTATTTCCCAGAGTTCGACGCCCTACAACCTAATACTTTTTGTTATTGTTTTATAAAATCTTCTTTTATTTTCTTTTGTTATTTTATTACTCCACAATAGTCCGTGCAGCTGTCTTGTGGCTGATCTTGCTTGGCCAATCCTGGAATGTATTTCTTCGTTACCCCCTGCTTTTGATGTTATTTGGGCTCCTAAGTATTTGAAGGTTTCTGTTGGTTTTGTAATTCCTATTTCAATTTGCAGGCTTTCTGGTTCTTCTCCTACTAGTAAGCACTCATTTGTTTGTATATTAATTGTGAGGCCCCACTTGGTGTACTCCTGTTTAAGTTTTCTATTCTAAACAAATAGTCTATATTATTCTCATGGCCGTCAGCCCTCATGATCGTCAGTCTAGATTGGCTTGGTCGTCAGCGAAGTGTATCGTGTACAATCTATGGTCTTCGATTGGAATGTCCATATTACAGCACTTTCTTCTTCTCCACAGCGAGAGCGCCTTATTTGGATATATTTTGAAGAGTGTAGGTGCTATGCAGCAGCCTTGCTTTAGGCATTTACTAATAGGAATTTCTCTAGTTAATTTGTTTCCAGTTTTAATGTTTATCGTCATATTTGTGTAAAGCTGTTGTACTGCTACCAAATAAGTGATTTCTGTAAGATAGATGATACTGTACCATGGGGACAACAGAGAAGACAGGAATGGAACCATCATTTTGTAGTGACGAACTAGTCCAAATAGCAAAAGATTTAAGACCAAAAGGCACCAGATCACCAGGTAAATCCATTAAAATTTTTAAACTCAGAAGAAGATTATCATTAATAACAAAAATGAAAATATGACTGAGTGGTCGAGTATTGGCTCCTGAACTTAATTATATCCGCTTAAAATGGCGACTAAATAATAAATAGAGCTGAAACTATGAGCAGTTGTAAATAATACAAAAAATTTAAGATAAAAACCGTTTCCATATGCCCAGAATGATAAAATAGATATTGAAATTTGTACAAAAGATTTCCTAAACCTTTAAAAAAATCAGTGAATATAAAGAAGGAAAAAGAATTGTCACCTTAAAGTAGTAAAATAGTGCAAGTTTAGAACTTCATATGAGAAGTTCAGAGTTCAGTTCAAAGACTACAGACAAAGTGTAATCATAATTTAATCTAATCTAATTGTTGCTCATAATACTTTTTGGTTCTAGTTAGATCTAATTTGGCCTTATATAACATTTACAAAATTGACGTTGTTGCTTAGCATTTTACTGCATTTATTCCTTTTATAAAGTTATAGGACGCAGCTATTAAGATGCAAATATTTCCCGCGTAAGTCAACAAAAATATTTTCAAGATAGGTACAAAATGTATTTCAAAGTTTTATCTGCTTGAAATAAATGATACTAAAATGATCAATAATACTACAGGCGCTTAAAGGACGCACGCTAGATTATAGGTACTTATACAAAATTATTATAGAAAATATACCTATAGGTAACAACCAATGTGAAATTACATATTGTTCGTCCGCTATAACTTTTCCCGTGCGTCACGATTAATTTTCAAACAAATTAAGTCAAAACATAAAGTGAAACGAACGTCGATGTGTATATACAATGTGTATACTGTATACTATATACTACACACATCGGCGTACGTTTCACTTTATGTTTTGACTTAATTTGTTTGAAAATGAATAGTGACGCACGGGAAAAGTTATAGCGGACGAACAATACTAACACTAATCGCATAAAAATAGAAGAGGGGGTTAGACAAGGATACCCAATGTTACCTAAACTTTTTAATATGGTGCTCGAACATGCTTTTAAGAATTTGGTTTAGATGACAAAGGGAATAAAAATAGATGGAGAATATCTAAACAAGTTACATTTCGCCGATGATATACTTAGTAACAATAGCCGAGGATCTAGGTATGGCAAATGGCAAGAGAGATGGTACAGGAACTCGTAGGGGCTACAGAAAATGTAGGTTTAAATATAAACAACTCGAAAACAGAAATAATGACAAATTTGGTGCCCAAACGGAACATCAGTATTGGTGGGCAAGAAATAGAACTCGTAGATAGATATAAATACCTGGGACATAAAATTATGATTGGTAGGGATAATCAGACTCATGAACCAAAGAGAAGAATCGGCCTTGGGTGGGCAGCATACGGAAAACTGAGAGAAACTTTTAAACGTGAGCTGCCCACATGCCTAAAGAGAAAGGTATTTGATAAGTTTCTCCTCTCAGTCTTAACATACGGAGCAGAAACCCTTTCCTTAACAAAAGCCTCGGCTACCAAACTTAAGCTTTATATAGAGAATAATGGAGCGTTTCATGTTAGGAATAAGTCTGCGAGATAGAGTGAAAAACGAAGAAATCAGGAGAAGAACCAACGTAACTGACGTCATCGAAAGGATAGCCAGACTAAAATGCGGATGGGCAGGACACATAGTCAGAATGACAGATGGGCGATGGACAAAGAGGTTATTGGAATGGAGACCAAGGGAAGACAAGAGAAGTGTCGGTTGACCACCTGCAAGGTGAACTGACAATTTAAGAAGGCTAAATAAAAACTGGACGAGGGCGGCGCAAGATAGACGGTGTTGGAAACAGGAGGAAGAGGCCTATGTTTAGCAGTGGACTTTTGAGACTGGATGATGATGATGAAAGTGATCAATAAAGGATCTAGTACTATGAATAACAGATACTGTAGTACTATGAATTAAATAATATTGTAACAAAAGATTACTTTTGACCGACCCTCGTATAACAGATCCCATCTCCACACACACAGATCCACCTCGATCTTTCTAGATAAGACGTGACGCAGCGGGGCGGAAGACGAGCAATTCTCCGAATGTCGTGACAATAACTAGAGATGGGCAGAATCTTCGAGAAATAACGACTGGGCTATAAATAGGAACGGATTTTGTAAATAGGTTTAGTTTTTAAGCTAGAGTTTGTAAAAGAAAACTTGTATAAGTAAATTAATAAAGTCGTATATAAATACGAATCGCTCGTTTTATTGTTACAATATAAACAGGAGCTTTTTTAAAAGTTACTTAAAAAATGTAATAATTAAATATCATTCACAATACTTTGTTGCTGATTTCAAATCAATAAAGTACCATTTATATAAATAACAAACTAACCTGGGTGTGATATATTAGATCTATTAGGCAGAGGAATGCTTTGTGGGCCCAAAAATGGTCTATTAATATTGGGAAGAGGTGGTAAAGAACCCTGTCCGTTTGGAAGAGTATTTCTATGGAATTCGTTCAAAAGTTGTTCCAATGAAAATCCGGGAGGTAAATTACTGGGAACGCGTTCCCCAGCCGAATTTTGGGGCACGACGTATGGTACCAGATGTATGTGTGATTTGTCTCCATTTGATATGGAGTTGGGTTCTTGTTTGGAAGAAGTAGGAATGCTGTGAATTTCCAAAACGGATCCTGATGGATAATTACTTAGTTCTGGATGTTGGTTAATAAATTGCAATAGTTCTTCGGCATTTCCATGACCGTGTATTTCAATTTCAGAATGGATTGGACTATCCACAGATTTCACCGTCGAAATATCCGAAGATATTGTTGATGGGGGTGTAACAAAAACAGGTGTCTTTGTATTTTTAGTTTTATCTGATTTGCTTGGTGTCGACGCGGAAGATTTATCTATCTTACTTCCGTTTTTCTTATGGTAATATGGATTTTCTTCAATAGCGACTACGGGCTTTGTTGCTGTTCCCATAACACTATTACTTTCCTTACTTGAATCCCCATTTTCATAAACAGCAAGAGGTCCTAGTGTTTTTGAAGGTTTGCTTGGAGAGAACGGTCCAAAGAACGGAGATTTTGAAACATTTTTGTTAGTTTTGTTGTTTTCTTTGACTAAAATAATACTTTTCTTCATTAATAAAGATGTGTTTAAAGTTTAAAGCCTTCCACCTGCCAAAACCATGATTATTTACAGTTTTATTATGTAAAATTTTCTGAAACCTTGCTTACTTGTTTTTGATAGTTTATATGCTGTATGTTTAGAGCGTCAGTCCACAAACTAATACCACAAAGCCATTATAAAATAATTTTTGTTTTCAACAAAAACAAAATTGAATTAAGAAATACCATAAATCCTGTATCAGTTATATCAATAATATTTTACAAATATTTACAAAAGGGCGAAGATAAATTAAGTTTGTGATTTTTCTGCAATGATACGATATACATTTACTCTTCTTCTTCTGTAAAAAAATTTGAGGGGTTGGTTATTTTTAATATATTATATAGACTACATATTTACATTATCATCATAATTCAGGTTATCAATTTATCTAGTACCGAACGTAGGCCTCTCTTGAATGCTTTCATATATTCCCATCTTTTGTATTCTCTCTCCACTGTGTGTGCATACGTTGCAAATCGTCGGTCCATCTTGTGGGATAATACCCTTACTTCTAAAGACATTTTCTCCGGGTCTCCACTCGATAGTTCTCTTCATTCATAATTATACATCTCCAAGTGGAGCAAAGGGCACCTTGCGGTGTTTCAAGTAGCATGAGGAATGATGGTGAGGTTCCCACGCATTATCTGTTGAGTTCCGTCCAATTTTGTTTACTAGTTTTCTCCATTCTTTTCTGTTTTTTGCTATCTTTTTTGCATCGTTCCATGTTAAATTATTTTCTTTAAGTTCTTTCTCTATTGTTCTTTTCCACGTATAAGATGGTTTACCCTTTCTTCTTTTGCCTTGAGCATTGTAATGTAGAGCTTGTCTAGCACTGGTACAACTGGCACAACAATATTTGTTGCTGGTTTTCGTAAGGTGTGTCCTATCCACTTCCATTTCCGTTTTTTTATTGTATATTCTTCCTTTTTTCATTTGTCATTCTCCACAATTCGTCATTAGTAATTTTGTTTGGCCAAAATATTCTCAGTATAATATGCAGGCACCTGTTAATAAAGGATTGTATTTTTTGAAAGAATTGTTTATGGTGTTTTCATGTTTCTGCTTCGTATAACAAGACAGACTTTACATTAGTTTCAAATAATCGTACCTTTGTTCTTCTGCTGATGTTTGTCGAGGCCTATATCTTGCGTAAAGAGTTGAAATCGTTTTGTGTCAAGCTTATTCTTTGTGTTATGTCCTTTTCTGTGCCTCCTGTTGTGTTTACCAGACTGCTCAAATAACAGAAATCTTTTACTTCTTCTATTTGTTTCCATTCTAAAAATATATTGTTTCCGTTCGTTTCCACATTTGATAATATTTTCGGTTTTTGAGATTTATTTTTAAGCCGGTTATTTTTGCTATGTTGTTCAATCTGGTAATTTTGTTTTGCACGTGTTGTCTGTTTGATTTTATGAGGCTTATGTCGTCAGCGAACTCTAGATCCTCTAGTTTTTTAAATGGTGACCATTGTATACCAGTTTTTTATCTTCAGTTTGTTTCATTATCCAATCTATGACTATTATAAACGACGTCGGTGAGAAGACACACCCCTGCCTTACTTCTTTTTTGATGCTTATTTGTTAGGAAAGTTCCCCTTCATGTTCAACTTTAGCAAAACATTCGTCGTAGGAAAGCCTTATTACTCTTATATATTTGTCTGCTATTCCATAGAGTTTTATTTTTCTCCACATTATATTACGATTTATTGAGTCAGACGCTTTTTCGAAGTCAACAAAGTTAATATAAACTTCCTGATTCATTTCCGCTGATTGTTCCAGAATGATTCTTAGGATGTTTATATGGTCAATACAGGAACTGTTGGGTCTGAATCCTATTTGGTTAATTCTTAATTTTTCATTTATGGGATCTTTAATTATTCTCTTCAATATTATCCTGGCCATTATTTTGGCAGCTACAGTGAGAAGAGTGATTGGTCTCCATTTTTGGCACAGTGTGAGATTTCCCTTCTTTGGTAGCTTTATTATAACTCCTTCACCCAATCTTTTGGTATATTTTCCTCGATCCAAATTTTTTGAAATAGTAAGTAGTGCATATCCACTGAGAAGTTTAACTGTGATTTTATCAGTTCTGCGGGAATTCCATCAACACCAGCCGCTTTGTCGTTTTTTAAAAGGTTTATAGTATACCTTATTTCATCCTTCGTAAATTCATTTTTTCTAATGATTAATGTTTCGTTTCTCTGTGTTTCTTCCATCTCTATTTGTGATTCAATTCCTTCTTCATAGAGTTCTGCGAATAATTGTGTCCATCTTTGTGCGATTTCTTTTTGAATTATGAGTGTTTCTCCTTCTTTTCCCATTAGTTTCCTTCTCTGCTTGCTCTTACCCCCTTTAGTTTCTTTTGTTATTGAGTAAAGTGTCCTGGTGTCATGTATTCTCGCTGCTTCCTCTGCTTTTCTGCCATTTGTTCTATATACAGCCTTTTATCTGTTCTGCCTTGTTTTTTAACTTCTTTATTTTTTTCTGTGTATTTTCCCTGCATTTCTTTTCGTTTTATTGGGTTTGTTGTTCTGATCAATTCGGTTTTGATTGATCTTCTTTCCTTGATTTTTGTTTTAGTGTTCAGCGTTATCCATAGTTGATCGGCTTTTCCCTTGTACCCTAATATCTCTTTCCCTGCTTCCATGTACGCGTTTTTATATATTTCCCATATACCTTCAATGCTAGATTTTCCTACTTGTTCTAAGTTTTTCACATGCCTCTCCAACGTTTCTTGGTATTTGTTTGATATGTTAGAGTCTCTTAATTTATTTGTATTGAATTTTCTATGTTTTTTGTTTGATTTATAATTAGCTCTGAGGCTAATTTTTATTTTTGCTCTCACTAATTCGTGGTCTGATGCACAGTCGGCTCCTCTCATTGCTTTCACATGTTGTAAGGAATTTTTTCA
This sequence comes from Diabrotica virgifera virgifera, assembly GCF_917563875.1. NCBI lineage: Eukaryota > Metazoa > Arthropoda > Insecta > Coleoptera > Chrysomelidae > Diabrotica > Diabrotica virgifera. Next base: position 174,752,074 of record NC_065448.1, on the reverse strand, counting down.
CTTCTTTTCAATGAGTATGTGGTCAATTTGGATCTTAAATTTCCAACCTGGTGACGTCCATGTTGTTTTATGGATACCTTTATGTTGGAATAATGTTCCCCCAATCATCAAATCATTTGTCGAGCAAAGATCTATTAATGTCGTGCCATTGTCATTCCTTTGTCCCATGCCATGATTCCCCATTATATGTTCCTTTCCATTATTATTAGATCCTACTTTGTCGTTCCAATCCCCCAAAACGTAGTAGTTCTCTTAGTCCATGTATTATTATCGAAAGTCCCATATACCAAAATTTGAAGACCTCAACTGTGGAACCAATTTCTGGGTGCAACCTTAATCTCTGCCTTTTACAATTTACAAGGCAAGCAGATGATGAATAAAGAAGACAAAACGGTGTCTATAATATGCAGTCACGTTTGTCCATTCGTCTAGGTAAAAATTCCAACGAAAGTTGGTTCCGTGTACTCACAATATAAGTAAACTTTGAAAATGAAAGACATATTATGTCTCATTTTTTCGGTTAAGAGATTATAAATCATCTCCTTACGTAGGTTTCACGCTCTCCAGACATCTTCAGAGGGGCTATATGATCTGCTCTTATTGTTATTTCTTCTTATGACCCGTCTGTCCTATTCCACTTCAGGGTTGTTATTATTGTATGTATACTATTATTTTTGTCAAGGTGGAGACTTCTGCATCGTATATGTGAACAGGTAGGGCACACTGATTGAAATATTATGACATATGGGGAGCTCTGATTTTTGTCTGTCTCACGTCTCATCAAACGCGGTCCATATCCTATTCTTCGGTAGAGTTCACAACTTTGACATATTTCATTACTACACATTTCATCTTTTTATAAGTTCATGTGTTTCATTTCTTATTCTCGTGTAATCTTCATACACTTATGGTGTCTTGTTTGCATGAACTTCATATAAGATTTTTCTTTTTCTTGTATTTTTCCTTTATCTCCGTACAAAGCTTTTTTTAGCTGAGTCTAAGATGTTTGGACATGCGCATCATCAGACTAGTTATTCTATATTCGTTGCATCTTTTTACCCGCTACGTCTTCGAAATTGTTATATTCTTCGTGTACTTCAACATTAGCATACACGTTATTAAAAGCTTAACTAGAGCACTGATGTGGTCCTCTTGTATCATTTTAAAAAGTTTAGCTGGGATGTTGTCTGGTTCATTAGCTTTCTTGGTTTTTTTTCTGATTTTATTGCATGAAGAAGTTCAGATCTAAAAATTTTATATCCTTCTTGATTTACATCGCTCTGTATGTTTGTTATATAGTTATTCCATGTTTCTCGTTCTTCGAACGAGAAGTATTTCTCTTTCATAAATAATAACTTTTCCTGTATTATTTATTAAAGTATTAATGTTTTTCTTATTATACAGGCTAGCCAGTTCACGAACTTTCTTATGCATATTGAACATGTCATATTTCTTTTCTAATTTGTTCAATTTTGAACATTTATCCGCCATCCAATTTGCTTTAGAAGCTCGTATTTTTGTTTTATATTTTGTTGTTTTTTTTCTGTATTCGTCTGTCTTATCATTTATCATTGTATTGTCTTCTTTGCTCCGTAAAGTCTAGTATTTCTTTTGTCATTCATTGTTGTTTCTTGATCTGTTAGCTACAGTATGTTCTTCTAGTAAATGGGTCATATGCTCACGAAATAATTTCCATATTTTCTCAACATTTTCAGTTGTTCTCATTTCCTTCATGTAATTATTGTTTATACCATTTTCGATTCTACTTTTGTTATCTGAAGTAGTAAAAATGTTTTGTGATATTTGTTGTTCTCTATTCGTTGCATCGACGACTAAAGAGTTGTGATCAGATGCAATATCTGCTCCAGGGTATGCTGTATCTCTACTGATGGAGTTCCTAAATCTCTTATTGATAAGATTGCAATCCAGTGCTCATTAAACTTACCATGAGATATTTTATTGGGGGATTTTCAAGTTATATGTGGACTCTTTATTTTGATTTTAAACGAGTATATCTATTCTGTGATTTTTACAAAAGTTTTCTGTTAAACAACTTTAGTACATCATTTTTTCAATAAATCAGGTGATACGTTACCACTTTTACACAACGAAAGGTATAAAGAATCATTTAAAACAACCACTCCAATATCAATAAATATCAATAATTATTATGTTGTTCCACATCCATAAGTATGAAAGCAAATTTTTTATACATTGTTAGAAATGAGTATTATTATCAATAAGCAATACCTATATACAATAACCGTCAATAACTATTTAAAAAATGTGATTTATACGAGAAAATATCATTTAAATTTAAAAGATTTCACCATTTAAAAAATTGCATATTTTAAAGATTATTGGTACTAAACTCGAACTAATCTAATATAGAACTGATTTCAATCAGAAAGTCATATAGGTCTGGATCCCGCGTACCAAAAAAAAGTTGATTAATAGCAAGCTGAAAATTTGTTAATAGCTTGAGGGTGTCTAGTCGGACAAACTTTGATATATTGGAACACTGGAACAGGGGAAGTTTTAATTGTGGAACAGGTTAAAAATTCGGAACGTCAGACTACGAAAACGTCAGATGTATTTTGACCGACAGAACATCCAATTGATTTGTTACCCTTTCATTCAACTCTTATGCAAAAATCAGACTGCCATTACTTACCAACATGATTTCTGTCATTTGACATGCTCTTCGTGTTCCACTCATTAAAATGCGCAGTTCGTGATACACAATAGTCTGACATTTGCATGGGAGTTTAATGAAACGGCAACAAATCAATTGGAAGTTCTGTCCGACAAAATACATCTGACGTTTTCGTAGTCTGACGTTCCAAATTTTTAACCTGTTCCACCATTAAAACTTCCCCTGTTCCAGTGTTCCCATTAATCAAAGTTTGTCCGACTAGACACCGTTAAGCTATTAACAAATTTTCAGCTTGCTATTAATCAACTTTTTTTTTCTTATGCGGGATCCAGACCTAATAAATATAGAAGCTTTAGAAGTGTATTAAAAATTGTTCTATAAAATCTTGTTCTGTAGAAATCGTATCATAAAGATGGCTGTCTAAAGTACTTAATTAGTCTCTTCAATAAAATCAGTAAATTCTGTCTTGTTTTCTGCCTATACATTCTACATAAACCAGGTGGTACCTGTTTTAAAATGGCCACATTTGTTATTTAAAAGTATATAAACGTAGTTTTGGTAGAAATCGCTTCCATATATCTGTTCCGTTTTACATTTATTTTGTTTGTACAAATATAGTCTAGTCGCAACATATGGGGTCCCGTGGACACTTTTAGTTCGCCGCGATTTGATGGTGGAATTATAGGTTTTTTGGGTCGCTGAATCCAATGGAAGTAGTCTGGAGGCCCAAATGTGGTGCGTTTAATTGTTATTAACCAATTATGGTAAAATTCGGTGTTTTTCAGGAATTATTAGAAGCCCTGTAAATAAATTGATAGTGTTAAGGTCTTCTCTGGTGTATTTTAGGTCGCTGAAAAGAATGCGACTAGTCGCGATTACTCAAAATGTGTTCCTGTTTTGTTAATAACAAAATATTTATTTATAGCAAGTTACTTATAGCAAATTATAGCAAGTTTATTTATAGTTATTTACAGCAAGTTTGTAGTCTTTTTTATAGTATTTTTATATGCTAAATCGATTGTCACTAGTCGTGATAGCTTAAACCACGTTCCGACTTTGTTATTAATAAATAATTGCAAAAATAACGGTTTATAAGTAGTAAGTACGTTCACTCACGGTTTTTGCTCTGAATTTTAAAAAACCACTTGGATTGACATGAAATTTGGCATGCACGTAACTAACATGTCAAACAAAATAAGTGATATTGTGCCGATGGGGATAATGTACTGGGGGTGAGTTTCACCCCGTTTAGGGGGTGGAAAAAGAAACCTTTAAAATAAGTCAGGAACTAAATAAACTGGTTAATTGTAAGTATCTTTTGCTCTATACAGTTTTTTCACTAAGTCAATACTTTTCGAGTTATTTGCGAGTGAATATGTTCATTTTTCAGCAAAAAAACCAAATAACTCGAAAGGTATTGACTTTGCGAAAAAGCTGTATAGAACAAAAGTTGCTTAGAATTAATCAGTTCATCTACTTCCGGACTTATTATAAAGGTTTCTTTTTTCACCCCTCAAAAGGGGAGAAACTCACCCCCAGGGTAAAAGCAGACGTCGGCACAATATCACTTGTTTTGTCTGACATATAAGCTACGTGTATGCCAAATTTCATGTCAATCAAAGTGGTTTTTTAAAATCTATTCCTTGGGCTTCCAGATCACTTCCATTGGATTCAGCGACCCAAAAAAACCTATAATACCACCATCAAATCGCGGCGAACTAAAGGTGTCCAGGGGACCCCCTGTGTTGCGACTAGACTAATGCTCGTTTTTATGTCTACACCCAAATGTAAGCATACCAATTCATTCCAAACCACTTTGGTATGTAACACACTGCGAGTCACACATTATATTATTACAGTCCCAACTTAGAAGCAAAAAGTTTGTGTGTAACCCGCATATCAGTTCAGTTGTTAATTGTGTTTGAATACGTTAAATAAAAAGTGTAGCCAATAAACTCTTATTTCTTTCCATATCATATCACAAAAAATCATATTTTTACTACGCGAGAGTTTTCAAAATGGGCTTAACTTTTTATTCAATAATATATTAAGAACATTTCTCAACTCTGAACAAGATTATTTCAAAAATCAATGATTTGTCATTTTACAACTTTTTCAATTCTACATTCTTATCGTTCTCCATCGGGAGATAAAGTTATGTTCGTGTTGTTCGCAGACGAGGAAGCTTTAATCAGGAGGAAATAAGCTTAAATTCGAAATAATAATCCCAAGAATTTACATAAAAAATATTTTCTCGTATATTAATACTTATAGATTTTTGAAAATTTTTACACAACCAAATTACATAATTATGTGGATTTTATTTACATAAAACCGAGAGAATGCAGGATATAGGAAAACTTTTGTCAGCTCTAGTAATAATCCGTTTTTTCACCATTTTGTCTACGAGGTAAACTAAGATTTTTAGAAGCCTTACTGAAAATATTATTGTGAATACAAAAGTATATTTCTGAAAATACATACAAACAAACACTTTCAAAAGATGGCATTGCAAGAGGTGAATTAATTTAAAAAGGGATCTGAACTACAGAAACAGAGAGAGTAATTGATAGACGAAAACGTGAAGAAACCGAAATATTCGATAATAATCAATTTGGCTTTATGCAGGGCAGATCAACAACAGATGCAATTTTCATTGTAAGGCAATTGATGGAAAAATGCAGGAATAAAGAAACAAACGCTAATCTGGTATTTATTGATCTTGAGAAAGCATACGATAGAGTTACTCGAGAGATGCTGTGTGGGCACTCAATAAGAAGGGAGTCCCCGGTGAATATGTACATACATTTGTGAGAGATTGTGAGAGATACGTATTAGGGAGTGACAACTAGTCTAGGACAGGTGTAGGAGGGACTGATAAATTTCAGTGAAAGTAGGATGCTCTAACTAGTCACCAATTTTCATGCAAATCGATGGAGGTTTAACAAAATAGGAGGTGAAAACCTTTAATGACTGCACTAACTTTCCCCTTTCATCCCTTATTGCTACTTCCTGTATCCACTGAGGTGTCAATCTGAAAGGGGTCATAATTGTCAATATACAATGGACACATTTCACAGGAAAAACTCCATAATACTTATGACGATGATTTTTCGGCTCTAGCTCTCAGTCTATTTGGATCGTAGCCCAGTCGGGATACATTTGACCTTTCATTAGGAGCTGCCCCAAATTTTATTTTTCTAATCTTTAGGGGGGGTCAATAGTAGTATAAATTTAAAATCTCGACTGAACTTGACCGTGGCGTTAGCCGCCATCTTGATTTTAAACGAGAACCTTTTTGCTCAATATCTCCGCCATTTTCAACTTTTCGACAAAAAATATGGAAACTGAAATTGTTGAAAATGCGATTTTCTATAATTCCGTTTATTATAATTTTTTTCGTGCGGTCCATATTTTCCGAGTTATGTGGAAAACAGAGTTAAAGCATAATTATGGATTTATTGAATTATCTCGTTTATTATTACTTCTACAACAAATTTTAACCTATACAAAAATAAAGAGAATTAAATTTTGTACAATTTTTATCTCCTTCATTTTTTTTGATAAAATCAATATTTAAGGTAGTACGTATGCGCAAAAGCCGCGAGCGTAAGACCAGATTGATTTTAAAGCAATCGTTTTTGTTCAATATCTTCCCCATTTTCAACTTTTTGACAAAAAGTGTAAGGACTGAAATTGTTGCAATTACGATTTACTACAATTTTTCGAGAGAACCAGTGGCGGGTCTAAGAGGGGGGGATGAGAAAGTTCCCCCAACGGGGTCCAAAATTTAAAAAAAATTGTTAAAATATTAAAATATGTTAGCTGACATGAAACTTAATTATCGACAGACAAATTCAAGCAATGAAACCTGCTAGTTAATAAAATTAAGTGAACTTAATGCATATAAGTTATTATTTATGTCTTCTATGTACTTAGTTTGGTTGGTGTTTCATTGGAAGTTTCAAAAATTGTATAAAATATAATGTTCTTTATTTTTGTTTATGTACAATTATGTCGTAAAGTTAATAATAAATGGGACAATTCAATAATTATGCTTCCCCTCCGCTTCCACTATTTTCCTCCTGAACTCGGAGAATATTGATCACATAAAAAATTGTGGAAAAGAAATTGTAGAAAATTGCGTTTCCAACAATTTTAGTTCCTACCGTTTTTGTCGAAAAGTTGAAAATGGCGGAGATATTAAGCAACAACGGTTCTCCTTTAAAATCAATATGGCGGCTAATTCAACTGCGGAATTCAGTCGAGATTTTAAATTTACACTACTATTGATCTCCCCTAAAGGATAGAATTATAAAATTTGGGGCAGCTCGGAAAAAAGATTCAATTCAGTAATTATGCTCCCCCCACCACTTTTTACTATTTTCCCACTTAACCCGGAAAATATTACCCGCATGAAAAAAATTGTTAAAAAGAAATTGTAGGAAATCATATTTGGAACAATTTAAGTTGAAAATGGCGTAGATATTGAACAAAAACAATTGCTACAAAATCAATCAGGTCTTACGCTCGTTATCGCTTACTGCCATTATCGCATACATACTACCTTAAATATTAACTTTAGCAAAAAAATGAAAGAAACTAAAATTATGTAGAATTCAATTCTCTCTATTTTTGTATAGGAACATTTTTGCCGTAAAACTAGCAATAAGCGAGATAATTCAATAATTATGCTCTATTTATATACAGGGTGTCCCGAAAAGATTGGTCATAAATTATACCACAGATTCTGGGGTCAAAAATAGGTTGATTGAACCTCACTTACCTATATACAATAGTGCACACAAAAAAAGTTACAGCCCTTTCAAGTTACAAAATGAAAATCGATTTTTTTCATATATCGAAAACTCTTAGAGATTTTTTATTGAAAATAGACATGTGACATTCTTATCGCCGCAACATCTTAAAAAAAAATTAAAGTGAAATTTGTGCACCCCATACAAATTTTATGGGGTTTTGTTCCCTTAAACCCCCCCAAACTTTTGTGTACATTCCAATTAAATTATTATTGTGGCACCATTAGTTACACTAACTATTTTTAAAACTTTTTTGCCTCTTAGTACTTTTTCGATAAGCCAGTGTTTATCGAGATATTTTGAATATTTGTCGAATCCACCACATATTTGTATATGGTTAAGTGCGATTATAGAGACTTGTTAATAATCTGAAAATTTATTTATAAATTACATTTGTAGGTATATTTTGAAAAAGAAGCCACATCTCAACAAAACGTGACTGGTCAAAAAAAGACTAAGAGGCAAAAAAGTTTTAAAAACCCTGTGTTTAACTAATGGTGCCACAATAATAGTTTAATTGGAACGTACACAAACATTTGTGGGGTTTAAAGGAACAAAATCCCCATAAAATTTTTATGTAAATATATTAAAAAAAAAAGCCGCATCTCGATAAAAACTGGCTTATCGAAAAAATATTAGGAGGCAAAAAAGTTTTAAAAACGTTGTGTTTAACTAATGGTACCACAATAATGAATTATTTGAAACGTACACAAAAGTTTGGGGGGGTTTAAGGGAACAAAGCCCCCATAAAATTTTTATGGGTTGGACAAACTTCACTATAATTTTGTTTTAAGATTTTCCTGCCATATGAATGATAAATGTCCAATTTCAATAAAAAATCTCTAATAGTTTTCGATATATTGAAAAAAATCCATTTTCATTTTGTAACTTCAAAGGGCTGTAACTTTTTTATGGGCACATTTGTACTAAGGTAAGTTAGGTTCAATCGAACTATTTTTGACCCCAAAATGTGTGGTATAATTTATGACCAATCTTCTCGGGACACCCTGTATAACTGTCACTATTCTCCGCTATAATTCGGAAAATATCGATGGCACAAAAAAATTGTAAAAATAAAAATGATAGAATGAATGATGACATTTTCAATAATTTTGGTTTTTAAACTTTTTGTCGAAAAGTTGAAAATGGCGGAGATATTGAGCAAAAACGGTTCTCGTTTAAAATCAAGATGGCGGCTAACGCAATGGCGGAATTCAGTCGAGATTTTAAATTTACACTACTATTGACCCCCCCTAATGATTAAAAAAATAAAATTTGGGCCAGCTCCTAATGCAAGGTTAGGCCTGTTATTCGTCTAACCCGACTGGACTATCGGTATTATAGAGTAATAAGGAAATAGATGAAGATACTTGTAGTAGAATTAGGGTTGGATGGATGAAGTGGAAGGAAGCGAGGGGTGTGTTGTGTGTCAGAAAAATTCCAATGAAGCTGAAAGGAAAATTCTATAAAACAGTCATAAGGCCGGCTATGATGTACGGACCTGAATACTGGGCAGTTAAAAAGATAGTTGAACAACGAATTCATATGAGGGAAATAAGAATGCTTAGATGGAAGAGTGGAGTGATAAAAAATAATAAAATTAAAAATGGGTATGTTAGGGTAAGTCTAGGGGTGGCACCAATTGATTCCAAAATGAGAGAACATATGTTAAGATTGTTTGGTCATGTTCAACGTCGAGACGTTAATTACCCAATACAAAGAATTGCTGAACTGCAGGTTCCTGGAAGAAGTAGGAGAGAAAGGCCAAAGAAGAACTGGGTAGAGACGCTTAGGCGGGACATGCTGGTAAAGAGGATTAATATTGATATGACCCAGGATAGAAACAGAGAAATGCAATTAGGGAAGCTGACCCCGCATAGGGATAAAGACAAAGATAATGATGATGATGAGTAGATGAGCCCTAAATTCAATATTCCCATAATAAAGAATCCCGTGAGTTAAAAACTGATAAAACAAAATTCCAATATTTATTTCCGACTTACCAGGATTTTGATCATTTCCGCATACCCATACTTTGCAACAATCATCATCAGGTAAGTGACCTGGTCTCGCCATATGTGGAGGGCATGGCAAATTTGGAGGAGGATGAGCTTCAATTGGCGGACAAGTGTTTTGGCATTCAATTTTTCCCATTTCACAATAGCATTGTTTCTCACATCCTGTAACATTAGCTGGTAACTGTTCCCAATTTTTGTAGGTAACTCCTTCATGCGCACAAGAGCCGTTGTTTTTACACCTGATACTTGAAGGACAGCAGTTAGGAGGAGAAGCAATAAAATTGGGTGGTATTGTTTCCCATTCTACACAATTAGGATCTAGAACGTCAACACCGAAGTAGGTAGGACATTGCAGTTTCAAACATTTCATTCCTCCATCTTGACAAACACACAGTGATGAACAGTTATCGTTGAATTCTTCACCAATGTTAAAGAATTTGTCTTTATATTGACAGCCTCTACCACTAGGCTTATTTTTATCTTTCTTTGTTTCTTTTGGATTGCCCTCAAAGTTTTGTACATTTATAATATCCTCCGTATTTTCTAATTTCAAATACTTTGCTGTATTCTTAGCGGTAACGTATCCTCCAGCAGATACTTTGTGTTTTTGCCAATTCACTTTATCGTCACTGACTTCCACTACTAAAGTATTTTCTGAAACTTCAATTTTTGGGTCCAATTTTATTAACATAGTTGTTGAGTTCACAAACCTAGCGGATAAAACTTTTCTATTTCTCTCGTCGTCCTTGTCAGATTCATTTTCTTCTAAAGTTACGTCACAAAGAACTTTTTTACAACATGGATCAGCTGGATTTGGTACTTCCACACATCTGTCACTGGTTTTTGTAGCTGGAGGACATCTAAAAAAGTTGAGGTTAATAGATATGTTGCGCATTAGATATGTTAGTTTAGAAATCAATGAAGCAGTCACGAAATTAATAAAACTTAAAAACAAAATAAAACTTCCAATGAAGTAATATGAAGGTATCAGATATCCATAAAATGATATACATAAGTATCAGTAAATATTGAATTGCAAGAGAATTTGGTACATTAGAATATAATATTTTTCAAATATTTTATTTACTAACTTGTCGAAACCAAAAGACTCCATTTTCAAACAAATAAATGTTAAAAAATAATAAAATCTTTGGATTTCTTAGTTCGGAAACAGATTCTCTCTTATACCTATTCCCCATCCTTCTAAAATTTGCAAGGAATAAAGGGTGATGAATGCAGAGACGTGGGGGTCTATATAGTTGCACTCCACAACACATCTTTTCATCGAGGCAAAGATCAACGAAACTGTCTCCTTGTACTCAATACGTGAGTAAGAACGTAGGTAGATAAAGGCATTATTTTTATTTTCAATTCAGAGATCATTACCCTCTTTCTATGGCCATTTCGAACCCCTTAGTTCTCATCAGGAAAGCTACCGTAATGATGCTCTGAAAAGAAAATAAAAATCTTTGCCATTTCTGTCAATTATAAAATATAATTAACATTCAGACGCTATAGCGACATCTATTAACAACTTGTCGAAACCAAAAGACTCCATTTCCAAACAATTCTTATTCCTTGCAAATTTTAGAAGGATGGGGAATAGGTATAAGAGAGAATCTGTTTCCGAACTAAGAAATCCAAAGATTTTATTATTTTTAAACATTTATTTGTTTGAAAATGGAGTCTTTTGGTTTCGACAAGTTGTTAATAGATGTCGCTATAGCGTCTGAATGTTAATTATATTTTATAATTGACAGAAATGGCAAAGATTTTTATTTTCTTTTCAGAGCATCATTACGGTAGCTTTCCTGATGAGAACTAAGGGGTTCGAAATGGCCATAGAAAGAGGGTAATGATCTCTGAATTGAAAATAAAAATAATGCCTTTATCATTTTATTTACTATTTGAAAAATAAACCGCCAGTTATCTTATATTACTTAATTCTCATCATTTATGGTAGTAGCAGTATTTATATTATCTATCTATTACACAAAAATGAATCCCTATTTATCTATTTTACGACATAAGTGAAGAGTTGCATAATTGAGATGCACTCTATACTCCAGGGAAATAAACAAGAAATAGACCATGTTCGGGACACTGAAATATCCAGGTAATAGCTGACTACGTTTTTAGTTATTGTAGACCTATAGGATGAAAACCTACCTGTTTCCTGCCTAGAGTTCGCGTCCGTTTTTTAATTATTAACAATTTAGTGCAAAAAACGCGATTTTTGAAGTTATACTTCTTTAGGCGCGATAGAGAGTGAATTTTTATTATTCTGCACGCATGCGCACAGAGACAGTATATTATTCGTTGCTAAATATTTTAAGTTATCTATGTATCAGCCCAATAAAGTTGTGGAAAAAGTATATTAGTGTTTTTAGTAATTATATTTATTATAATTTTTGTGTCTTTGGATTTGTCTTCCTCGGGAGTAAGATAATAAGTATGTATTATTAAAACATTTTTATATTTAATACTTCACTTCGTGTATTTGTTACCGTGATTTGCCATAATGACCGAAAAACCGTAAAAACAATGCCTTCGTAGCGCCATTGGTACAGCATTCGACTAGAGATGGAGAGGTCCCGCGTTCAATGCGGACAATTGCTGTCTTTTTTTTTAATTTTTGGATTTTTAGAAAGTAGTAAGTATTAAAATTAGTTTAATAAAATAAAAATAAACTGTTTAAAGTATTTTATTTCGTTGAAATCATATAATAGAAGTATAACTTCTTACGTGCGTACAAAGTACACACACATTCTTTTTTTCGATTTGTTGCACTCCATTAAAAAGCTAAATAGTTCACATAACATTACAGAATTTAATTTTTTAGAAAATTGAAAAACCTTCAAATTGCCGATTTTTGAAAGTTCAAGAGTTAATTTGTTGCTTTGCAAACTACAAAATAAGTGAAAATCGTTATTTGTTAATAACTTTTACTAAAACTCACATAGAACTTTAGTGTTTCACCCAAAGTTGGGTATTGGGGTTTTTAATAAACCCTCAAAATTTGAGACCGATCCATTAATTAGTTTAAAAGTTATTCTATTTGTTTATTCCAGAGACCTTTGTTTTGCAATAACATAAGACAGAAAATAATGAAGATAAGGTAATTCTGCGTATGCCAAATGAAAGTAGAAAGGTGATACTATCAAAATGTATTAAAAAAGATAAAAAATTATCTAATACAGTCAAACATCCTAATGCCCAATTTTTAAAATTTTGTAGATTATAAACATTTAGAATAACCTTAAAAATATTGTCCGTCGAAACAAATTTTTTTATATACCTATTCGAAATTGGTATGGTAACTTACACGAATTTTTAAAAATGTAGTTCAAATGGTGGCTATTCGTAATAAGTGAAAGGGGAGCTGGGAGCCGACAAATGCACGAGTTCAAAAACTAAAAAAGCAACTTAAACCTACTATAATTTTCTATATCTCGGGATCTACTCAATGAATTTTGATCTATCTTTTGTAATTTGTATATACTTTTTGTGTACATTACAAATATATAATTTGTGTAGACATTTATTAATTAATAGACAGTCTAATTTGTTTAAACAATTTATGAAGAAATGATTTTTTCCCAAAAATCCATTTTTTAATCATACTATCATTATTAATAATAGAAAAAAGTTAGGTATACTTTAATAAATTAATTATCTTTAATAAATAATTATTTAATAAAAACAATTTATTTATTAAAGTGTAATTTAACTTTTCCTATGATCATTAATGACCTTCTTCTTAAAGTGCCTATGTGGAGATACAGAACATTGTATTAGTTTGAAATTGCTTTTTCGGTATTTGAACTCGGCGCATTGCGCACCATTAGCCGGCAAGGTATATAAAGACATATTTAACGTTTTGTGACTGCGTCATAAAACGTAAACAAGCGTTAAACAACCGTCAAGTAGAGGAAGGGGCAATGAGAAAACCACGAAATTGAAAAAAGGTACAAAAAGGAAAGTTTTTGAACACAACAGCTCCGAAGTTATTTCAGAAAGTGAACTGTACCATGATGAGTTGGACGATCTCGTGTCAGATCAAAATGACTTCTGTGTATTGTAGTGATGGTAGCAAAAAAGACGAGGTATGGTGCAAGTGTTCGATATATTGTCAATGGTCTCATGCCATGTGTATACGTCAGGATAGTCCAGAAGGATATATTTGTGACTTCTGCAATACTTAGATTTTTTTAACATATCTGTAACTTGGTTTTTTTTATCTTTTTCCGTATATTTGTTTGTTCTTTTAATATTCATGTTCAATAAGCTACATTTTCGAAAGTCATTTTTAAGTTCTCTTATTGCGCACAGTTATCCGACATATGGGTACCATTAGCCGAATAGGTCGGGCAATTGTGCGCATTACACTAATTGGAAATTTCGCCTTCCTCTTCTACTGTTCAACCATTCATTAAATGCGGTCCCTACCAATATACCTAAGCCTTTGAAGTATATCTTCAAAAAATTTGGAAACTGAAATGTTTCAAGTTTGTGAAATATCCTGAATTTGCAATTTTTGTGTAATTTTTTTAACAAAAATACAAATCCCATTCTTTAAAATGGCATCAATGAGATTTCTTAATTATTATAAACAAATTAGCTGTGAATTAAAAAAAAACACATGGCTAACTTTGGCCCAAAATAACCTAGGCTAAATTTTTTTATTTGAAAATTCGTGTTAAAATACTAGCTTTTCGAATATAAAAAATATTGTTTCTATAGATAATATTTTAAAAGTTATTCTAAATGTTTAGAAACTACAAAATTTCAAAAATTTGGCATTAGGATTTTTGACTATATTAAATATTTTTTTTTATCTTTTTTAATACATTTTGACACCATCAATTTTTCTACTTGCATTTGGCATACGCAGAATTGACCTATCTTCATTATTTTCTCTCTTATGTTATTTCAAAACAAAGGTCTCTGGGATAAACAAATAGAATAACTTTTAAACTAATTAATGGATCGGTCTCAAATTTTGAGGGTTTGTTAAGTACTCCAATACCCAACTTTGGGTGAAACCCTAAAGTTCTAAGTAAAATTTAGTAAAAGTTATTAACAAATTTAGATTTTCATTTATTTTGCAATTTGCGAAGCAACTAATTGACTTTATAACATTCAAAAATCGGCATTTTGAAGCTTTTTCAATGTTCTAAAAATCAAATTTTGTAATTTTATGTCAACTCTATAGCTTTTTAATGGGGTGCAAAAGATCGAAAAAATCGCGTTTTTGTACTAAATTGTTAATGATTAAAAAACGTACCCAAATTTTAGACAGGAAACAGGTAGGTTTTCTTCCTCTAGGTCTACAATAACTAAAAAATAGTCAGCTACCGGGATATTTCAGTGTCTACAGATAATACTACTTCTAGTCATATTGTCTATAATATACTGGTTACTGCGATACTTACCTAGGCTTACAAGACATTTTTCCTCCAGCTTCGCATTTGCATATCTCACTACATTCTTCCTTGTAAATATCACCTCTGTTTAGCGTTTTATTTTTATAGGAACAAAACTCTATGGGCTCCTCTTCTAAAATATAAAAGATTTAGTTTAATTTGCTATTTTAAGTTTTTTAAATGATATAAAAAATAAAACAAATAGGTTTATAAAGAAACTTGAAATAAAGTGTGAAACATAGTAAGTTAACCGTGAAAGCCACCAAAAAGTTAATATTTGTCGGAGAGTGGTGCCATGTTATTTCGATGGAAATTTGAATGCAGATGTTTATCTGAAGGTTGTCTGTCTATCATCACCTTCAACAACATAATAATGTTATCAACTTTCTTCTTTTTCGTCAACCATTTTCCATTCACTTCTGAATGTAAGTCTCTCTCAATTGCCGCCATCTTTCTTTATATTGCGCTAATGTAATCAACTGTTTACTTGCCTATACTCTTATATCATCTACCCATCTCTTTTGAGGTCTTCATATGCTGCTTGTCGTCCTCCTTGATCTTCATTCCACGATTCTTCCTGACCACTTCTTATCATTATATCTGGCTATGTGACCGGCCCAGCGTCATTTCATTTTTGTTATGTCTTCAACGATATCCTTGATCTACGTTCTACGTCTTATCTCGGTGTTTCAAATCTTATCTCTCAGTGATATTCCAAACATATTTCATTCCGCTACCCTTTGAGTTTTTTTAGTTTTTAGCAGATTTCCTGGTAAGGGCTACAATCTCCAACCCGTAAGTAGAAACTGGCAGTATGCCAACGGCGGATCCAGCATTGTTAAGAAAGACCGATGGACCTCTATTTTCTAAGATTTTCTACTATACCGGCCAATTGAGCCTACCGGCTGACCGAAAAAATTTCTGTTCTATTAAAATGTATTTAGATAATTCATATATTGTAATTTTAAAAGATGTATAACTATTCATTTTAAAAATGAATGCATGTTCTTATAATCTTTATATAGAATTAAAAAAATCAATACACTTGGCTTAAGAGGGGAGCCTGTCCTCATATAAAGAAGAAAGAGGCCCAATTGGAAGCTGAGGAAATACATATTTTTACGTATACCGGCTTTGAACTTTGAAATTTTTTTCAACCTAGTTTTTTTTGGTATTTCTCATGCGCAATATATACCGATCGTTTTTATTATTTTAATGTAATATGTTATGAATATCTTGAAAATATGAAATTTTTTATCGAGAAAGAGCTCCGAAAGAAAAAGGTAATGGTTCAAAGATTACCATCATATTTTTTATAACTTCGTCGCCAATGCCGGTCAACTTTGACCGGTTGTATCTCAAGAAATAATATTCGTAATTCAACTTTTATTGTTTAAAAGAAGCGTCTTGTTGAGTCTTTTTCAACGCCGATTTTTGAATTTAATTTAAAGTAAACAGTCATTTTACCGAGATATTCTATTTGTTTATAAGCCAAACACTATTTATAATTTTAAAACCCTCCTGGGGCCGTCCGAATAATCTAATTTCAATACTAACAGGTGGAGGGCTCTTTTTTGTGTAAAAACATTGGCAAACTTCTATATGTTTAGTTTTTGTTGTGGAAGATTTAAAAAAAATTCAATTAAAAAAAATAGATTGGAAAATTATTTGATATGCGAAATCTATTACATCGATTTAAATTAAATTCAGTGAGTTATTTTATTATATTATAAAGATTTTCTAGACGAATTATAAAGGTCCTAAGTGCAATCTAAGTAGCTGAAAAACACTGATTAAGAAAAGGTTTGTTTCCCCCTTTTTTTGTATTTATTTCTATTTTGTAGCAAAAGTACTAAGTTAAAATATGTTTAACCAGTCGCATCTTATAAAAATTCAATTGTCGCTATTTTATAACGAGTATTATATTAATTTTTATAAAAAGTATATGGAAATGGGGCAGACCATATATGAAGACACACAACTGAAGACTATCACAAACAACGAGGGTAAAGAATATTTCTTCAAAAAGGTGACGGAGTTTGAGTATCTGGGAGTAACCCTAACAAGTGAAGGGGAAGAAAGCCAAGAATTTCGAGGGGAAGGAAGACTGTCGGAGCCCTACACAAACTATTAAGAGTAAATACATCTCAAGAGGGGCAAAACTGAGATGATACCGAACAGTGATGCAGCCCTAGTCCTTTACGGAATCGAAACATAAGTTATGAACAAAAATCAAGAAAATATGCTGAACATTTGGGAGCGGAGTGTCCTAAGGAAGATATTCGGGGGAATTAAAGACGATGAAGATGTTTGGAGGATAACCCTAACAACACAAAACATTTCAGGAACGTATTATTAAAGTTCTATTAATGTTTGAATGTCCTGGACATTCAAGGAACATTCGGTGAACATCTAATTAAATTATTGGTGAAATGTTACCACAAGACATTCTATGAACATACTACCAATGTCCTATATTTTAAGAGAGGCCATTTACCATTCAATTTGCGTTCATTTTCAAATTTGCCGCGCGTGTATATATGTAAGGTCGCGTGGTCATCACATTTCATGATAACCTAAAAATTTCTTGTTGGAAAATGCATAGATAAAGAATATTGGGAAATGGAAATTAGTGGCTGGATTTCTTTTGTTTAAACAATTATGTAAGTATTATAAAATCCGTTTTCAATTTTCTTTATTCTTTATGAAACGAATTATTTATGCATATTATTACCTGTAACTAGTACCTATTTCTTTTGATTTTTAATTGTAAAGAATACAAAAATTACCATTCATTTGAATTTTTTTTTGAATCAGCTGAAAGTGGTCTACAAAAAAACCAGGAAGAAAACGTATAACCTTGTGGCTATGAAAGGCAAAAGAAGGATATAAAAAGTGTATTGTCTAATTGGAAGAAACTCCACATTGTCGATGTGGAGTTTCTTCCAATGTGTGTTTCCGATGTGGAGTCTTCTGTTGGTGTACTAGACCAAGTAATATAAAAATTATACAAAGTTTCCAGAACAAAATACTGAGAAATACTGTAGATGCTCCTTGGTATGTGACAAACAGTGATCTCCATAAGGACCTAGGAATGGAACCTAGATATAATCAGCAAGAAGATGGCAGGAAGACACGAGCAACAACTTCATAAGTACGAGAACATTGAGGAAATCCAGCTCCTCGATACTACTGGGCAAACTAGAAAATTGAAGAGGACAAAGCCTTTTTAACTAGTTTGAGTGATAGGTGATAGTGAAAAGCAGAGCATAGTGCTTGTGTGCCTGTGTATGTTAGAATAGTGCACGATCTTGTTAGATTAGATAAAAGACGCTATGGGGTAAGCTCTTCATTTTAAGGAAAAGTAGTAATTTAGGTTAAATTAAAATTGCTCATTGGTCAGTTATGACAAGATTGTAATTGTAATGTACAATTCAATACAATGAATCATCATCGTAGTGATGATTATGGAAAAAAATATATGACAAGATTTTGTGCAATAAAAATGTTTATATTTATCAAGGATGTATTATTTGGTATGGCCACATATACTTCTGGTATATCGTCGGGGATGTGAAAATACCTCCTATCTGCTTTTTCATGAAATTTGTAGGAGACGAAAAACCATTTTTAGGGTCATCTCCTGTTTTCACATGTAAATTTTGACATGTTTTGTAGTAAATAGATAGTTGAATTTACTTCAAAATATGTCAAAAAATATCATACGATAACAGGAGGTGACTGTAAAAAAGTTTTTAGTCTCTCTTACAAAACTCATGAAAAAACAAATCAGAGGTATTATGTCACATCAGCGACTATATCCAGTGAATGTCTAAAAAATATACTGTGAATGTCCAAAGAACATTCGTAGACATTCATGGAATGTTCCAATAAGACATTCAGGGAATGTTTAAAATGCTGACAGAGGACTTTCCTGGGACATTTAGTGGACATTCTTGTACTTTTGAGGACATTTCAGGAATGTCTTCAATGTCCTGTGTGTACATTCTAGGAACATACATGGAATGTTTGGTGTTATTAGGGAAGAACAAATGCAGAGATCAGAGCACTGTACTAGAAACCAAAAATTAGCCAGATCGTCAAAACAAAGAGACTTAGATGATTAGATCATCTTGCGAGAATGGCTGACTGAAGGTGGGCAAAAGACTCACTGTTGAGAGGGAAGGAAAGAAGAAAAGAGGACGACCATGGAAAAAGTGGCAAGAAGCGTGTAAGGAAGACCTGGAAACAATCGGGATAACAAATTGGAGATGTGGTCATGGAGAGAGGAAAACAGTAAAACAGTAGAAAAATTCCAAAACATGGGCCTTTAAGACCTGTTTAGCTTTGCCGTCCTCAAATAAAACGCGGTATGTGCAGCCAACTTAAAACGGAGAAATCGGCTCTCAAAGTTTTTTCTCAAGACTACATGTTTTGACAACTTTTTAACGCAAAACATGTTCTAGTGATAGTTGAACATTAGTTAAAACTATATTTAAAAAAAATCATGTTTTTATCAAAGCTGTAAATAAAAAGTCATACCGCGTTTTAATTGAGCAGCGGACATATTACTGGATCAGAAATAGTGCCGTATCTGCATTTTATTTACAAATAGGATTTTTTACAAGGAAGAATAGTTACCAAAAAAGAAAAGTAAATAGCTTATAATTGTTTATTATATACGCAAAATACCTACATGTCATAAATGTTCAAAATGCGAGGTCGCAACACGAGTCTCGATAAATATGCAATAAATGCGCTGTGATCAATTAAAATCCGGCAAGTACATACATACATGATACTCGCTAGCACAAACCGCTTTTTAGTTGAGTACTCTGTAGATACCGCATTTTAATTAAGCAACTATTAAAATTTAGCACATACGGCATATTCCAATTTGTTTATTTTGGTAAAAAATAAAATGATACGGCTTTCAGCCATTGCAAAAGCATACATAAGGTCACAAGAAAACCACATATGGCAAAAACTCGATTTTCAATTTTTTTTTCAGATACCGCGTTTTAATTGAGGACGGCAGAGCTATTACCCACTCTTTCTTACTCGATTCTAGATCCTGACCCACTACTTTGCGCCGTGTAATTTGGGTTGCCTACTGCGAACTTTTTACATGTCTTCTTAAATCATGTTTACGTGTACACATTACGTTGTATACACTTTTCCGCATTCCACGCACTTATTAATTCTTTCCACACCGAACATTTTCGTTATCAAGAAAATGAAATACCTACTCAAAAAGCAAACACAGAACTGTACACCGTAGAAATGATTGAATCGGAAAATTTATCTAACAGCTTTACTGTTCAATTGGTAATTATACAAAGAGTCTACATTCTACCACATCTAATTGGGACCGTGCAAGTTCGGCAAAGCGACACCTATTTCTACGCTATGCAACTTTATTCGCACTTTTAATTATATTGGCCAATTATATTAGTCCTGGTTACTAGATAATTGTCAAGGCCATAGCCCAAAAAAATAATAAGAAAAAATAAGATTCAGGTTATGTTATTAAAACGTAAACAATTGTATGTAGTAAATAAAATTAGTTATTAAAATGCAGTACTGCAAGCAAAATACAATTAATTAAATTTACCTTTATATAATAATTGCATATCATATCAATATTGTGGAGCAACATATAATTTTTCTTCAACGACAGTAGATATGAAATGTACGTCAATTTGACAATTTCAATTGGCAATATTAATTATTTAAAAAAGTTGCAATATTTCTCCGCTATTCGTGCACGATCGTTTCTCAATTCCCTTCCAAGTACCTACTTGCACACCGCGAATACTATTTTAATATTAAATATCATGTAACTGCAGTAAATATCAATTTTTATTATCACTAAATAGTCTTTTCAGCGTTTTTCTAAAAACAATTTTAACCTGTCACGTATGATTATTCACGCATGACATAATTAGCATGTAAGCAAATCACATACGATTATGTAATTAAACAACTATGTAATTAAATTTCGTCAGCCCTAGCTTTTCACCGACCTTCAAGTGACTTTACATCAATTGATTTTGAATTTTGAGTCTATACTTTCCCAAATTTAATATTTGTGATTTTTTATATTATCTAATCGTGGTTTTATTTAATATTTAAGTCAAGCATAGCCACAGATCAATCTTTATAGTAATAACTTTTCAGTTTCATTTTTAAGTATATCTAAAAAGGTACTACCTACATAATTTCATTTATTCATGCCTTACAATGTGAATTTTTAAAGTAGTGAGGTAAAATTTTATAGCATAATTTTATTATTTATAAAATTCTTTCATACAGTATGACTTGCTCGAAAACCATTTAGGTACCTTTTCTTTGTAATATACCTATACTTATAAATTAATAATTTTCCCATTTCTATTTTATTCCAATTTCTATTTGTATGTAATATTTTTTAAATAACTCAAAGGCCCATTTCGCCGATTCAAGTTTATATAGGCAACCCAAATTACACGGCGCAAAGTAGTGAGTCAGGATTTAGATAGAATCCTCTTTCTTTAGATTTTAGATGATTATTAATAATGCAGTTCGTTTAACAGAAATGTAATTATTTAAATTTCATTCATACTTCTGTTGTTATTAAACAAATATCTACCTAAATTATCTGCATCGTCAGAACATACTAAAATAGAACAGCATTCATCTTCCACTGATTTGGCAAAACAATGAGGATCGTCGATTTTCTTTCCTTTCCTGAAGAAAGGTGTTTTGCATCTGTCAGTACATTTCATTGAGCCATCCGTACATGTACAAATTGAATCGCAACCGTTCTCGATCTTGACACCATTTTCGTAGGTTAGTCCGCCTTGTTCGCACGTTTTACCTGGAACTTAAAAATGTTAAATTAACTACCAATACTCTGTTTTTCGCATTAAATATAGTACGTATTGCAGTAATAAATTTGCGAAAGCGACTTAAGAAATACATTAAACTTTTTAATAAGCAAAATTTATTGACTACTACAGGTTTGCTTTTTAAAAATCAAGAAATTTATATAACTTATTATTACTTATTATATTATAACTTATTTCCAAGAATGTAATAGTTATTAGGTACCAAGGGCATTAAGTAGATGCACTTAGCACAGTGAAATTTTATAGGATGTATGTGGCAGTCTCTTCTGCCATTTCTCATTTTATGTACCATGGTTAAGATGAGTTTCATCTTATTGTCCGCGAGTTTGTTATCAATATTCTTGATTATTTTCTTAGTCTGCATTTGTCCTTGAATAGTTCTCGATTTTTTTATTCCTTGTCAGCCATTTCTGAATCTCGTTTTTTGTAGCATCTTTAGTAATGCCACAGAATGGTGCTGGACCTACAAACGTTTCTCTCGAGATTTGTTTTACCAACAAATCTGCCCTTTATGACCCGGGCCCCGTATTAAAGACACTATATCTTTGACCAGGTGGTTGAGAAAATCTTCGTAGGTCCTCACCAGTTTTGATTTAGTGAGTGGGATCTTTACTACCAGAATAGCAGTTTGGCTATTTGTAAAAATGTTGATTCTCTTTGAGGTGTTCATTTATCATTTCATCAGTGCAGGCCACAAAAACAAAAACTTCAGCCTAGAGCAGTTGTATATTGAAGTGGTTTGATGGCTTATTATAATTACATTTCTACAAAAAAGACTCCTGATCCAGTAGCATGAACAGCTTTAGATCCATCAGTGGACTAGTCCCCATTATTATTTTGGACTTTTTGTTCTCTAGATGGTATCATTGTGTTAATCTTCTCACTGAAGATTTGTTCTAGTGTCATCATATCTGAGTTCATCATAAAGATGAATTCCTCAAGTATGGTTCCAGTTGTATTTGTGTGGCTATTAAATATCTAATTAGGCCTCTAAGCATTGGTTGCTATAAATTTTAGGATGGACTCAGGATAAAGGCTACCGCCGAAATATAAACTCCAGCAGAGCGAGACCTTTGGTAACCTCTAAAGATACCGTTCTTTACTAGTCAAGGCCAGTGTTGGTGGTGAAAGAGGCCGCACAAGATTTCAAAGCCGTCTTGTTCCACCAAAGTACTAAACCATAAGTTAATGACGGTTGTATCACTGACTGATGTGTATTCCAATTCCAACAGATTACCTTTGGTTTTAACCCCCAGGTTTTACCTATACTTTCAGAATAGTCGCGTAGCCCTATTTATTGTATATTGTTAATATGAGTGTTCCCATTGAGTTTAGAATCAAGGGTTAGACGTAGTTAGCATCTGAGCCACACCAGTACTGTGCAATTTTTCCCGTCACTATTACAGTATAATGGTAGGGAGCCCAAGTGGGGATTTTTGCAGTAACTCGAGCGCGTCAGATTATCATATGGGGAGAACCCTGTTACCCTGTAGATGTACCTCTACCATTTATTGGCTCTAAACACAGGGCAGTTCGCTAAGGGGGGGGGGCCGAAAAAAAAAATATATCCTTAGAAAAACTCGAAATCGTCAGATTAAGATAAGGTAAGTTAAGTACATGCAAAACAGTGTATATTTTAAAAATCTGACAATTTGGGCGGGGCGTAAGGAAATGGGTGAGTCACAAAATTTCACAAGAAAAAAGCGAATATTTCGCGAAATGAACGATAGATCTAAAAACTGAAAAATACGTGCTCAATATTTGTCAAAAATCTATCGAATGATACCAAACACGACTGCCCACGGAGAGGGGTGGGGGTAAATTTAAAATTTTAAATACGAATCCCGCGATATTACGCGAAATGAACATCAGATCGAAAAACTGAAAAATACACTTGTTCAATATGTTTAAAAAATCTATCGAATGGCACCAAACACGACCCACCACGGATGTGGGGTGGGGGGTTACTTTAAAATATTAAATAGGAGCCCCCATTTTTTATCGCAGGTTCGGATTCCTTACGTAAAAATAGGTAACTTTTATTCGAATTATGGATAGATAGCGCTATAATCGGAAAAAACGATTGTTGGAAATGGAAAATTAAATTAAAAATGGAAAATCCCCACTAAAATGGAAAACTTTACTTAACTTTTTTTGGTTTTAGAACCTACTCTTCACAATCCAATAGGTCTCTAAAGCGCTCGAGTGACTGCACATTTAGCATACTTTCCTCCCCTACTATAAGGCAGAATCTCATTTCACGCGTAATTACTGTCAAAGCGGGCTTTTGTAGTACTTTTTGAAACGCTATTATCTTGCATTGTTTCATTCCACCAAAGTAGCGCTGTATACATGACATAAGGTAAAAGGTCAAGAAGTAGATCGCAGATACAAATATGGAACAGAAGGAACAAGGCAAAATATAAATGTAGATAAAAACATTGAGAAGAAAATAGAGCAGAAATATTGAATAAAAACAAAAATATAAACACCAGACGTTCTAATAGTAATCTCACGATAGGCTTATCTACAAATAAATGATTTATTTTTTTGCAAAACCTCACACAAATCTTAAGAAATTTGACACCCATTCCCTTTATAAGACGAAAGGTTATAAAGAAAATAGAAATCACGTCTTCACGATAGATAAAACCAACACAATGTGTAGTATAATAGGAATTTAAGTATACAGGGTGTCCAGAAACTTTCCTGACAAACGAAAACCGGAGATTCCTCAGATAATTTTAAGACAATTTAACCCAATTCATCTAGTCCAAAAATGCTTCGTAAGGGAGCTAGAGCTCTTTGAATGAAAACTGGTACGCTTATTTATCTTCCAGAGATAAATCGGTTCAATCAATTGCGAATTTCTAGTACCGGTTATGGGCGTCTGTTTTGGGTAGGTCAACGGTTATTTTATCGAATAACTTGTTTGTCTTTAACTTTTCAGCATTTGGACACTAGATTATTAAATTGTGCGGTATTCTAGTACTAAAAGTTACTCTTACTTTAAGTCGGTAGAATACACCATTTTCTAAAAAAATATGTATGAAAATTTTTCGTTTTTTGAATTTGAAATTTTTTTCAAAAAACAACGGTGTATTTTACCGACTTAAAGCAAGAGTACCTTTTAGTACTAGAATATCTTAGAATTTAATAATCTAGTGTCAAAAATGCTTAAAAGTTAATGATAAAAAAGTTATGCGATAAAATAACCGTTGATCTAGATAAAACGGACGCCTATGACCGGTACTAGAAATTCGCAATTGATGGAATGGATTTATCTCTGGAAGATAAATAAGCGTACCGGTTTTCGTTTTCCTAAAAATAAGCGTTCTGGAGGTATTTAAAAAAACTATTTACAAGGCGCCATCTTCAAAGAGCTCTAGCTCCATAGGAAGCATTTTCGGACAAGGTGAAATTGGTTAAATTGTCTTAAAATTATCAGAGGAATCTCCGGTCTTCTTTTATCAGGAGAGTTTTTTTTTTGGAGACCTAGTATATTTGAGTATAGTAGTTTAACAATATACTTACCATACGAAGCATTTTTTAATTCAGCTTTAGGCGATAAAATTTTCGGGTGTAACATTTCCATATCAAAGTCATCATCATCATCTCCAATGCTAACATCGCTGAGATCAACGCCGCTGTGGTTTGTAGGATTCATCAAAACATTGTCATTTTCATGTCCTCCTAAGGTAAAATTTAAAGCTCTTCCCTTTGGTTCTTCTGCAGCAGCCGAACTATTTATTTTGGCAGAATTCTTATCTACTATGTTGGATTCAGTCACTGGAACAGGAGTTGGTTGAAATGGAGCATCTGAGTCTTCTGCAAGCATGCTCATTGCTTGAGGCATCTCAGGTGGTTTGGCTGTGTGTGAGGTTAAGTCTTGAGGTGATCGTTGTTTTTTGATATCTGAAAGTAAATATAAACGTATTATTGTTTGTACTTTTTGTTTCTCTTGATTAAATTTCAACCAGCTATTAAGCAATTATATTAAAATCATAAACGTTTAAGATTGGCAAAATGCCGTCACTCCAGGAATTCATTTTCTTTTTAATTTTTTACGATCTATTTGATTAAAAATACGACTCAGAAAAATACATACAATTTGGTATCTGATGGGGGTAATTGCATCAATCTACTTTTCCATCTAGTTTCGTAGTTTGTAGTTTCATTGAAACCACAAAGGTTTCAATGTCAGGCTAGAAATATTATTTCAATGATGAATAGATGCTGCAAAAAGTTGTCAATTTGTGTCACTAAGGAAAAGAAAGAAACTGCAAACTGTGAGGATTTAGCAGCATCGTTCACGACTAAGTTGAGTGAATGGCTAGAACATGAAATAAAAAATGCTCTAGGATTCATTTTCAAAATTCTGTTTTGAACTCCTAAGTTCTTCCCTTTCATGTTTGCCCCATTACCATACCCTTGTTTTCTCATATCTTCCAAACGTATTCCCAGTTCATTCAGTTTTTGCAAAATAACGTAATCCAAAGCCAGTGGTTTCCAGTACAGGCACAAATGCAAGAAAATGTTCTGCAATTTTAACACTTTGTGAACAGGAACCTAAATTAATAAAACGTACAACAATAGTCATCTGTTCCACCCCAGAAATATCAGGTGTACAATCTAAAATTATGCTATAATACTTTCTGATTTCAAAAAGTTTAAAATTTTATTTTTGAAGGAGCTGAATAATTTTGTTTTGAATACGTTTTCCCAAGTAGTAATGCTGCTTGTTACTACCATTCGTTGTTCTCCAAAACATAATCAGTTTTTCCAAAGAGCCCAACAAGCTTTAAAAAATTACCATTGTTTTGATGAAACAGTTTTATCAGAATCGCCCTCAATGGAAGACATTGTTGTGCTAAGAACTGTATTATTGATATAGGTCGTTTTATTACATTTTTCCAATGGCAAGTGTCTAAATTTAGAACTTTTTGTGTTTCTTCGTCTATGGTTTTGCCCGATTCTACTCTAATTGTTTGTTCTACCCACTGTCGCTGTGACTGTAGATGAGCTGGTAGCATGGCTGGGCAAAACTTCAGCCATATATGTTTTAAATTAAATATCCATTTTCAGTAAATATAATTTTGACATTAGAAAATATTTTACAGAAAAAACAATACACAGAATTGTTTGTCAGCATAAATTAACGACTTTCTCTCAACATTTTCACCATTGCACATTTTGTAACTGTAGTAGTTAGTTGTAAATATATGTATGTTATCTGTTATGATCTGTTATAAGTTAATCTATGATTATTATTTCTTCAATTTAAAATTTGGCTGTCCTCTAAAATTTGCCGCCTCTAACTTTGCCGCCCTGGGCAGCCTCTCAGTTCGCCAACCCCTGGGGCCGGGCCTGTGGTCCCTATTGAAAATCTAAAAATATGCAAAAACACGTCAAATTTATTTGTGAGGGGGACATTTTGTAGACCAGTTTTCAATTAAATTACATCAACCCTATACCGGGGGCGGACACAACTCCCAAAAATCTTTAATGCAAAGGAAGGTTGGGTAATCCCTTATTTTAAAGGTCGTTCAACTACCTTTTCAAAAATAGTGCATAAATTATATTTCTTTTCAGTACTTTTGAAAAAATCTTTTACTCAATATTCCAAAAATTTTTGAAGTTTTGAACCCGATATCTTTACGGTATTACTTGATTTTTCCAAAAATACTCCAAAAATACTCAAAATACTCCAATACCCCAAAAAATTTTCAATTTTGAGTTCAATACTCCAAAAAGATTTTGTCTGAAGTCGATAATTAATACCTTTACGGTTTCATTTGATTTTTTCAAAAGTACTAAAAAGAAATATAATGTATGTTGTATTTTTGAAAAGGTGGTTGAGCGACTTTTAGAATGAGGTATCAGTCAACCCCACTTTCCATTAAAGATTTTGGGAGTTGTGTCCGCCATCCCGCTAGATGGCGTTTGCCCCCCTCAAAAATAAATTTGACGCGTTTTTGCATATTTTTAGACTTTCTATAAGGACCAAATGATAGAGGGTGGCACCTTTTTAAATCCACACACTGTATAATTTGAATTGAGTCCTTTAGGACATTTAAAAATGGGAGAAACACGTTTAAACCCCCCCAAGATGTGGGAGATTTTTGGGGGTTTTAACGTGTTTATCCCACTTTTGAATGTAGTAAAGTACTAAGTTACTTCAAATTATTCATAACCTATAAAAAAATCTTGATTTGATTTATCTGAAAGCCTATAAAATGGGGAAAATCCCCAAAACCCCCAAAAACGGTTTTCCAGGTTTTTGAAATGGTGCACGAAAAACCTGAAAAAAATTAGAAATATAGTTTTTGATAAAATACACAAAATTTATATACCAAGTCAGTAAAGTTACTCTTTATCGAACGAGTCTGATATTATGAGCAGAGCGAGCATAGCGAGCAAGGCGAATAACAGACGAATTCGATAAAGAATCTTTACTGACGTGGTGCATACAAAATTTTATCGCATTTGATATTGGTTTTAACACTTACTTACAATTTACAATTTAAGAACTTTTTAAATTTTAAACGTCATAATAATTTCATGACAGTGATAACAGATAATAACTTTTGCAAGATGGCTGCTTTCGATTTTTAATCGATAGTTATCAATATTGAATAATTACTAAATCGGTAAAGTTTTAATTTATTTTATATGAATATAATTGCAAAATACTACATAATTTCACTTTTTGACATAAATTTAATTGATAATATCGCAAATTGTGTACAATATTTTTAAATAACTAAAGTAAATAAATTGTAAGTTACTCAAATAAATAATCGATTACTGCCATCGGCCACTTACATTCAATCTCGATTAATCGCGCAGGTAAAGTAAAATTCTTCTTTCAGTACAATAAAGTGTTACTTTACTGCCGCAAATGAAGGCAAATGAGTATAATAATGAATGACTAGTGACGGTTGGCGATAAAGTAAAATTATACGCCTTTTTCGAAAAAAAAACGCACTTTGAATTTATTTACACTCAACCTACGGATCTACAAAAAAGAGACATGCTTTGTATAGAAAAGTGACGTTTTTGGCGTTAGGATGAGGGGGAGGGGGATGGCGAGTTAAAATTGCGTTGAGTCTTATTAGTCTCACTGAGGTTCAGATTGTCATATATTTTTCCATGAACTTTTTTACTATAATAGCTGTACTAGCTTTGTCCTATATGGCCTGTAAATATGTTTGGCTTATAAAATATAATTTGCAATAAAGTTGGATGCAAAAACGACATCATTAAAATGGTTTATTAACACCAATAAAAGTGTTAATGATATATATTATATTCCCTTTTTTGCTTATTAAACTAATTATGTTTTATATTAACTTTTCTCTTATATTTTCACAACTAAACGCGTCAATTGTAACGGTACATTTGTAAAGCGATTTACTCGAAAACCTGAAATTATGTATCTCTAAATAACTACAATAGTATTAGTGCAGCGTTACTATCTGTTTGAATTTTATTAGTCAGCGAAAATTAAGTAGAGCAGAAAAATAAATTTAATTGTCTGCAAATTACTGTTCTTTTTTTCTATCGAACGGTTACACTTTGTAGATCGTTCAAAGGTCGCTGAAATATTCGATCAGTTAAAAAATATATTCTGAAAACTAAAATATCCTTATTCCCTATCATCCCATATGAGGGATGAGTCTCATTCCATTTTTGAGTTTATATGTCTTCTCCTTGTACCAATATCTAGTAGTTGTAACAATACAAAAACTGATCAATGGAAGAAAGCGAGAGATTTAATAACACTCAGAAAAGAGAAAGAAACAATTTAAAGTCTCCGTGCTTATAAAGCCGGAGATTCAGGATGTAACCAGAAAGCAGTTTCTTTCGACGAAAAGTCTTGGATTTAAAATATTGTTTATTGTTTTATTTCAATTATTTTCATTTTTTTATTACAGTAAACTTTGCATCTGGGTCTTTTCGTCGTCTTCCTAGTTTTACTAGAGATGTCGCTGTTTTGCGTCTCAAGGGTGGAATAACTGCGTCGCGGTGATTTCCCTTAAAAGGCAGGCTTGTTGATTTTTGTTTCAGAGTTGGGACTGCATAGCTACACTGATGAAGCATAAGATGCAGAAATAGCTATCTGTAGATGGTGGTCCAACTCTGAATCAAATTAAAACAAAGCTGCCTTTCCCCCTTGTTCTTCTTTACTCAGATTTTTGAGTACTCGAAACTGTCTTTCGGCACTTTTTCCTAGACGAAAAGGGAGTAGAAACGTGACCGTTGTCCTTTCTAATTTCTTCTATATTCGTTGTCTCTGTGCTTATAAAGCCGGAGATTCAGGATGTAACCAGAAAGCAGTTTTTTTCGACGAAAGGCCTTGGATTTAAAATATTGTTTATTGTTTTATTTCAATTATTTTAATTGTTTTATTACAGTAAACTTTGCATCTGGGTCTTTTCGTCGTCTTCCTAGTTTTACTAGATATGTCGCTGTTTTATGCCTGAAAGGTGGAATTACTGCATCGCGGTGATTTCCCGTAAAAGGCAGGCTTGTTGATTTTTGTTTCAGAGTTGGGACTGCATAGCTACATTGATGAAGCATAAGATGCAGAAATAGCTATCTGTAGATGGTGGTCCAACTCTGAATCAAATTAAAACAAAACTGCCTTTCCCCATTCCCCCTTAATTTAAAATGTATTTGCTAGAAATGTAGCAGATCTTCCTCTTCTTCTAGTACCGACTTCACTAATAAAGGTTGGCTATATTAATGTGACAAGTTTAAATATTGGTGAATATGAGTTTAAAAGGTAGAACACTTTAAATATCTTGGAGTCTCAGTTAACTGATAATAGAAGCATCGTAATCAGTGAAAGAATCCAGGCAGGAAACAGAGCCTACTGGAAATACAATAAATTCCTCAAAGATAAGAAGCTTACTCAGAATACCAAACTGAAAATTTACAAAGCAGCAATTAGAACAGTAATCACATATGGTGCTGAAGTAATGTGTCTGGCCCAGAAAGAGGAAGAAAGATTGAGGATCCTAGAGAGGAAAATAATTCGGAGGATAGCAGGCCCACTAAACTTAGGTAATAATGAGTTTAAAAAACTCATGAACCACGAAGTAAGAGGAATTCTGAAAGGAGAAGACATCGTCAGATTTATCAAGGCACAGAGACTCGAGACGGATGGGGCATATAGAAAGGAGAAATCCAGAAGACGTCATCAAGAAAATTTCCAAATGGAGACCTGTATCAGGCAGGCCACGAGGAAGACTTAAAACTAGATGGGAGAACCAGATAGTCGAGGACCTTAAGAAGATGGGAGTCAGAGAATGGGTAACCATAAGCAAAAACAGAAACGAATGGAGAAAAATTGTAGAAGATGCCAAGTCACACAACCAATTGTAAAAACCAAAATGTTAATGCGGATTGACTCACCGTGACAAACGAATCGGAAGAGTCCAAAGAGGGCGACAATCACTCCGCTAGGAGTGTGGATGCCATGATGATGATAACCATTACAAATTCGTCTCTATCTTCTGCTTGTCTTAAACGCGTCTGTGTGTTTAACCCAGTCCAGTCGTCCAGAATGCTTTTCAGCCAGGATATTTGTCGTCTACCAGGACCACTTTTACCTTTGATTTTACCCTTTATAATCAGCTGCAATAACTCTTTCATTTCTAAGTATGTGCCCCAAATATGCTGTCTTTATACTTTTAATGATGGTCAAAAGTTCTCTATCTCTTCCCATTCTGTGCAACATTCTCCTAAAAAGCCACATCTCAAAAGTTTCCAGCTTTCTCATTAAGTCAACATTAACAGTTCAAGTTTCGGCATCATAAAGTAGAATAGAGTGGATATAACATTTTACCATCCGATATCGGATTTACAGATTGAGTTTTTGATTACTCAGAAATTTCCTCACCTTCAAAAAGCCTGCTCTTGATTGTTCTATTTTTGATATAATTTCTAATTTCGGATTTAGATCTTCCTTAATCCGGACTCCTAAGTATTTCATTTTGTCCACTTTTTCAATAAATGTAACAGATAACATATAAAAACAATCAGATTACGAAACTCCTAAAAAAATGAACATAGGAAGACTCCTTGGTCACCTTGTAGGAATTGATCGGGCATTCATCCAATAGATATTTACCCGTTTGTGTTGTAGCATCGCAATCGCAATGTGGAGACGGCATTTTTTCCTACTTGTAAAGTGAGTCAGAGTAACTGAGTTTGTTCTTATTCTATTGAGTGTGACTCTAAGTAGTCTTGGTTGGTCGAACCCTCTGCTTGCTTGTAATAATATGGCATATTCCGGGTATCAGGTGGCGCATTCTTCTCCCAATCTTCTCGCCAATGGTCGGTTATCTTGAAATTGCTTTCAGTTAGTATTTTTGCAGAATCTGGAAGTTTTTTCTTGAACGAAGTCTAGTTATGTCTCTCTCAGTGACACTAACGTGGGAGCGGAGCACAGGATCAGCGTTAATTTGTCTATACTCCCTGACAAAAGCATGTTCTGAGCGGGCGTGTGAGGGGGTTATGTGGCTTGGTGCTGGTAGCCAGTACGTTGGCGTGTCTTTGGTGGTGCCTGTTTTAATGCACACAGCCTGGTTTAGTTAGGCGTCAACACGTTTGGTGTGCGGGCTGTTAAGCCACACTGGTACACAGTACTCCACAACAGGATACACCAGTCCCAGCGCCGATTAACCTAACCTAACCTAGTGTATTTGCTGAGGAACCCCATGTGAGTAAGCTTTGCAGTCGACTTTGTAAGATGTTCTTTAAAGCTTAGCGTTCTATCGAGTGTATTTTGAGTATATAGTATGGCTGGTGTGACCAATTCCAATTCAGTCGAATCCGGGACAAGGTTGAAAAAATGTCTGAAATCAGGGACTTTTCAATGAAAATCGGCCATTGTTTTTTTTTCAGGAGACGATAACTAAAATACTTCTTCTTCTCGTTGTCTTTATGCCCAATAAGAGCGTCACCTATCTATCTTTTACCCATTTCTTCCACGCCTTCCTGTCTCCTGCCATTTCCTTCATCTGTTGCACTGTTTTCCCTCTCTTGGTCCCAATTTCCTGGATTTGTTCCATCCGCCCCTTTCTAGGTCTGCCCCTTCTTCTTTTCCCCTGTCTTTTTGCATCTATCACCTTCTTTACTAGTCTGTTCTCGTTCATTCTAGTTATAATATGTCCAAATCAATTTTTTTCTCTATTGGTTCTTGTCTTAGCACGTTTCTGATGTTTTCGTTCCTTTCCCTGTCCAGCTTCATCTTTCCAGCTATTCTTCTGAGCTGCTTCATTTCTGCTGCATTTATGGTACTTTCATGTCTTTTATTTGTAACCCATGTCTCGCTTGCATATAGAAGAGGTGGTACTGAAATTGTATTATATGCATATATTTTTGTTTCCTGGCTGATTTCCCTTTTTCCCAATATCGTATTAGGAATCGCATAATAGATTCTCGTAGCTTTCTTTGTCCTATTTGCAATTTCTACGTCTAGCTTTCCATCGTTCGATAAAAATTAAAATTAAATTAAAATACACAAACAAAATAAAGTCCATCGTTTTAGTTTTCGTAGAACTATAATACCACGATATAAAACGCATGCGTTTTGCATTTTTTTTTCGTCCCACCAATTCAATTAGATGTGAATTCTTAGAAGAATAACGTATTCAAAATTTCAAAATATAATTTTACCAAAACGTTGAAAATTAGGATGGCCCGGAAGACTTATGAGGGACGCCGGGACATGACTTTGTATTTCGGGCCATGTCCCGGATTTTTCGGACTAGTTGGTCACACTAAGTATGGCTGAATAGTTTGTCTTCAAAATGGATTTTTAATTGGTAATTGGCCAGAATGATGTTTAAATGAAAACACGATACTTCCGCCTTAGCGGTATTGGGCTGCAACCTTCTTCTTCTTCTTAAAGTGCCGTCTCCTCAATGGAGGTTGGCTACTACAATTGCAAACTCTTCTCTGTCTTCAGCCGTTCTTATTTGCTGTTGAAAATTTAGCCCTGTCCATTGTCGGATGTTTCTGAGCCACGATAGTCTTTTTCTTCCTAGTCCTCTCCTTCCATCGATCTTTCCTTTCACTATAAATTGAGCATATTGGTACTTATTATTTCTCAGTATGTGGCCTAGGTATGATGTTTTTCTAACTTTCACTGTGTTGAAAAGTTCTCTTGCCTTGTCTATTCTATGCATCACTTTTTCGTTTGAGGTATGCAATCTCCACGAAATTTTGAGAATTCTCCGGTAGATCCACATTTCAAAGGCCTCCAACGTATTTACGGTTGATGTTTTAAGGGTCCATGTCTCAACTGCATAGAGAAGAGTCGACCAGACTCTTTTTGGATAAACGTAGTCGAATTTCGAGTTTTATTCGAGAATCACAAATCAGTTTTTTGACTTTTTCGAAAGATTTTCTGGCCTGTTCTATTCTCGATCTTATTTCTAGATCAGGATTTATGCTGCTATCGATCCAACATCCCAAGTACTTAAATCTATTGACTTAGTTTAAAATGTGCCCATTTATTGTGCAAGGTTGAGGTGCAACTTGCAGCGGCGGAAATATCTCGCTAGGGTAACCAGGTCGTTTGTTAATATTTGCTCAGTAGTTGTTGTCTGCAATTTTTTATGGCTAATATGAGTAAACCAAAAAAACTTACATTTCACAAGTAATTGGAAAACAAGACAAAAAAACTCTACTCCTCTTCAATAGCAAGTGCCCGTGGTTTGAAGTATCGAATAATTTTCTCAGTGTGATTGCTCTAGTGATTTCCTCACATATCTTTTATCATTAAGTATTTTCTATGGGAAATAAGCCACAATTTAACTAAAAAATTAATTTATTAACGTTTCATTTATTTCACAAGGAAATAGCTTCAGAACAATATCTTTTATCATTCTAACATATTATTCTTTTGATGTGTTTACTTTGTGAGTAGTATTTATTATGTCGTTCTTCGTCATTTTTCTTTAGATATTTCTGCTTAAGTTTCTATCTCTGTTAAATGACATCCTAGGTTTTGTTTTTGATGCAAGGCTTTCTTCTATGTAATATACGGTCGCTTTCGAATTTCATTGCGGTACATTCTATTTTTATTTTAATATCTTCCCATATCTGGTTTTCATTCATTTTAGCAGCATTCTCTTTTTTAATCAGTTCAGTTATTCTGAAAGTTTAGCCTTTCAGTTTAGTTTTTTTTTGTGGAATTGGTATCTACAAAAATCTGTTTTGATTTTTTCAATCCATCGTTGATTTCCTTCTCTGATTCTCTAGTCGGGGTATAAATCTGTATCATGTGAAGTGTTACAGGTTTGGCGTTAAGATTAATTGATATGATTCCGCTGCTCACTGCTGTTCACGCTGGTCACTACATATTTTTTATATTCGTTTGTAACCTTGTATACTTTCCATTTGATGTCTTGAACAGAACATTATGTTTCTGTTGATAACATCATAATCATAAACCAATTATACTATGTAATAATCAATAAAAGATATATTATACAATGTCATGAAATTGAAATTAATTGTAAAAACAACACAGAATTACGTTAAAAAAGGACAAAATATTATTTAATCCTTAAAAGAAAAAACAGATGAATATATCAAAGGATTTACATGATATCCCGAATCCTGATGATGTAATATGGTACATTAATTATCGAATTCCCTGGTAACCCCTACAAATTATTCACTTAAAATTCCAAGATGATCTTAAGAATAATGACATTATGATGGAAATTGCCGTTTGGTTCATATTTTTGGGAAAATATCTTCATCCGTTTAGTAATGGTATTGTGACCATAACAGTTAAATTTGTCATACAATTGTCACCCGATGCCTAATAAATTTTTTTTAATTAAAATTTTAGTTTTACGTTTTTGAGCTATTATCCCCCAAAAAGGTTAAATGATAAACAATTACCTTTGGTTGGGATAATCAGGTTCTATCTGGTTTCCTTTACTTATTTACTCAAGGATAAAAAGCCCATTCCAGTTCTTTCTTTTATTTCATTCTTCTCGTATATATGTCCACCTATCTGAGGACTGTCACGAACCCATAACTGTCCCCTGCTGTATACTCCTTGGGCACGAAGTCTTTTTCTTATCGATTCAACTGAAACACTTAGACATGTGGCTTCCAAAAACTGCTTTTGGAACTGCAGGTGAGAAATTATTGTATCTCTTCTAACTGCTTGGACAGTGAAACGATCGTAGCGAGCTGTTGTTATTTTTGGCGACTTTGCCTTTCTCTATTTTTAAGCTTTCCTAATTCCTGATACCTAGCATGGGTTTTTGACACAAAGCCATGTATTACACCTACCACTGGAGCTATGTCGCGAAGAGATATTCCTTGCTTCACAAGACCAATAATTTTTCTCCTTTACACGTCCAATAACCGTGTAAATAAATATTATATTATAGTACTCATGTTTTAATTAATAGTATTCGTTACTTCATATTTCATGTTTTAGAAATAAATGAGTTAATTTTGTTAACAGAGAATTTTGCTTTTATTTACCTTAAACATACAGCTAGTTTTTCTTTAGGTATTATGGCTTCTTTAAATGTAGTATTTTGTTTTTTAATCAAAGGTGTAATTTTAAAATATATTCAAAGTGAATCCTATTCATTCTAAAAATATCCATAATATTTTTCATCGTCATTAATTATTAATTCTTTGTATATTCTCTCTGCTACATACTTGCTTTCTTCATCGTCAAGTAGAAGAGCAATTATTGCACATAAATTTTTTCGCGAAAAGCAAGAACACATCTTCACCTTACCAAACTGAAACGTTCTATGTATGAAAATGAACGCGCAGTCCGATTGCTGGACTGGAAACGCTACGTGCCGGAAACTATACGTGCCGGAAACTATACGTGCATGATAATATGCTCCGACCTTTAGTGTATTAGCGTAGATAAGACCGTGGATAACTTAGGCCGATGTCAGATTATGCGTTTCGACCTGATGCGTTCTTACCGCATTCGGTCAAAACGCATAGTGTGACAGATCGGTCCGGTTGCGTTGGAAGCGGATGCGGTGGAAACGCTCCGGTTCGATGGGATGATGACAACTCACGTCTTTAAATGAGGCTTGTTACACCGGACATCGTCGCAACTACCTGAGGCGATCAGAAGACCGAAATGCATGGTTCAAAGGCAGCGGTAGTAATATTATAGTGAAAATGTTCGACACCAATAAATTTATTACTTTTATTCAGAAGAAGCCAGCACTTTGGGATAAAGTGTAAAATAATATAGTGACAAGAATGCAAAGCGTGGATAGAAGTTGGCTTAGCCCATTAACGGCTGAGACAACAAACAGAGGGAAATTTGACAATTTATTTATTACTTGGATTAAAAAGACATAAATTAAGACTAATTTACAACCGAAAAGTATTCTTTTCTCATGAAAGGAAAAAACAGTTATCTTAAAATTTGTGTATTAATAATACCGAGAGGTCAAAAATATCTATTCTCAGAAAACTGTCTATGAAAACAGGTACTCGTATAATAAGTATTGACCTTTCAATGAAAACTAAATCACAAATTGTATTAACCCTTAAGCTCCTAGCGTTACATATATGTAACGCAGAAACCGCTAAAATCTTAAGCCTTAAATTCGGGAAGTGATCCTAATTTTAACTAGATGATAATACAAGACTTTCAAGGGACACTTGTTTACAAGTTTTCAGCAGTTGGTCGAGGATTTGATCTAACCTTTTTATTTAGTTGAGTGTTTTATGTGACGGTCTTTATTATTTATGGTAAAAATGGATCTCAAGTTTGAGTAAGTTTATTTTTACTATTCTTTTGTTATGATATTTTGTTTAAAGTGTTTTCAATTGAGAATAAATTAATGTTTTTTCTTATTGATAATATAAATTTTTAGAAATTTTATCCTGGTTTTGTAAAACATTCCTTTAATTTTTGGTGTTACATATATGTAACGCTAGGAACATATGGGAGCAAAAATCAAAACTTTTGGAATTGTAACGTATTGTTTGTTCCAGAAAAGGGTTTTCTCTTTAAGAGGCGCTGGAGATAATTGATGCCGTTGAAACTTTAGACGTTGATGCTATATATAGGTACTGAAACCCCAGAATTGAATGTGCTTACAGACGAGGAGTTTGGTGATGAGGAATATAATGATTTTAACAGGCTGTCCGAGAGAATTCTAAGAGCACCTGTTGAACTTGTTTTACGAAAAAGTGAAAGAGATTTCGAAAGATATGATGATATTGACGAGGCTCAGCCTTCCAGATCATCAGCAAAAGCTAAAATACTAGTGAAAGGAAAGTTGAAGTTGATCTTATGGACCAGAATGTAGCTAGATACCAAGTAGGAATTTGCTCTAAAAATGATGGTGGTGTCTATTTACATTGATGCTGGACATAACTATGGACATAATGGTCTATTTACATTGATACTGGACATAACTGGACATAATAGATCCTATGATCCTATGCCACAACTAGAATTTCGAATATATCTAGTAACATCGTATCTTACGAAATATTGTACCAAACCAAAAGATGCAGACAGGCCATATTCGTCCAAAGTAGTCGTAGATATAAGATATGATAAGATTGATCATCTCCTGACCTACATTTCTGATAAGAAAAGGAGACGTTTTGCAGATGAATGCTGTAGTTCATATGTGCGTACCACGGGTTGCAAGTGCAATTTGGGAGTGTGCATCAGGTACAACATAGATTTTAATCTACAATAACTTAATTATGATTTTTCATTTATCTAGTTTTGTATTTGTTTTTTATTTTGAAATTTATAATCGAAAATATTTTAAATATGTTTGCTCCTATATCGTCCTAGCGTTACATATATGTAAAGACTGGATTATATGCAAAATGCATATGCATATATATGCTGCATATTTCTCATGTTTTTCATAAATGCATATGCCTTGCATATTTGGAGATTTAAGAGCATATAAATGCATATTTTGATGGGAATTTACTCTACCCCATTTAAAAATAAGGTATATATTAGTAACATCAACATCCATTAAAATAAAATGTGAAAGTAAATATTTTGCTGTTAAGCTCCTTTGTTGTTGTACCCATAAACATAATGGGCGTTATTTATAGCTGCAGGTATCATTATCCGGATATTTAAGATTTATAGACTTCTCAGAATTTACAAATTACCTAAGTAAATACCGATTATATTTTGAATAACATTACAAATATTACCTGTACTTTCTGCTGGTGTCGGCCAACTATGAATTATTCTGGGAAAACCAACCAAAACGAAATTTTAAGGCAGCGTTGCCAATTTAGCTTATTTTATGCTAGATTTGGCATATGTTTGTGTTGTTTAGCTTATTTATTTCTTGTTTAGCATATAGCATATTTTCTAGCATATTAAATAATATAAAAATTATTTAGTAAAAATCGAAAATCTTCTAATTCAGAACAAATTTTTATGTTGGCCTTACAATTACTAAAACAACTTAGGAACTCTCTCACAGGAACTTGAAACTGATATCAGTGAGTCAAATCTGATTCCTAACAAAAAATGTTTAACCATTCACACATACACACCTACATCAGCAAATCCCTTCGCCTTCAATAATGTTTATATTAGTACTTATGTCTGTGGACCATGAGATTACTATTAACTACAGGATCATGTTTCAGCATTTTTTAAAACAAATAATTTATCTGTACTGGGTTATGCTTGCTATAGGGATTTTTTATTAGTTGATAATGGAATACCTACTGTTGAACTGATCATTCCATCATTCTTGTGAGGTTTGGCAAATACTATATTGGTCGAGTTGGCAACACTGTTTTAAGGGTAGGATAGATTATTTTATTTTATGAATGGTTAGTCTTAAATCAATCGCCGATTATTCAACTTTTGTGATTGCAAGTTATTGACTATACTGTGTAAAAAAATCATTTTATTATTATTGTGAAAATGCCTAAAGTAGCAAGGGAAAAATCAAGTCTTCTCAGAAGTTGGATTGGAAGTAACAATCATCTAAAAGTTATCGACAGTGAAAGTATGTTTTGCACCATTTGTGATAAAAAGGTAAGTTCTCCACTTCAATAGATTTTTAAACTTATCAAACTTCTTTGCACATCTATGTGTCTGTCTATTCTAAAATGACAAACCGTCCCATTTCTTCAAAAACTGTTTTTTAAAGTTCGCAACGGTTTGGCTTATACAGAGCGAGGTGTTGAGAGTGGCCCACCCTGTATACTACGGTACACTGACTGTACTTTATTGTTTGACGATTTCAATTTCACTTTGAGAAATAAAAAAAAATTGGGGGAGGTTTAAAAAGTTTGATCATTTTAATGTAGGTATCTATTTACGAAAACATCTAAAACATCATTATCATTATATTCCAGATTCCATGTCAAAAGAAATTCCAAGTAGTTCAACACATAAAAACTTCACTTCACCAAACTAAGCTATCAAAAAATGATAATAAACCTCGCCAGCAGATTCTACAGAACAGTTTGCAGATTCAGAATACGTCAGTTGGGCAAGAAACCTTTGCAAAGGATTTATGCCATTTTTTTTTTAACTGCAATATCCCTCTGCACAAGTTAGAACATAAATCGTGTCAAAACTTTTTAAAAACTTATTGCAAGATTAAAGATAAACCAGCTCAAATACCAAGTTCTTCAACTCTTCGGAAAAAATATGTCAGTGCATGTTACAAAGATGTGATGACGAGTATTAAAAATCAGTTAAAAGCCGATTATCTTTGGATTTCCGTCGACGAAACAACGGATACAAAGGGTCGACAAATTGCGAATCTAATTGTTGGAGTTCTTAACGACTCTGGCGATTTTAAAAACTCATACTTAATTAGTGTAAAATGTTTGGAAAAAACAAACTATGCTACAATAGCTAGATTTGTTAACGAATCCCTAACAAATTTTTTTTTACCTGATCAAGTACCATTTGAAAAAATATTATTAATGCTTAGTGATGCCGCCTCATATATGATGAAAGCTGCATCCAATCTTAAAATCTTTTTCCCTAATTTAATTCACTGTACATGTTTGGCGCACGGCCTAAACAGAGTTGCAGAGAAAGTTAGAATTGAATTTCCCAATGTAAACACCTTAATAAATAATGTAAAAAAAGTATTTCTGAAAGCACCACTACGTGTACAGGTATATAGGGAGATGCTTCCCGATATTCCTTTACCACCAGAACCAGTATTAACCAGATGGGGAACTTGGCTTAAAAGTGCTATATTTTTATCTGAACACTACGACGACATCAAAAGCGTTATTTCAAGTTTTGATCCGACTTGTACCGCTATTGATAACTGTCAAAATATTTTTAAAGAAAAGTCTATTAAAAATCAATTGTTGTATATAAAATCGAATTTCGATATCATTGAAAGTTCAATTACAAAATTAGAGGCTCAAAATTTATGTCTTCACAATAGTATGTCTATTGTTGATTCGGTTAAACAGAAAATAACAAATCTGAATGGGGAAATTGGAGTAAAAATTAAAGATAAACTTGATGACGTTTTAAACAAAAATGAGGGTTTCACTTTATTGCGTTCAATAAATAATATAATCAATTTTGGAAACTTCGATGAAAATATTAATATGGATCCGTCTCTAATAGCAAAGTTTAAATATGCCCCAATTACATCTTGTGACGTTGAGAGATCTTTTTCTGCCTATAAACAAATATTAACAGATAGAAGACATAATATTAGTTTAGAAAATATGAATCAATATATGATTATTTATTGTAACAATAAAAATATGTAAATTTGTTTTATTGTACTCTTTTTATAATATTAGTTTAGAAAATATGAATCAATATTGTAACAATAAAAATATGTACATTTATTTTATTGTACTCTTATTTATCTTGTGGTCAAAATAAAATATTTTGCCGTTTTATTTGTCACAAAACCTGAAGTTAAAAAAATATATTAAGAAATAATAATACAATTTGGTTTAAATTCAAACCTATTTATTTATTTTTATTATTTTTTATTTATTTATGTATTTAACGTAAACCATAAAATTATTCATATAAAAATAAGTGCATATATAAATGCATATTTGCATGTTAATTGTGCATATTCAGCTTGTTTTAAAATGCATATTGCATGCATATTTTAGACATTTTTTAGTGCATATTTTCCAGTCTCTACATATATGTAACGGCAATTTTCTAAAAAATCAAAAATAATTAAGAAAAAAATGTATGTATTTTGTTTCAAAACCTTCTCCTAAATACATAAAAATAAAAAAAAATAAAATTTTCTAAATAAATTAATTCAGGATATTAAGGGTTAAATATTTACATAACCATCCGGAGCCACTGTCTATCATATTGTCCCTCATAATTCCCAGCTATTACTAAGATAGTGAATTCCAAAATTCCAACCCTTTTATGAATCACGGTATTCAAGGTAGCCTGATTTGCATATTTTGATTATAGCCTTTTCGTTTTGAAAAATCCTTTATGAAATGAAATACCTACAGAAATTTACTAATAAAGATTATTAATTAACAGAGAACTACACACATAGACATAGTAGAATTATTCACCGAAATTTACTATAGATACCGGGAAAATTCCGAAATAATTGCTAATACTTATCTGAGGTATGGAATAGCTTTGAACACAAAAAATCATGATTGTCAGTAAGAACAAAATTGAAGACGAAACAATCTAACTTAATTAAAAAATCATAGGAGAAAGTACCCAGATACAATTATTTGGGATGTGAGCTAAATGAACAATGGCACCGCAGCCTTGAAATACAACGATGCATTGAGATGACCAGAAGCCAAAAGCGCTTTCAATAAAATTAATTCAGTGCATATTATGCAATGGAAAACTGTGTGTCGAAATTAGATCTAGAATATTGAAAGGTTACGATGTGGTGTTATCGAAGAATGTGGAAAATATCATGGACACACACGTAACAAACAGGGAAACACTAACAAAGATGAAAAAAGAAAAAGAAATATTCAACACTATGAAGGAAATAAAAATGAGTTACTTTGGTCACATACTAAGACATGAAATTTCAAACAACTTTTCATAATATGTAATAGTTTTCAATTTTTTCAAACTTTTTTTCGTAAAATAATAATAAAAAAGTTTCCCATATGTGTCTAACTTAAGTAAACACGATGTATATCGACTGATT
Source organism: Diabrotica virgifera virgifera (assembly GCF_917563875.1). Taxonomy (NCBI): domain Eukaryota; kingdom Metazoa; phylum Arthropoda; class Insecta; order Coleoptera; family Chrysomelidae; genus Diabrotica; species Diabrotica virgifera. Next base: position 174,709,082 of record NC_065448.1, on the reverse strand, counting down.
TCTACGTACCTTGGTGTTACTGTCAATCTTTCCTCTGCACTTATGGAGTTTCTAAATTTAGTACATATTTTCTTTCGATATGTGAGGTTGTAAGATTTCCACCAACTCCCTAATTCCCTCCGTAAGATTTCCTCCGCTTCCAATACAGAAATTGCTAACAATTTATTTTTCAAAATGTTTCGAAGCCTCGTTACGCGCTTACAAACTGCAAGAGACTAAACGCATAGTGTGACAGGGTTGCGTTGGATACGGATGCGGTTCCACCGCATCCGGTCAAAATGCATAGTATGACAGATCGGTCCGGTTGCGTTGGAAACGCATGCGTTTCCACCGCATCCGGTCAAAACGCATAATGTGACATCGGCCTTAGGCCTTAGGCCTTAGGCCGATGTCAGATTATGCGTTTTGACCGGATGCGTTTCCGCCGCATCCGGTGAAAACGCATAGTGTGACAGATTGGTCCGGTTGCGTTGGAAGCGGATGCGTTTTGAGTCATCGGTACGCGCTTACAAACTGCACCAGACTAAACGCATAGTGTGACAGGTCGATCCGGTTGCGTTGGAAACGGATGCGTTTTCACCGCATCCGGTCAAAACGCATAATGTGGCAACGGCCTTTATGAGAGACAGAAGAACAGAAATAATAAAATCAATTAGCAACAAAAAAAAATTAAAAAACACAATTTGCTCAATATAAATATGTAGGTAGGTAATAAAAAAAATATGCAACATAATAGTATATAATATAAACAATATAATTTTGTATCTGTCTTAGTTAACTGTTATAAAAATTATCACAACCATTTCCTTATATAGTATGAATATACCAAACGGCGATCAACACGTTGTGTATATAGTCGTCTAGGCGGAGAAGAAGAACCTGCTACAATGCGGATAAACAACACACAACACCTGAATATCTCGAAGATTGCCCGAAGGTGGAGCTATTAACCTGCATCTCTACGTGATCTCATCTCTGCATCGACAAAAAACAGAATTACCTTCATTCTCATTCGCTACATTAATAAATTTCGGTTGAATCTCGAATCATCCTCGCTAGTGGCTAGTGGCTAGAGGTAGATTCCTTAGAATTTTTTAGAGACACAACAAGGTGGAATGTTACCGTTTATAATAATAGGGATGACAGCGGTTTTTGTTTTCTAGTCTGTTTTTTCATGATGATGTTCATTTCTATTTTTGTATTTAATCTCATTTCTGGTGGATATTTTGGTATATTATAACCCTATGTGAGTTTTTTGGTTATTGAATATGTTAGGGTACAAAGAGTCTACTACTCACAATCTTATTGAACGTGTTTAAAAGCAATTTGTATGTGACCGGTTTCGGCATTCACAATATATGCCATCGTCAGGCCCATAAGAAACTGAACAAGCTAAAATTAAATTAAAAAAGATTTCGATAGAAAATATACAAAAATTTGTTGTAACAAAAAATATTCTCCTGACTGGAAAATCATTTTTCCTGGATTTTAAAAGGTTTTTTCCTTTTGACAGCACACAATCGGCACTAAAAATGTAGTTTTTTGTACTTAGTGATATATGTGTTGTTTGTCTTTTTCGTCTGTGCAGTCATACAGCAACTTCGTTTTTTGTCATATATTTTTTAACTATAGTAAACTATACAACTATATGATCCGTACATATACTTTACTCATAAAAAGACACATCAGAATACCTAGGCAACATAGTTACACCATAAACTTCTATATGAGTTTGAAATCGAGAAAGACACATGGGCTTCAAATTAAAATTTAACACTACATTTTATACTGCACTTTTCTTGTACTGATATGTAAGTACCAATAATGGTATTATTAATACCGTATATATCATATGCAGTGGAACCCCAATAAATCAGCCCCCGATAACTCGGAAGTCCGGCTAACCCGGACCGATTTTCATCAGACAAAACAAACATTTTTTCACTTTGAATGAGTTTTTTACCAAGAAATAAACAATACTGTATACAACTGTACGTAATTTATATGTACTGTGCATATGTATTTCATGTTTTTGCAATAATTATAATTGAAGCACGGCAAATTAGATAAACATGTGATGTACATAAACTTAAAAAAATACGTGCTACATAATTTAAAATCGCACCGGCGGCTCTAATCATCAAGAGATTTTAGGGTGGAGTTCATACAATAATATTTATGCTAGAGAAAAGAAATTATTAATTTTTTGGGCCCCATTAATAGATCAGAATCTATTACTATTTATCTATATAAAAATTACAAAAATGTTACGAAAAAAATGGTATCCCTTTGACTACTAATGGTACTTACCCTTGTTGTCTGTGGTAGGCTGCATTTCCTAATACAATAAGGATACATAGATGGATTGTGCGAACAGAAAAAGACGAAATAAGTTTTAACATAGTTACCATTTATTTAGATAGAAAATAGTCATTAAACTGAGTTGATTAGAAAAATAAAAAAATAAGTCTTTCGCGTTGCATCTTAAAAGTTCAAAAAAAGGAAAAGGAACGAAACAGTTTATTGCAAAATACCTGGTGATAATCCGTTGTTGTTGAATTGCTGGAATCGGGTTAGCTCGCCAGAGTTGTGGATTCGACGAAATCACTTTCACTTTTCACTTTCATTTTTAGAGTTAAAGTACTGTTACATACATGTAGTTGTTATTATATTATACGAAAAATAAAAATTCCATAGTTCTTTTTGTTTTATGAAAAGAAAATAACTGCATTCATGATTATTAGTGATACTTCTCACTGACTTGATAATTAAACATATTTTATTTAGACCATAGTCTTTAAAAAAAATGGAACTGCGTTCCACGAAGATTGAATTAAGTGCGGTTTATATGAGACATATTAAACGGAAGTCTTATCTGCAAATGTTGAACTAAGTTCTGTTTGAACGAAACATATTACACGCCGTACTAAGAAAACTATTATTTTATCGTACCGGACACAACACAGAGAATATACCGGTATGGTATTTAAGACAACATATCGCACTTGCGATTTTCACGACAGAATCTTTAAGATTCCATTTTGCCTATTTAGGCACAGACAAGAAAAAATGCAGGTCTTCACTGCATGACCGCTAGAACTTAATTGATTTCTTCTTGTCCTAATCTCGGACAAAATTCCTCTCTGCTCTCTATATTCACCTCCCTTTTTCACAGCTATCGCATAATTTGACCAATAATCATCATTCCGAAATTTTCGTACCAATCACATAGCTGGAAAATAATGTTTAGACCAGCCTTATTATGATCATACGTTTCTTTTTCGGCCAATCACCACGAGTGTCCTTTTTGTAACCGTTTAAGGATTCCCACGAAAGTTACTGCGTTGTAACCTTGTGGAATTCTGAGATTTCTATCATTCAAACACTTAGCAATCTTTCCTATTCTTCTTTTTATGAGGCATATCCTGTGCAAAGTAAATACTTTTAGGAAAGTTGTCTTCGAGCCCTAAAGTCTCTTTGTGATTTTACTGCCTCAAATAACTAAATGACCAGCTTAGGCGTCTAGAATTTCTTAAAATTTTAATCCTTCCGCTTTCTTGTGGGTGGCCTAAGAGAAACGCGTTGGGAAGTACATTTCGTCTTACTTCTATCTATAACACAGAGACGGACTTTTGCGATATTTAGATTGTGATTCTTCGAGCCTGTTTCATAATGTGTATTTGTTTATTCTTTATGTGTATTTTATTAATTTTTACCATATTCTCCGGCTAACCCGGATTTTCGATCACCCGGATCGGCTGCGGTCCCGATTAATCCGACTTATCGAGGTTCCACTGTACTGACTATAGCAGTTAACATCATAGGAACACTGGTCTATTCGAACACTTTTTTATAACACCTTTTTTATAACAACTTTTGTAAAAATGCCGGGTCCAGACTCAGTAAGAAAACATGTTAATAACAAAGTTGTGCAACAAATTTGATATACAACTTTGTTCTGTAACTTGTTATAATATAGCATAAGCATCCAGACTATATAACAAAAAACAAAATAAAAAATAACAAAATGCGCATAATTTTTGCAGCATTTTAGCTGGATAGCTGGTAGGTAAGGCAGTATATAAAAGGGCGTCATACGTAGAGGATGCAATCATAGCAGCAGCAGCTTGTGTAATTTTATTCAATCGACACCGGCGTGTTAAACGAATATTTTGGGTGCGGCCTTCATTAGTAGCTCGAGCAAAATATGGTGGTACAACTCTTTTAGATGATCTGGAAAGGGATGACATATACCCATCGACAAGAGACAATAAATGTGATGGCAGTTTTAAAAACTTCTTAAGAATGAAAAGTTCTGATTTTGAATTTCTCATAAAAGAAATCCACCATGAAATAGGCAGGAAAGACACATTTCGAGATGCAATTCCAGTAAGAGAAAGATTATAGCAGTTATGTTAAGATTCTTTGCAAGTGGAGCTTCCTGCCAAACTTTAAGCTATTTATTTAAAATTTCTAAGCAAAGTATTTCGAATATTGTGCCAGAAGTTTGTGACGCTCTCATTGACTGTTTGAGAGACAGAATCAATTGAAGTACATTTTTTGAACTTTTTATTCATTGTTTCAGAGAGACAGTGACATTTCTGTAATATTTAATTCTTCAGTATCATCTTCTGCACCTGTGCATGAATGAGTGTCAGTGTCTGTCTGAATTGGTGTAGCTGGAGGAGTAGCGGATGTAGGTGTAGTGGACGGAATGGAGAACGGCTCAGATTTATTGTATGATTGAGGTTCCTGTTGGAGTAGCTGATGAAGCAGTGTGCATCTGGGTAGTGAACGAAGTAGTGAATGTTTTAGGTTGTATGTCTGAACAGTGTGCTCTGTAGAGCATATTATTTACGTCAAATTTGGCGCTAATTTGCACCGATTTGCTTTTAAGGTTCTTCAAGGATGTTGCTACATATTCACCATATACTCAAGAACGAACAAGGTGATATGACTTCGATGGTTGCTGCTTGTGTACTATGCCAGAGAAATGTTTCAGTAACATGTTTGTAAGTGTAGATCAGTCTCGGTGAGGTTTTATAACAATGTTTAACAATATTCTTTGATGTTAACCGATATCTGTTGGATAACATAAAACATGCTATATAACCAGAAAAATGTTGTACAACACTGTGTTTTAAAACTTTTTTATTTAAAATTCTGTAACAAGTTACAAAACTTTGTTATTTAAAATGTTTTGTTATATAGTCTGGACCCGGCTTTACTAAACTCTAAACTTAATATTAAACCTAGGGCACCTGTATTGAAACCTTTCTTAGTTTAATTTTAGTTTGTTCAGTTTCTTATGTGCCTGACGATGGCACATACAATGCCGAAACCGGTCGCCCACAAACTGCTTTTTAATAAACACCTTTAATAAGATTGTGAGTAGTAGATTCTTTGTAACCTAACATATTCCCCATATCGTTATCTCAACGCGTACATGCAGACATCATTGTTCCTCTTCCATCGTTAGGTGTTAAGGAAGGTGCGTTGTTGAGGAATCCTCTATTTAGTATAGGCAATAGTGTTCCTGTACTCTCTAGTCTTCAGTTGAGATTGTCCTTGATGCTTCCCCTGTTATTTATTACTGTTTCCAGTATTTGTATGTTTTTTTTTGCTGTATTTTTTGTTGATTATTTCACCACTTCTATTAGGTCTTTCATACCCTTCTGTTTATTTACATTTAGGTTGTATTTTTTTGCTTCTGAGTTTTTCTGATGTTTTGGCGAACAGTACTAAATATGTATGTACATACCTATATCTCTGCGTATCAAATAATACATATTTGCATTCTATTTTATATTACACAGTGTTTTTTAAAGGTTTTCATACATTGTTTCACTATCTCATCTATTACATTTACAAAAAATACTGGGAATAAACTGCCTCCTTGTCTAACTCATTGCGTTTTTTCCAATGGTTGCGACTGCATATTTTGTATTCTTATTGTGATTATTGTTTTCATTAATATTATACTTTTATCAAAAATGAATAACCATTTTCAATTTGCAATCTCAATTGCAGTTGCAATCTCTGAACTCTAAACATTTGCAAGTTGCAATATCAAACAATTTCTTGCTATCCTCACCAATTTTTAATAGCTTCCGTCTTCGTCCTTCCTGCCTTCATAAGGTTTCAATAATGTTATATACTTATCGTGGAAAACTATAATAATTCTAGCCAATATTGTTTTGTGTTCTACTTACTTATAGTTAAAATTGAGTGGGAGAGTCAAGGTCGACTCCTGTGACAGGCTATAACTCTTTGGTTGCAGCGTTAAGTCGGGGGTTGGCGCGAAATTCAATATAGATCAATTTAAGTAGCGCTGGGGCAGTTATTCTGATAAAAATAGAAATAAGGGTTATTGAAGTTTTCGATTCATATCCTAGAAGCGAATTGATACCGCACCCCGCGTAGGTAAAAATGCAAAAAAAAAAATTTTTCAAATTTCAAAATTTGAATCACGTTGGGGCAGATGTTAGAGTCATAATATAAAAAATGACAATTAACTTTTCCAATCCTTTCCCACAGTAGCGTCGACTCCGCACCCCGCGTTTGTAAAAATTATTATTTTATTTTTCTCCATATAACAGCGCTCCACCCTCTGCTCTCTCTGACTCAATCAGGACAAACTCCGGCGTGCAGTTACGAATTACGAAAAGGCAGAGATGCCCTAGCGGCAACTGCTAGCAAAAGACTGAGTTTTCAATCTAATAGCATATAAAAAAACATCAAAAATATCACTCTACATCCCACCAGAATGAAAACAATTGGAACTTTCTCTGGTTACACCTCCGATGCTTCTAAAATTTGCAAGCCTTAACGGATGCTGAGACTAAAGAAGATGTACTTTTAGATTAGAAGATTAGATTAGATTTTTAGAAGATTATACTTTTAGTTGATTCTCTCAGGTCTTTGCTTAATTGTCTCTTTTTTAGGCTATCCCACATAGTTTTCCTTTCGATTGAATGGATTGCTTTGTTGTTTTCATTTTCATTTGGTTTTCTTTGCTCTCCGTTCAACAGTTGTTCGAAATGTTCTCTACATCTGTATATTATATCCTTGTCGTCGGTTAATAGTGTTCCTTTTGTGGTCATTATTTGCCTTAGCCTTATTTATTTGCTTCTATTACTTATTCTTATCTTCTGTGTTTTTATTTCTACTCTTTTACTGTTAAACGTAGTTTTCAATATGCATTGGCCTATTTCATAGCTTCTTCTCATCATCACGTCTATTATCCAGTACCTCTCTGTTTGCACCATAGTATAGTCAATAATGTATTGTTCACTTCTTGATATGACTTCTCTTGTGGTCTTATTATATATCCTGATTAACCCAAATAGCACAGTTTAGTTCTACAATGCAAAATACCACAAATATGAACATCTAAAAGCAACGGACAAACTCAGAAGAAAAAAATAGACAAAGACCAAAATTCTAGATTTAATGGATCAACAGAGAACAAAAAAATCGGAGACCAAACAGAATATCACAAAGTCAATAAAATCACTAAAAATCAGACAAATCAAAAAGTTATGAGTGATATAAAGGTGCATTAAGCTCTATCTAGCAGCTTCAAGAACCACGTGATATATTTCACATACACAAAAAAACATAACTAGAGGCGAACCTAGAAAACGATCTAGACCAGGGCGCATCTGTAAAAATATTAGTACATTTGGATGTTGAGAGGTGACTCAAATTTTTTTGAATAATTTGCTTGAAAATAGCTCAAATAATAATATTTGAGTTATCCTCCCTCTCAAAAAGGTCCGGAACATTGTTTAAATAATCAAAATGTCAAAAAATTAAGGAAAAATTCGATATTTTTCTTGGTTTTTTGATTATAACTTTATAAGTATTCATTTCCGCGAAAAGTTGTACTGACATAAAAGTTGTGTAATTAAATTTACTGCAATATAAAATTGGTTAAAAATTTAAAAAATAGTCACCCTTGTTGCAAAATAGCAATAATTTTGAAAAAAATATACAAAAACAAGTATTCGCATTTTACGTTTTTCAACCATTTATGCTACACTTAGGACCTTCATATTTCACCCTGAAAAACTTTATGATACAGTAAAACAATACTGTAAATTTCATTAAGATCAATTCCACAAATTTTGCAAAATAAATTTTGCAATCCAGCTTTCGTAAAAAAAATTCATTTTTTCAAAATGTTACAGGACTGAAAATAAAGCAGATAGCAAGTTGAAAATTTTTTTGCTTATAGAAGTGTACTGTACCTTTTATTTGCAATTTTGAAAATTTAAAATCGATTAACATCAGGAATTTTTTTAAATAAACATTATTTATTGGTGCTAAGCGCAGGACAGCGGATACTTTGCTCTGATTGGGCATTCCAATGACCTTTGATAATGATTGATACGTTTTAATTTTCATTATGTTTCGATATAAATAAATAAATTTGTTTATTGCAAAATAAAAACAGATGCTCTGTCCTTTGAAATAACACTTTTATTAGCAAAAACTTTCTTTGTTCACATATTTTAACTTAAATAATAAAAGTTTATTATTTTTAAACATATGCAATTGTTTAAACAATATTTCACAAACAATAATAAAATTAGTTTGATTTTTGTGGAATTAAAATATTAAAATACAACAAAATATAGAGTAAGAAAATAATATGTTAGATAAAGATTGGAAGAAATTTTGGTGGAAATCAACTTATGTGAATCGAACACCGCTGTCTTGCGCGTAGCACCAAAAATTATTGTTTATTTCAAAAAATTCCTGCCGCCGTGGTAATTAATCGATTTTAATTTTGAAAATTGCAAATGAAAGGTACAGTACACTTCTATAAGCAAAAAAAATTCAACTTGCTATCTGCTTTATTTTCAGTCCTGTAACATTTTGAAAAAATGAACTTTTTTTGCGAAAGCTGGATTGCAAAATTTATTTTGCAAAATCTATTGAACCGATCTTAATTAAATTTACAGTATTGTTTTTCTGCATCATAAAGTTCTTTGTGGGTGAAATATGAAGGTCCTAGGTGTAGCATAAATGGTTGAAAAACGTAAAATGCGAATACTTGTTTTTGTATGGTTTTTTTCGCAATTATTGCTATTTTGCAACTAGGGTGACTATTTTTTAAATTTTTAAGCAATTCTATATTGTAAAAAATTTAATTACGCAACTTTTATGCCAGTACAACTTTCCTTGGAAATGAATACTTTTACAGTTATTATCAAAAAACCAAGAAAAAGATCGAATTTTTCCTTAAATTTTTGACATTTTGATTATTTAAACAATGTTCCGGACCTTTTTGAGAGGGAGGATAACTCAAATATTATTATTTGATTTATTTTCAAGCAATTTCTGCAAAAAAATTTGAGTCACCTCTCAACGTCCATCTCAAAACAGATGCGCCCTGGACTAATCATATTATATGCATATATGCAACTCTTGTAATCGAGATGTAGAAATTTTACATGGGATTACTATCTTAAATATAATTTAAATCTTTTAGCAATACCTACTTTTCAAATACATCATGATTTTTCATCGATAGTAATCAAGAAATGTGTGGGTGTTTTAATAAATTCTTATCAGAAATATAAATTCTTCATGTAAATTATGGTTTGGTAATGTTTTGTGTATAAATAACGATATTTTAACATATTTTCTAGATAGGTAAATTTTTCAAACCATTTAATGTTGTTCATTACCATATTAGATATTTTAATAAATCGAGATGTCAGAAACAAAAAGCTTTTGGACTATTTCAGTGAATTTGTAGTTTATAAAATTTTCATATGTGTGATATTATCTTTATACTTTTAAGTTATTATAGTAAAACTAAAATTAAGTGTATAGGCTGTTGATTATGTACTTTAGAAAGAAACTACAACGGTAAAGGTGTTTTATTGTTTCATATTGTCAATGGAGCCCCAAATATATAAAAACACGAAAAAAATGCGATTTTTCATAGTGCCCCATAACTTTTTTCCACGGAGGTAACTTCTATCCTCTCTCTTTAAAATGACGTTTGGAAGAAGTCTTTAGGATTCATAGTAACCGAGATACGAGATAAAGTTTCCTTATTCTTTCGCACACATTTTTCTATAACTTTTTTCTATGCAACTTTAGGTAGATACATTTAATAGAAATAAAAATCAATTACTATTTTAATGGCATACTAAAGGTTTGAGTACTAACTTTAAGCAAGATATGGTTCAAACGTTCTATATCTAAACTTCAAAGTTGTCTATTTTTAAAGATTTTGCTAACTTCTACGGCTATTTTTTAAATTGCTCGTATTAACTTCGTTCCATGTACATTTAGGTATATACATACTTACTTATTTAATCCTCTTCACTCCATGTGCAGCATAGGGCGTCAAATGTCTGCCTCCATTCTGTAATATCCTTTGCATTGATCTTTATTTCTGTCCAGGTTTTCCCAATACCATTAATTTCTTTCTCGGCACTTCTTTCCACGTTTCTACGGGTCTACCTGGTCTTCTCTTTCCATGAGACGTGTATTCTAGGGCTTGCCTGGCTATGTCTGTGACAGGTCTCCTTAGTGTGTGCCCCATCCAACTCCATTTTTTTTTAATATTGTCCTAGATATAGGTTCCTGGTTAGTTCTTGTCCATAAATCTTGGTCTGATATGCAGTTTGGCCAGTAAATGTTAAGAATCTTCGTTAGGCATTTATTTATCAACACCTGCATCTGTCCGATACATTTTCTTAACACTTTCCAAGTTTCTCCTGCGTATAGTAGCACAGTCTTCACGTTGCTGTTGAATAATCGTATCTTGGTTTTACTTGTCATCTGACGTGAAGACATTCAAATGGCATTTGAAAATTGTTCTAATTTGTTTATAATTTGTTTTTTATTAACGTTGCAGGGATTAAACATTTTAAAATTCTGTTCCGATAATCGGGTTCCTGGGAATTTTTCACTAATTAACAATTTTTTTGTCGTTTTTTTCTTCTTCTTTTTTTCCTTACAGTAAAAGATATAGTTTTGCTTATAGAGGGGGTTTCATTAAGAATGTCCAATCTCTGAGTCGTAGATTCTAGACCTCAAAATATTAAAATATAACCAAATTCGCTTAAAATAAAATATGGTTCCTTATTGAGTTACAAGGTGTTTTATTTAAAATATTTAAAAAATATTTTTGCTCAGTATTTTAAAACTATTCAACGTATCAGTTTCATAATTGGTAGAAAGTGTAAGTACTATACACCCTATTAAATTATGGTAAATACAAGTTTCCGGCTATTACCAGAGACGTACGAGAGGGGACAGTAAATGGTTGACCCTTCCCAAATTCTACGTCACTGGTGAAATTGCCATTTTAGCACAATTTTAAGATTCTCCAATACTCTCTATGTAAACAACACCCCCTTTACTCTTAACGATAAAGTCATTAGCTTTCGAGATATTTGAAGTTAAACATGTAACGACACAGTTATAATTTAGTTATTTTGATTAATATATTATGCCGCTTAATTTTTAGTTTCAAATATCTCGAAAACTAATGATATTATCGTTAAAAATTAATAATATACTCCTTAGTCTTAACGATAAATTCATTAGCTTTCGAGATATTTGAAATTAAAAATTAAGCGACACAAAACATTAATCAAAATAACTGTGTCGTTACATGTTTAACTTCAAATATTTCGAAAACTAACGACTTTATCGTTACGAGTGAAGAGTAAGTTATTTACATAGAGAGTATTGGAGAATCTAAAAATTGCGCTAAAATGGCAATTTCGCCAGTGACGTAGAATTTGGGAAGGGTCAACCATTTGCTTTCTCCTGTCGTACGCCTCTGGTAATAGCCGGAAACCTATATTTAACATAATTTCATAGGGTGTATAGTACCTACACTTTCTACCAAGTATGAAAAGGATACGTCGAATAGTTTTAAAATACTGAGCAAAAATAATTTTTAAATTTTTAAATAACACACCCTGTAACTCAATAAGGAGCCATATTTTATTTAAGTGATTTTGGTTAAATCTTAATATTTTGAGATCTAGAATCGACAACTCAGAAATTGGACATTCTTAATGAAACCCCCTCTATACGCAAAAGTATATCTTTTAATATAAGGAAAAAAGAAGAAGAAAAAACGACAAAAAAAATATGTTAATTAGTAAAAAATTCCCAGGAACCCGATTACGATTATCGGAACAGCATTTCAAAATGTTTAATCCGCGTGACGTTATTTAAAAAACAAATTATAAACAAATTAGAACAATTTTCAAATGTCATTTTAGAGGGGAGTTAAATTGAACTTTGAATTTATCAAAACATTTATCGAAAATTTACATAAAAATAAAAGTAATGAGATTTTATACAGGTTTCTATTCTTTTGGTAACAATCGCGTTATTGCAATTGAAAATATAGTAACATTTGATAAACAAATGAAATATCTCATAAATTGTTAAATATTTTTTAACCAATTTTTTTTGCTTAATACTGGTAACATAGCGCAACTTATCCTATTAAACAGAATAATTTATAGTGCTTATTTAAAACGCAAAAAATAGTTTTTTGCAAATTTGATTTTTAAATTTTATGTATAATTATTTAAATAAATAGGGGGTCAAATTCAAGTTCATAAGTCTTAGGTAAAAGATTTCTCCTTCGAATTTGTAGACAAAAACCCTGAAGACCTTCACTAAAATGTAAATTACCTCAGCCGTTAAAAAAGTAAATATTGTGCAAAAATGGCCCCTTTTTAAATATTTAAAAAATGATTCCCTTATATGATTTGGATACTTTCTTTGAAAATATCTTTTGTACTCACCTAAACTTTGATATAAAATTTGTTTCAACCTGTAAGAATTTACATTTTGATTTACATGTGGTGTAATCTTATTTTACTAGACTAATACCCTTTCAGCTGTTTCGAGCAGGGAAGCCATGCTGCTTTCTAGTACTACTTAATATCATAATCTATTAACATCGACATTGTGCTGTACCTACTAGAATAGTACAATTTAAACAATAACTATGTAATTTTGAAGGCTATGTATCAACTAGTGGGCTAGTTTCAATTACTACTCAGATTGTCACTGAAGATGATCTGACTAGATCGAAAATGCTCTGATGTTTTTTATGATGATCCATTTGGATGACTTTTTTGAAGTTTTTTAATAAAAAGTATATACCATTTTCCAAACCGAAGTTTTTTACTTCTATGTAAGTTTTTTTAACTATGGTATACAGCAAATCACTGGGATTTTCCTTTTAATTTGAATTATAATTTACCTCATTAAGAGCCCGTTCACATGACAGGCGCTTAACGTGCGTTTTGATAACGCGCGATTATAACTACATACATTTTACTTGAGACCGTTCACATGCTAATGCGCGTTTTAAGTCATTAAAACGCGCTTTGGCATGTGACCAGGCTCAAATAAAATGTATAGTCCGTCCGCTATAACTTTTCCCATGCGGTCGATTCATTTTCAATAAAATTAAGTCAAAACAGAAAGTGAAACGTACGCCGATGTGTGTAGTATAATATAGTATACAGTATACAAAATGTATATACACATCGACGTTCGTTTCAATTTATGTTTTGACTTAATTTGATTGAAAATGAATGAGAATGACTGCATGAGAAAAGTTATAGCGGACGGACTATATGTAGCTGTAATCGTGCGTTAAGCGCCTCTCGTGTGAACGGGCTCTTATACATTGAATGAGGAGAACACGTAAGCTTGTTGAAATTATAAAATAGCGAATAAGCTTGTTGAAATTAGAGATTGGACAGGCTTGTGCTGAAACGATTTGCTGTGAAATAAGAGGACAAAAATGTGTCAAAATCGTGCCGATCTTTGATAAGACAGGCCACTTGAAGAATCAACTAATCTCTATAGAATTTAAAGTGATAGAGATATTCGTCAAGGTGATGGCCAACCCTCAATGAAGGAAATGGCACTAAATATATTAGTAAAAAATAAGTAAACAAAACGAACTTCTACTATACGATCCAGTAGTTTGTTCAAAAGATTAACGCAGAGTGTAAGTGATTTGGTAATAGGTCTGGATCCCGCGTATGAAAAAAAAGTTGATTAATAGCAAGCTGAAAATTTGTTAATAGCTTAAGGGTGTCTAGTCGAATAAACTTTGATAATATGTGTGAACACTGGAACAGGGGTAGTTTTAATTGTGGAACAGGTTAAAAATTTGGAACGGTCACAGCACGAAAACGGCACATTTATTTTGTCCGACAGAACAGACTTAAACTCTTCGTACAGAGATTAAACTCTCATGCAAAAATCAGACTGCTATTTATCACCAAATGGGCGTTTTAATGAGTGGAACATGTAGAATATGTCAAATGACAGGAATTATGACAGGTAATAAATAGCAGTCTGATTTTTTCATGAGAGTTTAATCTCTGTTCGGAGAGTTTAAGTCTGTTCTGTCGGACAAAATAAATGTGCCGTTTTCGTGCTGTGACCGTTCCAAATTTTTAACCTGTTCCACAATTAAAACTACCCCTGTTTCAGTGTTCCCATATATCAAAGTTTATTCGACTAGACACCCTTAAGCTATTAACAAATTTTCAGCTTGCTATTAATCAACTTTTTTTTCATACGCGGGATCCAGACCTATAAGCAATACAATTCGAATAGAGTCTCAGTAGGTATAAAATATGATTTATGAAAACAATAATATATAATTAGAGACTCCGTCACGTCATTAAAACGACAAGTAATAGAAAATGTTTTCAAAATGTTTTTTATTATTTTACCATTAAAATAAAAAAAATTGATAATCTAAGATTCACGTCTTCCAGTACTAAAAAAGTAAAAAGACAAGAAGACCTTGATAAGCAGGTTTGTATAATTATTGTTAAGCATAAAAATAGATTGCTTTATGATTATTATCAATTTTTTGTAAGCTTGTAGAAGTAATTCGTTTCTTTTAATAACAAAATAAATATTTATATTACGTAAAGTTTTATTTGCATTGGTTTATTGAATATACATGGTTTTGTTTTCTGGAATTATCGATGAAGAAATAAGTGTATATTTAATATGTTGCATCATGGCTTATATATTTACCGAATCCGCCAAAATAATAAGTTCAAAATTACCATAGCGAAATAAACAAACTTCAAAATATTATGGATTCTGCAAATAATAATCTAAGGTATTTTCAAAGTTCAAATGCATTTTTTGTATGGCCAAGTGACCTGGAAATTGGTATTAGCAAATACGTAACTTATATAAATATAAAAAATAATTTTCTGAATCAGTTCTAATAAATTTTTTGACGCGTACCTCGTCGAAAAAAATACTTTTTCTTTCTTGGTAATTTTCCGAAAAATACTTCCTTTACTAGTTGCAATTTTCTGTAGAAAAAATTATTTAATTAGTGATTTTTGGTTTTGATTTTTTTTCTAAAAAACTACCGAATAAATTGTAATTCTACAAAAATCTTTACAATCCTTAAACCATCAAGTATAAGTAAGAATATTTTGTCAAGGATAAGTGGTTTATATCTGGCTTTTTCGAATCCTGAGAAAACTAATAAATATTTTTGAAAAATTTAAACGCAGAATGAAAGTTTCCATAATTACCGAGGGCCGAAAGTCCCTTAGAATAACCAAAAAGTTTCTTTTGATTGAAATATTTGAAATTAAAAGTCACACTAAATTTTCTCTTTTTTTCACCCCTGTAACTTATTAATAAGCACTATAGAAGTTTTCAGGGATTTTCGGCCCTCGGTAATAACGTAATCTTTTATGCTGCGTTTAAATTTTTCAAAAATACCTATTAGTTATCTCAGGATTCGAATAAAATGAGTACATTTAAAACACATTGAAAATTTTGACATGCGACATTTTGCAACTATACCCTTAAATGGTAGCCCCGTTACGATAGGCAAAATGCCCTCACTAAATTACTATGGAGTAAAAAATAAGACTCAACATCATTTAAACTCTCTACCTTCCTTCCACCACCCACAACCAAAAGCGCCATTTTTTCGTTTTTGAAGTTATACTTCTTTAGGTGCGATTGGGAAAAATTATGAGAGTGAATTTTTATAAAAACAACAGTATGAACTACGCGCACAACGACAGTATGAAGTTAGTTACTAAATCTTTCAAGCGACGTATGTATCAGTGCAAATAAAGTGTGAAAAAAATATATTGGTGTTTTAAGTAAATATATTTATTATAATTTTTGTATCTTTAGATATGTCTTTGTCGGAAATAGAATAATAAGTAATAAAATATGATGAAAAGAAGGTTAAAAAGCAATCTGAATATTATTTGTACAATCTGTCAAAATAATTCATTTTTGTAGCAATTTTACGGCCATACCACACTGACTTACACGGTTGTCGCCCGATAACCCTAGTCAAGCAGTGTTTAATGCGGCTATATTTTGGATGGCTGACCGCTTCAGAGCACCTCATGTTGTTGCCTTGCCTTATTCTTTGTTTTAATTTTTGGTATTGTTTTGGTAAAAATTTTTGGAAAGTAGTGAGTATTAAAATTAGTTTAATATTTAAATAAAATATAAATAAACTGTTTAAAGTATAGTTTTATTTCGTTGAAATCATATTATAACAGAAGTATAACTACTTACAACGTAAGTACGTGAGTACAACGCACACACATGTTCTTTTTTATTTTTTTAGATGGGATGAAATCAATTTAAAAATTTCAAAAAATTGACACGCACGGATGATGCTTTTACAAAATATGTCTATTTTTATAGACCCTTAGATTGAGTGTACATAACCTTAAAATGTAAGTTTTTTTAGTACAAATTAATATTATCTAACATTATCAGTTTCTGATAAGTTGACAGGCTTTTTTTTATTAAGAATGAAATTTAAAGATTTACGAAGAACAGAGTAATATTTCAGTAATTGCATTATTAAGTTATACTAATGGCATAAATTAATATCTTTCAAAATTCCTAGTTTTTAGTTTGTGAAACTTTGGAAACTCACTGTATACTCGTAGCGTGCTCTCGGACTTATAAATTAGCAACGACAGTGAGTAACACTAAAGGTCCTTGACGTTTGTTATCAAAAGTGAGTATGTAGGAAGACAGTATCCGCCTATAGTCTATAAACATGTATGCATTATATGCATTAAGGTGTCGTTGCATTAATTTTTTTTATTTTTCTTTTGTAATGAAATTAAACGAGCAAGACAGGTACTCAGTTAAAGTTACAATGTAACTTGTTTAATGTCATTCTTTTCACTTATTCAGACAAATGCACGTACATATACACACACAAAATTGCATATTGTTAGCTAAAAGATACTTTTCTTGTTTGCGTTCTTCAACTCTCTTGATTTAACTCTCTACAAATTCCCTTATATTTTTTTCAGTTACTAGTTCTATAGTTTCATTTACTGTCTTACCTTTTTTGAAATTTTTTTTCGTAGCCTGAATAATTAGGCATTTTTTCTGACATACTTTTTTTCGTTTGCTTGGGTTTCAAAGCTAATAAATTAATGATTTCATGAAAGAGATTTTTTTTTGGCATATCTGTCATACTAGTGACGTCATCCGTCTGGGCGTGATGATGTAATCGATGAATTATTTTAATTTGAATAGGGTCGACTGCTAGTTCATTTGAAACCAATACCTGCTAGCCAATTCAATTGTATATTGAGTAATATAAACATTAACATAATTAAAAGAAAAGAAAAGATGGTTCAGATTTGATTACAGTACAGAGCCTCTACTATGTGCTTATACGTATTTCGGAATAACCGTTTCCTCATCGGAGCACCTGGGTAGAGGCACTGAACTGAAATCAAATCCTTTCATCCTTTCCGGGTAATTATCGGGTATAATATCACAAGAGAGTGAGAATAAATTGAAAATAATGCGACAGACACGAGAGCCCTGCGGGCTCTCGTGTAATGACAACAAGTTTGAGTAAAAATGAAGCATTATTTTCTTATTTATTCTTACTGTCATGTGATATTCGTAAGATTATTTTTTAATACGTATATTAGGTTTGTTCGTAGTACGTTCCAAACGATCAGCAACCGTTGCCAACCAGAGCCGGCCCGTGGGTAATATTTCACCCGTGCGAATTACAATTTTGGCGCCCCCCCCCCCTCCCGAGGGGGCAATTCAAAAGTTCAACTTTATAGTAAAATCATGGTTGTAAAAGTAAGGTTGTAAGTATCATGTTTTATTTGAACTTAAGTTGACAAGTTATACAATTAGATTTTATTTACAAGTCCTGAATACAGTTTCGAAAATGGTTATACAAATTTAATGACTATGGTTATTTATCAATGAAAAAATAGTTTTAAATTAATAAGAATTAAGCTTTAAAATGAATTAAACTTGAAAATAACAGTGTTGAGCTTTGGACATAAAGTGGTAGGCCTTGTAATGCAATGAGACATGACATTGTGTTTTTATGTTATAGGCTAAGTTGAACAAAGTTAACTTTTCTAGATTTTCTCTGGGAAAACTCATTTACAATTGCATTAACATCAATATTGCATCGAGCACTGCAACTCAATTGAAATCAAAGCTAGTCACACCAATCTGTCTTGCGACATGGAAGACCTCAGATAATTTTTTACTATTTTCAACCTGGAGAAACTCCTTTCTCCACTCGCGACAGACACTGGGAAAGTAAGAAGGATTCGCAGTGCTACACACAGGTTAGGAAAGTTCTCCATAAATCCGTTGTCTGCTAAGTAGCTCAACATGTCAACTGGGCCTTTGATTTTGCCTTTGTCTTCTTTTTCGACATTCTGAATCATGTTTTTGACAAGTTTCAATTCAGAATATAGTTGAAGACTATCAATGTCACTGTGCTGGCCATTAGTGAGAGCAATGTGTAGGTCCTTGCAGCATGTTAATAAGGTTTTGTCATCACTTGTGATCTTTGAATGTAGAAACCCAAACAGTTGGTGATAGTTTTGAAGCTGCTCAAATCTGTCTCCTAGAGAAGAAATACACTGATCCCAGTACGTGTAGAAGAATTTAGTTTTGAACACGATCTCAGGATCAAGAACTGTTTCATCACTTGATTCATAAGAAATCATTTTCTTCTTTTTTCTCGGCCGCAGTTCACTTTCTTTAGGGAATGCTGGGTCAACTTCAATCATTTCGGCCACTTCCCTGCAATCGACTAATATTCTGTTGAATCTTGCACAACTCCTTGTTTCTTGAAAAAATTGCTTCGTTGAAGAAATCAAAGCAAGAGAGTTTGCTATGTCCATGTTAACCTCTTGAAGTTTCTTGCGTATGAGGTTTATCTTAAACAAAATCATATGCCACGTTACTAAGCAGCAGATGAATCGGAAATCTTTAAAATTTTTGGCCAAACTTGTAGCTGTATTTCTTGCATATCCGTCTAGCCATTTTTGGTCTTGACTACATTCAAAAAGCGCGTCATAGACTTCCCCAAGCTGATATATCAGTGGCACAACCGCATTAATTCGACTCTCCCACCTAGTCTCACTCAAAAGTTTCAGGGTCAAGTTTGTTACGTGTTGTTTCAGAACATCCCAACGATGTGGTAATCCTGCGAAGAAATTGTAGACCTCCTGGATGATTTTGAACATAGAAATTATTTGTCTATCTTCTTCTTCTTCATGTGCCGTGCTCGATTATCGAACGTTGGCTATCAAATTGGCTATAGCAATTTTGTTAACGGCAGCTCGGAAAAGGGATGCAGAGGATCTGTTATACCATTCTCTCAGGTTTTTAAGCCATGACGTTCTTCTTCGACCTGGCCCTCTTCATCCGTCTACCTTGCCTTGTATTATTAAATGGAGTATATATTTGTCTATAAAAAATTAAAACTTACTAAGGCTTTCTGAAATATTACTAATTCATTATAAATGAATGAATAATTGGCATGAATAATTGGCTTAAAAAATTGACATAATTTAATAGTTTATCGTATTTTAATTTTTTTTTGGGGTGGAAGGAAATTCGCCCCAAACCCTTGGCGCCCTGTGCGGGCGCACGGCTCGCACGGCCCTCGGGCCGGCTCTGTTGCCAACCATCAGACGCATGCGCAGTTAACAGTTAGCGTTGCGCAGTTAACAGTTAGAGTTCGTAGACTACGAACGCGCATGCGTCTGACGGTTGGCAACGGTTGCTGATCGTTCTACGAACAAACCTATAATGGATATTTTCTTAAATGTGACAGTTGTCGAAACTAGGAAACTGGTTGCCATTAAACAGAAACAATCTACTTACAAAAATTCTATCGGTAATTTTCTACAGTATGTAGATAATTCTCAGTATAATTTTAATCTGATTAGACAGAATTAAACACGTGATCAAATATCTTACTGTAGGATTGGCAGTTAAAATCATCAAAAAATAATCAAAATAATTACCAAAGATACTACTAGCACCACCTATGAATCAAAAGTCTAATAAGTCAGGAAATAAAATTCGAAATTATGTATCCTCTGAGCTTTTTAAGTTGGAAAAATAAAACATAACAGAGTGGCGAACTACTCAGGGAAATCTAAATTGCATTTCACGTCCTGTCATTCACCGTGATAATAATTATTATAGTAGTTATGCTTTATTTTTCCAACTTAAAAAGCTCAGAGGATAAATAATTTCGAATTTTATTTCCTGACTTATTAGACTTTTGATTAGCATAATTATTTAGACAAAATGTTTATTTGACAAGCATTACTTTTCGCTTCAATTCAATGTTAAAGCTGCCACCCACCTGCCTCTTGGAAGTAGAAGAAGACGTGCGGGTTAAGCACTTGGTTATTGAAAATCACATTGTATTTGCTGCTTTACAATGAAAATTGCATTATTGTTAACCTTTAACTACCCGCGCATCAAGTTATAACATAACTACACGCGTGGCGTACTTTATACGCCACAATATCACACTGTCGTGTGATATTCGTAAGATTATTTTTTAATACGTACATTATGGATATTTTCTTAAATGTGACAGTTGTCGAAACTAGGAAACTGGTTGCCATTAAACAGAAACAATCTACTTACAAAAATTCTATCGGTAATTTTCTACAGTATGTAGATAATTCTCAGTATAATTTTAATCTGATTGGACAGAATTAAACACGTGATCAAATATCTTACTGTAGGATTGGCAGTTAAAATCATCAAAAAATAATCAAAATAATTACCAAAGATACTACTAGCACCACCTATGAATCAAAAGTCTAATAAGTCAGGAAATAAAATTCGAAATTATGTATCCTCTGAGCTTTTTAAGTTGGAAAAATAAAACATAACAGAGTGGCGAACTACTCAGGGAAATCTAAATTGCATTTCACGTCCTGTCATTCACCGTGATAATAATTATTATAGTAGTTATGCTTTATTTTTCCAACTTAAAAAGCTCAGAGGATAAATAATTTCGAATTTTATTTCCTGACTTATTAGACTTTTGATTAGCATAATTATTTAGACAAAATGTTTATTTGACAAGCATTACTTTTCGCTTCAATTCAATGTTAAAGCTGCCACCCACCTGCCTCTTGGAAGTAGAAGAAGACGTGCGGGTTAAGCACTTGGTTATTGAAAATCACATTGTATTTGCTGCTTTACAATGAAAATTGCATTATTGTTAACCTTTAACTACCCGCGCATCAAGTTATAACATAACTACACGCGTGGCGTACTTTATACGCCACAATATCACACTGTCGTGTGATATTCGTAAGATTATTTTTTAATACGTACATTATGGATATTTTCTTAAATGTGACAGTTGTCGAAACTAGGAAACTGGTTGCCATTAAACAGAAACAATCTACTTACAAAAATTCTATCGGTAATTTTCTACAGTATGTAGATAATTCTCAGTATAATTTTAATCTGATTGGACAGAATTAAACACGTGATCAAATATCTTACTGTAGGATTGGCAGTTAAAATCATCAAAAAATAATCAAAATAATTATCAAAGATACTACTAGCACCATCTATGAATCAAAAGTCTAATAAGTCAGGAAATAAAATTCGAAATTATTTATCCTCTGAGCTTTTTAAGTTGGAAAAATAAAACATAACAGAGTGGCGAACTACTCAGGGAAATCTAAATTGCATTTCACGTCCTGTCATTCACCGTGATAATAATTATTATAGTAGTTATGCTTTATTTTTCCAACTTAAAAAGCTCAGAGGATAAATAATTTCGAATTTTATTTCCTGACTTATTAGACTTTTGATTAGCATAATTATTTAGACAAAATGTTTATTTGACAAGCATTACTTTTCGCTTCAATTCAATGTTCAAGCTGCCACCCACCTGCCTCTTGGAAGTAGAAGAAGACGTACGGGTTAAGCACTTGGTTATTGAAAATCACATTGTATTTGCTGCTTTACAATGAAAATTGCATTATTGTTAACCTTTAACTACCCGCGCATCAAGTTATAACATAACTACACGCGTGGCGTAATTTATACGCCACAAGAAAATACACTTATAAACAGCGGATTTGTTTATTTTTTTTTTTGAAAAAATACACTTAGTTGTTTGTTATAAACCTTATTCGGCATCAGTGAATACTTGGAGTCTCTTCTCAGTAAGCCAATTGGGATTTAAAACTGGAATCATGGAATAACTGGATTCCATAATAAATAAAATTAATAATAAAAAATTTTTTAAAATGTGATTTTTTACAGGAGAAAAAGTATTGTTTAGAAAGAAAAATATATTTTGTGCCATAATGACTAAAAAACAATTGAAATATATACTTATATTACTACTTATATTGATATAATCGTGGCGTATATTGTCCACCACCGGAAACAACAAATAATTAACTATAAATTACGATCTTCCCAGAACGCCGATTCCAACGAAACTAAAACCAAATTGTAAAGCACATTCCAGTGATAGGTTAGAGAGATAAACAAGGTCAAAAATTAAATTTTTAAATATATTTGCAGTAGAATTCTTATATTTGGCGTACAAAATACGCCAGCGCGTGTAGTTAAAGGTTAAAATCCAAATTGATCATCGGATATTTCGGTCACTTCACGCATCCGTAAAAAAAATAAAAAAAACGAAATGAAAATTTTATATATCAAGCTGTGAAAACTGTAATTTATATAGAGCGTTGTAGCAACAGAAAAGTGGCGTATGCTAAAGAAAATAACAAATTAACTTATGTAACACTTGAAATAAACAACATTTTTTATCACTGTTATTTTATATCGATACCTCGTAGAATAATAGATTTTTTTTTGAATTTATTCGTTTCAGTGGCCAAAGAAAGTAGTATATACACAATGCTTTAACGCTTCAATATTGTTCTGTGGTTGTGGTTGTAAAACCAGTAATAAGAAAAACACGATGTACTTTTAGGAATTTCGATTTATGAAATAAACATATTTTGGTTTTAATATTCTGTATCCTTTTTGCTTTATAAACGAAGTAACTAACGTATTTATTTTTTCAAAAACCTTTGCTATCTACAGGGTGTTTCATAATAATTCTATAACTATTATGAAACAAGTAACGTTCATAATTTTTACACCTCATTTTCTTTGATTTATTTGATTGCCAATACCACGAAAACCTTATGAATATTAACGAATATTAATAATTAGTTTAGCAAAAGTACATGAGCTACTGGAAGAAATTAAGTAAAATATAAGGTGTAAAACAAGACTATAAATTTAACACAAGGTTCAGTTTCTACAAAAATTAATAAAAAAGATGTAAACAACCTCTAGAGACGACCGTTGGTCCGATGCATCCATACAAACACATTTTTGTTGTTTCTGTACCAGTTTTAATCTATTCATTGTATGTTTTTTACAAGATAACTTTTTATACAATTTTATTTATATATTAACTAAGTTGTAAGATTTTTTTATGCTGTTCAGTTGCAATATGTTGTGTAAAAAAAATTCAACTTGAAACATACGATCACAGGTGATCTGAAATGAACAACACATTATTGATTTTATAAAAAAATATATTGCAATGCGTGTTAATATATTTTGTTAATAAATACAATTTAATCAGTGCACAATAATAATTGTTATAGGACTCAATTTTCATCTCCCAATATTTAAAAGATCAGTAGAAAAAGCTGATTTTAGATTATTTATCATTAATCATTAACTAATCATTAATAAAACACTAATATATATCTACGTTATGTCCATTGACACTGAACTATGGTATAAAAGTAAAATAATCTTTAAATTAAGAGGAAACAGTAGCGATCAACAGGTAGCTAAAACGCGTTCCAAGATTGCGGCTGTAATTTTGAATATTATTTCGAGATATTTGGCACACGTATTCGTAATATAATAAAGAATGGCGGTACAGAGCCCAATTTAAAAAATATATTAATATGTGGAAATTACTCTGTAATTAAATACAATATTAAGAAAACGAGCCTGTACCGCCATTAAGAAGAACAAAAAAATACACTTTCTTCAAATAAACTTTTTTATCCGATGCCTAGATTTTGTGTCATTTTGGAACTACTAAAATTTTTTATTTCATAAGTAGTTCCAAAATGACACAAAATCTAGGCATCGGATAAAAAAGTTTATTTGAAGAAAGTGTATTTTTTTGTTCTTCTTAATGGCGGTACAGGCTCGTTTTTTTAATATTGTATTTAATTACAGAGTAATTTCCACATATTAATATATTTTTCAAATTGGGCTCTGTACCGCCATTCTTTATTATATTACGAATACGTGTGCCAAATATCTCGAAAATTTTTTCAAAATTATAGCCGCAATCTTGGAACGCGTTTTGGCTACCTGTTGATCGCTACTGTATCACCTTAACAAGTAATTTTAAATATAGCTAACACATCCCTTTGGAACATTTATTACTTAATTTTCATAATAGGGTACCGATAATAATGCATTTTATGATAGGGTCTATTTTTTCGGCATTTCAAAATTTCCAAGTCATAAACATTGTTATCTGTTATTTATTTCGTTTAATAAAATAACACCATCCAGATGTTTACCTATTGTATCTCTTTATTGGATTGTCGGTTTGGGACGATTTATCAGCTTCTTGCGTTACTAAACTATGTACATGTAGAATTGTATATTTTTTACCTTATATTTTTAAGTCTACTGTATATATATTTTTTCTTAATTATTATTACGAGCACGAAAAAAGGGTCTCACGCATACGAACACATATTATGCCACATATGTGCGAATCGTTTGGAATCGGAGTTTAAGATAAACAGTAGCCGCCTTGACTAATTTTATTGGAAAAAGTCGGTACATACTTTGGTCCAATTTTAATAGGTTGGTTCTCAGGGGAAAACGGAAAAGGGAGATTAGATATAAGAGAATTTGCTTTAGCGTAGGGGTGCGAGAGTCAGTTGATTTTTAGATTCGAATGAAAGAGGCTGTATTTGGCGATAATCGAAAGGACGCGAAGTTTAAGACGTACTAATATATTGACAAGCCGGTCATATATTAAGTAGATAAACGCGATTATTTCAAAAACATTTTCTTTTGTGAGAACTCGTAAAATTTTAGTCGCAATTACACAAACACTTTTACATTTCGTCAATTTAATAGTGTAACAAAATAATTATTGACCTACCCTCGTATACCAGCTCCCGTCTCCGCACAGACAGAACACTATCGATGTTTCGAGATACGCCGATGCAGCGCCGATGACGTGCAAGCGGTCACATGGACATAGCTGGAGATATATAGATATTTCTGGAATATCTGTATCGCATATATAAATAGGACATATTTGTAAATGGAGTTAGTCTTAAGCTAAAGTTTGTAAAGTAAACTTGTATAAATAAAAAATAAAGTCGTATATAAATTACGAACCGCTAGTTTTATTGTAATTAGAAGTAATTACACAAATAACCGCTACAGTGGTGTTAACGGTGTGGAGTGTAAATAAATGAAAAGTGAAAAAAAGACTTTTGAACTTTATTCGTCGGGAATAATCGGAGTGCGTTAATTGTTCGGTATTCGGAAAGACTTTTAAAAGACATTTTGAAAAGTACGTGTGTGCCGACTAAAGATGTTGCTAGAAGAACTTTCGCTAAAACAGCTCCGTGAACAATTAGAAGAGTACGAGCAAGATGCCAGTGGGTCCAAGAAAGTCCTGAAAGCACGACTCGAGGAGGTCCTCAAGAAGAATGGAGATGACCCAAAGACGTTCCACTTCCAGTCAGCAGAACAAGCGATCTTATCGAAATTCGAAAGTGTTTCTCAAAAGATCGATGAAACGTCTAAGATAAGTCTAAGTCTTTCTCAAAAGATCGATGAAACTTCTAGAAAGAACAACGAAAAACTCGAAGAAGTTAGTAGACAGAACAACGAGAAATTTGAAAGTGTTTCTCAAAAGATCGATGAAACTTCTAGAAAAAGCGACGAGAAATTTGAAAGTGTTTCTCAAGTAATTAAAGACGTTTGTAGACAGAATGACGAGAAATTTGAAGAAGTTTCTAGAACATTCGATAAGATGCAGAAAAGTGTAGAGACCGTAGAAGAAAAGATCAAACAACTAGAGAGCATGATAACCGATACAAAAGTACAACCATCAGTTAATGCAGCAGCGTTAGATCCTGTAGTGAAAGATGAACTACCGAGAGACGAAACGTCGCATAATATGAGATTCAAATTACCACCATTCGATGGAAAGTCCTCTTGGTCCATATATCTTAGACAATTTGAAGCTATTGCGACCGCCAATCATTGGACCGAACAGGAAAAGGCTGTTTCCTTGACTGCTGCTTTACGAGGTGATGCTGCAGATATATTAAGGTCAATTCCCAAGGGTCAAGAAAATTGTTACCAGACCTTGTTCACTCGTCTAGAAAAACGCTATGGAGATGCCCATCTACAACAAGTATACAAAGCACAACTGCGAAGTAGAAGTCAACGAGCAAGTGAGAATCTGCAAGAATTTGAAGCAGATGTGGCTCGTGTGGTGCGGTTGGCTTATCCAGAGGTGCCAGACAGCGTTTTAGAAGAAATTGCAGTAGATACCTTCGTCAATGGGCTGAAAGATAATGAACTACAGAAAGCTTTACGACTAGCAAGACCGAAAGTTTTAGATGAAGCACTTGCTATTGCATTGGAACACGAAACGGCTAGTCAAACTTCACGAGGCCATAGAGTAAGAACCATTGAAGAAAGTGACGAACACAACGATGAACGTCTGGAGGAAATTATACGGAGAGTATTAAGTAATCAGATGCCAAAGAGACGCGAGCCTAGATGTTGGAATTGTGGAGACGTAGGCCACATTCGTCGTAATTGTAAGAAGATCGTACAGCCGTCGGAAAACTAGAGCGGGTCGACACCAAGGGGCAACTGCCGACCTCGAGAACTAGAGCCCCCATAGTAACTGTCAACCTTACGTCCTCCGGTGGAATCCACAACTTATACATCGAAGGTCGTATCAGTAATAGATGTAGATCATTTTTGGTGGATACAGGTGCAACGAGAACTATCGCACGTCCAGATGTAGTACGAGACCATAATAAATTATCACCTGCAACAGTAAAGTTTAGAACAGCGACTGGTGAGCTAATTAATACATATGGCGAGGCTAATATGTCAGTATCCATTGGCCAGACCACAGTTGAACATCAAGTATTAATTGCCGAGATCTCCGACGAATTCATATTGGGGATGGACGTACTAAGGAAAGTGGGGGCAATATTGGATGTTCAAAATGGAGTTCTCAAGATCAATGGTGAAGAGTTGCCCTTTCACGACGACAAAGAAGATGTCATCCGCTTACTTACTACATGCGACGTAACCATACCCGGTAATAGTGAGAAAATTCTGATGACCATGCTTGATGGACACTGCCGAGAGGGAAGTTTAAGGATGGTCGAAGATGTGGATAATGTCGAGTTCCTAACGGCGAAAACTTTGGTAAAAGTTCGAGATGCGATCCCTGTAAGAGTTATGAATTTAAGGGAAACTGCTATCAAGTTAAGTAGAGGAGCTTTGATCGGGCAGTGTGTTCCCGTGGCTTCAATTTGCTCTGTGAATACCAATGAGAAATCATCGAAGGCGAAGTATCCAAAGGAGCTTGTTGAGATGATCATTGAAAGATGCCAAGATCTTGATCATGAACGAACGGAAAAAGTGACATCTATGCTGATAGAGTATCAAGATGTTTTTGCTATTGACACGAAGGATAAGGGAAAAACAAGCATAGTAACGCATAAAATAAATACCGGAGACGCTCAGCCAATCAGACAACGGCCTAGACGACTTCCATTTGCGAAAAGAGATGAAGCCGAAGAGATTATCAAGGATATGGACAAACAAGGGGTAATTGAACCATCGAACAGTCCATGGACATCACCAGTAGTTCTGGTAAAGAAGAAAGATGGTTCAACGCGTTTTTGTATCGACTACCGCCAGCTCAATGCGGTAACAAAAAAAGATAGTTATCCTTTGCCCAGAATAGACGATACATTGGATACTCTCTCCGGTTCTCGTTGGTTTTCCACACTCGATTTAAAAAGTGGATATTGGCAAGTAGACATGGAGCCAGCCGATCGGGAGAAAACCGCATTTTCGATAGGATCAGGGCTTTGGCAGTTTACGGCTATGCCGTTTGGTTTATGTAATGCCCCTGCCACATTTGAAAGATTAATGGAGGCAGTTTTAAGAGGTCTAACATGGAAAACATGCCTGGTTTACTTGGATGATGTAATTGTGGTTGGAAGGTCCTTTGATGAACATGCCAAGAATCCAATATACGTCTTTCAACGATTGAGGGCAGCGAACTTGAAGTTAAGTCCGAAGAAATGTCACATGTTTCGACGAGAAGTTAAGTACTTAGGACATATTGTATCGAGTAATGGTGTAACAGCTGATCCTGAAAAGATTGATGCAATTAAAGATTGGCCAGTACCAAAAGATAAACATGAAATTAGAAGTTTCCTTGGCCTATGTACATATTACCGACGATTTGTCAAAGGATTTGCCAATATCTCCAAGCCCCTAACAAAGTTGACGGAGGAGGGCAAAGAATATACATGGAGTGAGGAGTGTCAAAAAGCTTTCGAACAACTACAAAGGGCTCTGATCAGTGCACCGATATTAAGCTACCCGGGACAGGCAGGAAAATTTGTTTTGGATACCGATGCTAGCAACAGTGCCATAGGAGCTGTTCTCTCACAAATCCAGGATGGACAGGAAAAAGTCATCGCTTATTTCAGCAAAGTCCTGTCGAAACCAGAAAGAAACTATTGCGTTACCAGAAGAGAACTGCTGGGTGTAGTGAAGGCTTGCGAATATTTCCATAAATACTTGTACGGCAGAAAGTTCCTTCTTCGAACAGATCACGCTGCTCTAAAATGGCTCATACAATTCCGTAATCCAGAGGGCCAGATGGCAAGATGGTTAGAACGACTTCAAGAATATGATTATGAGATAGAACACAGGGCCGGAAGAGTTCATTCAAATGCTGATGCCCTTTCGAGACGACCATGTAGTGCAAATTGTAATCACTGTGCCAAATTAGAGGAACGATTTTGCCCCGTGAGACGAACCACCGTCGTTAATGAGCAATGGCAGCCACAACAGTTACAAGAAGCCCAAGAAGACGATCCATGTATAAAAAGAGTATTGGATTGGATGCGTCGAGGTGAGAGACCTAGTTGGCAAAACATTAGTGCATGTAGTCCGGAAGTCAAGGCCTACTGGAGCCAATGGAATTGCCTGATACTAAAAGATGATCTTCTGTACAGAACCTTTGAGAACGGTGATGGTACAGAATCTAAGCTTCAGTTGATTGTACCTAAAAGTAAAGTGTCAGAAGTATTGCGTCAGTTGCATGACGGTACATCAGGTGGACACTTTGGTATTACGAAGACTCTGCAAAAGGTTCGAGAACGGTTCTATTGGGTGAACTGTAAAGATGATGTAAGAAGATGGTGCCGGAAATGTGAACTGTGTGCATCCGGTAATGGTCCAGTTGGTAAAAAGAGAGCACCCATGAGACAGTACAATGTTGGAAGTCCTATGGAAAGAGTAGCAATCGACATTGCAGGTCCATTTCCAGAAACCGATGCTGGAAATAAATACATTCTGGTAGCCATGGACTATTTTACGAAATGGACCGAGGCCTATGCATTACCGAATCAAGAAGCTGCTACCGTTGCAGAGGTACTTGTTAAAGAATTCTTCAGCCGATTTGGTGTTCCCTTGGAGATCCACTCCGACCAAGGGCGAAACTTTGAGTCAGCTCTTTTCCAAAACGTTTGTAAATTGATTGGTGCCAATAAGACCAGAACAACACCCCTGCATCCTCAATCAGATGGAATGGTCGAGAGAATGAACCGAACGATGGGTAAACACTTGTCCAAAGTTGTATCTGAACATCAGCGAGATTGGGACCAACACATTCATTTATTCCTGATGGCCTACCGCTCGGCCGTGAATGAAACTACAGGTCAAACACCAACCTGCCTGATGTTGGGTCGTGAAGTTCGTTTGCCCTGCGACCTAGAGTTTGGCTGCAGACCTTCCGAGGAATATGTTGCAGGCGAAGAATACGTAGACCGCCTGAAGTTACGAATGAACAACATTCATGAACTTGCCCGACAACACATCCAGATAGCCAGTGACAGAATGAAAGATCAATATGATTCTCGCTGCAAGAATGAAAGCTTCGAAGTAGGTGATCTTGTCTGGCTTTATAATCCACAACGTCGTCGAGGCCTGTGTCCTAAACTGCAAAGACAATGGGAAGGTCCGTATGAAGTTAAGAAGAAAATAAATGACGTAATATACAGAATTAAGAAGTTACCAAACGGTAAACCAAAAGTTATTCACATAAATCGTCTTGCACCATATGCTGGCTCAAATGAAACAGAGGAAGCCCGAGTCCTCCAACAGGAGATGAAAGATGCACCACAGCCAAGTTTTAAGGAATTTATGTCAAATTACGCAGAAAGAAAGAGTGCTAGATTCGGCGTGACCACAGAAGTTCAGCAAGATCTGTTTGGTGTTCCAGAAAACGTCTCTCTAGCCCACTGTGTTGCACAAGACCTCGAGATGACTAAAGGAATCTCGTCCGTATTCAATAGAAAGTTCGGCCGCCTGGACGAGTTAAGGAATCAACAACCTAAAATTGGAAGAGTATTGCGATTGGAAGATGGTCCTCGATCTTTGCTGTATATAGTGACCAGGAAGTCTTATACGGACACGCCAAGCTACGAGAACATATGGCGTGCTCTAACTAATTTGAAGAAAATGGTCTGTAATTATGACATCAAAGATTTGGCTTTACCAAAAATTGGCCATGCAGTAGAAAATCTGGATTGGAAGATTGTGAGAAGCATGCTGGAAGTGATCTTCAGAGAAACTGGCGTACGGATTACTGTGTGTTGCGTGAACCCGAAGATGTCATACCCTTCAAAGACAGTAGACTGTTACTTCTTTTCTAGGGGTGTATGCAGAGCTGGAGAATCCTGTAGATTCCGCCATCCTGGGCCATCTAGAGTTGCTGATCGGGACGCTCAGATCTTAAGAGGGGAGCAGTGTAACAAAATAATTATTGACCTACCCTCGTATACCAGCTCCCGTCTCCGCACAGACAGAACACTATCGATGTTTCGAGATACGCCGATGCAGCGCCGATGACGTGCAAGCGGTCACATGGACATAGCTGGAGATATATAGATATTTCTGGAATATCTGTATCGCATATATAAATAGGACATATTTGTAAATGGAGTTAGTCTTAAGCTAAAGTTTGTAAAGTAAACTTGTATAAATAAAAAATAAAGTCGTATATAAATTACGAACCGCTAGTTTTATTGTAATTAGAAGTAATTACACAAATAACCGCTACAATAGTACATATCTATAATTTAGTTATCTATTTTATTAATTAAAACCGTTAAACATCACACGGACTTTTATTACGATTGTCTTTAACGAATCGTACATACATATTAAAATTTATTTACTTTTCTGAATTATTTTATTTTGGAAATCAGATTTTGTAGAAAATATGCTATACATCAAATATTGCAAAATATGTTGTTCTGGAAAATATTACATACGTGCCAATATGGTATATTAATCCTGTGTTGGCGATACATTGTTTACATCTAATCCCAAATATCGATATATGTTCCGATATATCGAAATTTGAATATCGATATAAAAATATCGATACAATTTTAAAATATATCGATATCGTTGCCATCCCTATATTATATAACACGAATTGAATTTGCATGCTCGTCCCAAATAGGAAGATTTTTCAAATTACCGCAAGGTAAATTTTACGGAACAAGTCTGCTCGTTTTTTGCTTCTCAATGAATAGGTACTTCACAACACATTATTATGAAAATGTTTCAACATTACGTACTTACAATAAGTATATTGTTGCACAAAGCCCATTGTTTTAGAAGAATGCAAACTTTTTTTGAGATAAGCGGTATGCATTTAATATTAGCTCCTATTAGCAAATAGGACAGTACTTAAGTTAAAGCATATTTCATCAAACTCAACAATTGGTATCAGGAAGGCAGTTATGATTTCTAGATTCATAAGTAAAATATTATACCTACCCACTATGTAGTTTATGTATTTGTGCACTAATTGAACTAAAGTATAATACCATAGCAATAACCACTGTTAATATTATTAAATTGTGTTCCCGGATTAACTTAACTAAGGGTAATTTTGTTCTCTCCTAGTCATCTTCTCTTACCAAGTCAGATCTTTGACCTTTTCGAGTCAACCAAGGATATAATATGTAACTTAATTTCCTTTTAGGCTCTTAAATTCTGTCTTAACTGGTTAAAAAAATATTAAAACTATTCTACTTCAT
The DNA here is from genome assembly GCF_917563875.1 of Diabrotica virgifera virgifera. Taxonomy (NCBI): domain Eukaryota; kingdom Metazoa; phylum Arthropoda; class Insecta; order Coleoptera; family Chrysomelidae; genus Diabrotica; species Diabrotica virgifera. The sequence goes on along the minus strand of NC_065448.1, from coordinate 174,676,284 downwards.
TGTCGTATTTCTACAGTAGGGACTATTTAGATTAGATTAAACCTTAGATTAACGTCTTCGTTAATCTAAGGATTAAACGGTCTGCTGTTCGATTGAATCTGTACCATTCTCGATGTTGGTAATATTCCCGATTCAGGATATGTCAGTACACTTATGTCAATAATACTAATTCTTACTTCTTTAATCTTCTGAATCAAATTTTTCTGAGTCAAATGGTTAAATACCTTTGTGTTGGGTTCCTGCCTGTCGAAGTTTTACCTACTGCGAAAAACGCAGCAATTTTAACTCTTCTTCTTCTCATTCTTCTTCTTCTTCAGGTGCTATCTCCGCTTCAGAGGTTGGCAATCATCATAGCTATTTTAATTTTTGATGCAGTAGCTCTAAATGGTTGTTTTGAGCTGCATCCAAACCATTCTCTCAGGTTCTTCAGCCATGAAATTCGTCTTCTTCCGATGCTTCTTCTGCCATCTATCTTTCCTTGTATTATGAGTCGCAGGATGCCATACTTCTCGCCCCGCATCATATGTCCGAGATACTGTAGCTTTCTTTCTTTAATTGTAAGTTCAACTTCCTTCTCTTTACCTATTCTTCTCAGTACTTCATTGTTCGTAACTCTATCTACCCAGGAAACCCTTATAATTCTTCTATTTCAAAGGCGTTAAGTCATCTCATTATCTCTAGATTTAACGTCCATGATTCCACTCCATAGTATAGGACACTGTATAAGTAACATTTTGTTAGGCGTACTTTAAGAGCTAATGTTAAATATTTGCTACATAGGACCTTTTTCATTTTCATAAAATTAGAACGTGCTTTTTCGATTCCGACTTTGATGATTTCTGCAGTGTAGTCATTATTTTCTGTTATAAGTGTTCCTAGGTAAGTGTACTTTTATACTATTTCGATCTGCTGGCCCTCTACTATCAAGATTTCGTTAGCATTATGGTTGTTTTTACTAATTTTCATAAACTCGAGTAGCTTTAATTAGTTAGATAAGAGTATTTTTTCTATAATATTCTGATATCCATCATCATCATCATCATCATCATCATCATCATAGTCGTTAACATCTTAGCAAATGTGATGTGGTTCGTCATTGAACTTCAGCAGCTCGAATAGTTTGATTAATGATGTTTCTCTACTGGTCGAGGTCATCTGTTACATGCACTGCATCAGTTTGTTGAGTAGCTTTTTCGTAATGTCTGCCCATCAACTTTTAGAGAGATGTTGACTGGGTTTAATTTCATCTAGAATCGAACAATCCTGCGGCGAGCCGTCCGTGGAATTCGAAGCAGTCGTCGCCACGTCCAACTGTCAAAAGCGTCTATTCGTCGTCGATCTGATTCTTTGACTGTCCATATCTCGTATGCTTAGTAAAATATGGCAAAGACCCGTGTTGCAACGAGTTTATCATAGCAATGCGACGATTACGCCATATTCCGTTTAGTTCAGTCATTGCTGCACGTGCTAGTTGTATGCGTCTTCGAATTTCGGGTTTACAACTACCTGTGTTGTTAACTAGAGCTCCAAGATATATCACAGAGGAGACTACCTGACTACCTTACACCCCGCTATAGTTTGGGTATCAGGAAAGTGTTGTTGGTGATCAATAACCACGATTTTGGTTTTGTTGTAGTTAACCATGAGTCCAAACTTAGCACCACTTTATACCTCGAGTTTTTTTAATAAGTTCTGGAGTACAAGCTAGAAGTGTAGTGTCATCTGCGAAACGTAACTTAGATATCTTGACATCGCCTAGGTTTACTCCCCTCTTCCAAACATCCAAAACTCTGAGTAATATGAACTCTGTATATATGTTAAATAATCGTCTTCTTCTTCTTGATGTGCCTATCCGTGACGAATTTTGGCGATAATCTTGGCAATCTTTATCTTATCTGCAGCAGCGTGGAAAAGCTGCACAGATGTTGTGTTGAACTATGCTTTGAAGTTTTTTAACCAGGATGTTCTTCTTCTTCCTGGACCTCGTCTTTTAAATATTTTTTTTTGCAGGATGGCTTGTAAGAGAGCATATCTTGATTCATTTCACATATCGTGTTCAAAGTACTGTAGCTTTCAAGATTCGATTCGGTGGTCAGTATCTCTCGGTACTTTTTCATTTTTCCTATGACCTCCTCATTTGTGATTCGGTCAGTCCACGGCATTAGACCTGGTCTCTGATAGAGCCACATCTCAAATGCTTCCAATTTTTCGAACATATCTTTGTTCAAGGTCCACGATTCAACACCATAAAAAGGGGCAGAGAAGACTTAGTATTGCAGCATTCTTACTTTTATACCAAGAGAGAGGTTGTGGCTCTTGAAGAAGCCCTCATCTGGTTGAAGGTGGATCTAGCTGTTCCGATGCGCGCTTTTATCTCTTGGTTGTTGGTCCATTCTTCATTTATTATAGTGCCGTGGTAGTTGTAGTGCGTCACTCTTTCTACAGGGGTTTGCTTGACTTAGAGCCCCCGTAAACTGCAGACTTTTTATCGGCCGATAGTTTAATCGGGTTGGGCTGTTAGTGCCCATACCGAGCCAACTAAACAGTCGGGTTGATGAAGGGGGCGCAGACTAGCAACAACTATCGACCAACTATTCTCGAAAAATTTACTAAAGTTCGTATTTGACTGTTGAAGTGAGTGGTTGCATAATGAAAAAAATTGTCCAGAAATGTGATTATTGCTCTCATACAACGGAGGGGGAAAACCAAGAAAAGATTCCGAGAGTGTTGGGTGCATCCAATTCTACATAGGTAATACATTATTGAGTGGCGAATTTTACACGTTGCATACTAAATTACTTGATTACCCAAAAAGTTTTTCGCTTTTTATCGGATGAGCATAGCCAGCTTCAATTTCTCGCTTTCATGTTCTCGATACTGAAATATGGACTTGAATGCTGGACATTGAAGTAAGAACACATAAATAAGCTACAGTCATTTGAAATGTGGTGTTACAGAAGGATGCTTAGAATAGAATGGACACAGAAGAAAAGGAACACGGAAGTATGTATGTATCGGTTTTAGAACGTCTTTCGACGTTGTCCGATGCCTAACTTCCACGTCCTTCTATCATCCCATTGGCCATCTCTAAGATCTCTTGCACTCATTGCTTTGGTTACCCCTTCTTTCCATGTCTTTTTGGGTCTTCCTCGTTTTTTGCAGTTTGGTGGTACCCACTGCATGATCTTTTTGGGCAATCTTGTGTCTTCCATTCTTTGAACATGACCATACCAAACCAACTGTTTCCTCTCAAGGTATGTTGTTAAGTAACCATGTATTCCAATTCTTACTTCCTCATTTCGAACTCTTTCCCTACGGGATATACCGAACGATCTTCTAAACACATCCATTTCTAAAGCTTCTAATTTTTTCCTGTTGTTCTCGGTTATTCTCCAAGTTTCGGCTCCGTAAAGTAGGCTGCTTTTAATAAATGTTTCATAGATATTGTATTTTCGCTGTATTCCTATTTCGGAGCTCCAAAGTATTCCATTTAGGCAGCCAATTGTTCTTCTAGCTTGTGTTACCCTTTTCTTTATTTCCTCATCGTCTTTTCCCGTTCTATCGAAGATTACTCCCAGGTACGTGTATTCACTACAGGATGTGATTTGTTCATTATCCTCTAGTTCGATACTGAATAACTCAGCTCCTATGGGTAGGTATTTAGTTTTTTCCACATTAATTTCCAAGCCCCGCTGTTCATATTCCTCCATTAGTTTTCTTGCCATATAGATACTGTAGGTCGTCTTTATCATTAGCTATGATCACTTGGTCATCAGCAAATTGTAAGGTATATAAACAAACCTCTCCGAGGTCTATACCCATACCGTGGCATTTACGTTTCCACTGGTTTAGTGCTTTTGCAACATATATCTTGAACAAAGTTGGTGAAATACAGCAGCCCTGGAGCAGACCCTTGTTAACTATGAACTTTTTAGATAGCGTGTTGCCAATTTTTACTTGTGATGTAGAATTTTCATATAGATTTTTTAAGGCGTTGACTAGAGTGTATTAGCTGATGTTAGTTTAGAGAAATGGGCAAAGAATGCGAATTAATAAACACAATAAAAATAAGAAAGTTACAATATCTGGGACAAGTAATGAGGGGACAGCGATATGAAATGCTAAGACTGATAATACAGGGAAAGATAAGAGGCTGAAGGAGTGTAGGAAGGAGAGTGTCGTGGTTGAAGAATTTAAGGGACTGGTTTAAATGCAGTTCTATAGAACTCCTTAGAGCAGCGGTGGATAGAGTAAAGATAGTGATGATGCTATCCAACCTCCGATTAGTAGACGGCACTTAAAGAAGAAGAAGTAGCCAACTTCGGTAGACTTACCGAAATTTGGGTAGCCCTGGCAACACTACCCTAAACCATCTTTCTATTCTTTTCTCTACGAAAATTTAATGGGAATTTTGGCGTGAAATCGTGGAAATACCAAATTATATTGTCAAAGCAAAAGACGCTAATACATTTTCTAAAGAAAAGCTATTCTCTTATCCATTGCTTGCTATTCTCTTTGTTATTTTTATTTATATTGTTAACATACGTGACTTACAACAATGGAATAGATATTAGGATATTTGCATTTTTGTTTACGTTACTGTAGTTCTCTACTTCTCTGAAAGGATAACAAAAGGCTACCTTCCTTCATTGTCTTAAACATGACTGTATTCAAAAATTCAAACCTTTACATTTCGGATTACCGAATCCGAAATTTGTCCGAGAATTCTCCAAACTGAACTATTAAGGGTCGTTTAAACACAGCGATAAATCAAACAACTTATCAAGGTCAATCGAGTTGTTGCAACTTATCATTGTGTGTAAACGGTGCATCGCACAACTTATCAAAGTTGGAGTTGGGTTGAAGGTGGTATCGCATTGAATCGCAGCGTCTAAACAGTGTTTCAACTTGTCATCACAACTAGTTGCTGTGACTTATCGTTGTGTTTAAACGACGCTTTAGAACTATTAGTAGTATCGTTCGCGGTAACGATTCCGTACTTGTCCAGGACAACTTCGCATGCGCACTTTAAAAAAGAGCGTTCTCTTTTTTAAAGTGCGCATGCGATTTTTAAAGTGCGCATGCGAAGTTGTCCTGGACAAGTACGGAATCGTTACCGCGAACGATACTAGTATCGTTCGCGGTAACGATCCCGTACTTGTCCAGGACAACTTCGCATGCGCACTTTAAAAAAGAGCGTTCTCTTTTTTAAAGTGCGCATGCGATTTTTAAAGTGCGCATGCGAAGTAATCCTGGACAAGTACGGGATCGTTACCGCGAACGATACTATTGCCGATAAAACAATCGTCGTGTGTGCGCACTTTGTAGTTAGCCAATGCTGATTAAAGTCGGCCGATACTTGGCCGACTTTTTAGTTTGAACGCAGTCGGGAAGCCCATCAAACTTTTTTGTCGGCCGGGACTGAATCGGTGTAATGTGTGCATCTGCATACCTCTCTGTACTGATTAAGAAGCCGACCAAACTATCGGCCGATAAAAAGTCTGCAGTTTGCGGGGGCTCTAAAGCGGCGTTCAGACACAGCGATAAGTCACAGCAACTAGTTGCGATGAAGTTGCTGTGATTTGTTGATGATTGAAACGCTGGTTAGACGCTGCGATAAGTTGATGTTATCGCGATGTGATTGACCACAACAAGTTGAAGAGGGGAGCATTGTGTACATTTTAGACCCTTCAATGAATTATAACTAGTTTTCATCCTAAACAAATAGATCCTGTTACTTTTTTCATAACAAAAATATAAAGGTTGGGTATGTTATACAGGGTAATTACAAAGTCATAACCAATTTTATATGAAAATCGTAACAAGTTCACCTCACTGTATAAATAAAAATAAGCACAAGAGCAATGGTTTATTATTGCCATTTTTTTATTTATTGTCAAAATTTTTAAAAATGATTCATATTGCGTATTTACTTAATATCTAATAAAGGGTGAGTTAAAACTCAAGTACATTATTTTTTCCGTAAAATTTAAATGGGATACCCTGTATTTTATATCACTATTAAAAAGTACCATTACCGTACTTTAATTTGTATACAACATTCCCTATGTCTAAAGTTATTAGTTTACTTTTATTTTTCTTTGCGTTTAAATTTTTCAAAAATACTTTTTAGTTTTCTCAGGTTTTGACAAAAATGAATCCCATTTAAACAGCTTTGAAGCCGAAAGTACGTACCGAAAGTTCGTACCCATCCCCTTAATGGTAACCATTTAATTTGATAGGTAAATAAATTCTAATTCGGTATTATTCTACCATATTGATTCAATCCAACTCCAATGTCGATAAACCGGGGTACCGTTTAGACACGACGATAAATTAAAACAACTCGATCATCACAACAAATTGATTCAATCCTCTACCAACTTCAACCCAATTCCAACTTTGATAAATCGCTGGATGCACCGTTTACACACAACGATAAGTTGCAACAGCTCGACTGATATGGATAAGTTGCTTGATTTATGGAAGGTCAGATAATAGAACAAGTAATGGAGTTTAAATAGCTAGACATCACACTATCTAGCTACGGAAGGTTCGAAACAGAAGTGGAAGATCAAGTTAATAGAGCAAACAGAGCCGCAGGTTGCCTGAATGACACAATATGGAGAAATCAAAATATCGGAAAAGATGTGAAAGGCAGAATTTACAAAACAGTCATCAGAACAATAATGACATACGCGGCAGAAACACGACCCGACACAGAGAGGACAAAAAGATTGCTCGAAACAGCGAAGATAAAAACCCTTCGAAAAATAGATGGTGAGACTCTATGGGACAGAGCTAGAAGTGCAGATATACGACAGAAGACAGGGTAAGAAACAGAAGAATAGAATGGAATGACCACATAAACCGAATGACAACAGAGTAGTCAGGACAGCGAGGGACGGTTTCCCAATAGGCAGACGATCAGTGGTAAGACCACGGAAACGATGAAACGACAACTTACTAGAGGCACATTAAAAAAACAGACAGTCATGTCTATACAAAAAGAAGAAGAAGAATAATTTATGAAAATTTTGATAATAAATAAAAAAAATGGCATCAATAATCCATTGCTTTTATGCATATTTTTATTTATACAATGAGTTAACTTGTTACAATTTTCATATAAAATTGGTTATAACTTTGTAAAATACCCTATATAACATAACAATCCTTTATACTTTATACATTTGTAATGGCAAAGTTAAGAAGATTTTGAATATAAAATAAAATACAGGGTGTTCCAATAAAAAAAATTAAGTTTGGTCTGCCACTATGTTATCAAACACCCTCTGTAACATTCTAATTAATTTTGAAATGTGAATCTCAAAGTTGGATACAATTTTTGTTATTAACGTTTATTGCTATCTATTACTATAACGGATCTACGTAGCTTTACCCCATTAATCAATCACCCTGTACATTTAATTGGATATGTAAATAAATAATACGGTAAGATTCTCCTAAATTATGCAACCCAACTCCAATGATAAATCGCTGTACTGTTTAGACACGACGATAAATTTAAAACAACTCGATCGATAATAAGTTGATTCAACCCGATACCAACTTCAACCCAACTCCAACTTTGATAAATCGCTGGATGCACCGTTTACACACAACGATAAGTTGCAACAGCTCGACTGATATGGATAAGTTGCTGGATTTATCGCTGTGTCTAAACGACGCTTTATACGTTATTTTGTTCATAAGGACTTGTAGGCCATCTAGGTTTTCCGCAAATACTATGGTGTCATCTACATATTTGATGTTGTTTAGCCGGTACTCGTTTAGTAGAATACCTTTTTCACTTTCATGCAAAGCTTCGATAAAAATATTTTTTGAAAGTAAACATTGAAGATTAGCAGTCTGGTTCCAGTAAAGGTTTCTAATTATTTTCAGATATTGGTTGTTAATTCCTGCTTCTTTTAGTATTTACATCATCTTGGCGTGTTGTACTCGATCAAACGCTTTCTCGTAGTTAAGCAGACATGCGAATATGTCACTATTGACGCCTCTACATCTCTAAATAATAAGGGTATCTATCCATAATGCATCGAAAATGTTCAATATGGACTTAGAAAAGAAAGTATATTCGATTATTTATAACATTAAAACTATAAATAGCTAAAATAATCGCCAACATATGTAATCTAATCCAAAAAGACTAATACATAGTAGTATCAAGGTTTCTTTAGTGATTTTCAATTAGTGTGACCAATTAACATAAACTACCGTTATTAATATATAAATAACGTGAATTAATCACTTACACTCTTCGTACAGTGATACAAAATACTGAATGACAAATAAATCTGTTAATATGTATCTCATAAATGAATATTCAACTTTGGTTAAACAATTAGTTCAACCGGAATAAATTACACGGTTGCGGAAATGATGATAACACGGTACCTAGATTTTTCATACATAATGGTTTGCGATGTACAATTATAGAGAGTTGAATGAACATAGCACGGAATCATACAGACACATAAGTTGTCTAGATATGTTATTTATATTATGCGGAAAGTATACCTTACTAGGACAGTCTAGCGGAAACGCAGGAAAAATAATTGTACCAAGTCTGAGATAAAGGCAATAAGGAAACGTTAAATATACACACACGTATACAGGTTGTAATAAAAATACAGGTCATAAATTAAATCACATATTCTGGGACCAAAATAGCTAACTTACCTTAGTACAAATGTCCACATAAAAAAAGTTACAGCCCTTTGAAGTTACAAAATAAAAATAGACTTTTTCCAATACTTATATCGAAAACTATTAGAGATTTTTTATTGAAAATGGGCATGTGGCATTCTTATGGCAGAAATATCTTAAAAAAATATAGTCAAATTTGTGCACCCCATAAAAATTTTATGGGGGTTTTGTTCCCTTAAAGCCCCCCAAAACTTCTGTGTACGTTCCAATTAAATTATTATTGTGGTACCATTAGTTAAACACAATGCTTTTAAAACTTTTTTGCCTCTTAGTACTTTTACGAAAAGCAAGTTTTTATCGAGATATTTTGAATATTTGTCAAATCCATCAGATATTTTGTATGAACGATTTCTAAAGACCTGGTAATAAATAATGAAAATTTATTTATAATTTGCATTTTTAGGTATATTTTGAACCATATCAAAAAAGAAGCCACATCTCCATAAAAGGTGCCTTATCTAAAAAATACTAAGAGACAAAAAAGTATTAAAAACACTGTGTTTAACTAATGGTAGCTATCCCAATAATAGTTTAATTGGAACGTACACAATCATTTGGGGTTTTAAAGGAACAAAACTCCCATAAATGTTTATGTAAACATATTAAAAAAGAAGCCGCATCTCGATAAAAACTGGGTTATCGAAAAAATACTAAGAGGCAAAAAAGTTTCAAAAACTTTAACTAATGGTACCACATTAATAATTTAATTGGAACGTACACAAAAGTTTGGGGGATTTAAGGGAACAAACCCCCATAAAATGTTTATGGGGCGTACAAATTTCACTGTTATTTTTGAAAAATGTTCCTGCAATATTAATTCCACATGTGCATTTTTAATAAAAAATTTCTAAGAGTTTTCAAAATATGGAAAAAGTCGATTTTCATTTTGTAACTTCAAAGGGCTGCAACTTTTTTTATGTGCACATTTTTACTAAGGTAAGTTCGGTTCAATCGATCTATTTTTGGTCTTAGAATATGTGATTTAATTTATGACCAGCATTTTTGTTACACCCTGTAGTGTATATACAGGGTGTTTCATTAAGAATGTCCAATCTCTGAGCTGTAGATTGTAGATCTCAAAATATTAAGATTTAACCCAAATCACTTAAATAAAATATGGCTACTTACTGAGTTACAGGGTGTTTTATTTATAAATTTAAAAACTATTTTTACTTAGTACTTTAAAACTATTTGGCGTATCCTTATCATATTTGGCAGAAAGCGTGGCTACTATACACCCTACTAAATTGTGATAAACAAACGTATTTAGCTACTACCAGGAGACGTACGACAGGGGATAGTGAATGGTTGACCCCTCCCAAATTCTACGCCACTGGGGGAATTACTAAATTAGCGTAATTTTAGAATATCCAATACTTTCTATGTAAATAATCCACTTTTCATTGGTAACGATAAAGTCATTAGTTTTCGAGATATTTGAAGTTTCATGAATAATGAAACGGAATAGTTATTTTGATTAATGTATTGTGTCGCTTTATTTTTAACTTCAAATATCTCGAACACTAAGGATTTTATCGTTACGAGTGAAAAGTAAATTATTTACATAAAAAGTATTGGAAAATCTAATAATTACACGAAAATATCAATTCCGTCAGTGGCGTAGAATTTGGGAAGGGTCAACCAGTCCCTTTCCCCTGTCGTACGCCTCTGGTAGTAGCCAGAAACAACTATTTGACATAATTTAGTAGGGTGTACAGTACACTTTCTGACAAGTATGTTAAGGATACGTCAAATAGTTTTAAAGTACTGGGTACAAATAATGTGCCGTTTCATTTTTAACTTCAAATATCTCGAAAACCAATGACTTTATCGCTACCAATGAAGAGTATATTATGTTCATATAAAGTATTGGAAAATCAAAAAATTGCTCTAAAATAGTAATTCCCCAGTGGCGTAGAATTTGCGAAGGGCCAACCATTCAATATCCCCTATCGTACTCCTCTGGTAGTAGCTAAAAACGTTTATTTATCATAATTTAGTAGGGTGTATAGTAGCCATACTTTCTGCTTAGTATGATAAGGATACGTCAAATAGTTTTAAAGTACTGGGTAAAAATAATTTTTTAAATAAAACACCCTGTAACTCAGTAAGGAGCCACATTTTATTTAAGTGATTTCGGTTAAATCTTAATATTTTGAGGTCTAAAATCTACAACTCAGAGATTGGACATTCTTAATGAAACTCCCTGTATAAAAAGGTTCAAAATTATGAAATAAATTCAATTTTTCGAGAATAGGCCACTTTGGAGAAAAATGCCGAGACAGGTCGATTTGTAAATTATGAGTTTTTGACAATATATCAATGATTTTTTTTAATGGAAATAGGGGTCGTATGGTAGCTCCTTTGAAAGGTTATTAAATTCCTCTATTCAGTAATATAAACATTAACATCACTATTTATACAGGGTGGCCAAAAAATAATTTTTGAATTAAATTAATTGACGCAAAAAGAAGAATGTATATAATTTATTTAACTCAAAATACATTTTACTGTTGTCAGAAAATAAAAAAACGTTTATTTCGCAGATATATATTTCAAAGGACTATAGAAGAATTGGGTTAAATTATCTTCAAATTATCTCAGGAATATCCGGTGTTCTTTTGTTGGGAGAGTTTCTGGACACCTTGTATTTCTATCACATTCTTCAGAAGATTAGCGAACTTTCATTGAAAATATTGGAATAATTTTATTTAAGAAACGTTATTATAAGGTTAATAACAATGGCAATTTTCAAGATTACGTCGTTTGCTGATAATATCTGTAAAGATTGGGTCACAATCGGATAACTAACCATACAATGGCAGGTCTGTCGTAAATATTACAACTCTACCATCCTTTTAAAACATTAACTTTCATTATAATTAGAAAATTACTCAGCTATTCTTTAACTACTACAATGGAGTAGTCAAACTCTGATTTACTTTGGTTCGTTTAGATAAAACCGTTAAGAGGTAATGACCACGACACGATGACCACGACAATTTCTTAAACATTTTATTTTATAGTTATTAATTGTTGCTTTAAATGAAATCTAGCTTATTTATATAACTCTATACGCCAGTCAATGGGAGCAAGAATAGGATATTACCTCCGAATTCTATCCTACTCCATGGATTTTAATGAAATTTTGGGCCTAGCCTCTACTTATCTCCTAATTCAAAGTCTATACCCTATGCCGATGTGTGCTTTTATCTTAAGGGTGGTTCCCACCCCTTCTTAGGGGTGGACATTTTTTGGTTAAAACTACCACGGAATTAGCTAGAGAACCCAATTCTAAGCAAAAACTGTTCTATAATTTTTTTTTGAAAACTCAATACTTTTTGAGATATTCGTGGTTGAAAATTGGCCATTTTCATTGAAACATAATACCTTTTCGAACGGTTTTTTGCGAATACCTTAAAAACTATGCATCTAACTAAAAAAACTATATTAAACATTCTTGTAGGCTATAAAAAAACAAAGATATTCGTTCCTTTATAAATCTTCTAGTTATGATACAAAAAGAGGTAGAGATATGGTAGGTGAAAAGAGTTTGTTTTTTGGGGCATGCTCAAAACGGTGTATTCAACTTGAAATAACAGAGAAACGGTCGATTTTAGGTGTGTAATGCTACTAATACCTTTTGTAGTGCTTGAAAAGTCCTTTAAAATGAGCTATATGACAGGTCCATTACATTAAAACTAAGCGAGATATGCTGCAAACAAAATTGATAACTAATGTATTTTAAGAAAAAATGAGAAGTAATTTTAACCTCCATCCACCAAAATGTAAATATATCGTTTTCCTTCCACAATACCTTTTATTATAGTGTTATTTCTATGTTCAAAAAGTTGTATGGGTTTAAAATGAATGGTTTTAGCATTTAGAGAGCATTTTTAAATTTTCTTAAAAATCTTCCTTTTTCTCCATGTAACTTGAAAATGATAAGAGATACAGTAATGAAAAATAAAAAGGAAATTTTTACCTGAACAAGCCCTACATTTTTGTGCGGTATCTTTTTTTCGTATCTCTGATTTAAAAATTTAAAAATGCGCTCTATAATTTGATCTTATTTTTTTCAAAAACCATTCAGTTTAATCCAGTCCAACTTTTTGAACATAGAAATAACACTATAATAAAAAGTATTGTAGAAGGAAAACGATGTATTTAAATTCTGATGGATGAGGGGTTAAATATACATTTCTTCTTAAAATACATTAGTCATCAACTTTTTTGCAGAATATCTCGCTTAGTTTGAATGTAATCGACATTTAGTATTGATCATTTTAAAGGTCTTTTCAAGCACTACAAAAGTTATTAGTATCATTATACACCTAAAATCGACAGTTTCTCTGTTATTTCAAGTTGAATACACCGATTTGAGCATGCAGCAAAAAAACAAACTCTTCTTACCTAACATATCCCTCTTTGCATTTTAACGAAGATTTATGAAGGAACGAATCTCTGTACTTTTTTATAACCTACAGAAATATTTTATATAGTTTTTTTGTTAGATTCATAGTTTTTAAGGTATTCGCAAAAATCCGTCCGAAAAGGTGTCATTTTTCAATGAAAATGGCCAATTTTCAACCACGAATAACTCAAAAAGTATTGAGTTTTCAAAAAATAATTATAGAACAGTTTTGGCTTAAAATTAGGTTCTCTAGTCTCCTCCGTGGCTATTTTAACCAAAACATTTTTCACCCCCGAGAAGGGGTGGGAACCACCCCCAAGATAAAAGCGCACATCGGCATAGGGTAGACTTTCTTTCTTGAGCTATTACCTACTTACTGTGAAAATATCAAGTAAATCGATGTAGAAAGATGGAATTCGGAGCCAATTACCCTCATTGACTGCCCATAATATTTTGTGTGCTTTAATTTGGTGGAGCCACTAGTTGCGCCACCAGTTGCGCCACTAGTTGCGTCACCAGTTACCTAGTCTAATAATGGCCTAATAGGTCAATATTGATGATAAAGACTTACGCATTATTAAAAATCTTTACTGGCATCAACGTGCAAACATAAGGATTGGCCGGGACACTTCTGAAGAACTTCAAATACGAAGAGGAGTAAGGCAGGGCTGCATTTTGTCCCACTAATATTTAACATATATTCTAGTTTGTTTTCAATAAAGCAGTGGATAATGTTCAAAATATGTGGTATTAAAATGAATAGCGTCAATAATAATAATTTGAGATACGCGGATGAAACGGTGTTAACTGCAAGCAATTACAAAGAACTTCAACATTTGATTAATAGGATTACCACAACGTGTGATGAATATGGGCTCAAGCTAAACACCGCAAAGGCAAAGACCAAGGTGATGGTTGTCAATAAGACGTCAATACAACAACTGGAAGTAATAACAACTTATGGTGAACAACTGGAGAGAACTAACAGTATCACCTACGTTGGTTGTAATCTAAATGAGAACTGGGACATGAGTAAAGAAATTAGAATACGTATAGAGAGGGCCACAACTGCATTCGTTAAGATAAAGAAAGTTTTACGTGGAAAAACATTACTTTGAATCCGAAAATCAGATTAGTGAGATCTTGTGTGTTCTCTTCTCTTTTGTACGGTGTCGAAGGTTGGACTTTAACGGATACACTTCTCAAGAAACTGGAAGCCTTTGAAATCTGGGTTTATCGGAGAATCCTACGAATAAGTTGGGAGGATAGAGTTCGTAACAAAGTTATTTTGCACAGGATAGGAAAAGTCACGGAAGTCGTTAGAATAGTTAAAAATCGAAAACTTGAATATTTTGGCCATGTTATGCGATATCCAGGGAGATATAATATTCTCCATTTAATAATACAAGGCAAGGTAGACGGAAGAAGAGGCCAGGCCGAAGAAGAATGTCATGGCTTAAAAACCTGAGAGAATGGTTTAACAGATCCTCTGCATCCCTTTTCCGAGCTGCCGTCAACAAAATTACTATAGCTAATTTGATAGCCAACGCTCGATAATCGAGCACGGCACATGAAGAAGAATAGTTTAAAATTCTTGAGCGCATATTGTATCTTTTCATTTGTCCGCTATCTGGTTCTTCCGATATTGTTGGACTGACTCTTCAGTCATGAAAAAAAATATATATATTTTAAATATTTTTTCACATTCGCATTTTGTTTCGTTGTCTGCTTCTATCTATCCATTGCAGTCAATTAGTTTATTTCCTTGCCTGCGTTTGTAGTTTTCGTTGATTTCTCTAGTCTTCTTATGTATGCTAAACGAGTCATGTAATTCCTGTACATTTTCTATTTCACACTTTTCACTTCTTCTTCTTTATGTACCATGTTTTTTCAGAACGTTGGTTACCACCATAGCTATGTTAATTTTATTCACTGCCACCCTAAATAGCATGCTTGTGTCGACACCATGTCAATCTCGCAAGCTCTGCAACCATGAAGTTCTTCTTAGTCCTGGACTGCGTATATCTAGTATTGTGGGGTTTAGAATCTTCTCCCCCACGAAACTTTAAATATTCTTCTATAGCAACACATTTCGAAAGCCTCAAGGCGATTTAGATCGATTTTATTCGTAGCCTAAGACTCGACACCATAAAGTAAGACCGAGAAGAGAACACGTAGCAGCGAAGTAGGCGGATCCTCAATGCAAATTTTAGGTCTCTGTTACATAATACTTTTGACATCCTTCTAAAAGCGGCTCTGGCCTGCTTTATACTAGATCTGGTTTCGCCTTTTTTTGCTTCCCTTATACATTTCTCTGTATATCTTGGCATATATCGTTTTGTCTACAGTTTTAATGATTCTTCTGTTCTCCATTAACTTAAGTATTTTATCGGTCGTCCTGTCTTTTTTTTGAAGTTATACTTCTTTAGGCACGAGGGTGAATTTTTACATTGCCTGGCGCATGCGCACACCGACAGTATGGTATTAGTCGTTCAAACGTTATAAGGGATCCGATTGGGTGTTAAAATCATCTGTCAATAATTGTTCAATATGGAGAATATGGATACAAAAATATTATGTATATTTTACTTTTTTTTTGTTGTGATGGCAGAGAAAAAGGAAAGTTTTTTTAAATAGTTTTTAAAAGCGACAAGTACGTAATAACTGTAAATGTTTCAGTATCCTAATAAAAAATTACATATATACCTACCTCTTTGGAAAATTTAAAATGAACCTAATACCAAAATAGTTAGTCCTGTCGCCAGGGGGGGGGGGCCTCCTTTATTCAGATGGACTTACCCAAGTTTTTTTCAAGTATTTTGACCCGTAGAATACGAATTTTTTGGGTAACAGTTGATCCGGATGTCGATAAGATTGTTATTGACAAAGACCTTGAGGAATTACATAACCGCGATCTCTCGCAAAACAAAACATTTTTTGGTATTTTTTGGGTCATTCTAAGCAAAACATGTTTCTACAATTTTTTTCGTAGGATGGCTAGTTTTCGAGATAACCGCGGTTGAACTTTAAAAAAATCGAAAAATTGCAATTTTTGAACCCGAATAACTCTTGATTAAAAAATAAAATAGCCAGTCTGCTCACCGCATTTGAAAGTTTAAGTCAAATTATATCGGTTTTAATTATTTGCATTGCTAAAAATTTATTTTTTTATTGTTTAACAAAGCTATAAACACATAGTGTTTCCCGTGCCTTTACATGCGTTTTAACGCATGCTACGTAGAAATAGCCTCGATTGCACTAGTACCTATTCTACCTACTCGTTCGATTTTAAATGAGAAATCATAGAAAACATCACTCACGCACTAGGTGTTTGTAGCTTTGTTTAACAATAACACAATAAATTTTTAGCAATGCAAATAATCAAAATCGATATAATTTGACTTGAACTTTCAAAGGCGCTAAGCAGAATTGCTATTTTATTTTTTAATCAAAAGTTATTCGGGTTTAAAAATTGCAGTTTTTCGATTTTTTTAAAGTTCAACCGCGTTTATCTAAAAAACTGAGCATAATACGGGAAAACTTGTTAGAACATTTTTTACTTAGAATGACCCAAAAAATACAAAAAAATGTTTTGTTTTGCGAGAAATCTCTGTTATGTAATTCCTCAAGTTCTTGGTCAATAACAATCTTATCGACATCCGGATCAACTGTTACCCAAAAAATTCGTATTCTACGGGTCAAAATACATGAAAAAAACTTGGGTAAGTCCATCTGAATAAAGGAGGCCGTTGTACCCCCCCTGGCGACAGGACTAAGTATGTAATGCTTTGATTTACATAATTTGAATACCATCAAAATTTCTACCAATATTCACCTAATATATTGTTATTCCACAAAATATTCCTTTAGTTCCTCAAAAATCAAACTAATTTGATTAAATTCATATAAATAATAAACAACTGTCAAAAGTTTATGGTGTAAACGTTCAGTTGGTGAATATTCCCACATGACAGAGACGTGATGCTGGTGCAATGGGAAAGCACTTTGATTTTCGATCGGCGGGATCGACGGGTAGCGGATTAGAATCCCAATGCAAGTTACTATTTCTTTTATTTTTTTTATACATTTTATGATTGTAAGTATATTATTATATAATTTTTTTCAGAAAATACGTATTTAGTTAAAATTTTTGGTAACAATTATTGTTCAGAAATCATTTCTTTGTGGCATTTTTCAATGTGTTTGTGTGTGTTTTATTCTTTTATTTTCTTTGGTATTGTTTTAATAAAAATTTTTGGAAAGTAGTAAGTATTAAAATTAGTGTAATATTTAAATTAAATATAAATAAACTGTTCAAAGTATATTCATTTCGTTGAAATCATATAATAGAAGTATAACTTCTTACGTGCGTACAAAGTACACACATTCATTTTTTTAATTTTCTGGTACTTTTTATTGAGTTCATATCGACTTACTTTTAAAAGAGTGTCTTTTAAGTTTTCCGTTGAATATTTGCATCCTGACCTATTCTATTTGTAACTGGTAGTAGTTCCTGATTTATCCTTTTTTCAGCATTAATTTTGTTTCCTTGTTTCGTAGTAGGTATGGGGAGATTGATGTTGTGTTTATTTTGGCTCTGTTTAGATTATTTTAGATTTATCCTGAATTCAGCAACAACTGGATTGTGATCGGAAGCTACGTCAGCACCTGGATACGTTTTCGCGAATTCGAATTTGATAAAATTTCTGTTTCTTTTGCCTATCATAATATATCTGGGTTCTTACGATTTTATTTTCTTTCATATTCTTGTTTTCACTGTGAACCGTAGGTGCATCCAACACTGCATATACGTAAAAATTTCGTTGGCACAAAAAATGTCAGCATCAAATTAAGTGAAGTTATGTAATTATCTGATAAGGTATTGATACATTTCCTGTTGAAGCATGGGAAAAAGTTGTGATAAAGTAGGTAGTTTCGATTGAAGCCACCTTTGTGTTAAAAGCGACTTTAATTGCTGAAGTTTTTGATCAAATTATTATTGACTTGGAAGACATATGGCTAATAGCTCAAATGGATTATGTAGTTTTTTTACTTTAACTTTATTTTCTATTTAAGCAGAGATGACCAGCCACTTCGCGCTTGTCGTACTGTATTTTCCTAATAGGTCTGGATCCCGCGTATGAAAAAAAAGTTGATTAATAGCAAGCTGAAAATTTGTTAATAGCTTAAGGGTGTCTAGTCGAATAAACTTTGATATATGGGAACACTGAAACAGGGGTAGTTTTAATTGTGGAACAGGTTAAAAATTTGGAACGGTCACAGCACGAAAACGGCACATTTATTTTGTCGACAGAACAGACTTAAACTCTCCGAACAGAGATTAAACTCTCATGAAAAAATCAGACTGCTATTTATTACCTGTCATAATTCCTGTCATTTGACATATTCTACATGTTCCACTCATTAAAACGCCCATTTGGTGATAAATAGCAGTCTGATTTTTGCATGAGAGTTTAATCTCTGTTCGAAGAGTTTAAGTCTGTTCTGTCGGACAAAATAAATGTGCCATTTTCGTGCTGTGACCGTTCCAAATTTTTAACCTGTTCCACAATTAAGACTACCCCTGTTCCAGTGTTCACACATATCAAAGTTTATTCGACTAGACACCCTTAAGCTATTAACAAATTTTCAGCTTGCTATTAATCAACTTTTTTTTCATACGCGGGATCCAGACCTATAATAAGTTCATTTAAATATTAAAACTTTTCAGATCTTTAATAATAGCCCAATAAATAACCGTTTTGGAGTATAATTTCCAGGGGCAACTCCGAATTGCATGAAAATTTGGATTTAGGTTCTACTTACCCTCCACTTCAAAGTTGAATCTGTGCCGTTGGTTGCTTTTACTAGGGGGTGACATTTACCCCTTCTCAGGGGGTGAAAAACGCGTGTTTAAAATAAGGCCGGAAATGGATAACTTGACTTATTTTAAGCACCTTTTGTTCTATAAAGTTTTTTACGTAAGTTAATACTTTTCGAGTTATTCGCGATTTAAAATGTTGATTTTTCGACAAAAAAACTACGTTTTCAGTCCGTTCTTCCCAAATAACTCAAAAAGTAAATATTTTATCGAAAAAAATATTTTTAGCTAAAGTGTAGCCTATAAAAAAACAAAAAAAAAGGTGTACCACTAAAGTCTACAAATTGAGTAGAAAAAAAATGTAGCTCTTGAAAAATACGTTCTTATTCGTCTAATTCCAAATCGAATAATTCAACGCGAAATCACCGAAGAAAAAAGCGTTTTTCGGGAAAACCTTATTAACATTTTTAAAGTATCGAAAAAAAGCTTATTATTTGTTTTTTACAAAAGTTTACAACATCAAAAATAAATGAGTTAAACTGAAAAAAAAGTTGGCCCCTTTTTTTGGAAAAAAAATATCGTGAAAACCTTCCTCTATTTAGCAGCCTAAATGAAATTAATCGTTTGGCTTTACCATCTATTTTAACTGTATGTGTATTGTTTATATAATCTGTAAGTTTGATTGGTAGGAAGTGCTTATTTTTTAAAACATTTGGTTTTATAGTAAAAAAAAATTTTCTAAAAATTTTTGAAAAATTTCATTTTTTCAAATTTCAAGTATTAGTGATAAGAAAAATCTTAAAGAGTAAAAAAATGTAGGTTTTGCTATTATAAATATGCTAGTTTCGTTTTGTTTCTCCGTAAGACAAAAATTTGTTAAGATATGGCTGTTCAAAATTTGCATACACTCGTGATTAGTGACCCATTCAAGCTTTCTCAATTATAACCCTTTCAAAAATAAACACTTTAAACCGGCGAGACTGACAGATCATATAAAAAATAGATAGGTAAGTAAATTTTTTGTAAAGCGGTAGCGATTAATTTCATTTGGGGAGCTAAACACGGCGAGATTTTCATGATTTTTTACAAAAAAAAATGCCAACTTTATTTTGAGCGTAACTCGCTTATTTTTAATGAAAAATTTTTGTTAACAATTAAAACAAAGCTATTTATAAACACTTTAAAAAAGTTTAAATGGGTTTTTCCAGAAAAGTGCTTAATTTTTCGGTGATTTCACCTTGAAATATTCCATTTGCAATTAGATGAATAAGAAAGTATTTTTCATGAGCTACAACTTTGTTTTTATTTGATTGATAGACATTACTGATACACCATTTTTTTGGGTTTTTTATAAGCTACACTTTTGCTAAGGATATTGTTTTCGATAAAATATTTACTTTTTGAGTTATTTGCGAAAAACCGTCTGAAAACGTAGTTTTTTTTGTCGAAAAATCAAGACTTTTAATGGCAAATAACTCCAAAAGTATTGACTTAAGTAAAAAACTCTATAGAACAAAAGTTGCTTAAAATCAGTTAATTTATCCATTTCCGCTCTTATCTTGAACGTATGTTGTTTCACCCCCGAGAAGGGGTGACTGTCACCCCCCAAGTAAAAGCAACCAACGGCACAATTTCAACTTTGAAGTGGATGGTAAGTAGAACCTAAATCCAAATTTTCATGCAATTCGGAGTTGCCCCTGAAAATTACACGGTATCGCCGAATTTCCCGTTCATTTACTGGGCTATAAGTGGAAAGCCTCTATCTTATAATGTCTTTACCTCGTACGTACTCTCTCTGTATTGTCTTCCCATCGAAACCTGCAGATTTTCTCAAAAATTTTCCTAATTTCGAACACAATACTGAATATACTAATCTGAATAAAAGCATTGTTATTTGTCTTTCATCAAGCTACATTGTTTTATTTATAACAATTTATGCAGCGTTATACATCCTTTCTTTTTAACCTTCATGAGGTTATTAACATTCTGAGTTCGCCGAGACTGCCATACTATAAGAACTTAACTACTTTCTAACGTCAATTTCACTCGTCATCCTTTTAAATATTTTATGTATGCATAGGATGTAGGGATAGATTTTGTCGTTATGTGATTGTAAAGAATAGCGTTCGAGAATAAATTTTAAATTGATTTGTGTTCTCGGTTTTTCTATTTGAATACCATACGCTGTAATTATCTGGTTGTTCACGGGTGTTTTGCTGATTACCATATACATAGTTAGTTTTTAGTGTTAAGCCGTATTCTTCACATTCTCCAGTAACACTAACAATTAATACTTAACTGTAGTTCTTCCGCAGAACTCCCAAGCTACACAGTGTCAAAGGCATATCTCAGATCACTAATCTAAAGTCCGTTAACCGTGATACCGACATCAACCCTGACACGTGTCTCTGTAAGAATATTCTAGAGTACAGATTAAAAAGCAGTGGTGGCAAGATGCATTCCTATCTAACCCAACGCAGAATTTCAATTTATTCAGAAGTCTATCTAGGCCAATTTTGACCATTTTCGTGCTGACTATATTACAGATTTTGAATGATTCTTAAGTCTTTCTCGTCTATTGCCACGTTCAAGAATTTCCATCAATTTTCCATGTTTAACCTTATTTAATGCTTTCTCAAAGTCTACAAAGCACGTGTAAGAGTATCTCTATACCTCTGAACATGCACTTGTACCTACTCTGAATAGTGCCTCTTTTGTTCCAAGGTTATTGTTATTACGGAAACCAAATTGCGTATCACTAATTTCTGGTTGAAATCTGACAAGAGGTAATTTTCCCTTTATTTCCAAATATTTTAAGAATTTCTGTTGGTTCGATTTTTTCCGTGACCAGACATCTCGTAACGCGACACACGGTTCGCAGTTCGTAACCACACAAATTGTTACTGACAATTCATAACGGCGACAGTTCGTAACTATACATATTGGTAACGGACAATTCGTAACGTCAAAATTGAATTATTCTGTTTATTATTGTTAACGTTTAAACAAACTTTTATTAAAGTTACAATTGAAATTACGTTTATCGATTTAACGAATGAGCATCAGGATAAATATTTTCAACACATTTTATATTTCGTTGAGAAATAAATTTTTAAAATTGTCTAATCTAGTAATGTAAATTGTATTAAATATTATAGTATAGTATGGTATTCAACGAGCATGTAATGATGGCTATTACTCACGATGATGAAGTTTGCGACACGAGCCGTAGGCGAGTGTCGTAATTCATCAGAGTGAGTAATAGCCATTACGTGCGAGTAGAATACTATACTTTTTCTACGACCTTTTTTTTTATTTTAATTAGTAAAAAAATATAATTATCAACTACTCGAGATCAGAATTATAATTTACAACAATAATTTTTGTTTACCAATAATACACGGCTGAATAGGTGATTGGTTGCCTACTATTAACAAATGCTGTCTTATGTAGTGTAAACAATACAACAAGAAATAATCTTTCAAGTTATATTCGGTTCCGAAAAATTATAAGCACGAATTTGTGTCATTGTAATAAATACGAAATGGCTATTATCGGTGGACGTATTTTAAAAAGTTATAAGTTATAATGTACATTTATATTTAACTATTAATACAGTCGGAAAAATGAAGGAACGATCATACCATGCGCATATTTTGTATTTGCTGCCTTTTTCTATAAATAACAACCGAGAGAGATAGATTATTAATATTCTTAATAATCTATTACTCTCGTTTGTGAGTTATAGAAAAAGACAGCAATTATTACAAAATATGTGCTTGATATGATCGTTCATGGATAATCTTTCATTTTTCCGACTGTATATAATAAATATATTAATATAACTATAATACACAGTATGGTGCAAATGAAAGGAATAAATTCGTTATTTCGTAAACCGACGACTTCACGGAAAAATCCCGAAACAGGTCGAGTTTTATTTTTAGATTATGATATTTTAGCATAAATATCACGCGCGTGACGTCATCTATCTGAGCGTGATGACGTAATCGATAATTATTTAAATGAGAATAGGAGTCGTCTGCTAGCTCATTTGAAAGGTTATTCAATTCTCTATCCAGTAATGTAAACATTAACATAATTATTTATACAGGGTGTCCAAAACCAATTTTTTAAATTAAATTAATTGACAAAAAAAGAAGAATGTATGTAATTTACTTAATACAAAATACTTTTTACTGTTATCAGAAAACAGAAAAAAAAATGATTATTTGAAAAATAAACATTGCTTTATTTTCGCTTAAATTCAATTTCAAGCCAGCTCCCGCTAGGCACCTGCTTTTTGGAAGTTTGAACAATTAATTTAAGCGAAAAGCAATAGGTCTGGATCCCGCGTATGAAAAAAAAGTTGATTAATAGCAAGCTGAAAATTTGTTAATAGCTTAAGGGTGTCTAGTCGGATAAACTTTGATAAATGGGAACACTGGAACAGGGGCAGTTTTAATTGTGGAACAGGTTAAAAATTTGGAACGGTCAGACCACGAAAACGGCTCATTTATTTTGTCCGACAGAACATACTTAAACTCTCCGAACAGAGATTAAACTCTCATGCAAAAATCAGACTGCTATTAATCACCAAATGGGAGTTTTAATGAGTGGAACATGTAGAATATGTCAAATGACAGGAATTTTGACAGGTGATAAATAGCAGTCTGATTTTTGCATGAGAGTTTAATCTCTGTTCGGAGAGTTTAAGTCTGTTCTGTCGGACAAAATAAATGAGCCGTTTTCGTGGTCTGACCGTTCCAAATTTTTAACCTGTTCCACAATTAAAACTACCCCTGTTCCAGTGTTCCCATATATCAAAGTTTATCCGATTAGACACCCTTAAGCTATTAACAAATTTTCAGCTTGCTATTAATCAACTTTTTTTTCATACGCGGGATCCAGACCTACAATGTTAATTTTTCGAATAAACATTTTTTTCCTGTTTTCTGTCAGTAGTAAATGTATTTTGAATTAAATAAATTACATACATCCTTCTTTTTTGTCAATTAATTTAATATAAAAAAATTGTTTTTGGACACCCTGTATAAATAACGATTTTATTGTTTATAGTAGTCTATAAAGAATTGAATAACCTTTCAAATGAGCTACCACACGACCCCTATTCTCATTTAAAAATCATCGATTACGTCATCACGCCCAGACGGATGACGTCACTTGTATGATATATATGCCAAAATATTATAATTTAAAAATAAAAATCAACCTGTTTCGGGATTTTTCCGTAAAGTCGCCAATTTACGAAATAACGAATTTATTCCTTTCATTTGCACCATACTGTATAATATAAAAATTGAAAAAAATCCTTTGTAAAAGGTATACAATTTTATTAAAATCCCTTTAAGGGCTACATCACAGAACGTTTGCGATTTTATTTAAAATCATCATCAGTGTTAAAACAGGTTGGATGCCAGTTTAGCCACCAAAGAAATACTAGGGTAAAAACCCTTTAAATGTTATTTAGTTGCATTAAAGGTGCACATTTGATTAAAACCCCATAGTATGGATATAGATAAAAAAAGAATAATGCCTTTAGGTAAGGTATGGACCTTCCCAACACGTGGAATGTAAATTGAGTTGGTTACATTACAACAATTTAATGGCAACTGAGTAGGCAAAGGTAGGCTCTCTATACCACTGAGACACAGAGGGGGTAAAAAGCTACTTATAAATATTGAGAAATTTAAGGTTGTACCAGACTCTGTCAAAAACAACACAAGGAACTCACAATTATGGAAACATCCTTATTTATTAAGGTTTCTCACACTGTTGTCAACCTTAAAAGGAGGAGAAAATGACATTTATGATTTGTATGTCTTAGAAGAAATATATTTTATCATTTATCATATTCGTAACTGACTGTAACTGGAAAGTAAAAGTACGTTTTATTACCATAATTAGAAAGATAATGATCACACACACGATTATAACTGCTGATATAAGAAGAACGTTTGTTTTATTGGCATTTATGTGTTTTTTATTTAGTATCTTTGTGCCGTTTAATTCGATCTCAGATCGAGCATCTAAAATAATAACAAAAATATTTATAAGAGGTCATTTTTGTAATGGCTTGTGGTTGTAGGTATTATAAGTATAAAAATATTTACATGGGCTAAAATTCATGGTCACCATATATTAATCGCTACTAAAACAACGATAAACTTTTTGACGATAAAATTATGTATTTTTAAGGAGGATATTGGGTTTTGCCAATTACATCATAAAAACAAAACAAGCAGAAAATGCATGTACCTATACAAATAAATATTATGATTGGTTTATTACATTTTGTTAATAGTCATTTTTATTTCTAATAAACTTTGCATAACTGCAGACAACTATCTTCTCCAATCTCGCAGATCAAAACGTTAGAAGAGAAATGCATGTTTACGTATTCTAGGCATTTGATTTATGACATTCCAGAATTCTTGTTTTGCTGCTTTTACCCCGGTTCTCTATCATTCTCTCTTCTTTGTTGGTAACCAACAGTTGGTTGGTAACCTCTCGCCTGAACACAAGTACTTACCTTGTGCAATTTTCGAGCAAGGATGAAATACATTCACATGTGATCTGTAAAATCTTAAGACATCGACTTCATGTCGACCACTTTTTAATATAGAATGTAACAATAATGTAATTTAGAGGTTTTTATACCTATTGAAGTGGCTAGTTACAATTACTTGTACACTGGACGTTTACACTGATGATGGTCAGTTTGACCGAGAACGTTTTGTACTTCCACTCCCTTGTGGATAAATTTTAAGGATTTTTAATAAATTCATATGCCTACATACAACAGAAGTGTTTACTTCATTCCACGTTGTTATATTGAAGGTATACAGCTAACTACAGGGTTCACCCCCTTTTTAAAGTTTTTTTTTAAATATGTACACCATTTTAAAGTAAAGAAAATTAGCTTTCTTTTTTATTCCACAATGTATATACCTAAATGGACAAGAAAAAAAGTTATAATGAGAAATTTAAAAAATAATCGTAAAAAAAGTCATAAATCGTTAAAAGTATAAAATTTTGAAAAACCATAACTTGTTTAAAATAGTCGTACAACCTTATTCAATAGAATATTTTAATTCTAATTGACTTCTCTTCCTATTAAATATGCATTGTATATACCTAGAAATGCATAGAAAAACGTTACAGAACAATGTTTGAGAAATAATGGGAAAAATTAGCCAAAAATGCTGGGAGCGGCGAACTTTGAAAAATTATGTTTCGGAAATTGTAAATCCTAGAGACTTCTACCAAACGTCATTTTAAAGAGGAAGGACGGATGTTTTGGGGCAAAAAACAAAATTGCTTTCTTTCGTGCTTTTTTTTTAATTTTTTGTAAAAAAAATATTTGACTTTAAAATCTGGAACAATTTTTCTGTATACGTGTTTGTACCAAAAGTGCATAGACTTCACCCTAATGCACCCTGTGCATTAGAGGTCCATTGACCATATGAAACAATAAAACCCCGTTAACGTTGTAGTTCCTTTATAAAGTACACAATCAATAGCCTATACAATAGCATCTATAATATGTAATTTAAATGACGAATACGAGTGGTCTAGTCAGTCCGTATCTGCAAATTTGTCAAAATTTAAATACGCACCAATAACTTCTGGAGATGCCGGAAGATTTTTTCTATTTGTCAATTTATGTACGCATGTTTAAAATATAGTATAGGCATTAATTATAAAATTAATTTTCTTAATAATGTTTACTAAATAAAAAAAATATGTTAATATTTTAATGTGTTTTATTAAGATTTATGTCGATGTCTACTTATAGCCTGAAATATTTCTTGTTTCTTGGACAATATTTATATTTGCAAAGTTTTGTGCTTATAAGTGTTTATTTTGACGAAGTAGTTTTATATATAATAAGTTTTCAATTAGTACAATACAATAAGTCAGTTTCAATCAATACAATAAGTTTTCAATTTAAAAATCTTTTAGTAATATTTTTAATATTTTCAATATTAATAATTTACTATTAGGATTGAAATGTAAATATATAAATAAAAATACTCCGTCTTTTAATGCCAGATGGCGCTAGCCACCTACTATCATCACTTCAGTTGCAATGGTTGGGAAAACCTCTCGATTATACGAATCAGTTAAAATATGGAGAACAGTGCCTACGTTCCTTCCGATGAAGGCTCCAAGAAGAGCCGAAAATCGCGATTCAAGGGACTGGACTGCACTCCGTATTCTAATTGAAAAGTAAGATTGTTTTGCCTTCGCATTGCAACTGAATAAAAATGGTATACATTTTTATTGTTTATTTTGAATTTTAGTCCGGTTTTTAGTTATAAGTAAAAAAGTTATAAGTATACAGTGATGAGCGCACTAATAACCGGCAAAATAACGCAAAAGATGGAAAACATAAATATTAAGTTGTGAGATAAAAAGAGATGAACTTATTGGAGGTGTTAACTTTAGCGATAATAACTTATAGATTAACATTATATTGATTGTTTCCCACCTTTAGACGTATCGGATGAATTTGAGAAATGCCACTGCCACAGTGACAGTTTTAGTTGACATACTCCTCTGATACGTCTAAAGGTGGGAAACAATCAATATAATGTAAATTTATATGTTACTATCGCTAAATTTAACAACTCTATTAGATTTGTTTCTTTTTATCTTACAATTTAATATGTTTTCCATCTTTTGCGCTATTTTGCTGGTTATTAGCACGCTCATCACTGTATATTAGTAAAAAAAGTAAAAAAGTACTTCTGTTTTACTACTGCAATAAAAAATATTGAGTACACAATTTTGATGCAAAATACAGACATAACAATCCCGTTTGATTTTTATGTATTTGACATTGTTTCATCTAATTCTATCTATGATGTAAGGTCTAAGCTAGTTTTTCACATGACGATCATTTAAATCGTTTTATGAATGTAAATATTAAAATAATAATAAAAAAGATGCCTAATGTGGGTTGATATTGTTTAAAATGCATTTTTTATGTTTATGCTATTTTTTTAATAACCGTTTTTATTTAAAAATATTTACACAATAAAAATACAGAAATGTACGATGGCCACACGAGGTCACTATAGGTCCTGTAAAGACGTTTCAATTGACAATTAACATGATATTTTCTGAAACAGGAGCAAAGTACAATTGTGTTTTGGAAGCACATGTTAGATGTTGTAAATGGTAAAATCACGATTGACACCTGGACTGGATTCAGCACACATTACCCACAGATTTCTGTTACTTCGCAGACTCGAAAGAACAGCTTATTTAGATTGTATTTCCATACATAGCGCAACAGCGCAATAACCAGAATTAATTGGCTGAAAGAACGAGCAATATTACAATATTAGCAATTAATACATTTAAAAACCAGGATGGCGTAGTCAACTATCCTACACAGCTTTCCAAATTTTTAATTCGTTCGAAGTTACTGGACTCCCACCTCGAATTTACAATTAAAAGTAAGATCAGTTGACATTATGCTTAGTGTGACCAACTCAAATTGAGTCGAATCCGGGACAAGGCTGAAAAAAATACCTAAAATCCGGGACATTTCAATGAAAATCGGGCCATTTTTTTTTTCAGAAACAATTAGAATACAGAAAGAAAAAAAGTCCACCGTTTTAGTTTTCGTAGAACTATAATACCACGATATAAAACGCATGCGTTTTGGATGTGGTATTAGTATTACACTGTAGAGATTGTAAATTTTTTTTCGTCGTACCAATTTTTTTCGTCCTACAATTCAGTTTGATGTGAATTCTTAGAAGAATAACGTATTAAAAATTTCAAAATAGAATTTTACCAAAACGTTAAAAATTTGGATGGCCCGGAAGCATTGTCCGGGACGCCGGGACATGACTTCGTAATTCGGGCCATGTCCCGGATTTTTCGGGCTAGTTGGTCACACTAATTATGCTGCATAACATTAATCAACTTCGACTGTGCAATGGAACGAGTGGACAATGACTGTGGAATACACTAATGAATATTGTCATTGAGGCAACGATCAAGAAAAAATACTCTTCAGTTGGATGGCTTCTGCAGACCAACACTCATGTGGGTGCTGTTTTGAGTAGGGACATATTGTTCCCGAACAGTTAAATCTACAATAATCGGCATTATGTCGTTTATTTTGATACTTTTCAGTATGTAATCTTCAATTTAATCCCACCCACTGCTTGGTGATAAGGTTATATAGCCTGTAACGGTTCGATACGTTACGAAAATATTTTTGAACTCTTTAATTGTAGCAACTATGAAGTTCATATCACAGACATTTTGGTTGATGTACTATGTTATTAATTACTTTTTCAGATTTAGCTTACCTTTTTTTATATAACATATTTGTATATTAATGTATTAGGTTCCCAAACTTATTTACGATCTACGGTACGTTACTTGTGCACAAGGAATAAGCCCAGAAAATTAGGCTTTTATACTTTATTATTGCTTTGATTCGTTGAAGTTATTCGCGTAAATTTAGGTTGTAATATTATTTGCTTGTTTCCCAGATATTTTGTCGTTAATTTGCTTAATTTCATTTGTTCATTTAATTCAAGTCGTTTGTATAGGTATTTATCTTAGCTTCAATTTATTTAGCGTTGATTCATTGACTTTGCTTAACTCATTCTATTGTATTTTCCTTGGCTTCAGGCTTGTGCCTGCTTCTTTATATTATTATTTATATTTGTTGGTATTTAATTTAGTTGTACGTAGCAAGCATACTATAACTATTTGGTACAGGTAGTCTCATGTGAGTTGTACCCTATGTATAAGTAAGAGGTATATAATTTTGTAACATACATATAACAGGACTGTTGTTATATTGCATATCCTGTTAAAGCGTTAACTTTTTCATGTTATAATCACATACATACTATTCAACTTGGTTTACCTCAGAGTTTGTCAAACATCTAGTAGTTATATTTAATAAATTTGGTTTATTTGGTATATCATTTATTATTATTCCTTTAGGTTCACATTTACTAATTTAATCTAGTTCGGCAGCAGTGTAAGATAACTGGGAGAGTGATCGAAGATCATTTCCTGGCGCCCATGATTTGTTTGTGGTTATTTAATTTGTTCTTCTTTAGCAATTATTCATATTTACTCATTTTCTATACATCATTATTCTCTTAATATTTCCATTATTAGTAATCATCACTATCGACTTTGAGCTACCGTCTTTGACAGGCATGCAAGTTGGCCGTATCCATTCTTGAGTGTCAAGTAGTTGACGTTCTCTTGCATCTCTCGCTAGCCTAACTCCATTCAGTTTGCTCTGTCTCTCCATACTTCTATTATCCTTAGTATTTTGTTACATCCTCTTCTCAACGTAGAAGCCACCTCTTCTTTTTGACACATTTTTGTCAATTTTAGCTATACAGTACTTATAAATATTTCTACTTCTGTAGGAGTTTATCATTCACTTTACACATACTCCAACAGAAGTTCTCTTTTTTGTTACATTGGCTAGAATATTTTTCTTTGTCTACTTCTGTTGGAGTTTATCTTTCTCTTTACTTTCACTCCAACAGAAGTTCTCTTTTTTGTTACAAGCCAGTACTTCAAAGTTCACAGAAGATGGTCTAATAAGACCGTAAATATTCGTTCTGAACAAAATCAACTATTGTAATCGACTTGGATTTTCTGATTCTTATTCCCAACAAAAATAGGAAATTGCATTAAGATACCACAAGAAAATGGTTTCAGAACATCATTGATATATTTATGCATTTATATTTTATTCTATTAGTAGTTTTATTTTATTAGGCAGTATCCGATATTTTTCTCATAAAGTCCTTACTTTTATTGACAAAAATGTAGTCATCATAATTTTTAGCTTACATAAATATTTTTAAAGAGCAACCATGTACAACATAGTATAAAGTCATTAAAAATACATATACATAAAAACATATTTTTTTTATTTTAAATATTTTCAAAATGTGTATTTAAGATATCATCATCGTCATCAATATCATTATTGGAAAAACCAATATAGACGCCAGCTAGATTTAATTCGATCTAGCTACTACATAGAAATCGAGTAATATGAGAGAATAATACTAAAAATAAAATAAACGTTCTTGTTATGTTACTTGCTGTACCAAACTTCTTTTCCCATTTATTTTATGGGAAAATATATACCAACTATGCCAAGCTCCTTGGTATATTTCCAACGATAATATACATAGGGATCTCTCCAAGTCTAGACCGTCAAAGAAGAAATTGTTTCTCTGTGCTCCAAGTACCACAATAGACTACAGGTTCACCCAAACATATTGGTCACCAATCTCCTGACACCGCTACAGAACAGAAGACTAAAAAGAACAGACACTCTTGACCTCAACACTAACTAATCATTCCCACTTATTACTATTGTATTAGTATTCAAATTAATTTAATTAATTTATTAATAACTACTAATTCAATCTTTATTGTACTCTTTTAGGTATTCACCACTGGGTGAATACTGACTGTGTCACACTCTTAACACTCATATGTATTGTTTATTATTTTTTTTATAAAATAGATTGCAATAAAATGGATGTCAAAAAAAATTTATTTTATAAATATTGTAATAAAACCAGAATTTTTACAGGCTTTGGCCACACGGGCGATTTTTTACGGCGCCGTAAAAATAAGCGCGAAAATGGGTTCCACGGTGAGAATAGTAGATGGCCAGACTGAGCAGTAAAATATCGCGCAGCAACATCGAACCGTCTTTTTTGGCGTCGTGTCACAAACGAAGGGACGAATTCATTTTATTGGCCGTCGCGTAGTGCGTGGTCAGACAAACGTGTATGACTGCGAGTTACATTTTCGTTAAAAAATTAACTAAATCCATTTCGCCGGAATTATTTTGTTTTAAAATTTTACTTATACATAATTATCAGTAATCTTGTTCTTAATAAAGAAATATTCCTGAAATTATTTTACTTTTTGAATTATAACCAGTCCTGTAAACAGGACTCTGGGCGTTATAGTTATCATAATATTGAAAGTATGTATGAATGAGTTTAAAACAGTTACGAGAATTAAAATTTTTATTTACATCTATTTCTGTTTTCATTTTCCACAGCATGTTAGTGCCACAACAAGTATCTAGCCACAACAACGACCAAAAATCTGTATTTTTATCTCGCAACACGCCGTAATTTACATCCCCGTGTGGCCATGCCTTTTACAGCGCTTACTGCCGCGTAATTTTACGGCGCTTACTGCTCTTACGGCGCCGTAAAAAAACGCCCGTGTGGCCAAAGCCTAACGATACGATTCCGACATCGACGGCAGGCGGCAGACGGCAACTGCAGGCGGCAGTTAGAGTTATCGCCATGACGACGTCATTACTTTGCACTATTAATTTGTATATTTATTGGCAACTGACGTTCTGTTGGACAGCAGTTGCTAATAAATATACTACTCTGGGCTAATTAGCAAAATTCATGGAAAAGTTATTTACCAGCAATTTTATTGCTGGAATCGAATTATAAGATCCTATATATTAATATTATAGGTATGCAAAGTCCGCAGATAGTGTGCTACTTTTTTTATAAACAAAATAGGGCATACAACAAAAACACCCAAATAAAAATTCACCGCAATTAAATTCTACATAGAGATATATTTTTCACGATTTGCTCCGACGAAATTTTCCTAGAAAAATGCGGGTTTTCCTAACAAAACTATAATTTTCAAATAAAGTTTTAGGTAAGTAATTATTAATCAATAATTAAATAGCTTGGTGAAATAAACTATTTAGAATAGCTCGAGACAGAGACAGTTTCGCCATGTTAATCGCCAACGTCAAGGGGACTTGATAGGGCACGTTAAGAAGAAGGTGAAATAAAAGCTTTCTTGGTATAGATTATAAATTCAGAAGCCGGTGAAAATGAAACGAATATTTTAGCAACAATTCAATTGTTAATTAACAATTTACAGTCGTAATAACAACCAAAATAATCATGAGACATTGATCAAACTTAGAAAGATTATAAAGGTGTGATGCTTATTTAATATTTTGTCGACAAAATATAAATTTTTCATTTTTTTGCATAATCTTTAAATGTTTAAAAAAAATTGTTATAAACAAATTAACATTTCTTAGAAATTGTTTATTATATTTTAATTTTAAAAAATAATTAAAATGCGTATTTCATAGGTCTTGAAAATGAATGTTTTAAAAAATTTTCCAACCATTTGCAAAAAAGTTATGAAACAGCAAAATAAATATACGTTGTTCTGAAGCTATTTCCTTGTGGCATTTTTATGATTAATTATTTATATGGGAAATAAGCCACAATTAAAATGAAAAAAATAATTTTATTAACGTTTCGACGTCCAAATCGGGTGCCGTTGTCAAAATACAAAATATTACTAAAATAAACAAAAATTGTTGTTGCTAAGCAAAAAAATTCTTCTAATAATTTATTTAATCTCACTCATTTATATTGGCAATTCAGACATATATTATACATTTTAAAGTAGAAGACTTTAAAATGATATTGCCAATATTTATGAGTTGCGTTCCTGGGACGACTTACTGAAAGATAGTTCATTCGATTACATGAAATCAACCCCAACTCAAGAATATCCGTCATAAAAAATTATAGCATGTGATCTGTCTTTAAAAAGACAACAAAATGCAACGACAGTAAAATTCTCTTAGCAACAACACTTTTGTTTATTTTAGTAATATTTTGTATTTTGACAACGGCACCCGATTTGGACGTCGAAACGTTAATAAAATTATTTTTTTCATTTTAATTGTGGCTTATTTCCCATATAAATAATTAATAATAAAGATACAATTTCTCCATTGTTTATAATTTGTTTTAATTGTTTCAAAGCTTAAAAGTGAGTCTATGGTACAATCTAATTACTCACAAAGAATGTCAAAAATTAGTGCAATGGTTATATTTTAATCAAATATTAAAAATACTTTTTTTGTAATTTTTAGCGCGAAAGTAGGCTTGATACAGAGCCGGAGATAAAATGTTCACTCGAAGCGACTGACACGCTTAAACTCGCGCGAGTTGTGTATGTGGGCGGGTAGCTACGGTACTGTATTATTCTACTTTCGCGCGTGTAAATTACAAAAAAATGTATTTATAATCTTTAATTAAAATATAACCATTAAACTGATAATCGATATTTTTTTATAAATAATTAGCTTGTACTTTAAACTCACTTCTACGCTTTGAAAGAATTAAAAAAATATATAAACACCGTAGTAATCGTATGTTTACTTTGCTGTTTCATAACTTTTTTGCAAATGGTTGCAAAAAAGTTTTAAGGCATTCATTTTCAAGATATTTGAAATGCGCATTTTAGCTATTTTTTAAAATTATAATATAATAAAAACTTTCTGAGAAAGGTTAATTTGTTTATAACTATTTTTTTTAAACATTTAAAGATTATGCTAAAAAGTAAAAAAATTATATTTTGTCGACAAAATGTTAAATAGGCATCTCATCTTTATAAGATTTCAAAGTTTGATCAGTGTATCATAATTATTTTGGTTATTATTGCGACCGTAAATTATTAATTAACAATTGAATTGTTGCTAAAAGATTCGTTTAATTTTCACCAGCTTCTGGAACTATAATCTAAACCAAGAAGGCTTTTAAGTCACCAAATTATTTAATTATTGGTAAATAATTACTTATCTAAAACTTTATTTGAAAATTAAAGATTTTGTTGGGAAAACCCGCATTTTCCGAGGAAAATTTTCGTCGGAGCAGATCGGGAAAAACACGTCTCTATGCAGAATTTAATCACGGTGAATTTTTATTTGAGTGTTTTTGTTGTAAAGTTAAAATCTTCGGAGTTATAGAGCAATAATTGAAAAAAACACGATTTTCGGGCGCCATTTTGTTTATAAAAAAAGTAGCACACTATCTGAGGACTTTGCATACCTATATTATTAATATATAGGATCTTATAATTCGATTCCAGCAATAAAATTGCTGGTAAATTACTTTTCCCAAAAATGGCCTATTCTCCGATAATCAGCCCAGACTATACAAATTAATAGTGCAAAGTAATGACGTCGTTATGGTGACAACTCCATGCAGCCTGCAGTTGCCGTCTGCCGCCTGCCGTCGATGTCGGAATCGTACCTTTACTTACACCTAAAACAAATAAAAAAAGACAAAACGAAAAATTTTAAAGGTAAAAGCGAGTGTTACCTCCTCTGGCATTAATTACTGTTTGAAAAAAATCTCTCATACTAAGAATTACTGTTTTTATTTCATCTTGATCAATTTGATCCCAAATTAATGTGATGTGTATTACATAATTAACGATATCTGATATAGATATAACATATATAACATATCTGATGCATAACATATCTGATAAAGATACTTAGGTTTTCATTAAATAGACAAAGATTACAATATTTTCCCCTAGTCTCCCTTAGTAAAGGATCTATTATAGGACCAGTGACACCGCCTATTCAACCAAGCTCCGATTGCGAGCTTGATGCAACGATGCCATTTATCTATCATTTTTCTGTATATTTTTTCTTGTGGAATTTTAATGCAGTTTACTATTTTTATTGGGAATAAACCACAATTTGATTTTAAAATAAGTTTTTTTGTGTGTGAATTTGATGGCCTTGGCTGAGCCAATTAGCCAGACATTTTATTTTAAAAACAAACAATTTTTCTTCAATCAGAGGAATTTTTTCTGTATTTCTAACTCTAAATATTGTACATAACAAACTAACATACTACTATCTAAAAAAATACACTGTTTTGGATGTAAATATTTTTTTGTATATATTTTTTTTGTATATTTTTTTATTATATTTTTAATTTGTTTTTTTTTCTTTTTTTAATTATTTTTTTTTACTACGCTAAGACATAAACCCGATTCAACATCTCGGAGGTTTACATCTTCTTAGATTTTTTCTTTTTTTTTCTCTATTTTTTGGTTTTTTTGTTTGTTTTTTTTTCTCTTTTTTTCTTCTTTTTTTTTCTTTTTTTTTCTTGTTCTTCTTTTTCAATTATAATATACAATAATTACTTAAACTTACTAAGGAAGTAAAACTTCACTTGTAGGTAGATGGTATATAAATTTATTAAAATTTTTATCTAAAAAGATCCAAATTGGATTGAAGTGGGTACATCTATAGTACAAAAAACACAAACGTTTTCAACCAATCAGTCCATCATCAGGTTGAAACCTAAAATAAGCAAACCACTGTATAAAAAGGCCAAGTTGAAATTTTGACAGTGGTTTGCGTATTTTAGGTTTCAACCTGATGATGGACTGATTGGTCCAAAAACGTTTGTGTTTTTTGTACTATAGATGTACCCACTTCAATCCAATTTGGATCTTTTTAGATAAAAATTTTAATAAATTTATATACCATCTACCTACAAGTGAAGTTTTATTTTCTTAGTAAGTTTTTTATTATGGTATACAGCCAATGAGAGGAATCTTTTCCTTTATATTTTAAATAATTACTTAAATCTACAGGGTTAAAAAAATAACAACAAAACAAACATGTTTGTCTTGTTTTAACAAACATGCCTGTTTTGCTTTAACAAAATTACTTAAATACAGGGTTAATTATATTGCTACAATTTATATTTACAGTTTTTGATATGTTCGTAAATTGTTTTTAATGTATTAATATCTTCGGAAAAATCAAATTGTTCAGGTAGACGGGAAGTGGAATTTTTAAAATATTAAGATTATCATAAAATTTGTTTATATTTACTGATTGATGGGAACATTCGAGGAGAATATGTAGCAGATCACCTTCTTTTCCACACTCACAGTTAGGTGACTCTTTGAGACCCAAACTGAACATATAATATTTAAAATAAGTTGATTTTCACATTTGTATTTCCATTTCGGAAATCCAAAACAAAAAACATTAATACATTTTATTTATTACTGTTTTGTTTGGAAATCAATTTTCAAACTGGAAATCAAAACGCTCAAATAATATTATTTTAAAGTAAAATTGTAGCTTATCCCAAATAAAAAGAGTAAGCTGCCATTTAAATAAATTCGCACAAATTTAATTTTCAGCACATTTTTCAAATGCTAAAAAAGACGACAGGTCAAATAAAAAGACTAAGTTGGGCAACAATGTTGAACTTATAATCTTGAGTAAGTTCCACTATTAAATTTTCGACTTTTTGATAAGATATTTTGGGACTTAATATCGCTATTCCATTTTAAATATATTTCTTTCACTTCCTACCCTTTAAAGTGAATACCTACGTTAAATTCTTTGCGATACTTTATAGACGAAGCAATAAAGCACTAAAATCGGCCTTACCTCCGAAAAAAAAGTACAAGACGGATCTTAATAATTATTTTTGCATTCGATTCGTGAATGCGCCAGGAAACTTTGTGACCCCGAGCCATGATATAATATTGAAAAACTGCATGCAAGAAATGCATTCTTAAAGTGCATCTCAAACAGACAATAAAAAATTCAGAACTCGTCACTAACGACGAATATT
The DNA here is from genome assembly GCF_917563875.1 of Diabrotica virgifera virgifera. NCBI lineage: Eukaryota > Metazoa > Arthropoda > Insecta > Coleoptera > Chrysomelidae > Diabrotica > Diabrotica virgifera. The sequence continues at coordinate 174,638,798 of NC_065448.1, read as the reverse complement.
ACATCGGATCAGAAGTGATCTCCGGAATACGTGGTGCCCACGGTACCTACTTCTTATGGAGTTTTCGGCAAATTCATTAAAAAATTAGCCAAAAATCATTACTCGGGGCGATTTTGGGTAGCTTACGATAAATATGACATCGGAAGTGATCTACGGAGTACCTGGTACCCAGGGTACCTACTGTTTACCTTGTTTTCTGGAGTTTTCGGCAAATTCATTAAAAAATTAGTCAAACTTCATTAGTTACGAGATAAACAGTAGGTACCCTGGGCACCAGGTACACCGGAGATCACTTCCGATGTCATATTGGTCGTCAGAGACCCCAAAAACCCCTAAGTAATGAATTTTAACTAATTTTTTAACGAATTTGCCAAAAACTCCAGAAAACGAGGTAAACAGTAGGTACCCTGGATACCAAGTACTCCGTAGAGCAATTTTTTAACGAATTTGACGAAAACTCCATAAGAAGTAGGTACCCTGGGCACCAAATATTCCGGAGATCGCTTCCGATGTCATATTCGTCGTTAGCGACCCCAAAAACACCCGAGTAATTATTTTTGACTAATTTTTTAATAAATTTTTTGCCGAAAACTCCTCATGACCAGGTAAACAGTAGGTACCCTGTGCACCAGCTACTCCGGAAATTACTTCCGATGTCATACTCGTCGTTAGCGGCCCCAAAAACTCGAGTAATGATTTTTGACTATTGTTTGTTTTTTAACCAAGAGGAGTGATTCAAATTTACCGCGCCGTAATGCTTGTTTCTAATTGGTCCAACCGCAGGCAAGTTTACTCTACTGTTATTAAATTTTGACACTAATGACATTTATGAAATTTTTTTTCACTTCTCTCATTTTATAGTTTAATTAAGTATATCGGCGATTTTTTGTGTTTTCTGCATTATTCTTTTAATTTTTAGATTTTTAGTCTACTTTTATATAAAAACAGTTTTTTAGAACTCTTTAGCGATGTGTTAGTATAATATAATATGTATGGATTATCATCGAAAGCTGATATGATCAACAAAAAAAGAGGATGAATTTGGTGACTTTTCTAGTAACTTTCTTGGGTGTGAATCTGTCTTTTTAGTTTACTCCTCTTGGTTAAAAAATCAACTATAATTTTTAATGAATTTGCCGAAAACTCCACAAGACGAGGTACACAGTAGATACCCTGGGTACCAGGTACTCCGGAGATCACTTTTGACGTCATATTGGTTTCAGCGACCCCAATAACCCCCGAGTAACAAAATTGAACTCATTTCCGCCGATAAGTGAGGAGTTCTGAATTTTTTTTATTGTCTGTTTGAGATGCACTTTTACTCTGGGCTAATTAGCAAAATACAAGGAAAAGTTATTTACCAGCAATTTTATTGCTGTAATCGAATCTTATTATTGTATGTATTAATAATATAGATATGCAAAGTCCGCAGATAGTGTGCCACTTTTTTTATAAACAAAATGGCGCCCGAAAATCGTGTTTTTTTCAATTTTTGCTCTATAACTCCAAAGATTTTAACTTTAGACCAAAAACACCCAAATAAAAATTCACGGCAATTAAATCCTGCATAGAGACGTGTTTTTTCCGATTTACTTCGACGAAAACTTTCCCCGGAAAAAGCGGGGTTTTCCAACAAAATCTTTAATTTTCAACTAAACTTTTAGATAAGTAGTTGTTAATCAATAATTAAATAACTTGGTAGCGTAAAAGTTCCTTCCGTATATATTATAATTCCAGAAGTCTATGGAAATTGAATGAACAGTTTAGCAACAATTAAAATGTTAATTAAAAATTTACAGTCGCTATAATAACGACAGTAATTACGATGCATAAGAATAACTATGATTTTTTCACAAAAAGACACTATACCTATCTAATATACTTTACAGAATTGAAATTGGACTATTTAAGCGGCCTCAGGAATATTTTAAAATTATAAACAATTTTTTGGTTTATAAACAAATAGAATATCTCGGGAAATATTAAACTAAATTAAATAATGAAAACGGTATTCGAAAGACAGTGGCAGGACGCTTCTTTTAAAAGGAAAACGTTTAATTATGACGAGTGGTTCCTGAGATACAACCGGTCAAAGTTGACCGGAATTTACGGCAAAGATATAAATAATAGGATCATAATTTTTAAACCATCACCTTTTTATTTTTGTCCTCTTTCTTCACACCAATTTTCATATCTTTAAAATCCTCATAACATATATTATTATAATAAAAACTATCGATAATACGTGTGAAAATTGCCAAAAATAGCAAAATTTCAATCAAAAATTAGGTTGGAGAAAATGTAACCCTCAACGTTAACAAAATGCATTTTCTCGGCTTCGCATGGAGCAATTTCCTTCATTCTTTTTTTGTTCCCTAATAACTCGAGTAGAGCCCTCGAACTAACGCATTATTAAATGTCAAACTTGCTTTTGTTTTGTCATAATAGATTAATTTATTTATAAGAACAGAAAATTACATATTTTTCCAGTTGTAGGTTTTTTAATACAAGTGTACCTTTTAAAGTTAAAAACATAAATATTCTCATTTGAAAGCTGTATAATTATTTAAACAATTTTTATTTAAACAAATTAAAATATTGTGTTATGATAAATAAATTAATTTATTATAACAAAACAAAAGCAAGTTTGACATTTAATAATGCGTTATTTCGATGGCTCTACTCGAGTTACTTGGGAACAAAAAAAGAATAAAGGAAATTGCTCCATGGGAAGCCGAGGAAATGCATTTTGTTAACGTATACCCATTTTGAACTTTGAGGGTTACATTTTCTCCAACCTAATTTTTGATTGGAATTTTGCTGTTTTTGGCAATTTTCACACGTATTATCGATAGTTTTTATTATAATAATATATGTTATGAGGATTTTAAAGATATGAAAGTTGGTCTGGAGAAAGAGGACAAAAATAAAAAGGTGATAGTTCGAAAATTATGATCCTATTGTTTATATCTTTGCCGTTTTCGGTCAACTTTGACCGGTTGTATCTCAGGAACCACTCATCATAATTAAACGTTTTTTCTTTTAAAAGAAGCGTCCTGATGCTGTCTTTCGAATATAGCTTTCACAATTTAATTTAGTTTAATATTTCCCGAGATATTCTATTTGTTTATAAGCCAAAAAATTGTTTATAATTTTAAAATATTCCTGAGGCCGCTTAGATAGTCCAATTTCAATTCTGTAAAGTACATTAGATAGGTATAGTGTCTTTTTATGAAAAATCAGAGTTATTCTTATGCATCATAATTATTGTCGTTATTATAGCGACCGTAAATTTTTAATTAACATTTCAATTGTTGCTAAACTGTTCATTCAATTTCCATCGGCTTCTGGAATTATAATATATACGGAAAGAGCTTTTACGTTACCAAGTTATTTAATTATTGATTAACAACTACTTATCTAAAAGTTTAGTTGAATATTAAAGATTTTGTTGGAAAATCCCGCTTTTTCCGGGGAAAGTTTTCGTCGAAGTAAATCGTAAAAAACATGTCTCTATGCAGAATTTAATTGCAGTGAGTTTTTATTTGGGTGTTTTTGGTCTAAAGTTAAAATCTTTGGAGTTATAGAGCAAAAATTGAAAAAAACACGATTTTTGGGCGCCATTTTGTTTATCAAAAAAGTAGCACACTATCTGCGGACTTTGCATATCTATATTATTATATATACAATCATAAGATTCGATTCCAGCAATAAAATTGCTGGTAAATAACTTTTCCCAAGAATGGCCTATTCTCCGATAATCAGCCCAGACTATTTAAGAATGTATTTTTTGTATACAGTTTTTCAATATTATATCATGGTTCCGGTTTACAAAGTTTTTTGGCGCATTCACGAATCGAATGCAAAAAGAATTATTAAGATCCGTCTTGTCCGTTTTTTTCGGAGGCTCATTGCTTTATTTCTTCGACTATTTTTATATACACTTGTGTTGTCGATAAAATTATACGTTTTACTTATTACTTCATTCTAAAAATATGGCTGAGTTCAATAAATAATTATTTTTACAAATAAGGTCAGAAATTAAGGTCATTTCATTTCGATTGTGCAATTTTGTTTAATTATTATACCGCCCTTGCCGGATTCGAATATAAGCAACGATTTATACGACCCGCAAACTAAAATAATATCCGATAATTCCAGTTTCAACATAGCCAGTCCACTTTCTCCGCCATCGCCACGCTAAACAGAAGTAGCAAAATCCGTAATCGTTTCTTTGACGATTCATTTGTGATTCATAGAGATTTCGTGCTAGGCTTAAGAGGCGTGATGAATAAGATATGTAGCAATCACGTATAATATAAATATGTAGAAACATGTAATCGAAATCAATCTTTTAAGAAATCGAACTAAAATTGTAAACGGATTTAATATTTAAATTTTATAAATGAGTTAATGGACTGTATCTAATTTTTACAAATTAGACAATATTTAGAAATTATAGTATCGTTCTCGACAGTCATAGACCAGGGCATTTAGGAAAAATTAAATCGGTTTTTAAATACAGCACCTAAAGACTTGCAACTTTTTGCATTGTGTTTGGGTTGACGTCAGGAAAAAAGTCTATATACTCTGGGCTAATTAGAGACGTGTTTTTCCCGATTTGCTTTGACGAAAACTTTCACCGGAAAATGCGGGTTTTTCCAACAAAATGTTTAATTTTCAACTAAAATTTTAGATAAGTAATTATTTATCAATAATTAAATAACTTGGTAACATAAAAGCCCTTTCGTATAGATTGTAATTCCAGAAGCCGATGGAAATTGAATGAACAGTTTAGCAACAATTGAATTGTTAATTAAAAATTTACGGTCCGTGTAATAACCACAATAATTATGATACATAAGAATAACTATGATTTTTGTATAAAAAGACACCGTACCTATCTAATGTATTTTACAGAATTGAAATTGGACTATTAAGCGGGCTCAGGAATGTTTTAAAATTATAAACAATTTTTTGACTTATAAACAAATTGAATATCTCGGGAAATATTAAATTAAAATACGGCGAAGATATAAACAATAGGATCATAATTTTCGAATCATCACCTTTTTATTTTTGTCTTCTTTCTCCACACAAATTTTCATATCTTTAAAGTACTCATAACATATATTATTATAATAAAAACTATCGATATTACGAGTGAAAATTTATATTTTTATAAACAGCACTTATATTAAGAGCAAGATTTTGTTACTCAGGAGTGTTTGGGACCGCTGAACACGAGTACGTCATCAGAACCGACCATCGGAGCACTTGGTGCCCAGGGTCACTGCTAAGGCATGTCATATGGACTTTCAAGGGTTTTCCTCACTAAATTGGTGCAAACAGATTACTCGGGGGGTTTTTGGACTCGCTTAATATGAATACCCCATCAGACCTGACCTCCGGTGCTACTGGTACCTAAAAACCTTCGAAACTAAAGAATATGACGTGCCTTAACAGTGACCCTGGGCACAAGGTGGTCGGGGTGTTGAATCTGATGGCGTAGTCATTTTCATTCATTGGGTAATATTTTTATTTTCCCCAGAGTAACATCTGAAAATGATTTTGGTACTTTAATTTTTTTTATGATTAATAATTTAAATTAACTATATACATTGACTTAATGATTACTTTATTATGAGTATTTATTTTTGATTTGTTCTGAACGATTACTACTGCATATATTTATTTCTGGTTAGAACTTTGTCTTCTTATTTTCTTTGAGAAAAATTTCTCACCTGTGTTCGAAATTTTTCTGATAAGTGGAGGGAGTGTGTAACATTCTTGTTTTCTTTGAGAAAAATTTCTCACTTGTGTTCAAAATGTGATGGGTGAGAGGAGTGTGTAACGTTACAAACGTCACATCTTTAATATTTTATTTTTAAATAACTCTTTTATTTTATTTTCTTTAATATTTCATCAACAATAATTTTCTTCTATTTGTTTTACCTGTTTTCTTCGTTAAAAACTCGTTGGCGCCCTCTTTTATCATCCTCTTTTATTATCCTCTTTTATTATCTTCTATTTAATATATCTCTTTTTATCTAAAATCTAAATCATCATACTGAACGTACCCCGTATATTCTTACTCTGTAAGTATCTGTTTTTCAATATGGAACATGTCCGCCACTGCCTACGTCGCACTGTCATGAAAGTGACACTTCATCCCTACTCGCTGGCACAAAATCAAAATGGAAGGGAAAAATAAACATATTTAAAGAGATGGGCCCATAAGGCCCTATCTATTTCCAGACCATATTCTCTTGGGGTAAGAATACATTATATTATCATATTTTAATTACATTTCTACATCTAGCAATTTCTTCTAATATTTTTTATACCTATCCTTCAAATGTTCAACCATGTGTTTGGTTTCTGTATTTCATTTTATCTATTGATATGCTTTTAGTAATCAAATTTTAACTAGTAGTATCAATCTTAATTACACTTAATTATTCCTTTGCCAATAACTACTTTTTACGATTATTTGGCAAAGGTACAATTTGGTTTTCTTCTTGATGTTTGATATGTGTTTTTATCTTATAGTTTTTGGGAATAAGATCTACTTTTCTCCTTTCGGGACAATGAAGCCCATCGCCGGCGATGCATCACTACAAGGCTGACAACTGCAGCCAAATCGTCTAGAGTCTAGACTACAGCACCCGACATCTTCAGCTGCAGGGGCCTAGGGCCGAACATCCGCCCAGGCCTACAAGAAGTCTACAGCAGTACCGTTCGACATCAAGAAGTTACCATCGGATACCAAAAGCCATAAGTATAATCTACAAATTGTTAGTTTTTGGCAAGAATTTGAATATATTTGTTAATGCACATAATAAGTCATATTTTTATTATATTTTTATGAACAATAAACATGATTAGTTAAAAATACTGTTTTGTTTGCTTCCATTCTAAACTTTCATAGTTCATTTCTAAGATTAGGACAAAACGAACACACACCTGAGAGACTGAGCTAAGTTAAGGGTGCACTGATGGCTATCTTGGATGATTGAGGTAATATTTTCGAATATTATTTCAATTAGCTGGGGTAATCCATCGCTTACTCGTTACAACCCTAGTAATATATTTGCACGCATTTAGTGCCGAAAACCCTCAAAACTCCAGAAGATGACGTACCTTACCAGTGAACGTTTGCATAAAGTGCTTCGGGTGTCGACTCTGATAGCGTGCTCTTGTTTAGCAAACACAAAAACTGCCCAAATAATCTGTTTGCATCAATTTGGTGCTGAAAATCCTCGAAACCTCAGAAGATGACGTGCCTTAACAATATCCCTACGCGACAAGTCCTAGGGAAGTCGGTTCTGATGGCGTATTCGTGTTCAGCAACTCCAAAAAACCTCCCAAGTAATCGGTTTGCATCAATTTAGTGCTGAAAATCCTCGAAACTCCAGAAGATGACGTGTCTTAGCAGTAACCCTAGGCACCAAATGCTCCTAGTGTCGGTTCTGATGGCGTATTCTTGTTCAGCGACCCCAAAAACCCTAGTAATACATTTGCATGCATTTACTGCCGAACACCCTCGAAACTCCAGAAGATATGCCTTAGCAGTGATCCTAGGCACCAGATGCTTCGTAGATCGGTTCGAATGACATATTCGTGTTTAGTGAACCTAAATAATGTCTAGCTTACATAGTCCAGAAAGCCACTGCGCATCCGCTAGGAAAAATGTTCTAATTCGGATTTTTTGCACAATCTTACTCAAAAAGAACTTCTTTTAACAAATTTCCATGTTGCCAGGACCAAAAGGTGGTCAAAAATTTTTTAAACGTTTTTTTTTTGTTTTTTTCCTAAAATTAGTTTTATTGCATGGAAAAAGTTTTTTTTAGGTTTTTTGGATCATTCCAAACAGAAAAGGTCTTTAGTGACTTTTTTCTAAAAATGATAGTTTTTGACATATAAGCGATTAAAAATTGAAAAATTGCGAAATCGGCCATTTTTAACCCTCAAAGACTATGTGGAAAACTGAAAATTTGAATGTTGCCAAGGTAGGTAGATATTCTTTAAACATCGATTGATGAAATCCCGAAGAGTTTTTTGCAATACAATATTCAAAACTCCTTTGTTTTTTAATTGCGAATCAAGCGTGCGCGACACTATTTTCCACCGACAGTATGGTGCAAATGAAAGGAATAAAATCGTTATTTCGAAAATCGGCGACTTTAAGGAAAAATCCCGAAACAGGTCGATTTTTATTTTCGAGTTATGATATTGTGGCATATATGGTATACTAGTGACATCATCCGTCTGGGCGTGATGACGTAATCGATGATTTTTTTAAATGAGAATAGGGGTCGTGTGGTAGCTCGTTTGAAAGGTTCTTCAATTCTCCATCAAGTAATGTAAACATTTACATAATTTTTTATACAGGGTGTTCTTCTACTTCTTTTTTGTCAAATAATTAAATTTAATAAAACAATTTTGGACACCCTGTATAAATAATTATGTAAATGTTTATATTACTGAATAGAGAATTGAAGAACCTTTCAAATGAGCTAGCACACGACCCCTATTCTCATTTAAAAAAATCATCGATTACGTCATCACGTCCAGATGGATGACGACACTAGTATACCATATATGCCACAATATCATATTTTAAAATTAAAAATCGACCTGTTTCGGGTTTTTGTCATAAAGTCGCCGGTTTACGAAATAACGAATTTATTCCTTTCATTTGCACCATACTGTCGCATGTCGGTGGAAAATAGTGTCGTGCACGCTTGATTAGCAATTAAAAAACAAATGAGTTTTAAATATTTTATTGCAAAAAACTCTTCGGGATTTCATCAAGCGATGTTTGAAGAATATCTACCTACCTTGGCAACATTCAAATTTTCAGCTTTTCACATAGTTTTTGAGGGTTAAAAATGGCCGATTTCGCAATTTTTCAATTTTTAATCGCTTATATGTCAAAAACTACCATTTTTAGAGAAAAGTCACTAAAGACCTTTTCTCTTTGGAATGATCCAGAAAACCTAAAAAAACTTTTTTCCGTGCAAAAAAAAATAATTTTAGGAAAAAAACAAAAAAAAAAAAATTTTTGACCACTTTTTGGTCCTGGCAACATGCCAATTTGTTAAAAGGAGTCCTTTTTGAGTAAGATTGTGCAAAGAATCCGAATTAGAATATTTTTCCTAGCGGAGGCGCAGTGGCTTTCTGGACTAATAATACTTATACTAATCTAGCCTTTATACTGATTTTGACTTTTTTATGTACTTTTGTATGCATTTTGTACACTTTAAAATGTAAGTATGCATTCTATTGCAGTTTTATATTGTTTTTATTGTTTTCTATTCCAAATGTCCTGGTCTATCTAGCTAAATAATAATAGTAATATCTAAGCCTGAACTTTACCTACCTAAACTTGTTATTAATTAAAATGAATATAGCTGTTTTTTTTAATTTAAATATCAAAACTGGGAAGCGTCTGAAGAAGAAGTTCTACGTGGGGCAATAGTACACCGGGAAAATTTTATATAAAACGGTAATATATAAAATAATATAAAACGGCATTATAACAAAAAAGATAGGAAAGATAAAGATAGAAATGATGCAAAGGAAAGATAATAAAAAAGTTTGTGATGGAAGTAACACAAATATATAGAAAAAAGAAAAAGCTAGAAACTAAATTAGAAAATATCGAAAATAGAATAAATGATGGAGTTTAAATATGTATATGTAGGCATCACACTATCTAGCTACGGAAAGCGCGAAACAGAAATGGAAGATCAATTGAATAGAGCAAATAGAGCCGCAGGTTACCTGAATGAAACAATATGGAGAAATAAAAATATCGGAAAAGAAATGAAAGGCACAATTTACAAAACAGTCATCAGACCAATAATAACATACGCAGCAGTAACACGAACTGACACACAAAGGACTAAAAAATGCTAGAAACAGCAGAGATAAAAACCCTTTGAAAAATCGATTTTAAGACACCGATGGACGGAGCTAGAAGTACAGATATACGACGAAGATCCAAAGTAAAGACCAGAAGAATAGAATGGAACGACCACATAAGCCGAATGACAATAAATAGAGTAGTAAGGAAGGCTAGAGACCCTCGCGAAGAGGGTTCCCCAATAATAGGTGAACGATCAGTGGGGAGGCCAAAAACGATGAAACAACAACTTACTCCAGGCACATTGAAAAGACAGAGTCATGTCTACACAAAAAGAAGAAGAAGAAGATTTTGGTGTATGAAAGATTGCCTTCTATTCAGAGAAGCTGTCTTCGATGCCATTTTGCAAAATGTCTTTCCGAAGTGGGAATTGAAACGTCAAAATAAACTGAATTTCAAACTGAAATTGTCGTTTATTCCCAATTCCCAGCTAAAACAGTAAATTGCATAAGATGCCACCAGAGCCTATTTTTCTTCAAATCAGGCCCGAGGCACTACACAATTTTCGGGCCCCTAAAAATATAATTTAATAATAATACTAACTCTTTTAAATGTTAATGTTAAATTATTTTATAGAAATATAGTTGCACAATAAAATAAAATTTTTATTAACAATAAATAAAATTTATATTAAACATTGTTTAAGGGGATTGGCGCAAACATTTGGCTTCAATGCCATTTAAATGCATTCGTTTTTTTCGAAGCCTCAGAAAACTAACAAGTATTTTTGAAAAATTTAAACGCAGAATGAAAGATTACGTTATTACCGAGGGCCAAGAGTCCCTGAAATCTTCGATAATGTTTATTTTAATAAGTTACAGGGGTGAAAAAAAGAGAAAATTGAGTATAATTTTTAATTTTAAATATGCATCTTATTCAAAAGAAATTTTTTATTTATTCTAAGGGACATTCGGCCCTCTAGTCCAAATAATGAAGCTTAAAATAGGACAAAACCTCGCAATTTTTACAGAATGGATCGATTTGCTTGAAAATTTGAGGATAAGTAGTGGATAGTCCAAGGATCAAAATCTATATGATGCCGAAAGGCGCTTTTACCATGGGAGTGGTTGCCAAATTTTTTATTATATTTTAATCACAAAAGTTGGTAACAACTTTCATTCTAAGCAAAAAACGTTCTATACATTTTTTTGATAAAATTGACAGTTTTCGATTTATTCGCTATTGAAAGTGTTAGTTGTATATCAAAAAAATCAATGTTTTTAATAAGTTTTCTGCTAATAACTCCAAAGGTTTTCGTTTTATCAAAACAACTTTACTTAACAGAAATGTACCTTTTGAAAAAATTAACAAAACCGTTTTTTTTTTATTTTCTTTAAGAACACTAGTACCTAATCGAGCTATACTTTAATATATGTTGGCTCTTCTTCGTCAAATTCTAAATATTGTAGTTTCAAAAGACGGAAAAACTATGCATTTTTCGAAGACAATTTGTTCTAATTAATTTAAAGTATTTAAAAATATCTATCTCCAGAAATAAAAAGGTCTCTAGCTCAAAAATTAAGTAACTTAATGAAAAGAATATCAGTCCATATTTTTTTCAACGAAAAAGTGTTCGGAAGCAACCCCCTAATCAGTATCCTAATTAAAATTAGCCATTGACCTTATTTGGTCATTTTTATTTATCTATTATTAATAGGTTCTAGAAGTTTGACCGGCTTAGAATGATTAGCTTAAAAAAATGAAGTTAAAAGCGAATAACGAATTTTTGTAGTTTGGAAAAATGGCATTTTCTTCAGAATAGCAAGATTATATCAGAGGTACGAAAATAATGTTTAAATATGAAATTGTAGCTTATTTAGCTCCCAAGAACCTGGTTTGCAAACATTTTTTCTACTGCAAAAATTGAGTGAGCTATTGACAATTAAAACTTGTTATAACATGCAAAACCCACCTTTACCAATCCTTTCAAAGTCACTTCTTTTTGCGACTGAGGATTTTAAAAAGATTTAATATTAATAGGCTTATAGACCTTGTAAAAACCTACAAAACTGTTTTTTATCAAACTTTCTAAAGTAAAAAAGAAAAAGTTACGGTTAAAAAATCAATACATTTTTTTGAAAAACATAAAGGGGGAAACCAATAATTGGAAGCATAATAATGTAAGTTAGCAGTGTTTTTAGTCATTGGCTTATTCATTCTTATTTATTTATGTATTATTAATAGATTTTTATGTTAATCAAAACAAACGACATTTTATAAATCCCAGTTCTTTTGACAACAGATAAGAGAACAAGTCTTGATCAAATTAAAAGCGACGTTGCCGGTTTTCCAAAAAGTTTTAAAAATCCAAGAAAGGAAATCAATCAATTAATAATAAACTAAGTAAACAAGATTTCGAAGTAAAAAGAATTTTAATATATTTAAAGTCATACTCAATTATTGCTTGAGAAGTTCTAGAGCCTTCGCCGGGTCGACTGGGGAACTAGAGCTTATCGCTTGCTTTAATATAGAGTACAAATACATAAAAAATGGTGGATAGTGATAATGATTACACCTCAGAAGACAGTAAAAAGAGAAGTCTAGAGATAGATGCAGACAATATTTTTAACAAGAGCAAGAAACTATCCAGAACACCAACCAAACAACAGAAAGATGAAAACAAAATTGATCAGCTTTTAAAAATGATGCAAAATTTAACAGATCAAACACAAAGTTTAACATCGGAGGTAAAAGGAATAAAAGAAGAACAACGAGAATATAGAAATGACCTCCGAGAATTAAGAAAAGAAATAAATGAATTCAAACAAAGTAACCAACAACTACAAAAAGAAAATGATGAAATGAAACAGGAACTAAAGATAGGGAAAATGAAGGTAGAAAAGTTCGAGAAAGAGAGAAAAGCTAACAATGTTATTGTCCAGGGTCTACCGATGGATACAAATAACCCAAATGTAGTCAATGAGGTTGTGGCAGATTTCGTGGAAAGAGAATTAGGTATTAAAGTAGAAATAGAAGAAGCTTATAAAATAGGGGACAAAACATGTCTTGTAAAACTAAAAAACAAAAATGAAAAAATAAAAATTATGAAGAACAAAAACAAACTAAGGAATTCAAAGCCGGAAATATATATCAATAACGATCTAACGCAAGAAGAGATGAAAATACAACAAGAAATACGGAGAATTGCAAAATTTCAAAAAGAAAACGGTAAGAACACTAGAGTAGGTTATCAAAAATTAATTATTGACGGGACTGAATGGAAATGGAACAAAGAGAAGAATGAACTGGAAAGGGCAAAGCAGGACACGCCAAAAAACTGATAAAAAAACAAATATTGGATACAACACAAAAAACGGACACGAAAATGGCAAAGGAAAAGGACCTGAACAGATTAGATAAAATAAAACATACGAACACAAAAAAATATAATAAAAAACCGAAAAAATGTGATCAACTAAAAATAAGTACGTGGAACATCAGAACAATGCTTGAACCAGGAAAAATGCAGGAGATCGTCTCAGAACTAGAAAGATACCAAATTGATATTGCAGTGATTCAAGAAATCAGATGGGCAGGTCAAGGAGAAATAAATAGAAAAAACTACACACTACAGTACTCGGGACATGAAAAACAAGGTCAATATGGAGTTGCTTTCATAATTATGGGAAAAATAAAAAATAACATTATGCAATTTAAACCAATAAATGAACGTATGGCTTACCTGAGAATTAACGCCAAACCATTTAATATATCAATCATAAACGTATATGCCCCAACTGAAAGTGCTACTGCGGAGGAAAAAGACAAATTGTATGAGGAACTCGAACGAGAAATGGAGAAGTTACCTAGAGAAGACACAATACTGGTAATGGGAGATTTTAATGCCCAAATAGGTAAGGAAGACTACATTAACCAAGTAGCAGGTAAGCACACAATACACGAAAAAACTAACGACAATGGCCAACGATTATGTAATCTAGCAGCTAGTACCAATATGATTATCGTTAGTACAAAATTCGAACATCCCAAATACCATAAAGTGACGTGGATTTCCCCAGACCAAAAAACATGGTCACAAATAGACCATATTCTGATTACAAGAAGGAAGCAAACATCGGTAACAGACGTGAGGTCCTACAGAGGTGCACATGCAGACACAGACCATTTTATGGTGACTGCAAAAGTAAGACAAAAAGTCAAAAGAACACTAAAAAACACGACAACAAAAAATAAATGGCACGTAGAAAAACTGAATACTCCAGACATAAGGATTAAATATGCTGATGACATGAACAAAAAACTGAAGGAACAATCTAAACCTACAAAGGATATAGAAACAGAATGGAGAAATATAAAAAAATGTATAAATGAAACAGCGGAAGTACACGTAGGGATAAAAAGAAACAAAAAAAGACAAGAATGGTATAATGAAGAATGCCATAAAATGTTAAAAAAGAAGGTAGAAATGAGACAAATGTGGATAAGAACAAATAGACAGGATTATAGGGAAGAATACAATAGAATAAGGCATGCATGTAAGAAAAAAATAAGGAAAATTAGACGTGAGTGGTTGGATGATAAGATAAAAGAAATAGAAAAAGAAAGTAAGAACAGAAACACAAAAGAATTCTATAAGAAAATTAGTGAGCAGAACAAAACGTTTAAAGGAAAGATAAAAAGCATAAAAGATAAAAATGGAAAAGTATCAGAAAACGATGAAGAGTATAAAGAAATTTGGACTAACTATTTTAAAGAATTATTAACAGAACAACAAGATCAAGACCTAAATGAAAACAGAGGAGAAGAGACAATGATGTTAGGAAACCAGCTACAAATACCAACAAAAGAGGAAGTTGAGGAAATTATTAATAGCAGCCGTAATGGTAAAGCCTCAGGATCGGACTGTATCAATATGGAGCTTATAAAACATGGTGGTGAAGAATTAAAAGATAGATTATACAATTTAATAAAAGACATATGGGACGAAGAAAAAATGCCGGAAGAATGGTACAAAGGACAAATTATCACGATTCATAAAAAAGGAGATCAACAGATGTGTAAAAACTACAGAGGACTGACGCTATTAAACACAGCATATAAAATCATGTCCGCCTTAATACAACGAAGACTGACCGAAGCTACCACGAATATCATAGGACACTATCAATGCGGATTTGTTAAGGGAAAGTCTACAACAGATGCCATACATACAGTTAAACAAATTATGGAAAAAGCTCATGGATATAAAATAGAAATTGAACTGCTTTTTATAGATTTTCGACAAGCATTTGATACAATAAAAAGATCAAAACTAATGGTAGCTCTGAAAGAAATGGGAATACAACATAAATTAAGAAGATTAATACAAATGACAATGAGTAGAACTGTAGTTAGTATAAAAACTCAAGTAGGCGACACAGAAGAATTTGTCATCAATAAAGGGGTGAGACAAGGAGATTCATTATCAGCAACTCTGTTTAATCTTGCCCTAGAATACGTCGTCAGGAAGATCAACAAAGGCACCCTCCGAACGAGAGAAGGACAAATAATAGCATACGCTGATGATATTGTGCTAATAACAAAAAATAGAAAAACAATGGAACGAATGTTAAACGAAATGGTAACAGAAGGAAAAGTAATGGGATTAAAAATAAACCAAGAGAAAACCAAAATAATGAGATTTGACAAAAACTTTGAAAACAGAAAGGTTAGAGTAGGAGAATACACTTTTGAAGAAGTCGAAAAATTTAAATATTTAGGAATATTAATAACAAACAATGGAGAAAGAGAAACCGAAATCAAAGAAAGGATTATTACAGCAAATAAGAGCTTCCATGCAAATAAAAAATTACTTAAAAATAAGTTATTGAGTAAGAAATCAAAAATGAAAGTATACAAAACAATAATTCGACCGACGATGATGTATGCAGCCGAAACTCTTAGCATGACAAAAAAACAAGAGGAAAACCTTAGAATACAAGAAAGAAAAATACTAAGAGCAATATTAGGACCAATAAAAATAAATGACAATGAATTTAGACAAAGAACGAACCTTGAGTTACTGGAAGAAATTGAGGAGGATATAGTATGTAAAATAAAACAGCAAAGAGCAAAATGGCTAGGACACATATGGAGATCCGGATCAACTACGACGATATACTCAATATTGGAATGGACACCAGCTGGCAAAAGAAGACGTGGAAGACCAAGATCTACATGGTTACAAGAAGTAGTAAGTGATCTCAACAATGCGGGCATACGACATTGGAAAGGGAAAACCAGAGACAGGAAAGAGTGGAGAAAAATAACAGAGAAAATTAAATAACGAACATGAGGACTGATCTACCTCAAAACATAGATCTAGAGAGCGTAAGCGGCGTAACCCCTAAAGGGGTGTTTAGCCACTATATATATATATATATATAATAGATTTTAGAAGTTTGACTGGCTTAGAATGATTAGTTTTTACAAAACTGGAGTTAAAATCTAATAACGAATTTTTGTAGTTTGGTAAAAATGTTATTTTCTTCAGAATAGAAAGATTAGCATCAGAGATACGAAAAAATGTTTTAACATAAAATTGTAGGTTATTTAATTCTCAAGAACTTGGTTTGAACAAATTTTTTCTACGGCAAAAATTTAGTGAATCGTAAATGAGTATATCGAAAAACATTGATTTTTTCGATATAAATCTAACACTTTCGATAGCGAATAAATCGAAAACTATTAATTTATCAAAAAAATGTATAGAACATTTTTTGCTTAGAATGAATGTTTTTAGCAAAATTTTGTGGTCAAAATATAATAAAAAATTTCCACCCCGAGATGGGGCGGCAAACACCCCCATGGTAAAAGCGCCTTTCGGCATCATATAGATTTTGATCCTTGGACTATCCACTACTTATTTTAGAATTTTCAAGCAAATCGATCCATTCTGTAAAAATTGCGAGGTGAAAAGCTTCGGTTCATGGCCTACTCGGTAATAATGTAATCTTTCATTCTGCGTCTAAATTTTTTAAAAATATTTATTAGTTTTTTGAGGATTCGAAAAAAAATGCATCTAATGAACATTGAAGCCGAAAGTTTGCGCCTATTCACTTAATTATAACTCTTATGGCTATCATTTATCATTGCCTGTTCGTCATATGAAAAAAGTTTGAAAATTTGTTTTGTTATTGTAATAAACATGTTTTGTTTGGTGATCTTTCCCGGCCCCATTCAAACTTTCCGGGCCCCATTCAAATACAAGCCCGAGGCAGGTGCCTCACGGGCCTAGTGGTAAAATAGGCCCTGGATGCCACACGAAAATAGCTTCAGAACAATATTGAAAAATTAATTGATTTTGTGGTTCTCAAATAGCAAAACTTTTATATACCAATCAGTTATTATATGACCTTAACTGCCGGTTCCACAAAGTAAAGTTAAGAGATAAGTTAAGAGGTAAGTTACCCCACTATATTATAATGGGGGAACCTCTGTTTATCTCTTAACCACAAGTTAACTTTACTTTGTGAAACCGGCCGTAATTGGTTATCTTATAATGAAGTGAATTTTTAATTATAACCTATTTCTATGCACCTATTTTTACTGTTCTTTTAAAACATTCGTTCGTAAACCCATGGTTTAATAATTGTTTAATATTTTATGTTAATGCAAACAACACATAAATAAAACTTTCTTTCAAGAACTAAAAGTATCGTCAATATACATTTATAAAACAAACACAACGCCTTTATGATTATGAGTAAGTACCCTCTGCACCCACTTATGATTTGCGCCGGTTATGGCTGTAACGGATTTATTTTCTACCTACTTATCCGTGAGTAGGTTTTTAGAATTAATTTGTTTGCTTCGCTCAAGGTTGCGAATTCTTAAGTTGTTTAACCAGAGCAAAAGGAGATGATGTATACGAACGAACCATCTTCGATGATTACACAACATTTTGACCTTTAAAATTTTTTCTATTCAGGTAGTTATTGGTGATCTAGGTTAGGAAATATTTCGTGGATTCGGTGTAAGCAATAAACAAAGATTTTGGTGTATTGCCGGCAAAAACAAAGAGATTTTAATTGGGAGTGTATATGTATATCGCCATGTGTATATTCGACTTTTCAAATGAAATACAGATTGAGAGGGGCGTCAGGCAGGGCTGTGTCCTGTCTCCTACCTTGTTCCATTTGTATTCAGAGGAAATCATCCAGGAAGCACTAGAAGAACTAACTACGGGAATAAAAGTAACTGGTCGACCAATCAATAATACACGGTTTGCCGATGACACTGTTTTATTAGCGGAATGTCTTGAAGATTTAAAACAAATGGTTGAAAAAGTGGTAGAAGCCAACGAAGAAAACGGACTGTCCCTAAACACAAAAAAGACACAATTTATGGTAATAACAAAAGCCCAACACTGCCAAGAAAGCATAACAATACATGGAGAACAAATTAAAAAAGAATGTGTGTGTACTTTGTACGCACGTAAGAACTTATACTTCTATTATATCATTTCAACGAAATAAATATACTTAACAGTTACAATACCAATGATTACCAAAAATTAACCAAAATTTAACAATACCAAAAATAAAAAAAAAAACGAATATGAATCGTCCGGGATTTGAACCCGCGATCTCGCGATCTCTCGATCTCTGGTCCAATGCTATACCAACCGAGCTATTAAGCCCCGTGCTATTGACGTGTCGGATATAATTACATATATATATATATATATATATATATATATATATATATATATATATATATATATATATATATATGAGTTAGTTAGAAGCAACCTACCTTGCTCGTTTCGGTACGAAACCGATCTGTGCCTCTACTTTGAGGCCACGAGATGTCACCTGGTATTTATTGAAAAATACCTACGGCGTCAAACAAGCAGGAAATAATCGCAACTTTCTACTTTTTAAAAAGTATGAAAATAATATGTAAAATATTATACGGGAAATAAATATTCTACCTTCGTCTGTGCTGCCATCTTGGGAACGTTTTCGCTGTCTACAGCTCATCAGCCAAGCTCTCAGAACAGACGAAGATGTAGAATATTTCCTCCGTATACCCGAGGCCGTAAGACAGCCATGCAGTCCTTATGGGACTAGCGCAATCTGAGTTAGTTAGAAGCAACCTACCTTGCTCGTTTCGGTACGAAACCGATCTGTGTCTCTACTTTGAGGCCACGAGATGTCACCTGGTATTTATTGAAAAATACCTACGGCGTCAAACAAGCAGGAAATAATCGCAACTTTCTACTTTTTAAAAAGTATGAAAATAATATGTAAAATATTATACGGGAAATAAATATTCTACCTTCGTCTGTGCTGCCATCTTGGGAACGTTTTCGCTGTCTACAGCTCATCAGCCAAGCTCTCAGAACAGACGAAGATGTAGAATATTTCCTCCGTATACCCGAGGCCGTAAGACAGCCATGCAGTCCTTATGGGACTAGCGCAATCTGAGTTAGTTAGAAGCAACCTACCTTGCTCGTTTCGGTACGAAACCGATCTGTGCCTCTACTTTGAGGCCACGAGATGTCACCTGGTAATTTATTGAAAAATACCTACGGCGTCAAACAAGCAGGAAATAATCGCAACTTTCTACTTTTTAAAAAGTATGAAAATAATATGTAAAATATTATACGGGAAATAAATATTCTACCTTCGTCTGTGCTGCCATCTTGGGAACGTTTTCGCTGTCTACAGCTCATCAGCCAAGCTCTCAGAACAGACGAAGATGTAGAATATTTCCTCCGTATACCCGAGGCCGTAAGGCTGATGAGCTGTAGACAGCGAAAACTTTCCCAAGATGGCAGCACAGACGAAGGTAGAATATTTATTTCCCGTATAATATTTTACATATTATTTTCATACTTTTTAAAAAGTAGAAAGTTGCGATTATTTCCTGCTTGTTTGACGCCGTAGGTATTTTTCAATAAATACCAGGTGACATCTCGTGGCCTCAAAGTAGAGGCACAGATCGGTTTCGTACCGAAACGAGCAAGGTAGGTTGCTTCTAACTAACTCAGATTGCGCTAGTCCCATAAGGACTGCATGGCTGTCTTACGGCCTCGGGTATACGGAGGAAATATTCTACATCTTCGTCTGTTCTGAGAGCTTGGCTGATGAGCTGTAGACAGCGAAAACGTTCCCAAGATGGCAGCACATACGAAGGTAGAATATTTATTTCTCGTATAATATTTTACATATTATTTTCATACTTTTTAAAAAGTAGAAAGTTGCGATTATTTCCTGCTTGTTTGACGCCGTAGGTATTTTTTAATAAATACCAGGTGACATCTCGTGGCCTCAAAGTAGAGGCACAGATCGGTTTCGTACCGAAACGAGCAAGGTAGGTTGCTTCTAACTAACTCAGATTGCGCTAGTCCCATAAGGACTGCATGGCTGTCTTACGGCCTCGGGTATACGGAGGAAATATTCTACATCTTCGTCTGTTCTGAGAGCTTGGCTGATGAGCTGTAGACAGCGAAAACGTTCCCAAGATGGCAGCACAGACGAAGGTAGAATATTTATTTCCCGTATAATATTTTACATATTATTTTCATACTTTTTAAAAAGTAGAAAGTTGCGATTATTTCCTGCTTGTTTGACGCCGTAGGTATTTTTCAATAAATACCAGGTGACATCTCGTGGCCTCAAAGTAGAGGCACAGTTCGGTTTCGTACCGAAACGAGCAAGGTAGGTTGCTTCTAACTAACTCAGATTGCGCTAGTCCCATAAGGACTGCATGGCTGTCTTACGGCCTCGGGTATACGGAGGAAATATTCTACATCTTCGTCTGTTCTGAGAGCTTGGCTGATGAGCTGTAGACAGCGAAAACGTTCCCAAGATGGCAGCACAGACGAAGGTAGAATATTTATTTCCCGTATAATATTTTACATATATATATATATATATATATATATATATATATATATACATATAGTAAATAATACATTTACTAAGAACACTAATATATTCTTTTAATGACTTACTTGCGCTGATACATACATAATTTGAAAGATTAGCAACGAACTACATACTGTCTGTCTGCGCATGCGCCAGGGAATTATGAAATTTCACCCTCGATCGTAAAGAAGTATAACTTCAAAAAGTTGAAGAATATAAATATAATATATAAAAATTTAAAAATATATAGTACAATAATTTAATGAAGATAGTGAATACAAAAAAGATATTAAAGCAAGAATAGGACAGGCAACAAACGCTTTCAACAAACTGAAACAAGTATTCTGTAGCAAGGATAAAGAAAGATCTTTCGGACAGATTAGAAGCCTTCGAGTTATGGGCCTACAGAAGGATATTAAGAATAAGTCGGGTGGTTAGAGTCACGAATGTCGAGGTGTTGAGAAGAATGGGAAAAGAAAGAGGTTTTAAATAGGATTTAAGTTAGAAAACTGCAATATCTAGGACACATCATGAGAGGCGAGCGTTATAACTTGTTGAAATTAATATTACAAGGAAGAATACAGGGTAGAAGGAGTCGTGTAAGAAGAAGCATCTCCCGGTTAAACAATTTGAGAGCTTGGTTTAACTTCTCCTTCTGCTGATTCTCTGCTATGATTCTCTTAACTGCCGCGATGATTGCCTGCCGACTTATAGGAGATGGCACATGAAGAAGAAGATATCGCCTTAGAATTAAATAATGTCTCAAAGTTCAGTAACTAAAAATTAACAGACAACCAAAGAAAATACTAAAAAATAATATGATGTACGAAAAGAGTTGAATCAATTGAATGCTTTCTGATAAACAACATTTTTTACCACTATGATACTGGAAAATGAATCAAACACAACTATCTGAACTACCATTCGCGGACGACATGGGCTTGATTTATATAACAATCTAGAACTATCAAAGATGAACATGAAAATAAGCGCAGACAAAATAAAAACCAAAAGATATACGACGAAAGGTTGAATGGGATGCAGCTAGAAAAAGTAGATCACTTTAAATACCCAGGAGCAAGTATAGAAGAAATGGGAACACGGGACCAGGAAATAAAAGATTAGAAAGAATCAAAAAACATTTTTGATACAATGAAAACAACATTTCTCGGGAAAAGAGAGATACCAAAGGAGATCAAAACGGTAAATAATTATGTATATTAGCGAGGCCTGAACACTACCAGAGATACGAAAATTTAGAATTAATGCCATGGAAATAAGGTTTTTGAGAAACAGAAAATAGGAAAAAATTGGACAAAATCAGAAACGAAACAATTGCGACAGGAAATCCTGACGACAAGCAGAGCTTAACCCAAACTGCCTTACACCTAAAGGTACAAAGGCTTAAGATTAGGTAAGTAAGTATAACATATATTTTCCATGGGAAATATTAAAACAATATTTAATTATTGCGGTTAATTGCTTGTGAGAGTAGTATCAATGGTCAATTTATTTCAATATAAAATATAATTTTCTTTTACCTGATGGTGCATTTAGCATAAAAATCGTTAATTTAAATTAAGTAATAGTATTCACGGAGCGTTGATAATTCTTAATTTTCGATTATAACTCGTATTAGATACTATTTGCTAAGAACATAAAAAAAATATGGAATAATTATTTTGCAGTTATCGACGTAGAGCTACGGTAAGTTCAACAGTCAGTCAGAACAGAAACCCGCGAGTCAAGCACTAATTATTATTCTTGTAATTTGAGCTACCAGACCACGTATTTACATAATATTTATTAATTATAACTATCTCATACATAATATCGATTTAATAGCAAGCATCACCGTTAAGCTTAAAGAGAAAACCACTCCTTACCAGTAGACGGGAGAATGTTTAAAACACAAGTCTTTAAAAAAATTTTGCTGGAAGGTACATACCCACCTAATTAATATCTGATAAATAGAAAAAGTATATATATTTGTCATAAATAATTACACAAAATTTTATAAATGTTAATACAGCTAAGAAAAACCTGGAAAATCGTACGCAAACAAGTGTGAGGAGATAGAAGTACTAGTGGAAAGACAATGATTTCAATTCACATAGGTACGAAGGTGAAGAGACTGGTGGACATCAGAAAGACAAATCAAACTAAAATAGTATTCTATTAGACGAAAAGGGTAAAATTATGCTGTGGGAAAACATTGGGAAATAGAAAGATGGAAACAATACCTACATATTTAAAGATAAGTATGGCAAATAGGAGACATAGAACCATGCAACAGAAGAGAAACTGAGCCAAGTATTACAGAAGAAGAGGACACGCATACAGTAAAATTGAGAAACAAGCAGCAATTATTAAAATGATCACAGAAAACCAAATAGAGATACTGAGATATTTGTACAATACTATAAAATGACATAGGTGTCATTCTTTTTTTATGTCATTGACATTAGTCATTCAGCCAGTTGCAATAGATTTTTCAGTCAGACAAATACACAATCCTATCCCTAATACGAAATAAATGGATAATTAATAGAAGAAAATACGATTAGGAAAATACAAGAGCCACTTTCTTCTCGTCTAGGGGTCAATCAAGACATTTTAAGTAGACAAACAATACTGGACATCGGATAAGGTGTTATAACATTTAGGATAAACAAAGGATGCAAATCTAAATTTCTACACGAGTATGAAAAATTTCATACCCGCTTACAAATCTTATAGAACCGTCCATGTGTCTAACAAGAAATTTATAATGATGTATATTTGTTGTCATTCTTAAAGAATATTTGATGTCGACTTTCATAACTTTACCCAAAGAAAGTTATGCTAGCGAAGCATTGACCATCGCACGCGAAATTCCTTGCTTACTTACTTTATCGTGTCCGGACATGTCATTCATTAGTGTCGATTTTTGCCGCCCCCTATATCGAGTCGATTTTTTGTTGGCAAACCACAAATCTTCAAGGATACACCGATGGGGCCAGTTTGTGCATGTAAGAAGATGTTCAATATTTTGTATTTCTCCACACTCAGAGTTTACATCATCTTGGTCTATTTTCTCCCATTTTATATAATAATATAACACCGGTTTATAGCGTCCTGCGCCTTCCGGTTCCTATTATCCAGCCGCGTCGATCTGTCCAATCTCCTAGTAGGAGATCTCTCTCAGACGGCTTTCTGGATTCCACTTATCCAGGTTGTTTTCGGTCTGCCCCTTTTCCTTCTTTCCGGGGGTTGCCATTCCATTATTAGCTTTGGGAGTCGATGTTCCTCCATTCTTTGTATATGGTCATACCAACAAAGTTGTTTTTGTTGGACTTCTTCAATTATGTTTGTTTTTCTATTCATAATATCTCGTACCCGTTCATTCGTTATATGTGAGAGTCTGGAGATGCAGGCCGATCTTCGCCAGAAGTCCATTTCCAGTGCGAGCCACTTCTGTTCTGTTCGCTTATTCAGTTGCCAGGTTTCACATCCATACAGTACCACGCTTTTAAAGATGCTATTATAAAGCTGGGTTTTATTTTCTTTTGATATGGTTTTTGACCAAAGTAGTGAGTTCAAAGCTCCTATTACCTTCTTTCCTTTCATAATTCTTTCGTCTATTTCGAATTCTGTCCTTCCACTTTGTTGGATTCTCGTTCCAAGGTATACATATCATCCTTTTTTGTAACTCACTTTTCTGTCCTGCTATACACATACACATATATTTGGTTTTATTTATATTAACGTATAGGCCCCATTTTTTGTATTCTCGAAACAGCCGGTTTGTCATAAATATTAGATCATCTTTATCCTGGGCAATCACCACACCTGATCGTCAGCAAAATGCAGTGTGTATAGTGTTGAGTCGTCGTTTAGCTGTATCCCCATTTCAGAACACGATTTTCGCCACTTATTCAAGACCTCATTTATATAGATTTTAAACAGTGTTGGCGATAAGCTGCATCCCTGTCGTAGTCCCTTATTCACCATGATGCTATTGGATAATCTGCTGTTGATTTTTATGTTTGCTTGGATATTGTTATAGAATTGTCGCACTGCTTTTATTAAAGTTATATTAATAGGAGATTTTTCCAGGACTTGCCATAATTTACAAAGTGGTACGGTATCATATGCCTTAGTTAGATCGACGAATAGTAGATGTATTTCTCTGTCTCTGGCTACTTTTTTTTCGTTGAGTTGGTTGATCGTGAAGATGTGGTCGATATAGGATCTTCCTGCTCGGAGCCTGCTTGTTGTTCGATCTCTAAAGGTGCATATTCATTTTCTATTAGAGTTTTTAGAGTTTTCCCATATAATCTGCTAAATGTGCTGGTTATCCCATTTTCTCCCATTTTATCATGTTTTATTTTACTGGAGCATTCCTCGTTCTTATCATATTCATAGCGTTCCCGGTTTTAACGTCTGTTAATAGGCCGGTCTATTGAAACTGGGGAAGAGGAAAATATTCGGAAGGTTCAGCCTGTACTTACTTTGTCCTCTTTGCATGGCAAAAAGACGTCTGTTTTGAAGTATGTACAGAATGTGCGACCCTAACTAGATGGTGTTCGTTGAGAGTATCATACAATTTGTGGAGCAATGTATTATGGCTTTGTATATCTGGATTTTTCCATTCATGACACTACGAACGACAATGGAGGAAAAATCTGCAACCTAGCAACAGCAACAAACACATATATAGTTAGTACTAGGCATAAACATAAAAAAGAACACAAAATAACATGGATGATACCAGGAAGAATGGATGGAAACCAAATAGATCATATTCTAATTTCGAAAAAGTGGACACAAATAGTACAAGAAGTAAGGTCATATAGAGGGGCAAATGCGGACACTGATCACATATTGTTGATAGCAAAACTTAAGATGAAAATAATCAAAGCAAATAATCATAAGGAAAGAAAAAAGAGGAAATGGAATATAGCCAAACTGAAAACGCAAGAAAAAAAGCAACAATATACAGAACAACTGGGACAGAAACTGGGCAGGTACGAGAACATAGAAATAGAAGAGGAATGGAAAAACATTAAGAACAGCATAATAGAGACAGCAGAACAAATAATAGGATTCCAAAAAAACAAAGAATCGAAAGAATGGTTTGATGACGAATGTCACCAAAAAAGTCAATTGAAGCACCTCGCAAGAAACAAATGGCTACAGAGTGCCGAACAGGAACAATTGGACCAATATAGAAAAGAAAAACAAGAAGCATTGAAACTCTATAGAAGAAAGAAGAACACATGGATCATTGAACAAATGCAAGAATTAGAATCGAATAATAAAGACAACAAGAAATTGTTCGAATACATAAAACAACAATACAACACCAAAAAAACTGTCACAAAAATAAACAAAAAAGATTGGGAAAAACATTTCACGAACCTATACAAAAAAAAAACAACGAGGCAGATTCAGAGGATGAGGATATAAGAGATAACAGAGATGAAAAGGAAGGTGTACCTACTTATCAGGAATTCATGGAGGTACTAAAACAACTAAAAGTAAACAAAACGCCAGGGCCAGATGAAATCAACAACGAACTGATCATCAACGGAGGAGAGGAGCTCACGAAGCGAATGCACAAGTTAATGGTTACAATTTGGAGGGACGAAAGCATGCCCATAGAATGGAAAAATGGGCATATCACACCAATCTTTAAGAAAGGAGATCCAACTAAGTGCTGCAACTACAGAGCAATTATGCTACTAAATACAACGTATAAGATATTGACCACAATTATAAGAAACCGACTAAATCAATACACAGAAAAAATTATAGGATCATACCAACAGGGCTTTAGAAAAGGAAGATCAACAATAGATGCAATACACGTCCTAACACAAACAATTGAAAAAAGCTGTGAACATGACGTAGAATTACACATACTATTCATCGATTTCCAACAGGCCTTCGACAGCATATACAGACAACAATTACTAAAAGAAATGAAAAAAATAGAGATACCGGAAAAATTAATAAGACTAACTAGAATGACAATGAAAGACTCAACAGCAAAAGTTAAAACAAATGAGGGAGATACAAACGACATCAAAATAGAACTTGGGGTAAGACAAGGAGACAGTCTGTCAACGAGACTATTCAATATCGCTCTAGAAGGAGTAATTAGGGACACAGGCCTGAAAAAGACAATTATTCAAAGCTCAACACAGATCATAGGATATGCGGATGACCTAGGACTGATAGCACGAGTTAAAAAAAGACTAGAAGACGCACTTTTAACCCTTGTAAGAGAAGCAAAGACGAGAGGATTAATAATCAATCAGAATAAAACAAAATACCTTATAAGCACAAGAGACAATGTAAACAGAATAACAGAAATAAAGATAGGTGAAAATACATTCCAGAGAGTAGATTGCTTCAAATACCTGGGGGCGATGGTGGACGGCAAAAACGGAAGGAGTATAGAGATCAACGAAAGAATTAAAGCAGGTAAGAGTATATTGGAAATACCACCGACTACTCAAGGACAAAAACCTGAGCAAAAAACAAAATCAAATATATACACAGCAGCAATTAGACCAGTGATAGCCTATGGAGCAGAAGTAATGTGCCTTACGAAAAAAGACGAAGAAAAGTTAAGAATAATTGAGAGAAAAATTTTGAGAAGAATACATGGCCCAGTGATGACAGAAAAAGGGGAATATAGAAGGCTCATGAACCATGAAATAATAAATATAACTGAAGGAGAAGATATAGTAAAATTCATTAAAGCACAAAGACTCAGATGGTTTGGACACACACAAAGAAGAGGGGTAGAAGAACTGATCAGGAAGATAGTGAACTGGAGACCAGTAACAAATAGACCAAGAGGAAGACCAAAAATAAGATGGGAAGATCAACTGCTAGACGATATATCAAAGATGGAAATTGCAAACTGGAGAGAAAAGATTCAGGACCGGAGTGAGTGGAAGAAGATAGTAGAGAAGGCAAGAAAACATCACAACCTATGAACGATGACCTAAAGGACACTGCGGACTAATCCACCGCGTGAAATGGATTAAAAGAGCTCATAGTATTTGAGCGACCTATACTCTAACAAGAGTGAACGGTCCATATATATATATATATATATATATATATATATATATATATATATATATATATATATATATATATATATATATATCTCTGGATTTTTGCACCTCGTGAGAGAAGCTTTGATCTCATTAGATGTTGCACTGCAAAGAAAGCTCTGTTTCCCGCCTTATACGCGTTTCAGCTTTTCGTTCAACTTTGTTGTTATTGGTGGTTGGTCCACCTAGATATTTAAACTCTTTAACCACTTCGAAGTTACGATCGTTTATAGTAACATTTTGCCTTATTCGTCGTTGTCATTGGTTTGAAACAACCATCTGTTTTGTTATGTCTTCATTTACTTTTACCGATATTTAATACAGCTCACTCCAAGCTCGAGAAAATATCCTTAACTTCTAATATTGATTGTGCTATTGCATCTACGTCATCGGAAAAGGCGAGAACGATCTTTGATCCCCTATGGCAGCTATGTTTGATTTTCGGATCAACTTTTCGCATGACATATTCCAAGGCCAGCTTAAACAACAATAGGGATAGCGGATCTCCCTGGCTCAGTTTAGAATTTATGCAGAAAGCATTTTATATTTTCCCTCCTATTCTTACCTCAACTTATGCATAGGAATTACTTAGGAAGTGCCACATCTGGTTTTTTATGTATGCAATGTGTACCATTGATTAATAAATACTACACAGGGTAGTTTTTAATCAATGACAAGATATAACAAGGACAACTTTTGCTGGCACTGCACTTTAATATCCACAATTATTGGACTTCCCAATCTTCTTCCATTTCTCAGAAAATTCCGTGATGGATTCTGTGTTTTCTAAATTGTCAGAGTCTAAACTGTTTTCTTTATTTAGTGGAATATAATCTAAGATTTTTATAGGCTATCGCCTATTTTTAACACGTTTTTCGTGTCATACCAAATTATTTTTCGTGGTTTTATTCGTTGGTTTTTTTTTATTTTTTTATTTTTTATATAGTTCAGTTAGGAAACTCTACCCAACCTTCATCATACATTCGTATTTAAGAATGACCCAAATAAAAATTTAATAAATCATTACTCGTTGTTCGAAAGAAAGTTGGAACCACAGCCAAAGCCTATTGTATTTAATGAAACTAGCATACTTATTGATGTTAATTCTTATGTTATTAATAATAATTGCAGAACTCGAATATTTTCATTATTAACAAATAATCATAAATAACTTAGACGCTTGGTGGGATTTCTAAAAAATTCAAAGCAAAAATGTAGAACAAATCATTAATTATGGAGTGACATATTTTAGAACAAAAGCGAGATTAATTAAACAATATAAATCATTAAATTTAATGTTAGATAGTAAACTGAGTTTACAAACAAATTATAAAAGTCAGAATAGTGAATATGGTCTGTTGTATTCAGTGGCGCAGCTAGGGTGGGGCGGAAGGGGCGGTCCGCCCCGGGTGTCTCCCTTTGGGGGGTGACACCCGAGAGACCCGATCACAAAAGAATGAACCGTTGATTTGTAACTTTACTTACTTTACAATCAAAATACAATTCGATATTATGAAGGATGAAGTAGTTTTCAATCCTAATAGCAATATTAATAATAATTAAAAATGTTAAAATATTACTAAAAGATTTTTAAATTGAAAACTTATTGGTGCATTTTCTTGGTAACACCTCCAAGGCTTCTAAAATTGGCAATCCAGATGCATGCTGAAGCGAAGAAGACAAGAGGGAATTCAGAAACTTACAATTCACGACCCCGTGTGTTCAGCTGGTAAATTCCAACAGAAAATGAACCTAGTTACTCAAAGAAGTAACGACCAATATAAAAATAAAATCAAAATTCCATTTTTATTCAATTGCAATGCGAAGGCAAAACAATCTTATTTTTCACTTAGAATACGGAGCGCAGTGCCAGCACTCTGAATCGACGATTTTCGACTCTTGTTGGAGTCTCATCGGAGAGAACGTAGGCCTGCTGCTCCATACTCTAAGTGACCAACACCGAGAGTTTATCCCCCACACCGCAACTGACGTGAATGGACTAGGTGACTAGCATCATCTGGCAATTGAAAGATGAAGTAGTTTTCAATCCTAAAAATATTAAAATATTACTAAAAGATTTTTAAATTCAAAACTTATTGGTCCATTTTCTTGGTAACACCTCCAAGGCTTCTAAAATTTGCAAGCCAAATGGATGCTGAAGCGAAGAAGACAAGAGGGAATTCAAAAAACTTACATTTCACGACCCCGTGTATTCAGCTGGTAAATTCCAACAGAAAATGGACCTAGTTACTCAAAGAAGTAACGACCAATATAAAAATAAAATAAAAATTCCATTTTTATTCAGTTGCAATGCGGAGGCAAAACAATCTTATTTTTTACTTAGAATACGGAGTGCAGTGCCAGCACTCTGAATCGACGGTTTTCGACTCTTGTTGGAGTCTCATCGGAGAGAACGTAGGCCTGCTGCTCCATACTGTAAGTGACCAACACCGAGAGCTTATCCCCCACACCGCAACTGACGTGAATGGACTAGGTGACTAGCGTTATCTGGCAATTGAAAGATAAAGTAGTTTTCAATCCTAATAGCAATATTAATAATATTTAAAAATATTAAAATATTACTAAAAGATTTTTAAATTGAAAACTTATTGGTCCATTTTCTTGGTAACACCTCCAAGGCTTCTAAAATTTGCAAGCCAGATGTATGCTGAAGCGAAGAAGACAAGAGGAAATTCAAAAAACTTACAATTCACGACCCCGTCTGTTCAGCTGGTAAATTCCAACAGAACCAATTCCAATTTCTTGGTTACCAAGAAAATGGACCAATAAGTTTTCAATTTAAAAATTTTTTAGTAATATTTTAATATTTTTAAATAATATTAATATTGCTATTAGGATTGAAAACTACTTCATCTTTCACTTGCCAGATAACGCTAGTCACCTAGTCCATTCACGTCAGTTGCGGTGTGGGGGATAAACTCTCTGTGTTGGTCACTTACAATATGGAGCAGCAGGCCTACGTTCTCTCCGATGAGACTCCAACAAGAGTCGAAAATCGTCGATTCAGAGCGCTGGATTGCGCTCCGTATTCTAAGTGAAAAATAAGATTGTTTTGCCTTCGCATTGCAACTGAATAAAAATAGAATTTTTATTTTATTTTTATATTGGTCGTTACGTCTTTGAGTAACTAGGTTTATTTTCTGTTGGAATTTACCAGCTGAACAGACGGGGTCGTGAATTGTAAGTTTTTTTAATTCCCTCTTGTCTTCTTCGCTGCAGCATGCATCTGGCTTGCAAATTTTAGAAGCCTTGGAGGTGTTACCAAGAAAATGGACCAATAAGTTTTCAATTTAAAAATCGTTTAGTAATATTTTAATATTTTTAAATATTATTAATATTGCTATTAAGATTGAAAACTACTTCATCTTTCAATTGCCAGATGACGCTAGTCACCTAGTCCATTCACGTCAGTTGCGGTGTGGTGGATAAACTCTCCGTGTTGGCTACTTGAAGTATGGAGCAGCAGGCCTACGTTCTCTCCGATGAGACACAACAAGAGTCGAAAATCGTCGATTCAGAGTGCTGGCACTGCGCTCCGTATTCTAAGTGAAAAATAAGATTGTTTTGCCTTCGCATTGCAACTGAATAAAAATGGAATTTTTATTTTATTTTTACAATTCGATATTATTTTGCGAATACACGAAACCGAGAAATGTCGAGATCAAAGACGCATTTCTTGGATTTTTTCCGTTAATTGGAAAAAATCAGTTGATCTTAGTAACGAAATTCTCAAGAAGCTTGAACATGATGGTTTATTAGATATTATGAAGTGTCGTTCACATGGATACGATAATGAATGCAGCTGTTATGAGCGGCGTACATGAAGGAATGAAAGTTATTATTAAACCAAAAAACAAAAAGATCATTTTCGATGAATGTATTGATCATTTAATTAATTTATATGGCCAGCACTCTTTTACACAAAATACATCTTGTGTAACATTTTTCGGAACTGTAGAGGCAATTTTTAATTTTTCTTATGCTTCCGCTAGCTGCTAGGAAGTGCTTATTAAACACAGCAAAGCATCTGTTAAACGACTTCCACAACGCGTTGGAGGGCTTAATATGCTGCAGTTAAAGTATTGGTAGAACATTTTGATAGTTTTGTTGCTGCAATTGAGTAATTATGTCATCGACAAGAAAACTTGGAAGCTAGAGGTGCTGCACATAACCTGATGCCCGCTGTGTGTAATTTTACATTTCTTTGTTTTTTTCTTTTGGAATGATGTACTTCTTCTTCTTTTGCCATTTAATTCGTTCAATTTTGAACATAGGCTTCCCCCAGTTTCCTCCATTCGCTTCTGTTTATTGCTTTCTGTTTCCAGTGCGTTCCTCCTATCTTTTTAATGTAGTCTCCCCATCTCATCTGGGGTCGTCCTTTTGCTCTCTTTCCTGTCCATGGTCTCCATTGTTGTATCGTGGTATTTCACCTATTGTCCGTTTGTCCAGCGTTATGACCTACGAAGCTCCATTTTAGCCTGGCTATATGTTGTCTTGCGTCTTTGATTTTTGTTTTATTTCTTACCCAGTTGTTTTGCTTTTTGTCTGTTAATTTTACTCCTGACATTGCTCTCTCTATGGCTTTTTGTGTCTTTATTATTTTATCCATGTTTGCTTTGGTCAAGGTCCATGCTTGGCATGCGTATGTGAGAATTGGGAGTATGCACTTGTCCAGTATGGTCCAGTGGTACAGTCAATGATGTACTAAGTTTTTTTATTATTTACTAAAAATTTAATATTAAAATATTAAAAAAATATATATTATAGATGAAGCAATAACAAGCGGCCAATGTTATAGCTTCTAAATGGTTAACGGTAGACTTTTTAAAATTCATTGTGAAGTGGGATTTCATCGAATCCCTCCTAAACTTAATTGTCGTATTAAAATTGTGACCATTTGTGTATCGGTTGCTTCAAGTGAGAGAAGTTTCAGTAAGATAAAATTAATTAAGAATTATTGGCGAGCAACAATGGCCTCAAATAAGTCTAAATAATCTCAATTTATTAACTATAATCCTTAAGGTTTTCATTATTCAAAATATACTTACCTACGTTTATCAGATTTTCGTTGATTTTAACAATCTTTCTTTTTAGCATTTGGAGTGACACCATCGATTACCGCCCCGGGTGTCACTACGCCATTGGTTGTATTATCTTTAGTGTTATTGCTTAGTATTGCTTTTAGAAAACCAGGAATAGGACTTTGTGCGGTATGTTCCTAGTTTATCCGCGTTTATGCACACATCTTCCCTATTAGTGAAATGACCAAAATATATTATGCAAAATACATTTTACCCCCTCCGTGGCTCAGTGGTAAGAGCGCCTGCCTTTGGATCGAAAAAATCCGAAAGGTTGTGGGTTCGAATCTCACCAGGGTCAGAAATTTTTCATTTATTATAAATTAATAAATGAATATAGTTTCTGTCCTTGTGGGATCGGTACTCACCGGAGGGACCGCAGACGTTCGGATACAATTAGAGTCTCTTTGCAAAGACAATGACGTCGACGTTGCAAAGTAACAAGACACTTACTCAACACACACACTACACATGACACTAGGTACATAACTGTTCAAAATTACCGTACCTACCATGCCAATGGCCATTAGTTGTCGAGGCATTAGCTAAATAAAAAAAAAATACATTTTTTTGTATGTCCATTATGTTTTGCACAAATTTCATATTTGTACAAGATATTACATATATCTGCATGTTTCTATAAAAAAAATGTATAATACCAAAATTTTCTGAATGTATCGACATTTTCTCGAAATTTTTAGGCACACTTGTAAAAAATTAATAAAGCTGATATAAAAAAAAATAAAACATACATAAACTCTTTTAGTAGGACGGTTTTTTCCGAAATCCAAAAGAAGCGGAAGTATTGGTGAAGCTTTTAAAAATAAGTAGCTGTATAAATCTCGGAAATTTATATTAGTTTAATTTATGCTTTTCGCGTCAAACAGTGTAAATGTGTGTATTGAGATAAATTTCAAAAGTGCTTTTAAATTCTTTTAAATTTTAAAAGTATTCATAGTGTAAGTTTATTATTACGTAACCAAAGACTTCGTTACCTAATTTGTTTATATCGCAAAACTAAGTGCTTGAATGTATCCTTGTCTTGAATTAAAGCTGGATGGAGGAAAAGTATGTTGTTGAACTTGCTCTAAAATTGTAAGTAACTGTAAGCCACTTTGAATGAGCTTTAGCATTTTGTTTCAAATTTCTTCTGATAAAAAATGTTTAATCGACCAGCATGCAAAAACATCTTCTGGTGTTAATAAGTGTGAAACAGCTCTTAATCGAACCAATTCTCCAAGGGCAATTGACAATATTGAAAATTTAACATTCCCGATAAAAGTATCTTAAGAATAAAATATATCGAGATTTGCTACGATGAGACCATAAGAAAAATTCGAAAAATTGTTGCCGATAACTCGATTTATTTTATGGTTGACCAAATTACTGATTCACGAGGGCGCTATATGGCTCATCTAATGATAGGTGCTTTACACGAAGATCTAAAAAATAAATGTTTGCTTATTGCGTCAAAATAATTGGAGACAACCAACAATTTGACCATAACACGTTTTGCTCAAGATGAGTTGTCCCGTTTTTTTCTACCGGAAATTATATGCATACATACCGAAGTACATGTGATAAAGTTTAACTAATCTTAAGCGACAATGATGGTAAAGACAACGCAGAACTTTTATAACCACTTAATATAAGTAACATGTGTAGATCATAGGCTTAACCTTGTCGCGGAAGAAATAAGTCGAAATTTTCCACATGTTAATGATTTGACAAATAATGTTAAAAAAGTTTTTGAAGTTATACTTCTTTAGGCACGAGGGTAAATTCTGATTTTACTGTGCGCATGCGCACACAGACAGTATGGTATGGTTCATTCCACCAACATACGACTGTTTTGGATTATCGCGACAACGAATGTTTCAGTGTGCAACATAAGAAGTAAGAAAGTAAATGGCTCTAATAGTTATTCCAATAAACAGCAATGTAATTTGCAATTTATTTTCGTTCTTCATATTTTGCACAATAAAATATTCGTTGTCGAAATAATCCAACACAGTCGTATATTCGTGGAATAGGGTATATAAACGTTATACGGGATCTGATTGGTTGTTAAAATCATCTGTCAATAATCAATATGGAGATTTTGGATAAACAAATTAATGTTGTGTATATTGTTTTTATTGTTGTGATGTGTGTGCAGAAAAAAAGTTTATAATTGTAGTAACTTTTTAAATAGTTTTAACAGCGACAGGTACGTAATAATAATTGTAAATGTTTCATTTTCCTAATAAAAACTTTCATAGGTACCTACCTATTTGGAAAATTTAAAAAGAACCTACCAAAATAGTATGTAATGCTTTGATTTACATAATTTGATTACCATCAAAATTTCTATCAATATTCACCTAATATATTGTTTTCTTACTCTATGTTTTGTAGTATTTTAATATTTCAATTCTAAATGATTTCAATTCAAAATCAAAATAATTTGATTAAATTCAGAACTGTCAAAAGTTTAATCCGTTTAGTTAGTTGATCTTCGCACATGATGACACATGGTCTCCGTGGGTAACAGTTTAAGGTGAATGAATTTCAATACTAACTGCGCTGATTAGCGGGTTCGAACCCCAATAGAAACTTTTGTTTTTTTATTTTTTTTATACATTTTATGATTGTTAGTATATTTATTATATAATTTTTTTTTTCAGAAATACGTATTTAGTTAAAAAATTTTCCGACAATTATTGTTTAGAAAACATTTGTGGCATTTTTCAATGTGTTTGTGTGTGTTTAATTCTTTTATTATTTTATTTTTTGGCTCTGTTTAAAAAAATTGAGAAGTAGTAAGTATAAATTAGTTTAATATTTAAATAAAATATAAATCAACTGTTTAAAGTATATTAATGTCGTTGAAATCGTATAATAGATGTATAACTTCTTACGTGCGTACAAAGTACACACACATTCTTTTTTTTTATAAAATCGCCATTACGAGTTCAGTTTTAAAAAGGACGTCTGGGTGATCTGGATAATATTTGATTACCCACTTTACCTCTTATTACGAGATGGGTACTTGGTTAAAAGCAGTATTTTTTTACGCGGACTATTTTCCAGGAATAAAAAGTTTTATTACAGAACTGACAGATCCCACTTTAAAAGCTCTGAAGAAATATAAGCTCCTTTATTTACCTCAGACAGAATCTAGAATACATAAGCTTCAATTTTAAATTTCTTGTTGCGAACTTATATAATTTGACCAGTTGTGAATCAATCGATTTGACTAATCATATTAAGGAATCTTTCGTATGGTTAAAAGAAACAAACATATCTCTCGGAAATAAATTTCAATATACTTTAAACAAAAACTCAGGATTTTCTATTTTAGAAAAAGTTTCGAAAGTTCATCAAGGTGATTCTATACCACATCTTGCCTTCCAGAACTATTGCCTTCCAACATAAACAAGTTTAAAAATCCACCAATAACTTCTGTTGATGTTATCTAACATCAGAAGATTAGAAGAATTCGCTGTAGACAGGTTGTAACAAACAGTCTAATTTTAATATTAAGTTAATTTAAAATACAAGCTTGAGAGAGATCTCTTTCATATTGTTATTAAGCATTTTGTTTGCAACTTCACCTGATTATCTTCAATATGAAACAAACGATGGAAATGCGTAAAAATTTAATAACACAAATAAACACTATTTTAATGGAGCTGTACATGCCATTAACACGTTTTGAAGATTTGCCATATTACGTTTCCCTATATGCATCATCCTTATTACGAATGATTGCCCCATGTGTAAATACCACATAACTTGTTACATTTTCATAATTATATACTCCTAAAGGTGCTTTCAAATGCGCGATCTAAAAATTGCCATGAAAATACATCACATCCTTGAGCTAATCACGACTGTGATTGTGTTAACCAGCACGTTTTAACTGAATTCACGAAGAATATTTTAAAAATTCAAAATATTAATCTCTTACTTAATCAAAGATAACCGCAATTCCGGAGTCAGGGGTCAAATACGAGGTGTTCGTAGTTTCTTAGATAGCAAACGGTTTCTACAACTATTTTGCAAACATTCATAATTTAAACAAAATAAAAATAAACATTTTCGTTTTCATTCAAATCGAGTCTCTTGTCATCCCCTGACACGTGTTTTTAGGTCTACTCGTTATCAAAGAGGCTTTGCAAGAAGACTGATTTGAACCAAAGCGCACCGACTGGTCGGTATTACATAATTAAATATTTATACCGGAGTATGGTTAGAACGACCTCTAACGGATAAAGCTGAAATGGGTGTCGATAACAATGCAAGTAAACTGTTTATTCAGGTATGAAAATACCAACCGGGCGACGCTTAGGAAAATAGTTTACTAACGCATCTCAGTTTACCCAGCTGAATTGTCATCATTGTGTACTCTAATACAGAGTATGGCGTAAAACAAAATAAAAATAAACGGTTCCGTTTTGATTCAAATCGAATCTCTTGCCATCCTAGATCCCCTCCCCGATTATACCGACCAGTAAGCGCGTTTTGATTCATGTTAGTCTTCTTGCAAAGCCTCTTTGATCACGGATATACCTAGAAATACTTGTCAGGTTAAGAATAACTACCGGTTGGATGAAATCTACCCCTTTATCTCCACTGTACCGTGCAGCTGGATTCGTATCACCAGAAGACCGTATGTGCGCCTCGCAATATGTGAAGAAGTTCAGGCAAACTTTCGAAAAAAGGCACCAATCATACGGGTTTGACGAACCAGGAACCAGGAACCAGCCGACTTAAATCAAGGAAAAGGTTTATGAGAAATGTCAGAGTCGAACCACCCAAATTTCTCCCCGTACGCATCTAAACATTCCGTATATGTATTTGGACCATAGGAGTTTTGTATTGGTTCGTTGCAGCACGCGGTAATATTTTAACCAATATGCGGCGAGGTTCCAGATGCATATACGGAATGTTGGTCGGTCCCAAATTCATATACGGATTGTTACAATATCGTACACCGAAAAAGATAAGTTTTTTTAGAGTCTTTTAAAAGGAGATTGATTTTAAAATACTTGTTACTGTATTATTAAATAAAAATAAAACAATTATAGTATTTCGAATGTTATTTGGTGCGAAATTCATATGCGGAATGTTAATTATTCGTAGACCAAAATAAATACAGAGAGAGTCTGTAATTTGAAATAAATTCAATATCTCAAATACTAATTGTTTTTTTGAAAATTGCTCAGACCCGTGGATTAGTATTTCAAATTTTCCTTTTTTACATACAATAATAATGTATATAGGGTGTCCCAATTTAGAGATATGACGTCATCGTTGATTTTCTTAAATGGCAACACTGTCATTTTGATAGGGTGTGTAAAGTTATACATCACTGCAAAATATCAAATTTTTATTCTCTGCCATTTACAAGATAATAAAAAATAACAAAGTTATGTCTGTAATTTGGAATAAATTCAATAATTCAAATAATAATTGTTTTTTTGAAAAATGCTCAGACCAGTCGATTAGTATTTCAAATTGTCATTTTTGACATAAAATAATAATGTATACAAGGTGTCCCAATTTAGAGATAGACGGCATCGTTGATTTTTTTAAATGGCAACACTAGCATTTTGATAGCTATTTTGACAGGGTGTGTAAAGTTATACATAACTTCAAAATTTCAAAATTTTTATTCCCTACCATTTATAAGATAATAAAAAATAACAGTTATGAAAAACAAGTAATCAAATAATAATGAAATTTAATTATTTCAATTAAGCAAATGCTCATAATATTGCCCACTGACCATTTGACAATAATTGAGGGCAACATTATGAGCATTTGCTTAATTGAAATAATTAAATTCAATTATTATTTGATTACTTATTTTTTATTACTTTGTTATTTTTTATTATCTTGTATATGGTAGGGAATAAAAATTTGAAATTTTGCAGTTATGTATAACTTTACACACCCTATCAAAATAGCTATCAAAATAACAGTGTTGCCATTTAAGAAGATCAACGATGACGTCAAATCTCTAAATTGGGACACCCTTTATACATTATTATTTTATGTCAAAAATGACAATTTGAAATACAAATCGACGGGTTTAAGCATTTTTCAAAAAAACAAATAGTATTTGAATTATTGAATTTATTCCAAATTACAGACATAAGTTTGTTATTTTTTATTATCTTGTATATAGTAGGGAATAACAATTTGAAATTTTGCATTTATGTATAACTTTATACACCCAATCAAAATGGCTATCAAAATGATAGTGTTGCCATTTAAGAAAATCAACGATGACGTCATATCTCTAAATTGGAACACCCTGTATACATTATTATTGTATGTCAAAAAGGACAATTTGAAATACTAATCGACTGGTCTGAGCAATTTTCAAAAAAACGATTAGTATTTGAGATATTGAAATTATTCCAAATTACAGACTCTCTCTGTATATAAACCAGAATATAATATTTAAAACACAACCGCAAACGTTATAACCAAGTTAACATTTATTTTCGTCTGATAGCATACAGCCCTAAACTTCAACAGAATTGAATTGAATAGCTGAAACAGATCTAAACATACTTAACAACACGTGCAAGTCATTAAAAATTCTGAGAAATAGTCAAATAAAGAAATATGTATGTATCTCAAATCTATACCATCCCATTTATGAATTTTGCACCAAATAGGTACCTAATCATTGTTATATTTTGCTTTAATAATACATCAATAAGATAGGTATTCTAAAATCAGTCTCCTTTAACTGATTAATAAAAAGTCCCATTTTTGGTCTACGAATAATTAACATTCCGCATATGAATTTCGCACCAAATAACATTCGAAATACTATAATTGTTTTATTTTTATTTAATAATACAGTAACAAGTATTTTAAAATCAATCTCCTTTTAAAAGACTTATCTTTTTCGGTGTACGATATTGTAACAATCCGTATATGAATTTGGAACCGACCAACATTCCGTATATGCATCTGGAACCTCGCCGCCTATTGGTTAAAATATTACCGCGTGCTGCAACGAACCAATAGAAAACTCCTATGTTCCAAATACATATACGGAATGTTTAGATGCTCCCCGTACACCCAGAACCACCTATCATAGTGGAATGAACCTTGACTGGAGAACCTGGCGGGCGCTCAACCGCATACGCACCGGCGTTGCCACTGTAAAACAGAACCTCATTAAATGGGGTATAAATACAGATAACGACGCACTTTGTGAATGTGGGAAATGCAGAATGTGGAGCACCTGAGAGTGTGCAAACTTTGCCCATTACAGTGTACCCTCGATGATTTATGGCTCGCAAATACAAAGGGTGTATACGTAGCCCGATACTGGACAGAAAAACTGTAGTCGGATCCAGACTTAAACAAGTAAAGTAAGTACGATTTCGTGGTTTGTCAAAAGCTTATTCGGCATCAAAGGAGGATACACTTTGCCCTAGGGTTATCACAATCATCATCTGTTAACCTATTGCATCCGCTATTGAACATAGACCCCTTCCATCCTTGTACACTGTTCTATACCCTGTGCTCTCTGCATCCAATTTCATGCTGTTTTTCGTAAGTCGTTTATCCATATTGTTGGTGGTCCACGGTGTCTCTTGTTTTCTCTATGCCTCCATTCTATAAGTCTTTTGGTCCACCTATTATCATTCAAACGTGCTAAATGACCAACCCATCTCTACTTGGCTAGTGCAATCTTTTCTAAAACATCTGTTGTGTTGATCCTCTCCCTTACTATCCTGTTTTCTTATTATCTCCAGCAGTGCTCTTTCCATTGCTCCTTGGGTTACTCTTAATTTAATGGCAGATTTTTTAGTCGATGTTAATATTTCGGAACCACACGTTATTGCCGGCAGTATACATTGGTTGTGAACTTTTTCTATTCGCGGTGTGCAAGTACTTGGAAAGGGAAACGAGAAACGACCCTGCGCGAGTCGCGGAGAAATATTGCAACTATCTTAAATAATTCATATTGTCAATTGAAATTGTCAAATTGACGTATATTTCATACCTTCTGTCAATGAAGCAGAAAAATTATATATTGCTCCACAATATTGATATGATATGCAATTATTATATAAAGGTAAATTTAATTAATTGTATTTTGATCGCCCTACCAGATGGATTTACCTATACAAAAAATCACCACTAAAGAAGTTAGAAATATGATCCAGCATGAAATCAGTCCAAAAAAAGCTCCAGGGTATGACCTGATCAACGGGAAAGTACTGCAGCAATTGACATGCAAAGGTCTGAAAATGATAACGCAAATATTTAATGCAATATTTAGGCTAGGTTACTACCCAGAACAATGGAAAGTTACTCAAATTATTCTCATACCTAAGCCAGGGAAAAATAAAACTCAGGTGACTTCATACAGACCAATAAGCCTGCTACCTGTTCTATCAAAAATTTTGGAAAAACTTCTCCTTAAACAATTATCCCCAGTTATAGAAGAAAGGAAACTAATTCCCCAACACCAATTTGGGTTCAGAACACAACACGGAACGATAGAACAGGTACATAGACTGGTAAAACACATCAGAAGTGATCTAGAAAATAAAAGATATTGTTCTGCTGCATTCCTGGACATTGGTCAGGCCTTCGACAAGGTATGGCATGCTGGTATGCTCTTTAAACTAAAGAAAAACCTTCCTCATCCTTTTTATCAAATCCTAAAAAGCTATATTTCCAACCGACATTTCCTAGTCAAGCAGGATAATGAATACACAAGCCTAAGACCAATAAAAGCCGGAGTACCACAAGGAAGTGTCTTGGGACCGATATTGTACTTGCTCTACACTGCTGACCTACCCACAAGTAACAAAACAACGTGTGCAACTTTTGCTGATGACACTGCTGTACTAGCCTCTCACCATGATCCAAATACAGCATCCAGAACCCTTCAGAAAGACCTTAATAATATACAAATATGGCTTAAAAAATGGAAGATAAAGGCGAATGAGAGTAAATCCATCCATGTAACCTTCACCATGAGAAGACAAACATGTCCATCTGTAACACTAAATGAAACTCAACTCCCACAAACCGATACTGTCAAGTACCTAGGAATCCATCTTGATAGGAGATTAACTTGGCAAAAACATATTTTTACAAAAAGAAAACAACTAGGAATAAAATTTCGAGAAATGTACTGGATCATCGGTCGTAAATCTCAACTATCACTTGAAAACAAACTGCTGATATATAAAACTATATTAAAACCAGTGTGGACCTATGGTATCCAACTTTGGGGGACAGCCAGTCAAACTAACCTAGAAATATTGCAGAGATTCCAGAACAAAGTCCTTAGAACAATGCTGAATGCCCCTTGGTACGTGCCAAACTATGTGATAGAGCAAGACCTCAATGTGCCATCCATAAAAACAGTAATAACGGAATATTACAAAAAATATTCCAAGAGACTAGAATCTCATCCAAATGAGTTAGCCAGCAACCTTACTGATGACCACAATGATGTACGACGCCTGAAGAGATTCAAAGTAGTGGATCTAGCAAGAAGATTCGAATAATCTGTGATAACTAAACTTATTTTAATTTGTTTTAATTTAATTTATGTAAAGAGGGTGATCACTGGATCTCCCTCTACAGGTCAAATTTTCAATTTTTGTCAAATAATTTACCTATTGTTCTCAGTTGAGGACAGATTGTAAATATTACAACATTAAATAAAAAAAAAAAAAAAATTGTATTTTGCTTGCAGTACTGCATTTTAATAACTAATTTTATTTACTACATACAATTGTTGATGTTTTCATAACATAACCTGAATCTTATTTTTTCTTCTTATTATTTTTTTGGACTATGGCCTTGACAATTATCCAGTAACCAGGACTAATATAAATGGCCAATATAATTAAAAGTGCGAATAATAGTACAGAGCGTAGAAATAGGGGTCGCTTTGCCGAACTTGCACGGTCCCAATAAGAAAATCGTTAGCGTTTTGGT
The DNA here is from genome assembly GCF_917563875.1 of Diabrotica virgifera virgifera. NCBI lineage: Eukaryota > Metazoa > Arthropoda > Insecta > Coleoptera > Chrysomelidae > Diabrotica > Diabrotica virgifera. The sequence continues at coordinate 174,595,798 of NC_065448.1, read as the reverse complement.
TGTCAAATATGACAGAAAATCTAGGAATGGGCTAAAACAGTTTATTTGAAGAAAGTGTATTTTTTTTTGTTTTTCTTAATGGCGTTAAAGACTCGTTTTTTTAACATTTGATTTGATTATAGAGTAATTTTCACATACTAACATATTTCTCAAATTGGCCATTCTTTAGGTACTGTATTGTGAATATGTGTGCCAAATATCTCGACAAAATATTCAAAATTAAGGCTACGGTTCCACAGGCGACAAATTTACGCTAGCAGTAGCCGTAAAACGAACTTAAGGTTCCGCGGAACGGAATAGGAATAGCCGAACTGAACCGACTACAGGACTTGTGCGTAGTCAGTTCAGTTCGGCTATTCCTATTCCGTTCCGCGGAATCTTAAGTTCGTTTTACGGCTACTGCTAGCGTAAATTTGTCGCCCGTGGAGCCGTAGCTTTGAGGATCTCTCAAAATATTAAAATGAGACTGGCGAATGCCATTGTATTCTCAATATTTCTATATGGTGTAAAGACTTAGATTCTTGGCGCACGCGAGCGCCAAAAAATTGATGCCTTTGAGATGTGGTGCTGGAGAAGAACGCTGCGCATACTTTGGACAGCTCATACGACAAACGTTTCCATTCTAAACCAACTCGAGTTTAAAAAGGCTGTCCACAATATGTCTGCAACGAATTCTGAAATTCTTCGGTCACGTGGTTCGCAGAGGTGGCAATAGTTTGGAGAGATTAATGATTTCTGGAAACGTTCCGGGGAGAAGATCAAGAGGACGATCACCAACTAGATGGTCCAACAAAATTAAGAATTCAGCTGGAACCTCATTCTGCGAAGCTCTTAGAGCAGCTGAAGATGGAAAAAAAATTTAGCAATATTGGAAGAAATCACGATCCTGGAAATTGGAAGTACCTGGGCCATGTCATGAAAGGACAAGGAGATATGTTGTTGCAGATCATTATTGCGTACGGCTCCACGGGCGAGAAATTGACGCTAGCAGTAGCAGTAAAATGAACTTAAGGTTCCGCGGACCGGAATGGGAATAGCCGAACTGTACCGACTACAGGACTTGTGCGTAGTCGGTTCAGTTCGGCTATTCCCATTCCGTTCCGCGGAACCTTAAGTTCATTTTACTGCTACTGCTAGCGTCAATTTCTCGCCCGTTGAGCCGTAGCCTTAAGCTGCAATCTTGGAACGCGTTTTCCGCATGCTGATTTTGCCTCTTATGTCAAGACTTATTTCAACAGGTTCTATTATTATTTGGTCGTCTTCCGCATCCTTGTTAATGTTGATTTCTTTTAGGGTACGTTTCGCTTTCTCTATCGTAATATAAGGTAGAAGTTCGAATTCTTGATTTATTACTTTGAGGTTCTCTAATATGTGATATGTCTTCTTCTGTTAACTGGATTTTATATAGTTCTTGTTTTGGTTGTTTTGGGGTTGTGTGTTTTCTGTGCTTTTATGTGGAATTGAGGCAAAGACGCTAAAAAAGGACATTATCAACTGAGTAAAAGAGTTTGAGATGTGGACTTACAGGAGAATCTTAAAAATAACCTGGGTGGTTAAGGTCACTCTAAGGATCTCTCAAAATATTAAAATGAGACTGGCGAATGCCATTGTATTCTCAATATTTCTATATGGTGTAAAGACTTAGATTCTTGGCGCACGCGAGCGCCAAAAAATTGATGCCTTTGAGATGTGGTGCTGATAATACAAACGTTTCCATTCTAAACCAACTCGAGTTTAAAAAGGCTGTCCACAATATGTCTGCAACGAATTCTGAAATTCTTCGGTCACGTGGTTCGCAGAGGTGGCAATAGTTTGGAGAGATTAATGATTTCTGGAAACGTTCCGGGGAGAAGATCAAGTGGACGATCACCAACTAGATGGTCCAACAAAATTAAGAATTCAGCTGGAACCTCATTCTGCGAAGCTCTTAGAGCAGCTGCAGATGGAAAAAAATTTTAGGAATATTGGAAGAAATCACGATCCTCAGTAATGGGAAAACAACAAGAGAGAGAGATAAGGTTACGAACAACGACGTTTTGAAAACAATGAAAAAGGAGGATTTTGAGTACAATTTAAATAAGGAAATTGCAGTACCTGGGCCATGTCATGAAAGGACAAGGAGATATGTTGTTGCAGATCATTATTCACGAAAGATACTGGGGGGAAGAAGTATAGATAGACGACGTAGTATATCCTGGCTAAATAATTTGAGGCGATGGGGTAACTGTAACTCTGTTGAGCTGTTTAAGGCAGCAGCAATAGTTTATACAAATGTAATTATTGCTCCTTAGATATAAATTTTTCCAAAAACTTTCATGACATACGTTCTCACGGTGCCAATTAGAGCAATATATAATTAGTTTATAAAAAATAGAAAAAAGTGCAGCTAAGTAGATATCAGCTTTCCCTCATATATTACGATGTCCATGATCTTTCTCTGTCATTGAAGTTTTAAGAAATATACGAACTCTTTCTAATATAATTGATCATTACATTAGACATAATACATGTAAGACTGCAATTATTTTTAAATTATGTTTCTTAGCCTAAATTTGGAAATATATTAATAAACACGAAACTACATTACTAAATAAATATATAATTAATTTGTTAAATAATAAGAACTGTTGTTATTGACCTTAATTATACAAATTACACACAACGGAATAAAATAGCACTCTTGTTCTTCTTCCAACACTCCTTATGTCCCATGAGATCTTGTTGGCATGTATCAATCTTTTACCCATTTCTACCAGGCCTTTCAGTCTTTTGTCATTTCCTTTATCTGTTGCCCCGATTTCCTGGATTTATTTCATCCGCCTCTTTCTAGGTCTACCCTCTCGTCTTCTTCCTTGTATCTTGGCTGGTGTTACTTTCTTCACTAGTCTGTTCTCGTCCATTCAGTTTCTACTTGTTTGTTTTAGCTTTGTTCTGATGTTTTCGTTTCTTTCTCTGTTCACCTTCGTCTTTACAGCTATCTTTGTCATTTGTTTCATTTCTGCTGCGTTTATTGTACTTTATTGTTTTTTGTTTGTAACCCAAGTTTCGAACCTCTTATCAAGTTAAAGAAAAATGTCTAAGAAAAGTTGTCATTGCCAGTTTTATACATTTGCATAGATTTAAAAAAAATATACACTGTGTCCGTAAAGTATGGAACAAATTCTTATTTAGCTAAACAGAGCATTTTAAGAAATAATCCTGAAACACGTCAATTTTTTATTTTAATTTACCGTATTTTAAAATAATATTCTAATATACAGGGTGAATTACTTTCGAGTAATGACGTCACCGTCATTTTTTTTAAATGGAATACCCCCATTTTGTCTCAATTTTCGGATTACTCTAGCTGAGCTGATTCCAAAAATGTATCACATGTTGATTCAAATTGGTACAGGGTGGATAAAAATACAATAGTTTTGTGTGTGTTCATAAAGTAACGCGTTAGTTAAATTAACAATATTATCAAAAATACTTATTGTATTTTTGATATTTTAATTAATTTTTGATTTTAATTAATTTTTGATATTGTTTAATTTAATATTTTAATTTAATATCAACAATTAATTAAAATTTAATATTATGAGCACACACAAAACTATTGTATTTTTGTCCACCCTGTACCAATTTGAATCAACATGTGATACATTTTTGAAATCAGCTCAGCTAGAGTAATCCGAAAATTGAGACAACATGGGGGTGTACCATTTAAAAAAAATTACGGTGACGTCATTACTCGAAAGTAATTCACCCTGTATATTAGAATATTATTTTAAAATACGGTAAATTAAAATCAAAAATCGACGTGTTTCAGGATTATTTCTTAAAATGCTCTGTTTAGCTAAAAAAGAATTTGTTCCATACTTTACGGACACAGTGTATATATAAAAATATAATTTTTAATACGCTGCTCTAAAACAGAATTAATTTAATTTTCTTTGCAGTAATTGAATTCTTGGCAAAAAGCTGTTTACATGACAAGGAGCCACATTAAAATAAATATTCTTTTCAATGAGCTATTGTTTAGCTTATAAATACATGTGAAAAAGGAATAATTATGCCACAAGAAATTACAAGAAGTTACCTAGATTCTCAACTGTATAATGATATAACTATGTAGTTCTTTATTACCGCAGGAAAATCTTTGTTGATTCTTTTAATTAAAATATGTGTATCAAACTGTTAATGGTATGCAGTAAAAAGAGCAATACAGAAAATAGGCCAGAGCTTATTAATGAATATTTTAATGATCAGGTGTCCATATTAGCTTAGTATTTTGGCTTCAATTCTGTGTATTATTTCTAGATCAATTTTCATGTTTCCCCAAATATCGTTCTTTACGCTATCAAGTCTAGTGAGCCGGCAACATCGTCTTCAATAGTTCATTTCTTCTTCTTGTAGTACCTATCCGTTTCGAATGTAGGCGACCATCAGTCAATCTGTATTTTGCACACTGCTGCTCTGAACTATTTGTGGTTGTTGTCTTGACCCACGTACGTAGATTTTTCAGCCAGGAAATCCTTCGCCTTCCTGGTCATTGTTTTCCTTCTACTTTTCTCTGTAAGATTAGTCGCAGCAGTCTATATCTCTCGCTGTTCCTCATGATGTGACCGAGGTATTCGATTTTGACTGCTTTAATTGTGGTTAGCAGTTCTTTGTCTTTTAGTATCCTTAACCCGGCACCTGCCACGTGGCTTTGCAAGGCGTTACTTGCCACGTGGGGTGCTCACAGCACCCCTTAAAAATTTTCTGTGATCTACTTGTTAATAAACAAAATAATGTGTTGAGTTACACAAGTATATAAAAAAAACATGTTTTATTAACTTATTAGCTACTAATATATTATAAAAGTTAAAAAATAAAATTATAAGGTGTTATAAGCAAATTAGCAAGTACCAACCCATAATAAATGAAGTGAAGTAAAATATCTAAAAAAAATTAGATTTATTGAGTATAGAGACTATATTAATAATGGGGAACTTGTACATTTTTTTTTATTACATAATAATGTTCAGTTTTGTATAAAAATGAGATTTCCAAAATTTCCCGCTTCAAAAACTCATAATAACTTAGAAATACAAATTTAAAGTCTTCTTTATTTTAAACTAGTTCAGACGGCCCGTGACGTCACATAGTTTTACATTAGTTTTTTATATGGTTATATCAGTGATGTGGGAGGGTTATATGTAAGTATATTCTTCTTCTTCTTCTTTAGTTTATTGGCCTCCACCTACTTGGGTATTTGGCCACAGCATCGTCGCGAAATATGGGAAAATATTTATATTGTAATGACATTTTTTTATCACTATACTTAATAGGAAGTGTGTACCTTCTAAGTTTTATCGTTAAATACTTATGAGAATAATAATCAGAATAAAATCACAGTATAAAATTAGTAGGTATAATGGGAGTATAATATACATAATATATGTACTTACTTATCTGCTTTTTAACTCCCCGAACTTCTCCGACGGAAAAATTTTCACTCTTTTGAAAATATGTAGCCACCATACACATATCAACTATAGGTAAGTTATCAGACTGCCCTTTACAAAAACCCTCTTCGGTCATTTTAAAAAATATATCTTAAAAACACTCAAATATATCAGAAATAGAAATTATCAAATATATTTATAAAACTGAGTGTCAGTGTCAAAACGAATGCCAAACCTATAAGGGAACTTACACATTTTTTTATTACGTAATATTATTCAGTTTCCTTTAAAAATAATATTTCCAAACTTTCACGCGGTAAAACCTCATAATAACTTAGAAGATAATTTAAAATCTATATATTTTTTTCTGTTTTCTGGCCTTGGTTTAGAAGAACCCTTAGCCAATATAAAATAGTTCAAACGATCAAAAACGCTTGTGACGTTACATAACTGTATTTTCTACTGACGTTTATAGTGTCTAATTTAAAATTATATACAATTTTGTTTACTTTGTTGGTGCAGAATGTACATGCACAACTATATGACGTCACTATGCGTTTTGGACCACCTGTTTTAATTTGAATTTTTAATCGTCTTTAGGGGCCAAACGAAAGACAAACAAAACTTTTTTTTATCTTTGATACATGTTTTAAATTATGTTCTGTTGTGATTTATAACATTTTTTCGAATTTAAAAATGTATGCAAGTTCCCTATTTAAATCAGTTATTATAGGCCTGGATCCCGCGTACCAAAAAAAGTTGATTAATAAAAAGCTGAAAATTTGTTAATAGCTTAACGGACTAATAGTCTAATCGGACAAACTTTGATTTACGGGAACACTGGACAGGGGTAGATTTAATTGTGGAAAAGTTTAAAAATTTGGAATGTCAGATTACGAAAACGTCCCATGTATTTTGTCGGACAGAACATCCAATTGATTTGTTACCCTTTCATTAAACTCTCATGCAAAACTCAGACTGCTATTACTAACCAAGATGATTCCTGTCATTTCACATGTTCTTCGTGTTCCACTCATTAAACTGCCTAGTTGGTGATAAACACCAGTCTGATTTTTGCATGAGAGTTTATTGAAATGGTAACAAATCAATTGGAAGTTCTGTCAGACAAAATACATGGAACGTTTTCGTGTCTGACGTTCCAAATTTTTAACCTGTTCCACAAATAAAATTTCCCCTATTCCAGTGTTCCCGTAAATCAAAGTTTGTCCGACTAGACGCCGTTAAGTTATTAACAAATTTTCAGCTTGAAATTAATCAAGTTTTTTTTAGCACGCGTGATCCAGGTCTATTACAAAAAAAAATGTAAATCTGACACAAAAAATTTAAAACCTAAACTGCCAGATGATGACATCCCGATTCGACTTTAGATAGACAAGGCGAAAACGGCGGGTTCGAAGGGAAAAATATTCCCATGAGATTTTTTTGCATAATCACATTCGTGAAACATCCCAGAATAAGGTTCAAGAAGTCGCCCATGTGAAAAGTGGGCCAATTTTTTTTAACAATTTTTTTTTAATCAAATTGCAAGAATCAATATTTTTGGCCTGAACAATTTTTTCTTTAATTTTTTGGACCATTCTGGACAAAAAAAGGTCTCTTATAATTTTTCTCTAAAGTTGATCGTTTTCGACTTATAAGCAATTTAAAATTGAAAAAAAACGAAAAATGGCGATTTTCAAGGCTTAATAACTCGGTTAAAAGTTATTATTATGAAAGTCAATATATGACTAAATCAAAGTTTAAAGCCCCCCCTACAAGATCCTGAAGAAATTTTTGTCATTGTTTTATTACTAAGCTGTTATTTTTAAGTAATAATAATAAGCTCCTTGCACGTGTGCGGGGCTGTAAATGCTGAGTGCGAGAGAGAAGCCATTCCAGCAGTCCAATTGTGCATCTTACTCGCACTCACATTTACAGCAGCGTCAATACGATCTAACCACTCATTGTTATTAATTAAAAATAACAGCTTAGTAGTAAATTAATGACACAGATTTCTTCAGGATCATGTAGCGGCGACTTTAAACTTGATTTAGTCACTTTCTGACTTTCAAAATAATAATTTTTGACCGAGTTATTAAGTCTTAAAAATCGCCATTTTCGCGTTTTTCAAATTTTAACTTGCTTATAATTCGAAAAAGATCAACTTTAGAGAAAAATTATAAGAGACCTTTTTTGTCCAGAATGGTCCAAAAAACCTAAAAAAAAATTAGTCCAGGCCAAAAATATTGATTTTTGCAATTTGATTAAAAAAAATTGTTAAAAAAAAATTGGCCCACTTTTCTCGTGGGCGACTTCTTGAACCTTATTCTGGGATGTCTCACGAATGTGATTATGCAAAAATATCTCATGGGAATATTTTTCCCAACGAACCCGCCGTTTCCGCCTTGTCTAAGAGCTACAAGTTCAGAATGACACTAAATAATCACTTCAAACGCAAACAGATCTATGCTATATAATATTATAGAAAGCTACTATGACGCACAGCACGGTTAACAAACTTGAAATACCAAATATTTGATGAAAATGTGTTACGGGGTGCTGGTAGCACCCCACGTGGCAGGTGCCCGGTTAATAACTTGATTAGTAACGTGGTGGGTATAAGATATCTTCAGGATTCGACGATAAAGCCACATTTCGAAAGGCTTAATTTTCTTGCAGGTCTGTGAAACACGCCTGTGAAAGTCCACGACTTAACTCCGTACAACGCATAACAGTCTCCGATATATAAAATATCCTCTTGTCACGGCATTTGAAACCAGCTGTAGGACTCTGTATAGTATAGATGACTTAAATTTTCTACTTAAAAAATCTTGAAAATCTTGATGTCCACTATTAATTTGTTTTGCTGTGTACACTTTCTGTTTGTTTTGCTTATTCTTTTTACCTGTCACTTGTTGTTTATTGAATATTTCAACAATTTCTTTAATTTTGTTATGTGGGGATGTCTCCTTTGCGGCTATAAATTGTTTCGAATTCAGCTATGTATAACGTATAATTCGCTAGCCTAATCTCTCTTTCCTGACCTTGACTTGCCTCAAAATGTCGAAAGTTAAGAGAAGTTTTTCAGAAAGGCAAGCTGGCCAATTTTTAATTTTCTGGTTTGTTTAGAGCTCTTTGGAGACATACATACAAAATTGAGAATGCATAATAAAACTATTCGACGATGATATAATGATACAAAAAGAACAGCAGGTACACTCAGGACCAAAAATAATAATGTGCGAATTAGAACAGACAATTAGAAATGCAAAGACCGCAAAAGCAGTAGGCCCAGATCAGATACTCACTGAGCTAATTAAATGCATTGACGAAGAAACACTGCATATACTTTTAGATCTGTTCAACAAAGTATATAGGTACTACAGGAGTACCCCAGTATACCTCAAGATTGGTTGTTGTACACGTTTGTAATACTACCAAAGTCAGTACATGCGACAGAATGCTTCCACTACAAAACAATTTCCTTAATAAGCCACACACTTAAGATATTCCTCAAATTAATACATGGAAGACTATACAAAAAAAGAAGAAGATATAGATATATAGATGACACTCAGTTTTGATTCAGAGGAGGACTAGCAACAAGGTAGGCTCTGTTCGCTTTTAACGTTCTCGCGTAAAGACGACTAGATATGAATCAGGATCTCTGTCTGCTTTATAGATTTTCAAAAGACTTTTGATAGAGTACGACAACGGAAACTCGTAAAACTGTTAAAAGAAAAGAATGTGTACAGTCAAGATATACGGATCATTGTCAATCCGTACTTGGAATCAAAAAGCAAAGGTTAGAATCGAAGATGTCGAAGCAGAAATTATAGAAATCAAAAGTGTGTTGTTCCCATTGTTATTCAATCTGTACAGCGAAGCTATTTTTAAGAAAGCAATATTAGAGGAAGAACAGGGTATATCAATAAATGAAAAAATCTTGAACAACATAAGATTTGCAGACGACACAGCTATTTTTGCAGACAGTTTAGAAGCACTGCAACGCTTACTTATCGAGGGAAAACAAGTAGAAAGAGTGAATAACTACAAATATCTGGAAACTTGTGTAAATAAAAACAATGACCAAGGTAGAGAAATCAGGACACGCATCGAAATTGCAAAACAGGGATTTATAAACATGACAAAAATGTTTGTTAATTGAGACCTTCCTCTGGAGCTGAGAATAAGAGCCTTAAGATGTGTTCTCGACTTTGTTGTATGGAATGGAAATCCACTAAACGTGGATATATAAAGAAGTTGGAAGCATTTGAGATGTGGTGCTATAGAAGGATTTTAAAATACCACATATCCAATGAGTTACAAATGCAGAAGTGTTAAGAAGCCTACAAAAGGATTGCGAGATCATAAAGAATATCAAAACAAGAAAGCTGCAATATTTAGGCCATATTACCAGAAGTGCGAAATATGAGATAATAATGCTCATAATTCAAAGTAAAATTAAGTGTAAAAGATCCATAAGAAGACAAAGCAAGGTAAATTTAAAAATAATTTGGGAATTTCTGTGGATGACCCTCATGACATAGCAGAATCTTTCAGTCAACATTTTTCGAATTCCGTAAAAAATTTAATTAGTCAAACTTCACCTGACTATAATCCTAAGAATCTTTCTTCGCCTATACACTCCCTTTTCCTTTATCCTGTTAGTGATGAAGAAATGAAAAGTATAATTAAATATATCTCCAAAAAATCCTCGGCTGGACTGGATGAGATCCCGTATTCTATGTTAACACATGTATCTCATAACATATATAAACAATTAACATTTCTCGTAAACCTTTCATTTCAGGAAGGGATTTTTCCTCAAATTCTAAATACTGCTTTAGTTGTGCCTATACATAAAAAAGGTGAAAAATCAAAATTTGATAACTATCGAGGCCTATCACTTTTATCTGTGTTTTCAAAGATATATGAGAAGGCATTTCATACACGTCTCCTCTCGTATATTAATAAGCACAACATTATAGAAAAGTCTCAATTTGGTTTCCGTGAAGGTATAAGTGTACAAGATGCACTACTAGCGCTGTGCAATCATATTTTATCGAACTTTGATAAGGGTAATAAAGTTATCTGTTTGTTTTTTGACTTAGCACGAGCTTTTGAAACTGTAAATCATCCAATACTGCTGGAAAAACTTTATCATAGTGGTGTTAGAGGAACTGCGTTAAAGTGGATCTACACCTTTTTATCGAAAAGGTTTCAAAAGGTTAAGGTGAATGTGAATGGGAATATAATATTTTCTTCAGAAGAAAGTGTCCTCTCCGGAGTTCCACAGGGAAGTATCATTGGCCCTCTTTTATTTTTGATTTTTGTCAATGATTTAAATCAACTGATAAACGATAGCTCAACATGTTTGGCTCGGAATCCATTAGACAATTTTTCTGATGCAATAAGCGTTCGAGTAGAAAACGTGGAACAACAATCAGGTTGTTATGTCACTCAATTTGCTGACGATACCACAGTTGCACTAAATTCCAATAATTTTTTTCATGTAGTACAAAAAGCAAACTGCCTTGTAAAAAGTATGACTCATTACTGTTTAAATAATGCCTTAATCTTAAATGGATCAAAGACCAATATGGTAACCTTTTCACCTTCTACTATGCAGATGAGTCCATTAGTAAAACTTGACAATAGTGGTAAATAGCCACTCCACTAGGTTGTTAGGTGTTTACCTGGATTCTAATTTGTCTTGGAGCTCTCACGTTGATTATGTAGTGGGAAGATTGTCTGTGCACTGTTATGTTCTATGGCAACTTAGGAATTTTGTCTCCCTAGATATCTTAAAACTTTACTATTTTGCTCATGTACAGTCAATTTTGCAGTATTGCTTGGTTTGTTGGGGAAATTGTTCGCGAATTAATGAGGTGCTTGTTCTTCAAAAAAAAATTATTCGTACCATGACGTTTAGAAGGCGCTTGGATTCCTGTAGACCAGTTTTTAAACAATTAAATATTTTAACTGTAATTTCGCTGTACATTTTCAGTTGTGTTGTTTATGTAAAGTCACATATATGCATTTTTATTAGCAGAAGTGATGTTTCCTTAACGAGTGGCTACAATTTTCGTTACGGAAATGATTTGGTGACCCCTGCCTGCTCGCCACTTGACCGTTGTGGGCAAGGGTCCTTACCCAACATGCATTCGTCTGTATAATAAATTGCCTAATTATGTTAAAGAGTCAAATATTTATGTATTTAAGAGAACAGTTAATTACTTACTTCTGGTAAACACTTTCTATTCGTTAGAGGAATACTTGCAGGCATCTTTTTAACAATTTGTATGATTTTGTGTATATTTTATATGTTTTTATGTTAACTGTTTTTATGTACTTATAGTTTTTTACTGATAGATTGTATTTGACGCATTTCAATACTTGTAAAAGTCAGATGAAATAAAGAATATTGAATATTGAAAGATTTCCCTGGCTGAGAAACCTAAGAGAGTGGTATAGTGGAAGCTCAGTAGATCTTTTCAGAGCCGCCGCCAATAAGGTACGGATAGCTGTGATGATAGCCAACCTAATATATAGTAGAAGGAACTACAAGAAGAAGTGCGAGACGTACTCCCCATACTTCTTTCTTCTTAAAGTTCCCTCTCCTATCGGAGGTTGGATATCATAATGGCTATGGTCACTTTGTTGGCTACTGCTCTGAATAGTTGTAATGAACTACAGTTAAACCATTCTCTAAGGTTCCTCAGCCAGGAGATGCGTCTTCTTCCTTGGATCCTTCCTTGCATAATAATTCTCAGCAACTCATATTTTTCTCCTCTGGTAATGTGAACCAAATATTCCAGTTTTCTAGTTTTTATACTTTTCATAATTTATAACTCCTTATTTAAACGTCGTAGCACTTCAAGATTGATTTTTGAATGATTTGAATCCTTTGAACCCACTGAATTTTCAATATTCTTCTGTAACACCACATTTCGAACGCTTCTATTCTTCTTATGTGTTGTCTCTTCAATGTCCAAGCTTCCATTCCGTATAGCAATATAGAAAATATGTAGCATCTTAGAGCCCTCAATCTGAGAGGCAACTGAAGGTCTTTGTTTGTAAGCAGTGTTCCCAGGTTCCCAGGATCAACCCAGGTTCCCAGATATTTGTATGTCTTAACTTTTTCTATTTGGGTTTCCTCTATCATTAACCTTTCATTTTCATGTTCTGTTTTTGAGAAAATCATAAATTTAGTTTTTTCCTTGTTTATTTTTAATCCGTATCGAATGCAATAATCGTTAATTCTATTTAGCAATTCTTGTAGCGATTCCAGGGTGTCTGCCATTATAACGGTGTCATCAGCGAATCTTATGTTATTTACTATTCTTCCGTTTATAGAGATTCCATCACTTAGCTCCGCTATCGCTTCCTGAAATATGGCTTCACTGTACAGGTTAAACAGTAGCGGCGACAGAACACAACCCTGTCTTACTCCTCTCTTTATATCAATATTCTCGGATTCTTGTTCTTCTATCTTTATATTGGCCTTTTGATTCCCCATACTTATAATTTACTAATGTGGAAATATAGGTTCTTCATTATTTTTGTTGAATTAACGTTTATAAAATTACGAACAAACACTAACACTAATCATACAGTGCGATTGTAAGGATGAACGAAGATTGAAGTTAATTTAAATCTTTTCAAATGTGAAATGTAGACGCTATATCTAACTCGTGATATCATGTCTTACAGTAACGGTTCTCGTCAGTAGTTATGATTGTAATTACTAGGAAGAATTGCTAATTGCTAATAAAATGATGTGTTATATATTTTTGTATCACTTCTGAAATCACGAAACTGTAATTTTTCACATACCTTTCACATGGTAAACATAACCTCTCTCAATAATAGTAATATGATACTAGTCTTTTCAAATACTATTTCAAAAAAATTATCTATCATCTTCAATTGATTTATACAGGATGTTACCAAACGCTTCTCACAAAATAAGTGTTATTTGATTTTTAGATCGATTTTACACAGATCATGATTCGTTATATTTAATACAAGTAGTATGCACTAAATTCTAAGAAATGGTGATCATTCTGAAATTTCTTGATCTTTCTGCGGAGTACAGAATTTTTTTGTAATGATGCGCTACTTGTTTTAAAGAATTTTTAAAAATTATATGTACTACTATTCCCTCCCTAGCGATAAGACACTTTTAAACAAACATGTGGGATAAGCCATAATGCCACTGGACATCGAATGATATCGACTAATAAGAAGGCAAAATATGCGGAGAGTAAATTAAATGAAATAATTTTCCACCAAATTATCTACAAATACGAAATCCACAATTTCTGGTATTTGTCAGTTTTTTAATTAGCAATTAATAATATAATAATTCGTCCTGGGTAAGTATAAAGCGGATATAAAACCATCCATGCAACAAAAAAATCGACATGTTTTTGCAAAATGATTTTGCAATATTTAAAATTGTTTTTTTTAATATTATTGATAGTATATACATTTTCTTCTTTCATAAGCTACCCGTAGAATTACTCCAACTTCATTATTTTCTGAATTATATTTAATTTGGGATAAACAAAAAAATAACTTTAAAGTATTTGACCAATCGCTTTGAATTTTGTTTCAATTATTTCACTTTTTGCTGATGGGCAAAAAAAACGAAAATTTACCATTTTTTGACCTTAGTTTGTTAATAACTGATAAGTTCAAAAAATCGGCTGCAGGAAACATATGTGTTCTTGACTACTATAGAGCTCCAGACTACTCAAAACAACCGTCGTTTGCTGGGCAGGGTCAGCGTCACAAGTAGGTTCCTTTTTTTTGCTTATTTACCTGAACTATTCTTACAGTATATCAGTGTAAATATGGGAAATCATTAATTCTAATTAAAATGGCATATTTTCTTGTTCCTAGTAAAAACTAAATAAGTGTTATCCACTATGACTATACGAGTATAATCTATAGATAAATATATAGATCTCCTTTTTGTCATGTTAATATGTTGAGGCAACGCTGCTCTAATTATGATGATGCAGAGTAATCTGGGGCACCGAGAAGCTCATTGGTTATACAGGGTGTAACAAAAAGGTACGTCATAAATTAAGTCACATATTCTGGGACCAAAAATACTTAGATTGAACCTAACTTACCTTAGTACAAATGTGCACATAAAAAAATTACAGCCCTTTGAAATTACAAAATGAAAATCAATTTTTTCCAGTATATCGAAATATTGTATATCCCATAAAAATTATATGATGGTTTTGTTCGCTTAACCCCCTCGCTCCCCCCCCCCCCCAATATGTTTGTGTACATTTTATTAGGTAAGTACTCAAAAATCTTGAAACATTAAAAAAGAAGCCTCTTCTCGATAAAAGCTGGCTATCGACACAAAATACTAAAAGGCATATAAATTTTGTGCTTTTTTTGATGATGACTATAGACTGTATTATAAGCATGACAGCATGACGTCAAAATAAAAATATTTCTAAAATAACCAAGGTTCCAGAAAAAAATTTCTATAGCCTCTAGTAAATTGGATCGACATAAATCTGACTACAACTACATATTGACATATTTTTTGTGTGGTAAACATTACTAATTAAAGTTCAATTTTATATCATTTTACAATATTTTCTAATTAGGATAAAAGCATTTTCTACAAGCATAAAAACAATTACACAAACAATAACACGTTTTTCAAAACTTTCCTCTTTCCGTACGTACAGTATGATGCCAATCTACGGAATAAATTCATTATTTCCGAAACAGACCACTTTTTAAAAAATCGTAAAACAGGACTTTTTTAGTTTTCAAATGGATATCAATTGCTATTATACAGTGCGTCCATAAAGTAACGCATAAATTCATTATTAGCTAAATAAACAACACTATAAGAAATTCCCGAGACAGGTCGATTTTTATTTTTAAATTACGATTTTTTTGGCATATATATAATACTAGTGATGTCATCCATCTGGGCGTGATGACGTAATCGATGATTTTTTAAATAGGAATAGGGGTCATGTGATAGCTCATTTGAAAGGGTATTTAATTTTCTGTTTAGTAATATAAACATTAACATAATTATTTATTCAAGGTGTCCAAAAATACAAGTACACGATTTTTTTAATTAAATTATTTGACACAAAAAGAAGAATGTATGTAATTCTACATACATTTTACTACTGTCAGAAAACAGAAAAAAAATATTTGAAAAATAAACATTGATTTTCACTACAATGAAATATTTAAACAGGTGGGTGGCAGCTTTAACATTGAATTTAAGCGAAAAACAATATTGATTTGTCAAATAAACATGTTTTTCCTGTTTTTTGACAACAGCAAAACCTATTTTAAATTAAATAAATTACATACATTCTTCTTATTATCTCAATTAATTTAATTAAAAAAAATTTTTTGGACACCCTGTACAAATAATTATGTTAATATTTATATTACTGAATAGAGAATTGAATACCCTTTCAAATGAGCTATTACATGACCCCTATTCCCATTTAAAAAAATTATCAATTACGTCATCACGCTCAGATGGATGACGTCACTAGTATGGTGTATATGCAGAAAAATCGTAATTTACAAATAAAAATCGACCTCTTTCGGGAATTTCTAACAATGTCGTTTATTTAGCTAATAATGAATTTATGCGTTAATTTATGGACGCACTGTATGTGTTGGACATTACATTGCTATTAGAGTTGGCTTCATAGTCATGACGTAATCGACGAATTTTTAAATACAACAATTAGTTTGTAAATACAATGATCTTATAATAAATGTTTAGTAAAATACAATCAAATTATAAGAAGTGTTAAAACTTATTACTTTCAGTAATGATGCTATAAGAAATACGGGCCCTAAATTCTTTCCTAACGTTTTCGATGAACTCGGGAGTTATTTGTGCAATTTACATTCTGGGCTCTTCACTCTTCTACATTATTCGGTTGACTTTGGTATACTTTGCTCTTCACATATCCCCATAAAAAGTCTAACGGAGTCAAATCTGAAAACCTTGGTGGCCATTCGGTAGATCACCTTCTATCTATTCACCTAAATGAGGAATCGTTATTTAAGTAATTTTCTACTTCAACACCGTGTTGTGGGGGAGACCCATCTTGTCAGCTCTGAGCCCTCTGAGTCAGCTATTTCTAATTCTATTCTATCCAGATAATCCTGAAGACAGAGGCGGATTAGAAGATTTGCCGCCCCTGGGCTATTCAAAATTTTCCGCCCTCTCCCCGCCATTTTTTACTTTTTTACCAAAATTTGCCGCTCTCTGAATTCTGCCGCCCTGAGCTATAGTCCATTCAGCCCATTATGCCCATTCTGCAAAAAAATATAGCCCTATAATATGATTGTTTGCAGACTCAAACATTCACCTTCTCAGGTATAGTCCAGAGAAATAAGATTTTTCTCGTGACACATCCCCCTCCAGGCCGAAACCAAATTTTTTGAGTAGTATGGACCTCTATATTAATAACCTGTATGTTTCCTGCAGCCGATTTTGATGATATACATAGTTATAAACAAATGAAGATAAAAAAACGGTATATTTTCGCTTTTTTCGTCTCTTACTAAATAGTGAAGCATTCTAAACAAATTTGAGAATAAGAAACTCATAAATCATATAAAAAAACTTCAATATGGCGTTCGCTGAATATGTCTATTCTTATTTGTTGCTTAGAAAATTGCAAAATAAGTCATAAATTTTGAGATTTTATAAATGTTCATAACTTATGTAAAAATTAAGTTAGAACCCTCTTATTACACTGAATACTGAGACTTCTTGTGCTTAAATTATATTTTAAATTTCAAAGCAATTGGTCAAATAGTTTAAAAGTTATTTAATTTGTTTATCCCAAATTCATTTTTTTTTTGCAACACTATAAGTCAGAAAATTATTATGAGGTTACAGTAATATTTCGGACAGTTTATGAAAGAAGAACATTTATATTATTAACTTAATTTAAAAAATGACAAATAGTAAATCCCGTGAAATGAGAAGGTTCTAAGTTAATTTTTACATAAGTTATGAATATTTATAAAAACTCAAAATTTATGATTTATGTTGCAATTTTCTTAGTAACCAATAAGGATAAACATATTCAGCGAACGCCATATTGAAGTTTTTTATACGATTTATGAGTTTCTTACTCTCAAATTTGTTTAAAATGCTTAACTTTTTGGTAATAGACGAAAAAAGCGAAAATGTACCGTTTTTTGATCTTCATTTGTTTATAACTATGTATGTATATCATCAAAATCGGCTGCAGGAAACATATAGGTTATTATTATAGACGTCTACACTACTCAAAAAATTTGGTTTCGGTCTGGAGGGGGTTGTGTCACCAACAGGATATTTTTTTCCTTATTTCTCTGAACTAATAATCAAACTATGATCTCTGTTACATAGTTTCTTCAGACTCATGAAAATGATAATTGAATCTTTAGTGAACTTTTTGTTGTAGTCTGTCGCAGTTACTTTCCGTTTAGCTGCTGTTGTAGCTAGAAATTCTTCTGAATTATGTGAATCTGCTTTTGTTGACATTTAAAATAGTTGTAAAGTAAGCGTTTTTAAAATTTTAAGCAAAATATCAATTATAAGCATAAAAAGCAAAATGTTTATAACCCAGACTTTAATGACATTGTTTATATCTGCTTGACTAGCTGAATCATAGACTTATTATTCCACAAAATGATTAAATTTGCTGTTGTTATTAGACTATAAAACAAAGTTTAATATGCATACATTCCAACTTGAGAAAAAAACAATTATAACGTTATCTAATCGTGTCACTAATATAATTATGTGCATAATACGTTGAATAACAAAAAAAACTAATAAAGTTGTGGACGAAATGATATGGAATAACTTGAAACAATAAATAATTCACACTTAAATTGATTAGATAGTCTAAGATACGACATAAGGTCGATCTGCACCGATCTGTTTAATGGATAAAAATTATTGGATAATATGTAATTTAGTATGTTAACACTTGAGAAAAACAAGGGGTGCCCGATTTAATTTTGTTCTGACTATAATTAATTAATAATTAAAAAATCACTTTTTTTGTAAATAAAAAAAATTCGATCCGGGCTGTTATTATTTTAGATTTTTTGGATCATTCTAAACAAAAAAGTTCTTTTGTAATTTTTCTCCTAAGTTGGTCATTTTCGAGTTATAAACAATAATTCAAAACTGAAAAAAGAACTAAAGATCACGATTTTCAAGGCTCAGAAACATACGTAAAAATATCATTTTTGAAATTACAAAGTACCTAAATTCAAGGTAAAACCTTATTGCATCAGTTCTTGATAAGTATTTTGAACTTATTTAATTTTAAAACGTTGTTTTTTTAGTTTTTAATGGCGTTAATGCCCGTCGTCCCATAAGGAACCTTCCACATTAATAATTAAAAAAATATATTTTAGAATAAAACATGACAAAAATTCTTATCGAGACCTGATAGAAGAAGGCTTGAACTTTAATTTAGGTTCTTGATGATTACAAAAATAATATTTTTCTACAACCACTATTCAAAATGCACTTTTCTGCACAGTTTTATGTTAACAAACTTGATATTTTCTCACAGTATACGATATATGACATTAGTGTGCAGAAAAGTGACGTTTCTGTGCCGGAAAGTTCTTTTCTGCACAGTTACCATTACATTCCACAAAAAATTCATAAATATAATTATTATAACATGTTTTGATGAAATAGTTTTATTTGAGATATTAGATTTGATTGTACTTTTCAAAAAAGAACCGGTTTATCCACATCTCATGTCCGAGAAATCTGGAAAACTCGGTACTTTAACACATTATTTTTGAACTTTACTTTCGCTCCTCCAGCTCCGCTCAAAATAACTCAAAAAATTTTAAAATCGGTTTTATTGCACCGACAGTTTAATAAAACTATAAACTCCTATCTCACAAAGTGTCACGTCTATGCAAGCAAGATGCTCTATGCTCAGCAAGATACGTAGAATGAAGTTAGTCCAGTCGGGATAGACGAATAACAGGCCTAACCTTTCATTAGGAGCTGCCCCAAATTTTATTTTTTAATCTTTAGGGGGGGTCGATAGTAGTGTAAATTTAAAATCTCGACTGAATGCTGCGGTTGCGTTAGCCGCCATCTTGATTTTAAACGAGAACCGTTTTTGCTCAATATCTCTGCCATTTTCAACTTTTCGACAAAAAGTATAACAACCAAAATTGTTGAAAATGTAATTTTCTATCATTTCTATTACAATTTTTTCGTGCCATCGATATTTTCCGAGTTATGGCGGAAAATAGTGACAGTTAGAGCATAATTATTGAATTATCTCGTTTATTGTTAGCTTTAAGTCAAAAATGTTCCTATATAAAAATAGAGAGAATTAAATTATACACAATTTTAGTCTCTTTCATTTTTTTGCTAAAGTTAATATTTAAGGTAGTACGTATGCGATAATGGCGCGAGCGTAAGATCTGATTGATTCTGTAGCAATTGTTTTTGTTCAATATCTACGCCATTTTCAACTCAAATGTTTCAAATATGATTTCCTACAATTTCTTTTTAACAATTTTTTTCATGCGGTTGATATGTTCCGAGTTTAGTAGGAAAATAGTAAAAAGTGTTGGGGGGAGCATAATTACTGAATTGAATCTTTTTTCCGAGCTGCCCCAAATTTTATAATTATATCCTTTAGGGGAGATCAATAGTAGTGTAAATTTAAAATCTCGACTAAATTCCGCGGTTGCATTAGTCGCCATATTGATTTTAAAGGAGAACCGTTGTTGCTTAATATCTCCGCCATTTTCAACTTTTCGACAAAAACGGTAGGAACTAAAATTGTTGGAAATGCAATTTCCTACATTTCCTTCTACACAATCTTTTTATGCGATCAATATTCTCCGAGTTAAGGAGGAAAATAGTGGAAGCGGAGGAGAAACATAATTCATAATTATTGAATTGTCTCATTTATTATTACCTTTACGACAATTATGATACATAAACAAAAATAAAGAGAATTATATTTTATACAATTTTTGAAATTTCCAATGAAACACCAACCAAACTAAGTACCTACATAAAAGACAAATAATAACATATATGCATTAAGTTCAGTTAATTTTATTAACTAGGGGGTTTTATTGGTTGAATTTGTCTGTCGATAATTAAGTTTCATGTCAGCTAACATATTTTAATATTTCAACAATTTTTTTTTTATTTTGGACCCTGTTGGGGGGAATTTTCCCATCCCCCCTCTTAGACCTGCCACTGGTTTTCTCGAAAAATTGTAGTAAATCGTAATTGCAACAATTTCAGTCCTTACACTTTTTGTCGAAAAATTGAAAATGCCGAAGATATTGAACAAAAACAATTGCTTTAAAATCAATCGGGTCTTAAGCTCGCGCCTTTACCGCATACGTACTACCTTAAATATTGATTTTATCAAAAAAATGAAACGGATCAAAATTGTACAAAATGTAATTCTCTTCATTTTTGTATATGTTAAAATTTTTTGTAAAACTAATAATAAACGAGATAATTCAATAAATCAATAATTAATTATGCTCTGTCATTATTTTTTCCCCATAACTCGGAAAATATGGACCGCACGAAAAAAAATATAATAAACGAAATTATAGAATATCGCATTTTAAACAATTTCAGTTTGTATATTTTTTGTCAAAAAGTTGAAAATGGCGGAGATATTGACCAAAAACGGTTCTCGTTTAAAGATGGCGGCTAACGCAACGGTCAAATTCAGTCGGGATTTTAAATTTATACTACTATTGACCCCCCTTAAAGATTAGAAAAATAAAATTTGGGGCAGCTCCTAATGCAAGGTCAAATGGTATCCCGACTGGGCTAAGTAGGTATGGTGGAAATCCGTGACTGCATAAATATAACGTCAAATGTGACATTATTTTGTAATACAGTGGAACCTCGATAACTCGGATTAATCGGGACCGCGGCCGATCCGGGTTATCGAAAATCCGGGTTAGCCGGAGAGCATTGTAAAAATTAATAAAATACGGTATACTTATAGATAAAGTCCGTTATAATTAAAATAACATGAAATATACAGGGTGTAACGAAAATACAGGTCATAAATTTAATCACATATTCTGGGGCCAAAAATAGTTGGATTGAACCTAACTTACCTTAATACAAATGTGCATATAAAAAAGGTTACAACCCTTTGAAGTTACAAAATGAAAATCGATTTTTTTCAATATATCGAAAACTATTAAAGATTTTTTATTGAAAATGGACATATGGCATTCTTATGACAGTAGCATCTTAAGAAAAAATTATAGTGAAATTTGAACACCCTATAAAAATTTTATGGGGGTTTAGTTCCTTTAAACCCCCCAAACTTTTGTGTACGCTCCAATTAAATTATTATTGTAGTACCATTACTTAAACACAATATTTCTAAAACTTTTTTGGCTCTTAGTACTTTTTCGAAAAGTCAGTTTTTATCGAGATATTTTGAATATTTGTCAAATCCACCACATATTTGTATATGGTTAAGTACGATTATGGAGATTTGGTAATAATATGAAAATTTATGTATGATTTACATTTTTAGGATATTTTGAACCGTATTAAAAAAGACGCCATATCTCGATAAAAGGTGCCTTCTCGAAAAAATACAAAGAGGCAAAAAAGTTTTAAAAACATTTTGTTTAACTCGTGGTATCTCAGTGATAGTTTAATTGGAACGTACACAAAATTTGGGGGGTTTAAAGGAACAAAATCCCCATAAAATTTTTATGTAAACATATTAAAAAAGAAGCCGCAACTCGATAAAAACTGCCTTATAGAAAAAATACTAAGAGCCAAAAAAGTTTTAAAAATATTGAATTTAACTAATGGTATCACAATAGTAATTTAATTGGAACGTACAGAAAACTTTGGGGGGGTTTAAGGGAACAAAACCCCCATAAAATTTTTATGGGGAGCACAAATTTCACTATAATTTTTCTTTAAGATGCACCTGTCATAAGAATGCCACATATCCATTTTCAATAAAAAATCTCTAATAGTTTTCGATATATTCGAAAAAATCGATTTTCATTTTGTAACTTCAAAGGGCTATAACTTTTTTTCTGTGCATATTTGTACTAAGGTAAGTTAGGTTCATTCGAACTATTTTTAGTCCCAGAATATGTGATTTAATTTATGACCTGTATTTTTGTTACACCCTGTATATGCACAGTACACATCTAACTTACCTATTATAGTTGTATATTGTATAGAGTATAGTATAAACAGTATAGATAGAGTATTGTTCATTTCTAGGTAAAAAAAACTCAGTCAGTTTCGGTTGTCAATTTCGTCTGCCATCGGAACGATGTTATTTAAGAACAGTGGCTCTTTCATTGTTTAAAGTTTGAAAGACCATTGTTCTAAAAATAATTTTTTAAAAGACAGTTGAAAATAAATAAAGGAATAAAAGGTGCCTGTTGTTTGCGATAGCCCGATAATGGATAATGATCGTCGCTCTGCCTCCGCTGCCGCCGTGTGCCATGAGTCATTTTTACCGTATAGTTCAAATTACAAATACCCATTATCTCTCAAATATTATATTATGGTCCAAGCCAAGTTTTATCAATGAAACTCGATATTTTTAAGACATTCCAGAAGCGGCTATAGATAAAATGTTTTAACATAATACATACATTTTTATTGTTGAAATGTTTGTCTGATGAAAATCGGTCCGGGTTAGCCGGACTTTCGGGTTATCGGG
This sequence comes from Diabrotica virgifera virgifera, assembly GCF_917563875.1. NCBI lineage: Eukaryota > Metazoa > Arthropoda > Insecta > Coleoptera > Chrysomelidae > Diabrotica > Diabrotica virgifera. Next base: position 174,572,598 of record NC_065448.1, on the reverse strand, counting down.
GGCCGACTTATCGAGGTTCCACTGTATTTAAAATTGAAAATAGTTTAAATTCAAACAAATTAAGGGGATGTCCTAGTGTAAAAGTGCGAAATTGATATACTTTTTTTGTGAATTTTTAAAATAAAAAGTACTGTAGCTATTGTTATGAAGATTTGCATGAGCATTTATTATAAAAAAAGTATATTATGTAAAACAATTTTCATCAAAAAATATTGAAAATTAATCGATTTATGCGCGATCTACTGGCACTGTGAAAATAAAAACATAGCTCCACTGCTGCAATGATTGGGACTAGTAGAGATCCTGAAACATAAAATTTGAAAGTGATTATTGAAATATGTTATTTCCTATACTATCAACTAGGATTTTTGGATTTTTGAAAAATAATAAAATTTGCAAAAATGACGAAGTGTTGAATTTTTCTTTAAATTGGCTAAAGCATTTTTAGTTTCAAAAACCGCCAAAGTGACATTTTTTATCCGATCAAAAAACCCCTAGTTGATGTAATAGAAAATAACTTATATTTATATAATAACTTTGAAATTTTATGTTTCAGGATCTCTATTAGTCCCAATCACTGGAGCAAAAATCGTTTAATTGGTAATATTTTTTTATTAAAATTGTTTCATATGCACTTCTTTTTATAATAAATGCTCATGAAAATTTTCAAAACAATTGGTACAGCACTTTTTATTTTAGAAATTCCCAAAAAAGTATATGAATTTCGTACTTTTACACTAGGATAGCCCCTTAAGGCAGTGCATTAATTTTTTAACTAATTTCTATGTAAGTTGTTTAGGCATCTTCTTCTTCTTTAAGTACCGTGCCCAAATTTTTAGGCGTAGGTAGCTTCCATAACAATTTGCCGATATCGTTCTCGATCTTGTGCGGCATGTAACAATTGATCTGCTGATAAGCCAGTTCATTGATGAAGGTTTCGGAGCCATGAATATTTCTTTCGACCAATTCCTCTTTTTCCGTCGATCTTTCCATTGAGTATTAACTGCAGCATCCTGTATCTGCTACCTCTCATTATATGCCCCAGATATTCAAGTTTTCTCTTTTTTATCATCTTCATTAAGTCACCTTCGCCTTGACCTACTCTGTTTAAGACTTCTCTGTTTGAAATGCGTTGAACCCAAGATATTCTGAGCATTCTACGATACGACCACATCTCAAAGGCTTCTAATTTGTTCATCATGTTAACCTTCATGATCCAGGTTTCACATCCATATAGTAATACAGGATACACATAACATTTTAGGAACTTGATTCTTAGTTGTAAGTTCAGCTGAGAGTTGCTCAGAATAGATCTAAGTTTCATAAATGCTCCTCTTGCAATTTCTATACGAGTTTTAATTTCTTCATCCGGATTTAGTGTCTCGTTTATCCAACATCCTAGGTATTTAAAATTGTTAACTTTTGTTATTGATTCATCATTGACAATTAGTTGCATAGGGCCGACGTCTTGTTTACTAACCACAAGCAACTTTTTAGGCATAAGGAATTTAAATTGATCAGTATTAATTAGGTAAATACAGTTTAAAATTTATAATTTATTATTATAATAAATCTTCGTTTGGAAATTGTGATTTTTATTTTTAGCAAAAACTGTGGTTGTAGAAAAAGTATAGTGAGTAACACGTGCAGAAAGGTAATTTCTCACTCGTTTGATTTGTTCGTGAGAAGAAAGAAACTTTTCAAACTCGTGAGAAATTAGTAACCTTGATAAGTATTTAAACTTGTTGCTCAATATACTATTTTTACTTGTGTTGACCCTTGAAAATCGTCATCTTTCCTTTTATTTTCAGTTTTAAATTGTTTATAACTCGAAAATGATCAACTAAAGAGACAAATTATAAAAGACTTTTTTTGTTTATAACGATCCAAAAAATCTGAAATAAAATCTGCCTGGGTCGAAATTTTTTTTAAATTCATAAAAACGGTCATATTTTAATTAGGCATTAATTCATTTCTTAGGAAACAGATCGGCGCCGATCGACCTTACATCGTATCTAAAGACTATTAAGTGCAAATTTAGAAATCAAAAGCATCCATTGATCCCCGGATCACGTACACGTCGATCAATAGAGATTAAATTTGAATTAGATATGCAGGTTTTTTCCATGACAGATTCGATTTATCACTACAGTTTCACCTTTCTCTTGAAGGTCATTGAAATAATGAGACGGTGTAACTAAAGTGATAGTTATACACAATTAATATGAACTTGGAAAAAGGAAATTTCGTTTCTAGATTAAAAATTGTTTCATTCTCATGAACTATTATTAGAACACGAATAAAGGTAATTGGTTTCAGAGGTTAGTTTTGTCTCAAAGTGGTTTCAGTAATTGGCGAACTAGTAATAAATTAGCTATTAATTCCTTGTGGTTCAATTTTCTAGTTTCATCATTTTCGCGGGGGGTGAGTTTTGCGCTAGGGGTTAATGGGGTAGTTTTTGGGGATTGCTTAATTTACCAATCAACCACAATTAATTAGCAATAAAATATGCCCCGAAAATGAGTCCTGTGGCCCGTTTCCTCGCTAAGATTTGGCCCTGCTAGCTTTACCGTAAAGTGTTTTACTGGCGCCCAGTGTTTCTCTGAAACGGCTACAGCAATATTTTTTCCGTAATAAATTAGCAACAAATTATAGTCTTGGTATGAATTCGGCCTTATAAAATGGTAGGTACTGCTAACTTTACCGACATGTATTGTACATCATCAATGGAGACAAATTGTGGATATATGTATTACTATAGGGATAAGGAAAGAATAACGCCGAGAGAAAGAATAACGCCGGCCGAAAAGGTTAGATACTTGGGAGTAATGCTGGACAGTAAGCAGATATTTGGCGAACATGTCAAATATGCTGCACATATGGCAGAACAGAGAGCCACAGCACTGGCAATAATCATGCCTAATATAGGAGGCCCAGGTACGGGGAAAAGAAGGATCCTAATGGAAGTGATACACTCCACAATCCTATATGCGCCACCGGTGTGGCATCAAGTAATAAACAAGAAAAAGTACAAAAACATCTTAGAGAAAGGCCAAAGAAAAGCCCTATTAAGGGTTGTGTGCGCCTACAGAACGACCTCTACGGTAGCCCTACAAGTTATAGCTGGGGTAACACCAATACACCTGCAGGTAAAAGAGAGAGCCCAAACATATGGAAAGACTAACGAGGAGAAGACAGAAGAAATGAGAGAAACCATTACAAAGTGGCAAGAAGAGTGGGAAAGCGAGCGGAGGGCTGCATGGACAAGGACTCTGATCCCTGACGTGGAGGAGTGGGTGAAGTGCAAATATAAAAGTACGAACTACTTCTTCACGCAATTCCTTACAGGACACGGATCGTTTAGAGCATTGCGTGTTTGAATGCAGAAAGTTTAATGACGAAAGAGCGGAGCTACATGCAAAAGTAGGCATCTTAGGAGCAAACAATTTTATGGCCATAGTGACAAGGGGGGAAAGGGAGTTTAAAGAAGTGATAGAGGCTGTGACAAAAATCATTAAAAGAAAAGAGATTATAGAAAGAGAGAGAGACAACAGGGGTAAACAAAAGCAATATACAAGCAACAGAGAGAAAAAGAAAAGAGTACAGAAAGGGAGGCTGCGCGCGCGAGAGAATGGTCTGTTTTAGTTGGTTTAGTTGGTAGGCATTGTAATACGGATGCATCCGGAGCAAGGCCCCCAGAGGGAAAACTGCGTTCGGATGTACTCCGTCTACTCTGAATCCAACACACGCCAGGTACGATTCACCTGGTACGCTCTTTAGAAGATTCCCACTCTCACACAAAAAAAAACTGTAGGCATAACAAAAGTAATCAACGGAAGAAGGAAAACTCCGTAGTTATGTACAGAGGTGAAGGATATGCAAAGAAAAGAAAAAAGCTACGAAGATTACAAGAGAATAAGAAATGAAACATGTGTACTTGTAAGAAGAATTAAAACGAGCACAGGGAACGCTTATCAAAAAAATTGGTGCATGATTTTTATGGTGTACAAAAGGAAACAGACACAGAAAGAGGACACAGAGCGGGAGATTTAATAGACCGAAACACATCGAAAAAGCTGCATGGATTGCCTATCTAAAGAAGTTATATACAGAGGAACAACAAATGATGTTGGAACCTCAAACACCAGAAATTACCATAAACGAAGTTCATATAAGCAAGCATGAAGTACAATAAACACTTGAAAAATAAAAAAACAAAAGCTACAGGTAAAGATAGAATACCAAATGAGAAAGCATTGTAATACAACAGACCCGGATTGCTAAGTTTGATTGACCTGAAGAAGACATTTGACAGAGTAAAACTTAAAGATGTAATACATCCTTTGTATAAAGATATCCCGCTGGATATTATAAAAACAATTGAGATATCTATCAAAACAATGAGATAGAAGTCAGAATAGGTGGACAATCTACGGAACTTATAGATAGAGGTAATGGAATATGACAGAGATATTCACTAAGCTCTATGTTATTCAATGCAATCATCAATCATGGATCAAGTCATAAAAAACGCCAAGAAAGGAAGAGAATACACAATGGGCAATAATGAAATTAAAATTCTCCGTTACGAAAACGATGCAATATTGATAGCCCAATTATGAAGATGTGTTCAAACAACTACACTGGGATGGCTTGGGTATAAACACAAACGGGCAATATCTGAATCACTTACGATATGCTGATGATATTGTATTAATAACAGAAAGAAGTGAAGAATTATAAATAACGATGGAAGAAGAGAGAGAATCGACAAAGATGGGACTGAAGATGAATTACAGTAAAACAAAAACCATGACCAATCAACAAGAAGAACTAATAATTACAGTGGCACAAACAAGAATAGAACAAGTAAAAGAGTAGATATATCTAGGGTCTAGGACAAATCACTAGGTTAAATAAAGAAAATCAGACCGAAGAAATAAAGAGAAGAATAAGATTGGCCTGGGCATCATTCGGAAAACTGTCTTATATTCTAAAGAACAGGAAATACCCACAATACCTAAAAACAGTCTACAATCAATGTATACTCCCTGTTCTAATATATGGCTCTCATACATGGACGTTTACAAAAGAAAATGTGGAAAAAATAGCAAAGACAGAAAGATCTATGGAAAGACAAATGCTGAACATTAAACTATCAGACAGGAAAAGAAACTAATGGATCCGTAACAAAACAAAAATGAAAGATGTCTCAACCCAAGTAGCAAAGCTTAAATGGAAGTTCGCCGGACGCACCCTACGGCAGAAGGATGAAAGATGGACTAAGGTGATTATACATTGGAGATCGTGGAAACACAAACGAAAAAGGGGAAGGCCACAGATACAATGGTCAGATGACCTGAAGAAACACACTGGGTCAAAATGGATGCAAATTACCCAAGATGGAGAGGCATGGAAGAAGGAAGAGGAGGCCTATATCCAAGGATGGATGTTTAGGGCTGATTAGATAGAATTATGAAGATATCATTCAAAGGTTAGTTCAGATTTAATACACGAGCAAAAAAATAACATATCGATTTCAACTCAGAAAACTAGAACAATAGTAATCAGTAAAGAACCAATAAGGTATAAACTGGAAGTCCATGCAGTTAGCATTACACAAGTAATGAAAATAAAATACCTAGGGAACACACTCTAGGGAAACGTTAAAAAAGAAGGAAGAGTTCAAGTGCAAAGAGCAAATAGATTAGCAGGATTCCTTAATAATACTATAAGGCGTAACCGATACATTAACTGTGAAATGAAATCAAGATTCTATAATAGAATAATGGCAATATAAGAAAAATAATGACATGCGCAAAGACCCGACACTGTCAAAACACAGCGAGTGCTGAAAACAGCAGGAATGATAATACTCAGAAGAATTACAGCAAACGCGCTGAGAGACCGAACAAGAAATGATGAGATAAAAACAAAATGTAATGTACAGAGTACAAATGATTGGAGACTAAGTAGAAAAAAAGAATGGGACAATCACATCAGTAGATTTGGGCATACAAAATTCGTTAAAACAGAAACGAACAAATCTCCGTTTGGTAGTGGTAGAAGAAGTATAGGCCAACCGTGCAAGATATAAAGGCAACAACCCGCCAATGAACAAACAAAATTGCTGATAAAAGGGAAGAAGTTTAGTAGATAAGAAAGAAATGCTGCAAGAAAATAGTTTCAAACCATAACAGGCCAATAAAGTTTATGGTAATATCTATTAATGTTTTCAGAGCTTATAACAATAGAGAGTTTTTAAGCCCCTTATTTCAGTTACACGTTATTATGCTCATGCGCATTAACTGAAAAATAACGTATTACTTTATTAGCGGATAAGGTATCCCCTTATTTAGGTAGAAATAAGGTTCACGTTATTAAAGGATTGCGTTTTTGTAAAATTGCCAAATTAATGTCATATATTTAAATCATAAAAAACGAAAAAAAAAGTCATATGAGCTGAACCAGAGACAACTAGAATAAAAAATATATAAAACTGTAATCAAAATTTGTTTTTCTTAAAAACTACTTAAGGTATGGTAGGACAGCAAAAGCGGAATTTTTGCAGTTACTCGAGCGCGTCAGATTATCATATGGGGAGAAACCTGGTGCCCTGCAGATGTACCTCTACCATATATTGGCTCTTAACATAGGGAAGTTCGTTAAGGTGGGCCCGAAAAAAAAAATCTATTCTTAAAAATACTCGAAATTAAGATTAGATAAGGTAAGTTAAGTACATGCAAAAGAGTGTATATTTCAAAAATCTGACGATTTGAGCGGGGCATAAGAAAATGGGTGAGTCAAAAAGTTTCACAAAAAAAAGCGAATATTTCGCGAAATGAACGTCAGATCGAAAAACTAAAAATATGTCTTCAATATTTTTCAAAAATCTATCGAATGTTACTAAACATGACCCCCACGGAGAGGTGTGGGGGGTAAATTTAAAATTTTAAATACAAACCCCGCAATATTTCGCAAAATGAACATCAGATCGAAAAACTGCACAATACACTTTCAAAATGTTTTTGAAAAATCTATCGAATGGTACCAAACACGACCCCCACGGAGGTGGGGTGGGAGGTTACTTTAAAATCTTAAATGGGACCCCCAAATTTTTATTGCAGATTTGGATTCTTTACGTAAAAATAAGCAACTTTTATTCGAGATATTTTTTCGAATTATGGATAGATGGCACTATAATCGGAGAAAACGATTGTTGGAAATGGAAAATTAAATTAAAAAATGGAAAGCGCCCCCTAAAATGGAAAATTTTACTTATCATTTTTTGATTTTAGGACCTAATATTCACAACCTAATAGGTCCCCATAACGCTCGAGTGACTACAAATTTAGCATACCTACTTTGCTCTCCTACCATAATTGAATATAATCTGCTTGGCAACCCTGGTAGAATAATTCTAAATTACACCATTTCTTGAGAAATCTGAATTGACTGAATTGTCTTGTTCTTGTTAAACTTAGGATGGATGTTTTGTGTTCCTAAAGTAGTAAATTGTCTTTGGTGAATGTCTTAATACATTTTCTTCCATTATGGCAAATAATAATTCAATAAAATAAGTTATAGCACACAACTGCCGTTTTATTGGTTACGTTTGCCAAATGTTAATTAACGTTAATCGGTGTGCGTATTTTCTGAAAGGATTCCAAAACTATTTTAAGTAAACACATTATCCCTTATTTATTACTCAATGCGCATGACAAATATAACGTTTTACGTTTAACGTACGTCAAAAAGTAGAGGATCTAAAATCTCTCTAATATAGCGAACTAGGAAGAGTTCATTTATTAAAAAAAATCATTTTGTTTCAATAATTTACATTTAATTTTTAATTTGAATGCTTTCCTTTAATCATAACCATAACATAATCATAACGAATTTAAATAATTTCCTATAATCACAAATAAAAATGTGTACGGAATGATTATTTTTAAAGGAAGCTATATTAATTGATGTTTAATTAATAATTTATATAATTGCGTGGATCTGTAGTTCTATTTCCTTGTAATTATTGAAACACGAAATAATTGTAATTTATATATTCCTCCGAAATCAATGTACATAATTCCTTCTGTAAAGTGGTGTTATATAATTATGGTAATCTAAACTGATCTTTCTGATAGTTTATGAAGAAGGTTATTTTCCTAGCTTCATAAATAAAGTTGATCATATGTCAAGATACTGTGAGATGTAATTCACTGCAACAATTATTAAAGGTTAAAGAGAATCTGAAATTATTAGCTAAATTAACTAAACGTGTATAACCGAGTTGCAATTGCGTATAAGTAGTTCAAAAGTCTAACTTTGCTATAATCCCTAATATGGAGCTTTTGGTTGGAGTTGTAAGAACGAGTGATAGAATGATGTTAGTGAAATTTGTAATTGATAAAGACGTATTGAATGTTGTGTGTGTATGCTCCTCAAACAGGTCTGGGCGAGAATGAAAAAAGAGCTTTCTATGACCAATTAGGAGAAGTTCTGAGTGATATTCCGTCAGAGGAGAAAGTTATAATAGGAGGTGATTTCAATGCACATGTGGGCCAAACCAAGGCAGGATACGAAGCAATACATGGGGGATTAGGCTTTGGAACTAGAAATGAAGCTGGAGATGACATGCTTGAATTAGCAACAGCATTGGATATGGCGATTGTTAACACATTCTTTAAAAAGAGAGAAACTCAACTTATTACCTACAAAAGTGGACAACATCAATCCCAAATAGACTACTTCATGATAAGGAAAGAAGACTTACGTGAATGCAAGGACTGCAAGGTAATAGTTAGTGAGACAGTAAGCCAACAACATAAGCTGCTTGTTCTGGACATCGAAGTAAAAAGCGAAACTAAACAAAAATATCGGAGAGGACCACAAAAAATCAAGTGGTGGTTGCTAAAATATGAGAAAGAAGGTCCATTTAGGAGAAGAATAGTAGAAAAAATATGTTGGAACATGAAAGGAAGCCCTAATACAATTTGGAGAAAAATGGCCAGTAGGTAGTATTAGAGAGACTGCTATTGAAATACTTGGGAAAACGTCAGGAAAAAGGTTTGAGGATAAAGAGACTTGGTGATGGTCAAACGAAGTACAAGGAAAAATAAAAGAGAAGAGAAAATTATACAAAAAGTGGCAAGAAACCAGATCCGACCCAGATCTTCAAAACTATATGGTGGCGAAAAAGGAAGCGAAAGTAGCAGTAGCAAGAGCCAAAGCAGAAGCGTATTCAAACCTATACAATCAACTTAATACCAGGGAAGGCAAAACGAAGATATATAAAATAGCCAAACAGAGAGCAAAGAAAGCCAAAGATTTTAATCAGATTAGATCTATCCGAGATGAAAATAATAAAATACTAGTTCTCGAAAGGGATGTCAAAAAGAGATGGAGAAAGTATATTGACAGCTTATTAAATGAAGAATTTGACAGACAGCCTGTAGAGTCAACGGAGACAGTAGCAGAAATGGTCATCAAAATAACAAACGAGGAAGTGACTCAAGCGCTTCAAAAAATAAAGAAAGGAAAAGCGGTAGGACCAGATGATATTCCTGGGGAAGAATGGAGAGCATTGGGAGAGACAGGAACAAGGTGGCTAGCAGGTTTATTAAATAGAATTATGGAAGTTGGACAAATGCCAGACGAATGGAGAAGCAGTATACTGGTACCTGTTTACAAAAACAAGGGAGATATACAAAAATGTACAAACTACAGGGCTAAAAAACTGCTTAGCCACACCATGAAAATATGGGAAAGAGTAATTGATAGATGGATATACGTGAAGAGACCGAAATATCCGAGACACCAACAGATGCAATTTTCATTATAAGGTAGTTGATGGAAAAATACAGGAGTAAAGAAACAAACGCTCATATGGTATTCATTGATCTTGAGAAAGCATATCATCGAGTTCCTCGAGAGATTCTGTGCTGGGCACTCAATAAGAAAGGAGTCCCTGGTAAATATGTAAAGATTGTGAGGGATATGTATGAGGGAGTAACGAGTAGTGTTAGGACAGGTGTGGGAGAGACTGATAAATTTCATGTGAAAGTAGGATTGCACCAAGGCTCTGTGCTTAGTCCGTATTTATTCTCATTAGTTGTGGACCAGATAACAGCGAAACTGTAATACTATTCACTATAATACTGAATATCAATAAACTGAGAAAACCCTTGCTTAGCACTGTAATTTGCTTCAATTGATTCCGTATTTTTATAGGTACCTATGTAGATCAGGGCCGCCGCTGCCATGTGTGCAAAGTGTGCATCGCACACGGGCGGCCGATTATAGGGGCGGCCAAAAGCAGGCCACTGATGATAATACTTTTTTTAAAACGAAAATAAATTCAAAAAATTAAATAGTGATGATTCAGATATTTATATAAACTCGAATACTCCAAACAATCTAAACAAATATGCCAGAAAATGTTATTTGTTATATGAACTGCCCTTTTGCAGCTGTAATCGTAAAGTAGTTCCGGAAATGCTTTTTAGTTCAAAGTTGCTGGCGGCTTTCGAACTTTAACATATATTTTTATCTACGAGGTCCATATGCGATTTTTTCAAATTGTGAACATTTATGATAAGAGAGTAAGATATCAGAATAGGATACTTTCCAAGAATTTAGATGTTGCTCTCACTGAGTAATAAAAAAGTATTTTTTATTATTCGATGGTTTAAAAAATCTTTTTCCACCTACCTCTACCGAAAGTATACTTTTCCGGACCTGATTGTAGGGAGGAAAGTGACGTCATGGTATTTCATTCATGAAATATAACTTATTGACGCCCTGTACAATATAATAATATATTGTCTATTACGTAAGTATCTTTACATTTTAACGTTTATTTATAAAACACCCTGTATTTTGCAGAATGGTAAAAAACAGTAAATTGTTATTTTGATTTTACAATGTTTACATTAATAATTTGACTTATATTTGACAGTTGACAGTTATATTGTACCTACTTGTTAGTTTTAGTCAGAGTGCGTCCAGGGAGAGTGTAGCCAAGCCCGGAAACCAGAGCAAAATATGGCCGCCCTCAGTGATCACTGGTTGCCCTATTCGCACACAAAAATATAAATTTTACATAACTGTCAGTTGTAAAAAGAAGATTGAGGTTATATAGAAACATTGCAAAAAATGAAAAAATGCAAAATTATGTTTTGATTAAATTAATGTTGTTCTTTTATTAGAACTGCTTGTTTTGAGAAAGTCTGAAGTGCCTATAGATAGTGCAATATTGATTCGGAGAAAAAAGACGTTAATTCATAACAGAACAGAAACTAAATGAATCTGAACCAAATCATTGTAAACAAAATTCTGGTCTCATTATGGATGGGCTGCAATAATTGGTTTCACACTGATTGTGTAAAAATATCATTTGCTTCTTAAAAAGCTAAAACGGTATTGTGATAATTCTATAGAAAAGGTGAGAGTATGAGTTTAAGTCATTTAGGTTCGGATGTGTGGAAGATACTGGGAATAAGATAAGAAGTTGGTCAAAATAGTAAAGCAGAACACATAGCGTGGAAGGAGTTAGTATGGTTATTGTTAATGAAAAGTATAAGCATTTATCAGTTATTCTGCAGGTGGATTCTCCCAGGCATAAACTGTTGCTAGAAAAGGGGGAAGATCAGATGAGGATGCTGGAGCTAAACTGGTCTGTTACTTACAAGATTAGCTTTTGTGATAATTTGCAAAATGTGTTTAGGTGCCTCTTTTAATACTAGTGACATAACCAGTGTTTAAACATGGATTAAAAAATAGTGTGTGTACTTTTATGTATGTAAGTTATACTTACAGTAGACAGCCTCTTAACCGACCGACCTTACACCTTTTTGGATGATACTATTTTTAGATTAGAGGTCATACAAGTTTCATAATTTGTCTTGTGAGTGATATTGTTAATTACATATGTATATACACATCGACATTCGTTTCACTTTATATTTTGACTTAATTTGTTTGAAAATGAATCGTGACCCATGGGAAAAGTTATAGCGGACGGACTATATGTACATACTACTTTTTTGTTTATAGATCATAAAATATATATATTTTTAATAGAGTTACATATGTAATGTCTTTCTGAGGGTGGTTTTAAAGATTTTCGGTTTAACCAACTTTTTGATTATCCGACCTATGGGCAGCTCCCGTCATGGTCGGTTAAGAGAGCGTCTACTGTATATATGATTTCAACTATTTCAAGGAAATAAATAGATTCAAAACAAACAGTTATTTGTAATTTATTTAAATATTAAATTAAATTTTAATACTTACTACTTTCCAAAAAATTTCATTAAAAGAATAGCACAAATTAAAAAATTATAAAACATATATTTACTAAAAACACCAATATATTTTGTTCACACTTTATTTCCACTGATACGTAACTTGAAAGATTTAGTAACTAACTTTATATTGTCTGTGTGCACAATAGTGCATACTGTTAGTTTTATAAAAAAACTCACAACATTTTTCCCAATCGCACCTAATAACTTCAAAAATAGAATCAAGCTAGAAACATAAAGCATAAACGAACTTATAGGTGTTTAATTCAAAATGACAAAAAACATATAAACGTTTTTTGGACAGAAAAGTAATAGACCACTTGTGCGTTTAGATTTGTCAATTTTAATCAAAAGCTAAGTAATGACTGCTAGGTCTGTATGAATTTTTAAGTCTGTATTACTCATTATTCATCACGAATAGCTGGTAATGTATCCACTGGAAATGTATCAGAAATTTCAACACCTCTTCTTGGTTAATGTGGAAGAGACAGATAAAATTTTTGTAGGTTTAGCATTGCTGGAATAAAGCTTATGTTAAGCGATAGTCCATATTCTCCACTTACTGCGGTCACTTTATTAAGTAAGCAGTATCTGTAGGTTTTCATGTGATTCGGCTAAAAGAACTGTATCATCAGCGTATCTCAGGTTATTTATGATCATGCCATTAATTCTAATGCCTATGTTTATTTCATCCATTGTCTTACTTAATATGTCTTCCGAGTACCTATATATTAAATAATATTGGTGAAAGTATACACCCTTGCCGAACACCTTTTTTTTTGTCATTTCTGTTTCTTCTGATGTTATGTCTTCTTTTCTCACTACCGCTTTTTGGCCATAGTAAAGTATATAGCGAGCCTATAAGGGTCCGTTTTTCCTTTAGAAGTATGGAAACCTAAAAACTGTTAATTGTAATAAAATGAATTATTCTATACCTATACAATATTGTGACAATCAATTGATATCGGTCCTGGACAGATAACGAAGTACAGGCATATTTGTGCTCTTCACAATTTGTTAGTTCTTGAGTGGTGAATCAATATCTATGAAATATTTTTTAATTTTTGCATACTGGTAAACAAAAGTATGTTACATCTCTCCTACTGTAAGTAAAACTGTAAACAATTTAAAATGATTGATTTAACATGTAGTGTTACCACTTTAAATTCTTAACCTGTCCAAATCAACCGGAAACAAAAAGCTGACAAGTTTCTTTGCTAGTGACATGTGAGCGACTTTACTAATTTGATTTTTAGGCATTAATATTTATTTTGAATTGACTTTATTTATTTTTAAATAAGAACACTTATATTAATTTAAATACACAGACTTACTTTATATTATTTATTTACCACACTAACTTACAAGAACAATAAACACTTAATAGTATTTAATTTATTAGGAAATACTACACATTATCAAATCTAATTTATATTGTACTTTACAAAATGTATCTAATCAAAAATACCTCCAAATCGTACGCTCTAATACAGTATCTCGTCGTGGCTTTATTAGACTTCTCACTCATTCACAATCGTTGCCTTAAATACTATTTACAGTTTTTCTAGAACAAAAAGAATGATAGCGTCATTTACCTGTTAAAAGAGTCTCCCTTTGATTCTAGAATGAAAATAATATTTACATAAAATAAAGTAACGTTTACATGTATCCAGAAACTGGTGCCAGTCTCACTGGAATGCCAGTGGCATGAAAAATAGACCACCTTTCTATTCAAGACAGCGCTGGCAGACAGCTCTGGACTGGCGCAAAAAAGTGTTTACACTTGAACAAAACCCTATACAAGATAACTCTGCCACATCCTTGGTAGAGGAAGAAATTAGAATAATCACAAGAAACTTCCTTGATGGACAACGGATCATCCAAGTAACGAATCAAGACTGCTAAATACCCCTCCTGGATTTGAAAGGTGACTGAAGAAACCATGGCCAACAGACTTAATAAATTAACTATTTATGTGAACTAATATAAAATATATTATACAGGAGAGTTGCCACATGGCAGCTTCTCCCTCATGTGTTCAACATTCACACCATTTACTTATAGCTTCATGATCAGATGGTAAATTAAATTGTGTATTAAATAAAAAAAATGTCAAAATATTTTTTATACCTAAAGGTGGAGCAGAATCTATTTCCTGAATTTCAGTTATACAATTTTGATCGCTTATGGAAGATGTTTGTTGTCCTTTATATACTTTCTTATTTTGTACACCAATCCTTTTTCTCGGCGATTCCAAATTCAATTCTTGTTCTGCATTACTTCCAATCATTGCAGGAAGTATTTGTATTGTACGATGACCTGATACTAAAGATATAGGAAAAGTCAAACAATGAGGAATGCACATAACTTTCCCCTTGTTGCCATATTCTAAATTTGAAAAAATATATAGAGAATAGTCAGATTTTTTTGATATGCCATTCCTATTACAGGAAGCATTTCATTGGCTAGAATTAGTGACGAGTATAATATATGATGTCATGGTAACTGACGTCTGTCATAATATTGGAGGTTACATTTATAATGTCAAATTATTGTTTTCAATTTATATTTTATTTATTTAGTTTATATTTTAACAATGGTTTATTTTTTAAATAACTTTACTTTCCCTTCCGTATCCTTGATTGGTCGTTTAGGTTCGTAATGGTTTTCTTGTATGGTAGGTTTAGCATTTAGGTTTAGTTAGGCATTAATTTTAAAAAATGTTGCTGGCTAAATGGGCACAGCTTCCAAAGGCCACAAAAGAAGAAGAAAAAATAAACAAACAAAAATCTTACATAACCTTCTATCTAAGCCTTCTATACTATAGGAAAACATGACTGACACTGGGTGCGTTCGGATGACCACAGCGGCTGGACAGCTGAGCCAGCAGTAGCTGTCAGACGTCACCGCTGGAAGTCAGCCGCTGAGAGATTTACTAAGCTTTCCCTATCACAGCTGGATACAACCACTCAGCCGATTTCTGCTGACAGTCAGCCGCTATGGTCGTCCAAACGCACCCACTTATACGCTCTGAGCTTCGCTGGTGTCGCTCCTAGCGGATTACTAATTCAACTTTCACCAGTAATTTTTAAATTTATTATTTAATTTTATCGCTTAATATTTACAATGCAAAAAAGTAATTAGATTGTATTCGATTTTTTAAAAATTTTACTAACTGTTTTAACGTTCTCTTAATGAAATATTAATTTCTTACTTCAGATACATTCACAATTATCGTGTAGATGGCGCTTAGATGATTTATATCTAATTATAATTAGATATTACATAATATTAAAAAAACTTAATTCAGTATTTAAACCGTAAGTATACTTAAGATAAAAATATATACCACAGCTTTGACCAACTAATATTTTTTCTAATTAATGTTTTTAATTTCAATTTTAAATTATTCACTTTGACATTTATGTCAAATTTCCAGTAAAGGTTTACAGACTTGTCACTACTGGCTCTCGCGATTTTTTAATTATCCCCTCTACCTACGAGCTCAGCGTATATTACAGATACAGTTGGAAAAATGAAAGAATATCCATGAACGATCACATCAATCACTTAATTTATGTTTGTTGTCTTTTTCTATAAATAATAAACGTTTGTTATAGAAAAAGATAGGAAACACAAAATAAGTGATCGATGTGATCGTTCATGGGTATTCTTTATTTTTCCCACTGTAGTTATCTTTGTTTCACACTCTTAAAGACAAAGAGAAACAGTGTCACCTGTAGTTGCTGTGGTAAATACATACCGTCGAAAAAATGAAAGAATACCCATGAACGATCACATCAATCACATATTATTCAGATTATCAGATTATTAATAATCTATCTCTCTCATTTATTATTTATGAAAAAAAAAAAACAGCAAATACAAAATATGTGATTGATGTGATCGTTCATGGGTATTCTTTCATTTTTCCGACTGTATATGTTTTTATTTGGCAACAGCGCTTGTTTCCAAACTTAACGGTAGTGAAAAACTAATAAATGAGGAAAAATTTGTTGAATTTGCTTGCCGTCAAGTTTGTATGAGTACCAGTGGGTTATATTTCATTAAATATAATATGAAGTGCATGCCTAATTGTTTAACTTTTAGTTTATCATACTTTAACAATGAATTGGGTGGCTCTCTGATCCAATATAAGTACTGTTATTATTTCCACTAAAAATGGTTACAGGAACAATTTTTTAAATTTTTTGATTTGATTGATATGACACATTTTTAAAATTCTGATCAGTCTGACGTAGAGGACATTTTGTTTGAATAATAGGTTTGTTCTAGCAAACAGTCGAACTAGTCAGCAAACAGTTGGTCAGTGAGAGAACATAATACAGTTACGAGTGCTATCCCCTCTACTCGCGCTGGTCCACTATTCGCTAATGGTTTCAGACCGTTTGAAACTCGTGCTAGAACAAACCGATTGTCTAAGAAACAAATCACAATAACTGAATAAAACAGATTTTCCCACCTACCTCTATCCAAAGTATACATTTCCTGGCCTCATTGTAGGGAGCATAGTCATATCTTTTCTCCCTAGGGAAACAAAGTACTTTTAATCCCTAGGGAGTAAAAGTAAAAGTGATGTTGACGTCATACTATGTCATAGCATAGATGAAATAACTTATTGACACCCTATACTATTACTCTATTTTCTATTAGGTAAGTATCCATACATTTTAAATTTTATTTATAGATGTTGCAAAATGGTAAAAACAGTAAATTGTTATTTTGATTTAAAAATATTTCATTAATAATTTGATAGTTATACTGTACCTACTTGTTAGTTTTAGTTCTCTAATAAATTTTGTTAGTTCTATTGTTGATTGAATACACAAATTCCTGTATTCAATTATGATTCATGTATTCAATCAACAGTTATATAAATATTTTAAAAATGGAAAAATGACTTATTTGAGGGAGGTGGAAAAATGTATAACATGGGAGAAGTGCCTTTTCCTCCCTTGAATGATTACTGTAGTAAACTAGTAAGCTTTATTCTTGGGAGGAAAAGGTGCACTTCGCTCTCTTGTTATACAAATATCTATAGGTGTTAAATTGGTGAATAAACAAAAAACCAATATAAATAATTAAATACTTTCGCTTTCTTCTCTAAATATTGTTGGTACAGCATTGCATTTTAATTTTCTGCTACCATCTTGTCTTTTTTTCCAACTTTTTTCCACATGTCAGAAGTAGTGTTCCTAAACCTTCAAATATTGAATACAATATTTTTTAATGATATAAATATTATAAAGAGAATGCATCAAATGCAAATACTCAATTAATTTTACTTGAAGAACTTACTTCACAAACAACAGCATATTTGTTTGGATCTTGTTTTAACCCTATATTTTTAATCCACACTTTCCGTCGTTCAGATTCTTTTGGGAAAGAATTCATTTTCACATTATTTTTCCCCAATCGACTTCGCAACCTTTTACCTTAGAAGAAGGCATTTTTCAACCTGAATAATAGTAATAGTAATTTAATATTTCTCGATCTATCTAGTTAAGTGAGGTTAAACCAGAACCAGAGTAAACGAAAAATAAACAACTGATCATCTGTTTACCCCTTCCAAATTAATCCGGAAATCTGAGCAAAAGATGGCGGAGCCAATCAGCTTTTAGCGTATACGATGGCAACACTCTTCCAAGACGCACACTGGTTTTAGTTTTAATAAATTTTGTTGGTTAGTTACATAAATAAATTAAGTAAAAATGAAAAATGACTTGTTATTAATTTGAGGAAGGTGGAAAAACCATATGGATAACATGGGAGTAAAGTGCCTTTTCCTCCCTTGAATGATTACTGCCTTCCGCTACGCGTCGGGCAGTAAACTTCATTCTCGGGAGGAAAAGTAGCACTTTCCTCCCTTGTTATACAAATAGCCATTTTATTACTCGATGGTTGCTGTGTTATAATATTCTTCCTTTATGCTTATGTATGGTTATAGATGGGTTATAGTTCAGTCTAAGTTGAGAATTTGATGATTTTAGACACGTTTTTAACGGTGTCTAGTCGGGCAAACTTCGATATACGGGAACACTGGAACAGGGGATGTTTTAATTGTGGAACAGTTTAAAAATTTGGAACGTCAGATTACAAAAACGTTCCATGTATTTTGTCGGACAGAACATCCAATTGATTTGTTACCCTTTCATTAAACTCTCATGCAAAAATCAGACTGCTATTTATCACCTGTCATAAGTCCTGTCATTTGACATGTTCTGCGGGTTCCACTCATTAAAATGCCCAGTTGGTGATAAACACCAGTCTGATTTTTGCATGAGAGTTTAATGAAATGGTAACAAATCAAATGGAAGTTATGTCCGACAAAATACATGGAACGTTTTCGTAGTCTGACGTTCCAAATTTTTAACCTGTTCCACAATTAAAACTTCCCCTGTTCCAGTGTTCTCGTATATCGAAGTTTGCCCGACTAGACACCGTTAAGCTATTAACAAATTTTCAGCTTGCTATTAATCAACTTTTTTTTGGTAGGTACGCGGGATTCAGGTCTATATATTTAAATATATTAGTAAACAATTAAGCATGCCGAATTTTGTAAGTAGTCTTGTAAACAAAACTTACACATGTAGGTGTTAGTGCAAGATTGCATTTCTATAATAATAACTTTTTTTGGTACGCGGAATCCAGGTCTAAAAGTAACGTCGAGATCAGAGCAATTATTATTCATATACGCGTTACGGTGTCCTGCACATTTCTTTAAATACTAGTACCTATGTTGAAACGACTAAAAAAGTGTTGGAAGGGGGCGGCAAATATTAAGTTGCACACGAGCGGCCAGCACTTTAGCGGCGGCCCTGATGTAGATAATATTGTTGTTCAAGTGAGTATTCGACAGTTGTAATGCTATTCACAGAGATACATTCGTATATATGGTAAAAGTAACCTATCGCTTTGCAACAATTGACTTTATTGTCCAAATAATGGTTTATTCAATTGAAAACCTCTGTTTCTTATCGCAGATTCTGATATGCCGTCTTGTTGTGTGTCAATGGCGCAGTGACTCATTGAATGCATGTGACACTTTCAGGTGGCACATAAACATTGTTTTAGTGCAGATTGTTCGCTGACCATAAGCTTCATGTGAAAGTTTTGCAAGATTATTTCAATGATATGTAAATGCTTGGCTCGACCTTAATTTAATTATTATTTCATTCGTAACGGTAATCATCACATATTCGTTTTCATCAAAATATTTCTTTAGGTTAATATCATCCTAACGTGTTGTGTTAGACAGTGTTTTCAGTTAGTCTTTAGTATTATTGATATACTAGTACGTCTTGAATGAAATTAAAATAAAAATAAAGACGATAAAAATTAACGAAAACCGGATAGGTGTGCAAAATTAATAAAAATAAAATATTTACAAAAGAGAAAATAAGTGAACAAGTGAAGCAACAATTGCATTTTATTAGGTAATAGTGATATAAATGAAATAAACTACAGATTAACACACATGTGTTAATGTGTTGTTCTCTCTTCCATAAGTATTTTTGTATAGGTAGATGGCTCTACTCCAGTTGCTTGGGAATAAAAAAGAAATGAAGAAAAATTGTTCACGGGAAGCCGAGAAAATACATTTTTTGAACGTAAAGCAAGAAACCCATTATGAACGCCCGGCACGGCACAGCCCGGTACGGCACAGCCCGGCACGGCACAGCCCGGTACGGCACAGCCCGGCACGGCACAGCACAGGCCGGCACGTCCAAAAACCCATTTGTAACGGCCGGCACGGCACGGCACCGGAAAAATGATCATATATTTTAAAAACTATCGTAAAATAAAAGTTTTTAAAAGACATAAACTACACAATTTTAATGAATATTATATTTATAACTTGAGTCCGATGCATCATACAAAAATGGGTATTCTCTGACACTCTCAATGAAAAGTTCTTCCATATTATTTTATTTCAAAAGAAACAACGCGCTTTCAATTAAAAAATCAACAATATATCTGCTTATTACCAACAATTATGACGCACTGGCGCCGACTGGCCGTTCGACTTCAACAGATTTTATTCTCCTCGGAGAATTTTGGCCGTTCCGTTTGCGTACTGGCTTGTGCCGGCCGAGCCGGCCGCTCATAATGGGTTACGTTGCATTTGAAACTATACAAATGAATTTGGACTGTCCTGTGCCGGGCCGAGCTGTGCCGTGCCGGCCGTTCATAATGGGTTTCTTGATTTAGTGTACCGATTTTGAACTTTGAGATTCTATTTTCTTCAACCTAATTTTTGATTGGGATTTTGGTATTTTTGGTATTTTTCACTCGTAATTCAGATCGTTTTTATTATTATAATTTATGTATGATATGAGTCTCTTGAAGATATGAAAATTAGTACGTAGAAAGAGGACAGAAATAAAAGGGTAATGCTTCGAAAATTACCATCCTATTGTTTATAACTTCGTCATAAATGCCGGTCCATTTTGACCGGTTGTATCTCAGGAACCACTTATCGCAACTAAACTTTTTTTCTATGAAAATAAGCGTTCTTCTACGTCCTTTCCAATACCACTTTCTTAATTTAATTTAATCTAGCAGTTGCTGAGATATTCTATTCGTTTATAAGCCAAAAAATTGTTTATAACTTTAAAACATTCCCGAGGCTGCTCAAATAGTCCAATTTCAATTCTGTAAAGCACGTTAGATAGGTATAGTGCCTTTTATACGAAAATTATAGTTATTCTGATATATCATAATTATTATGGTTATTATTGTGACCGTAAATTGTTAATTAACAATCTAATTATTGCTAAACTACTCGTTTAATTTCCACCTGCTTCTGGAAATACAATATACCAAAAATGCTTTCACGTCACCAAGTTATTTAATTATTAATAAATAATTACATCCCTAAAATTTTAGTTGAAAATAAAAGATTTTGTTGGAAAAACCCGGATTTTCCGAGGAAAATTTTCATTGAAGCAAATCGGAAAAGAGTACCTCTATGCAGAATAAACTTAAAGGTATTTTTATTTGGGTGTTTTTGTTGTATAGTTAAAATCCTCAGAGTTACAGAGCAATAAATGAAAAAAGCAGGATTTCGGAGCGCTAATTTGTTTAAAAAAAATTGCACACCACCTGCGGAGTTTGCCTATCTATATTATTAATATATACAATCATAAGATTCGGTTCCAGCAATAAAATTGCTGGTAAAAAACTTCCTTGTTTTTTTTTCTAATTTGCCCAGAGTAAATAGACAGTTGCCAGTTACGTCATTTGTATTACGTAAGTGGCGCTTAAAAATGAAATACAGATAAAATGAGAAAATTTGTTTTAAATTTTAAAACTTGCAACTTGTCAACTCTGCGATAGCTAATTAGTGAGTTTCAGAAGTGAATTCATTAATATTAATTAATGATTTTGCTTCGGCCTTTCAATCAATGGTTCATTTTGTAATTCATATCGTTGATTTTAGTACTCAATTATGAATTGAAGAGAAAAATAGAGAGTAGACAGAAATTTGTTACAATTTAATAAAGTGAAAGCTTTGCACATTTTGCCACTGATAATACTTCTTGATTGCAGAATCTTTCTCTCGTAAGTGCTGGTCCAATTATTAGGTGTATCTCTTATCGAACGATAATAACTGCACTTGCACATACTTAACTAGTTTTATTTGTACAAAACGTGTTGATTCAATACAAAAAGCTTACATTATCATTTTATGTACATTAGTACCTTATGCAAAATGGCAAGTTCATCAGTATTTGAGTAAAAATTAAAAATACTTAGGGTTTTTTAACGCTAACAACTGTTTGTCCGTCCGGAAGAAAAGTGACACAACCCAAAAAATTTTCTTCTTCTCGATGTACCTGTCCGTGACAAATGTTGGCGATCATTGTAATCTTTATTTTATCTGCAGGAGCGCGGAAAAGCTGCACAGATGTTGTGTTGAGCCAGGTTCTTAGTTTCTTCAACCAGGATGTTCTTCTTCTTCCTGGACCTCGCTTTCCAAATATCTTTCCTTGCAGGATGGCTTGTAGGAGGCCATATTTGGATTCATTGCGCATAATGTGTCTAAAGTATTCTAACTTTCGAGATTTGATGGTGATCAGTACCTTTCGGTTCTTCATCATTCTTCTGAGGATCTCCTGATCTGTGACCCAGTCAGTACACGCGGTTTTAGGAATTCTGCGATATAGCCACATCTCAAATGCTTCTAATGTTGCAAATACTATGGTGTCATCTGCATGCCTGATGTTATTTAGCCGGTACCCGTTTAGTAGAATACCTTTTTCAGTTTCGTGCAAAGCTTCGTAAAATATTATTTCAGAGTAGAGATTTAAAATTAGAGGGGACAAAATAAACTAGCCTAGCCTCACTTCATGCATGATTTTCACATATTCGGTGTGTTGGTTGTTAACGCCTGCTTCTTTTAGTATTTGCATCATCTTGGCGTGCTGTACTCGATCAAACGCTTTCTCGTAATCAACCAGACATGAGTATACGTCGCAATTGACGTCTTTGCATCTCTGGAATAAGACTTGTATTGAAAACAAAGCCTCTCCCGTACCAACAGCATTTATGAATCCGAGCTGGTTGGAGGAAATTTGACTTTCACATAGCTTGTAAATTCTCGTACGGATTATCTTTAGTAACAACTTTAGGAGATGACTCATCAGGCTTATCGTACGGTAGGTATTCTTTTCATTTATTGGCCCCTAGTTTTTTTGGAAGCGCAATAAACTCAGACATCAGCCATTCTGTTGGTATTCCTCCAGATTTGTAGATGTTGTTGAGATGATGTTGTTGTTGAAAAAATGCATAATTCCAGTTATCTTGTTAAATTGACAACAAAAATCTTATAGTTTTACCAGGGGAAGTATCGCATAGATGTTTACTTCCAACTTCGTAAGATGGCGATAGTGTCATTATTCATTTCGCGGTAAAATAATAATTTTTATTCCAAAATGTGGTGTTACAGAAGAATGTTGAAAATTCAGTGGGTTCAAAGGATTTCCAATGTTGAAGTGCTACGACGTTTAAATAAGGAGTTAGAAATTTTGAACAGTATAAAAACAAGAAAACTAGAATATTTGGGTCACATTACCAGAGGAGAGAAATATGAGCTGCTGAGAGTTATTATGCAAGGAAGGATCCAAGGAAGAAGACGCATCTCCTGGCTGAGGAACCTTAGAGAATGGTTTAACTGTAGTTCATTACAACTGTTCAGAGCAACAGCCAACAAAGTGACCATAGCCATTATGATATCCAACCTCCGCTAGGAGATGGAACTTTAAGAAGAAGAATTCCGAAGCAATGACACTTTTGAGTTATTCTCTAACGTTCGACGTGAACGTATCGCTATTTATCACGAAAACCGTTGTATTTCGAGAAGTGTCCTAGGTATTTTTTCGTTAATGTTAAAAAAAGTTACCATCGCTTATTAGAGTACCGGTTATAGGAATATCCCGGTTAATGGAATATAAATTCGAGGTCCAGAAACGTTTCCATTTACTCCTTAATAAATTTATCCGTTTATTGGAATACGTATTAATAAGACAATACCGTTTATTAGAATATATTTCAGGTCAACGAATAAATTTTTACCCATAATTTCGAAATTCCTAAAAATTTAAATTATGTATGTCTTGTACTATAATTTATCGCCAAGGGCTTCGAAGGCCTGTAGTGCTGTTTTATTTATATTATTTGGGTTTGTCAGATAGGTAGTAAATATTTTATTGCGTTGTTATGAGTACCAATTCAATCGTTTACCGACAAATTCAGTCGTAAAATAATGTCCTTTGTCTAGAAACTATACATATTGCCACCCAGTTGCCTGTAATAAAATATTTAAGAAACAGTTCGGCCATCCTGATAGCTTGTAAAGTTATAAAACGTTTTCGGGGTGGCCAAACCCTTGTAAATTTTTCTGATTTTTATAATTCAGAGCAACAAAAGTGACTAGTATTTTATGTAACAAAAAAACAAGCTACAATTACCAATTATTTTTCAAGACTAAATAAATAATTTTCTTATTCTTATTAAGTATATTATGTATTTTAATACGAAAATATTTACATAATCTATATATTGCATACATTTCATATTAATTACTGTATGCATCCACATAATATAATGTAATTTGGTTTTTTAATAAATACGTTACGCTGTTGTATTATTGACATAAAAAGACCTAAAACCATATACATATACATATTAACATAGTTTTTACTATTATTACGTATATTCGGTACACTTATTACGGCTAGCCACCAATGATCGGTTATTAGAATATCCCGGTTATAAGAATATTTTTGCTTGGCACGAAGGCTATTCCAATAAGCGGGTTCGACTGTATTTTAAAAGTGACATAACTCAAAATTTTGATCTTTTTTTGTTAACAGATATCATAGTTTTTTTTGGTTTTGCTTCTTACACAATTAGAAACATTCACTTATCCATGTTCTTCGTTTTTAATGTTTAAATTTTAGAAGTTACCGCTTAAAACTTACAGTTAAATTAAGTTCTAAAATATCCATTTTATCTCTCCTGAAAATAGCAGTTTTTACACTTTTCTTCCAGATGAGTGGGTTGCCTTCTTTTATTCACATTCATCAAGGATCATTTTGTATAGTCAAAGTTTCTGAATGCTTCAAAATGTATTACTTAGATGTATTGAAACACATGATTTTGAAGTTTTCTCGTTTGGAACGAAAAATTACTTCTAGAATTCGTTCAAACAACTATAAAAGTGTATTCATATTCACGGACTATTGTAAACGATACCAAATACTCTAGTTGCATACCTTATAGGCCTGGATCCCGCGCACCAAAAAAGTTGATTAATAGCAAGCTGAAAATTTGTAACTAGCTTAACGGTGTCTGGTCAGACAAACTTTGATGTACGGGAACACTGGAACAGGGGAAGTTCTAATTGTGGAACAGTTTAAAAATTTCTAACGTCATATTACGAAAACGTTCCATGTATTTTGTCTGACAGAACATCCAACTGATTTGTTACCCTTTCATTAAACTCTCATGCAAAAATCAGACTGCTATTACTAACCAATATGATTCCTGTCATTTGACATGTTCTTCGTGTTCCACTCATTTAAATGCCCAGTTGGTGATAAACACCAGTCTGATTTTTGCATGACAGTTAATGGTAACAAATCAAATGGAAGTTATGTCCGACAAAATACATGGAACGTTTTCATAGTCTGGCGTTCCAAATTTTTAATCTGTTCCACAATTAAAGCTTCTTCTGTTCCAGTGTTCCCATACATCAAAGTTTGTCCGACTAGACACCGTTAAGCTATTAACAAATTTTCAGCTTGCTATTAATTGACTTTTTTTTCATACGCGGGATCCAGGTCTATTAGTGGCTAAGAAAAAATAATAATTATACCTATTAGTGGTAAATAGCAGTCTGATTTTTGCATGAGACTTTAATGAAAGGGTAACAAATCAATTGGATGTTCTGTCCGACAAAATACATGAGACCTTTTCGTAGTCTAAGTTCCAAATTTTTAACCTGTTCCACAATTAAAACTTCCCCTGTTCCAGTGTTCCCATACATCAAAGTTTGTCCGACTAGACACCGTTAAGCTATTATTAACAAATTTTCAGCTTGCTATTAATCAACTTTTTTTTGGTACGCGGGATCCAGGTCTATTAATTCATAAGTAGCGACTGTATGTGGGGTAAGACAGTCTGAGAATTATAATTGTTTTAATAAATGCGTTCGGTTCCCGCGTAGTTACTATTGTTTTGATGGGCCTCATATGTTACGCTCCAGAATTTTAAATAATACTTTTGTTTGTCAAACACTGCAGTCATATTAAATACTAATTACAATCTTTCACTTTCTTTAAAAGCAAACAACTATATAACGTAACATTTTAAAATCTAAAGAATTTGGTGGGTAATAGCGGGAAGCATGATGGCACTTCGATATTATTTATAGTTTGGTTGTGATTATGGTTCTGAAGCTATTCTCTGGTAGCATTTTTATGTTTTTTATTTTCTATCTTCCATGGAAATTGTCTAAAAAACTCTAAATGAGAGGTGCAAGGTGGATATCACATACCTAAATAGCATAACTAAGCAAATTGATATTATGTTATGTGCTTTCCACATTGCATGTCTCATTTTAAAAATTAATTGCTCAGTCATTTGACAACCGATTTTAAAAAAATTATATCGCTGGATAGGTAAATGACCGTTTTTTCCAGTTTTTAGGTAAATGACCATTTTTATATCGCTTTTAAATAAAAAATGGCGGATTTTTGAAAAAAAACGTTGTTGACTTTTTTATTAAAACACCCAGTATATTTTTTTGTATCTTGAAAAAACGGTCATTTACCTATCCAGCGATATAAAAATTTTTAAAATCGGTTGTCAAATGAGTGACCAATTAATTTTTAAAATGAGAGATGCAATGTGGAAATCACATAACATAATACATAATATGTATGTATCAGTTGAGTGCTGTTGCGTTTAGTAAATTTAAATTTCCGACTTATCATCGACTTATTTCGTATGCTTTAAATGATGACGCACGGGTAAAGATTCCCGGACTCAACTGTATATAAATTTGCTTAGTTATGTTGTTTAGGTATGTGATATCCACGTTGCACCTCTCATTTTAAAAATTAATTACTTAGTGATTTGACAACCGATTTTGAAAAACTTTATATCGCTGGATAGGTGAATGACCTTTCTTTCAATTTACAAAAAAATATACTGGGTGTTCCATTAAAACAAGTCAACAACGTTTTTTTCAAAAATCCGCCATTTTTTTTTTCGTATTTGAAAGCGATATAAAAAATTCAATCCATTCAGACAAAACTTTTACTACAATAAACCATTTCAGCGAAAACCGCATATTTCTATCTTGAGCCGTTTAGAAGTTATAGGCAGTTAAAATGGGGGAAAATATAAGTGGACACCCGGTATATTACACAAAAAAAGGAACAGTTGGATTGCAAAATAAAGTCTATGTTGATCTACTACCAAAGGACATGAAACATAAAGTTCAGAAATGGTCTTTTATATGAAAAAAAAAATGTTTCACCTTTAATGTATCAAAATGACACTACTTTTGCTAAAAGATTTATACTGGGAACAAACAAAAAGCATAATAATTGATAAACTAACAAATAGCAGATATTTCAAAACGAGCTCAAAAACATTCAAGAAGGCATAAAGGTGAACGAAGGGTTCATGAATAATATTAGATACAAAGATGACGCTGTTATACTAGATAAAAGTTAAGAGCAACTCCAAAATTGCACGGATGCGGTAATACGGGAGAATAGCGCTTTATGTTGAAAATAAATACAAAAATAATGGTTCTTTCCAAGAACAGAAATGTGAATACTAATATAAAACTTTCCAAAAACAAATGAAAATAGAAAAACATCAAGTATCTATGATGCTAGATTTGTAAAATCAAAATGTTAAGCGAATGGCCACACGGGCGATAATTTACGTCGCCGTAAGAGCAGGAAACCCATTGGTTGACTAACTCCTCCACCAATTATTGTAGATGAAATAGGAGTTAGTCAACCAATGTCTCGTCAGGTTTACAGCTCTTACGGCGCCGTAAGAGCTGTAAATCAGAAATTAAATACAGAAATCCTAGAGATACAAACTGGATAGGATATAGGGAGTCCCTCAGCAAGAATCTCGAGGAAAGTATGACCTTGTTTAAAGGTGCAGATGGTATAGATTTGGCGGCAGAAACAGTAAGCGAAGCTATTATGGCGGCTTACCAGGAAAACTGTCCAGAAAAAACAAGGAAAAATACGGGCAGTAATACAGCGTGGTGAAACAACGGCTTAAAGAGGATGAGGTCGGAAGCCGAAGCCTATTTAACAAAGCCAAAAGTAACCAAGATTGGGATGCCTACAGGTATAAGCTAACGCTATATAATAAAGAAATTCGGAAAACTAAAAGGAATTCATGTAAAGAGTTTTGCGAGGAGATTACAGATATCCCGGCCTGTTCTCGAATCCATAAGGTCCTGGCAAAGGATGGTGCTACAACTAAAGAAGTAGGTTTCCTAAAGAAAGCTAATGGCAAATTTACGGACACCAAAGAAGAAAGTCTTATAGAACTGATAAACACGCACTTTCCGGGCTCAACATTTCTGAATGATGCAGATAGGCGAACCAACATAGACCAAAGGCTGATTAGGCCGAGATCTATAGATTGGGAAATAGCCACAGCAATCACAAGACCGAACAGAATTAGATGGGATATAAATAAATTTCGGCCATATAAGTCTCCTGGGACAGATGGCATATATCCGATACTGTTGCATATGGGATTGGAGGTATTGATACCACACCTATGCAAGCTCCTCAAAGCCTGTTTAGCATGGGGAGTCATACCGGAAATATGGCAAAAGGTTAAAGTTATATACTTGCCTAAGGTAGGTAAAGTATCAGGCTTAACACAAGTCATATAGACCAATAAGCCTATCCTCTTTTCTATTAAAAACACTAGAAAGGCTTCTGGATAGATACATCAGGGACGAAGTGCTAAAAGATAATCCTCTAAGCAATCGTCAATACGCATACCAACCTGGTAAATCTACGGACTCTGCATTGGATGAACTAAATAGGCTTATCTCAAAGTCAATGGAGGACAAAGAGATAGCAATGGCCGCTTTTTTAGATATTGAAGGGGCATTTAATAATGTTACTACCAGCTCTTTAATAGGGGCTATGAGTAGACGAGGCGCACCTGCGGTAATTTGCAGATGGATAAGGGCATCCCTGGAGAATAGGATAGTAATATCCACTCTGGGTAAAGCAACCATCAAAGCAAGAGTAAGTGGAGGCTGTCCACAGGGAGGAGTTCTTTCACCTCTACTTTGGGCAACCTTGGTAGATGATCTTCTTAAAAATCTGACAACAGAAAACTTTTACTGTCTAGGATACGCGGACGATATAGCAATCGTTGTCAGGGGCAGGTTTGCCCAGGTGGTGTCTGGAAGAATGCAAGCAGCCCTAAACATAGTTGACGACTGGTGTAGACAAGAGAGACTGATAGTCAATGCTCAGAAAACACAAATCGTCAACTTCACCAAAAAGACAGCACTACAAGGCCTAAAACCACCGGTGCTGGGAGGAAAAGAGATTTCATTTGCCA
Organism: Diabrotica virgifera virgifera; assembly: GCF_917563875.1. Taxonomy (NCBI): domain Eukaryota; kingdom Metazoa; phylum Arthropoda; class Insecta; order Coleoptera; family Chrysomelidae; genus Diabrotica; species Diabrotica virgifera. The sequence continues at coordinate 174,543,139 of NC_065448.1, read as the reverse complement.
AAGAAACAAAATACTTTGGGGTTTATTTTGATCATAGGCTTACATGGAATACTCACATCATAAAAACCACACAAAAAGCTACTATGTCCTTGGGCAGATGTAGAAGAATGTGTGGTAAGAATTGGGGGCTTAACCTCAAAATGACTCTATGGTTATACACAAGGGTTATTAGACCCATGATAACCTACGGCTCGGTGACGTGGTGGACAAAGACGCAGCAAGTGGGAGCAATAAGGCTGCTAGGTAATACACAAAGACTAGCATGCCTGTGTATTACGGGTGCCATAAAAACCACTCCTACAGCAGCGCTGGAAGTCCTACTGAATCTACCACCACTTCATATCTTTGTGCAGGGCGAAGCCAGATCAGTGATGCACAGATTAATCCATGGTCAGCCACATATAAGCCAGGTGCATGGTGCTGACAATAGAAAGCTAATCGAGGAGCTAAAAGCCGATATTGTGATGGGGCAGCCTATCGATGCAACAGCAACGAGATACAGCTTTGACAATAAGTTTAAAATTAATATACCAGGCAGGGAAGACTGGAAGGAAGGTGTACCCATACAGGCGGTTGCTACCTGGTACAATGATGGCTCAAAAACATCGGAAGGTGTGGGAGCTCGCATAGTAGGGACAAATCAAGGAATTCAGTTCCCGGTTAGTCTATCAAAGGATGTCACAGTTTTCCAGGCGGAAATAACGGCAATCCATCACTGCGTGGAAGAAATAGAAAGGCAGCAAAGAACGTTCCGTTCAGTTGCCATCTTCACAGATAATCAGGCAGCGCTTAAGACACTCAATTCTGTAGAGGTCAAATCTAAGCTAGTACGGGATTGTGTGAGTGCGCTAAATAAACTAGGATATCGTAGCAAGGTTACGGTGGCCTGGGTACCGGGGCACGAGGGTCATAAGGGCAATGAAAAAGCAGATGAAATGGCCAAACAAGGCTCATCAATGCCATTATTTTTCACTTAAAACAAGGAGGGCAGTCCAGCACTCTGAATCGACAATTTTCGACTCTTATTGGAGATTGGAGTCATCATTGAAGAGGCGTAGGCCGGCTGCTCTCTGCTCGAAGTGACCAAACCATGAAAGTTTATCCCCGCATTGCAACTGACGTGTATGGAGTAGGTGACTAGCGTCATCTGGCAACTGAAAGGTAAAGTTTTCAATCCTAATAGCAACATTAATAATATTGAAAAATATTAAAAATATTACTAAACGATTTTTAAATTGAAAACCTATTGGTCCATTTCCCTGGTAACACCTCTATTGCTTCTAAAATTTGTAAGCCAGATGGATACTAGTTATTCTATATATCATAATTATTGTGGTTATAATAGCGACCGTAAATTTTTAATTAACAATTCAATTGTTGCTAAACTGTTCATTAAATTCCCATCGTCTTTTGGAGTTATTATCTATATGAAAATAGCGTTTATATTACCAAGTTATTTAATTATTGATAAACAATTACTTATCTAAAATTTTAGTTAAAAATTAAAGATTTTGTTGGAAAAACCCACATTTTCCGGAGAAAATTTTCGTCGAATTAAATCGGGAAAAACACGTCTCTATGCAGAATTTAATTACGGTGAATTTTTATTTGGGTGTTTTTGGTGTAAAGTTAAAATCTTTGGAGTTATAGAGCAAAAATTTAAAAAAACACGATTTTCGGGCGCCATTTTGTTTATAAAAAAAGTAGCACACTATCTGCGGACTTTGCATACCTACATTATTAATATATACAATTATAAGATTCGATTCTAGCAATAAAATTGCTGGTAAATAACTTTTCCTTGTATTTTGCTAATTAGCCCAGAGTATTATTAGTTTTCTCAGGATTCGAGAAAAATGCTTATATTTAAAATACATTGAAAATTTTGACAGGCGTCAAAATGTTCCTTTCGTCTTAAGTTGTCTTTTCCCACCATTTGGTATTCTTTTTTTTTTTTCGTTTTTGCTTTGTTTATTATTTCATGTATGATCAGGTTGAACAATAGACTGATCCGTAGAAGTCGTGTTCAATCTGTTTTGAGAAGATCTCCCAGTGTTCCCTTGTTATTTTTCTGACCAAGACCAAAGTATTTGTTTTATTTTGGATCCGTTTATAGTACAGTACAACCTCTTTAATGCGGACCTCGTTCATCCGGATGTCCGGATTATCCGGATCAATCCGGAATGAAAAAATAAAAAAAATAATTTTTATAATTGTATGTATGTATGTATGTACATAATCGTACATAATAATATGAAACATCACCCAAAATTAAAACAAAGGAAGATCAATGACTTTTTTGTAAATAAAAACTAATGCTCGCGTAAATCATATAGGGTGTAAATATAGTAAGTTATCGTTTCACATGTAGTTTTATTAACCTTATTATATTTCCGGATTATCCGGATTTTCGATTTACCGGATCGCTTCCGGTCCCAGTTAGTCCGGTTAAACGAAGTTGTACTGTAGTTGTATGCCTGTTGTGTTGTAGCCAACCTGCAGTGAAGAAGACAGCATCACATGCAGAAGATAGGTTGTTTTATAAATTTTTAATTCAAATATATCTAGCCATATTGCATTACAACGCAATTTTACATCAAATTTACATGCAATCTTCTCTATTATTTCAATGTCAAATGTTACTGAACTCGTTTATGTATTATTTTGTTACTTAAGTATACATAATAACATATTTGGATTGAATCTAAATATAAAAAAGTGTGCAATCTCCGTTTTACAATCGATGTGGCTTATTACGAGTTTGTCGATTATAGGTTTGGAAATTCCCTGAAAACCGTTCTCAACATACAAAATATTGTCATAAAATCACCAATCTGCGTATTCTGATAAAAACCGCATTGATTAAAGAAATTTATGGGAGACAAATTGCCACAACTAATTATAAACATAATTTTGGTTACATAGATCATAGACGATAAGGAATTAAATAGTGATGCATATTCAGGTTTTAGATGGAAAATCCGGGTAAGATGATGAAAAGTGCCCCCAACTCGATTCGAATTCCATATAGGTCACCGTTTAGCATATAAAGTGAAACTAACTTGCTGAAATTTTTAGCCCCCTAGGTGGTCATGTGGCCCACCTAGAGCCTAATTAGTATTTTTATGTTTTTATTTTTTATCTCAGCCGCATCGAGAACTAGCGAAAAACTTTAAATAAAAAAGTTGTAAGCTTTAAAAAGTTCTGTCCGAAATTTTTTTTTTTAGTTTTGGCGACAAATTTAAATTTTAGAACGATTTTAAAATTTTAAATGAGTATAAAAAAATAACTAAGACATACACACACCGGCAAAATTAGCCGAACACGTTAAAAATGGGACATGTTTGATGTCTTGTATTTCATAAACCAGTGGTCCGATTTGAGTGATTCTTTTAGTATATTATAGCCTTATTATTTAAGAATATCGCTGGAATAATATTGTTGCTAGACAGGTAAATACCATTTTATACCGGGTGTACCAATCATACTGTGTTTTTTTCTTAAACTTTGGAACACCCTGTGGAATATTCTAGCATATGTAAAATATTAGAATTATTACTCGATTGTAGATTTAGGCTTGCTTAACATTTTCCTTTTCGATTCATTTAATTATGTGGGATAATAAAAAAGTTATGTGCGATAACAACTATCCATGTTTTTCATCAATAAATCCTCATAGTAGGGGAGGAAAGTATACTAAATTTGCAGTTACTCGAGCGTTATATGGACCTATTGGATTGTGAAGAGTATGTGCTAAAATCAGAAAAAGGTTAAGTTAAGTTTTCCATAAAGTGGGGGACTTTTTATTTTTTAATTTAATTTTCCATTTGAAACAATAATTTTTCTCCGATTAGAGCGCTATCTATCCATAATTCGAAAAAATATGTCGAATAAAAGTTGCTTATTTTTACGCAAAGAATCCAAATCTGCAATAAAAATTGGGGGTTCCTATTTAATATTTTAAATTAAATCCCCCACCCCAACTTCGTGGGGGCTCGTGACACCCCAAGGAGAGGGGTGGGGGTAAATTAAAAATTATAAAACGAACCCTGCGATATTTTGCGAAATTAACATCAGATCGTAAAACTGCAAAATACAACTATTCAATATTTTTCAAAAATCTACCAAATGGCACCAAACACGACCCCCCACAGAGGTGGGGTGGGAGGTTACATTAAAATATTAAATAGGAGCCCCCAATTTTTATTGCAGATTTGGATCCTTGACGTAAAAATAAGCAACTTTTATTCGCAACATTTTTTCCTATTATGGATAAATGGCGCTATAATCGGAAAAAACGATTGGTGGAAATGGAAAATTAAATTGAAAAATGGAGAGTCCCACACTTTATGGAAAACTTAACTTAACTTTTCTTGGTTGTAGCACCTACTCTTCACAATCCACTCCAGGTCCCAAGAACGCTCGAGTAATTGCAAATTTAGCATACTTTTCTCCCCTACTATGGGGATTTATTGATAAAAAACATGGCTAGTTGTTAAGGCACATAACTTTTTTATTTTCCAACATAAGCAAATGAATCAAAAAAGAGAATGTTAAGAAAGCATAATTCTACAATCGAGTTTTAATTTTAATATTTTATATATGCTGGAATATTCCACAGGGTGTTCCGAACTTTAAGAAAAAAACACAGTATGCTTGTTACACCCGGTATAAAATGACATTTACCTGTCTAGCAACAATATTATTACACCGATATTCTTAAATAATAAGGCTATAACATACTAGAAGAATCACTCAAATCGGACCACTGGTTTATGAAATACGAGACATCAAACATGTCCCATTTTTAACGTGTTCGGTTAATTTTGCCGGTGTGTGTATTTGTTTTCACGAAAAAAATATATAACGTGTATTTTTGCATAATATTTCATACTAAATTTTTTCAAATTTTTAAAATTGGTGAAACGCACCTTTAAAAATAAAAACCACATTTTTTCGGTTTCTTTTTCGTTTTTTGATACAATTTTATACATATTTTTCAAAAAAGGTAACACCTTCACTAGAATAGGTAAAAAACTGAAAAATAATTGGGGTTTGCTTAAGAGGAAACAGTAGCGATCAACAGGTAGCCAAAACGCGTTCCAAGATTGCTGCTGTAATTTTGAATATTTTTTCGAGATATTTGGCACACGTATTCGTAATATAATAAAGAATGGCGGTACAGAGCCCAATTTGAAAAATATATTAATATGTGGAAATTACTCTGTAATTAAATACAATATTAAAAAAACGAGCCTGTACCGCCATTAAGAAGAACAAAAAAATACACTTTCTTCAAATAAACTTTTTTATCTGATGCCTAGATTTTGTGTCATTTTGGATCTACTAAAATTTTTTATTTCATTAGTAGTTCCAAAATGACACAAAATCTAGGCATCGGATAAAAAAGTTTATTTGAAGAAAGTGTATTTTTTTGTTCTTCTTAATGGCGGTACAGGCTCGTTTTTTTAATATTGTATTTAATTACAGAGTAATTTCCACATATTAATATATTTTTCAAATTGGGCTCTGTACCGCCATTCTTTATTATATTACGAATACGTGTGCCAAATATCTCGAAAAAATATTCAAAATTACAGCCGCAATCTTGGAACGCGTTTTGGCTACCTGTTGATCGCTACTGTATCACCTTAATAAAAATTTTTTGTAATGCCATCCATTTTCGAGATACAGGGCGTTAAAGAAAACAAAATTTAAACATTTTTTACGATTTTGCCGAAACTACTGGCAACATTGTAATAAAATTTGGCGAGGTTTAAGAGGTAGTTGTTGTGCATTTTTTGACATACAATTAAGAATTGTATATTTATCATTGGGGCGCATACGGGTAATGGTTTGAACTTTTTAAAGAAAAAATATAGTACGCCACTAACATATTTCAAATTAATAATCTTTTTTGAATTCCTCGTTCAATTTGTGACAAAAAATCTGTCTTCCTATTTTTTCATACGACGCGCCATTTTATTCAAATAATAAAACATCTTAACCCTTACAAAGTATTCGAACTTCTATTAGTAGTTGCTACATCTACATAAATTCGTACATCCATTATAAAAACTAATTCGAATACTTTGGAAGCGTTAAGATATTTTATTTTTTGCAGCAAAACGGCGCCTCGTAGGAAAAAATGAGAAGATAGTTTTTTATCGCAAATTGAATGAGGAATTCAAAAATGATTGTTAATTTGAAATATGTCAGTGACGTACTATCTTTTTTTCTTTGAAAAGTTCAGACCATTACCCCTAAGCGCCTAAGCGCGCCAATGATGAATATCAAATCATTAATTGTATGCCAAAACATGCACAATAACTACCTCTTAAAACCCGCCAAGTTTTATCACAATGTTGCCAGTAGTTTCGGCAAAATCGTAAAAAATGTGTAAAATTTTGTTTTCTTCAACGCCCTGTATCTTGAAAATGGATGGCGTTACAAAAAATTTTTATTAAGCAAACCCCAATTATTTTTCAATTGTTTACCTACTCCAGTGACGGTGTTACCTTTTTTGAAAAATATGTATAAAATTGTATCAAAAAACGAAAAAAAAAACCGAAAAAATGCGGTTTTTTATTTTTAAAGGCACGTTTCACCAATTTTAAAAATTTGAAAAAATTCAGGGTGAAATATAATGCAAAAATACACGGTATATATTTTTTTCGTGAAAACGAATGTCTTAGTTATTTTTTTATACTCATTTAAAATTTTAAAATCGTTCTAAAATTTAAATTTCCCGCCAAAAATTAAAAAAAGAATTTTTCGCACAGAACTTTTTAAATCTTACAAATTTTTTATTTAAAGTTTTTCGCTAGTTCTCGATGCAGCTGAGATAAAAAATAAAAACATAAAAAGCCTAATTAGGCTCTAGGTGGGTCACATGACCACCTAGGGGGCTAAAAATTTCAGAAAGTTTGTTTCACTATATATGCTAAACGGTAACCTATATGGAATTAGAATCGAGTTGGGGGCACTTTTCATCATCTTACCCGGCTAGGCCCTTTATTTGACGTTTCGACTTTAACTTCGGAAGTTGTAAATCGTTATCAAAATACAAAAAAAAATCTAGTAATTTAATTTTATCTAACTCAGTCATACTGGCCATTCAGACATATTATAATATACATTATTTTAAAGTAGGTGACTTTAAAATGATATTGTCAGTTCATTTGATTACATGAAATCAACTTTAACTTAAGAATATCTGTTATATTTAACATTTTAAAATTATTTGAATTTTTTTCTCAAATTTTGCAGTAATTTTAATTAACCAATAATGTGGATACCTACATCATCTATTAAGATGTAAAATATCAATCAATGTTTCGAAGCAAATGAAAAAAGGATTAAAATTTATCATTGTCAATAATTATTTCAGTTAAAACGTATATTTCTGGCTGTTTGGATCTGTAAACATAACGCAATTGAAATTCTTGGAAAAACGTCAGGAAAGAAGTTTGGAATAAAGAGACTTGGTGGTGGTCAATCAAAGTTCAAGAAAAAGAGAAAAATATATAAATAAACAGTGGCATGAAAATAGCTCGGACTCGGACACAGATCTTTGCAAACCATACAGTCGCCAAAAATGAAGCGAAAGTAGCAGGTAGTAGTAGCAAAAGCTAAAGCAAAAGCGTATCTATACGATCAAATTGATACCAGCCAATGAGAAACAAAGATATATAAAACAGCCAAACACATAGCAAAAACAAATGATTTTAATCAGATTAGATGAATGCTAGTAAAAAAAATAAAATACTAGTTCACGAAAAGATGTCAAAAGAGATGGACGACAGTTTATTAAATGAAAAATTTATCTATAAATTTTTTTAAATGAAAAAAAAAGTTAAAAGGTAAAGGTAAAGTTTTCAATCCTAATAGCAACATTAATAATATTGAAAAACATTAAAAATATTACCAAAAGATTTTTAAATTGAAAACTTATTGGTCCATTTCCCTGGTAACACCTCCATGGCTTCTAAAATTTGCAAGCCAGATGGATGCTGCAGTGAAGACAAGAGGGAATTCTAAAAAGTTGCAATTCTGGCTTCTGGTTTTGCCTTCGCATTGCAACTGAATAAAAAATGGTATACATTTTTATTGAAGAAAAGTTCTTTATTCATAAAGTTTATTAAATGAAAAACCAGTTGAGATAATGCAGACAGTAACAGAAACAAATTGGCTAACAGGTTTATTTCATATAATTGTGAAAGTTGGCCAAATGTCAGTTGGCCAAAGGTAAATGAAATTAGTGCCTGTTTACAGAAACAAGACAGATATACAACAATGTACATACGGCCGAAAACTACTTAGTAACACCATGAAAATATGGTAGAGAATAATTGATGAACGGACACATCATTTTTCTTAAATTGCCATATTATTATCCTCAGTGGAGGTTGGCTCCTATAGTTGCAAACTCTTCTCTGTTTTTAGCTGTTCTTATTAGCTGTTCAAAATTTAGCCCTATTCATTGTCGGTTGTTCCTTAGCCACGATAGTCTTTTCCTTTCTAGTCCTCTCTTTCCCTCGATCTTTCTTATCACTATCAGTTGATCATATTGGTACTTATTTTTTCTCAGTACGTGGCCTAGGTATGATGTTTTTCTTTCACTGTGCTGAAAAGTTTTCATTCCTTGCCTCTTCTATGCAGCACTTATTCGTTTGAGATGTGCGATGTCTATAAAATTTTGAGGATTCTCCGGTAGATCCACATTTCAAAGGCCTCCAACGATACGTGAAGAAATCGAAATATCCGATAATCAGTTTGTCTTTATACAAACCAGATCAAGACCAGATGCAATTTTCATTATATAATTATGTCATTAAATCATGGGTATTTCATGGAAAAAAAGAAGAACGAAGAAACAAATGATTTCTAGAATAACAATTTGAATAACGTTTAAACTAATTAATGGATCGAGTTGAAATTTTAGAGGTTTGTTAAGCACTATAATCTACCCTTTGAGAGCAATTACTATTGAGAGCTATAAAATTTATAAATAATTAACGATTTTGCGAAATCCTGAATACGTTTAAATTTTGTGTATTTTCTTGGAGTACATACATCTATTTGCCAAAAGAAAACAGCTGGCCTAATATTTTTGCAAAATGTAATGGCTTAGATCGTAGACCAACTCTGGATGGTCTTCCAAAAAATAGGTTTCCCCTAATAAAATCATCCTAAATATAAATAGCATCCTTAAATTTCAAACGATGTTAGATCCCTTCTACTTCTATCCCAATAAAATGGACAATGGAACCCCGATAAGTCGGCCTCCGATAACCCGGAAATCCGGCTAACCCGGACTGATTTTCATCAGACAAAACAAACGTTTTTTCACTTTGACTGAGTTTTTTACCAAGAAATGAACAATACTGTATACAACTTTACGTAATTTAGACGTATTGTCCATATGTGTTTCGTGTTTTCGCAATTATAATTGAGCTTACCTGTAAGTATACAATGTTTTATTAATGTTTACCATATTCTCCGGCTAACCGGATTTTCGATAACTCGGATCAGCTGCGGTCCCGATTAATCCGACTTATCGAGGTTCCACTGTACTAAAATATTGACGAAATGCGTAGATTCAAAGGTTCGTTGTCCCGCAATTCATTATTACTAGATTCATTATTAAGCAGATAACAGATCAGTCACCGGAGTGAAACTGTTGTAATAAACAAAAACTTTTTGTCACAGAATTTTGTGTGAAAACAACAAATCAATTTTTTTTGTACATCAATTGTCAACAAATATATTTATAACCTAAAACTCTTTAATCTTTTATTAACGCTACAATTATGTACTTCCTCTAAGTTATCATATTATAATTTGCGTCCTTGGGCCCATTAAAAAAATTATTACCTCCCTCATTAGACTTTTTTTGTTCAGTTATTCATGTAGAGTCGGACAACCTTTCTATTTCGGAAAATTTCCGGGGGGGGGGGAGTTTAGTAAATACACTCACCGGCACGAAAAACGGGCACCTCAAAAAATGGGTCATTTTTGATGTCTCGTATCTCCTAAACCTATTGTCCGATTTAAGTAATTGTTTTAATATGTTATAGCCTTATTCTTTAACAATATCGCTGTAAGAATATTGTTGCTAGACAGGTAAATTTTCATTGTATACCCGGTATACCAATCAAACTGGGTTTTTTTCCTAATTTTCACAACACCCTGTGGAATATTGTAGCCTTTATGAAATATTGAAATTAAAACCCACCTATAGCCCCAGGTTTTCTGAACATTCTGTTTTTTTTTTTGTTCATTCGCTTATGTTGGATAATAAAAAAGTTAGGACTTTAACAACTAGCTATGAATGTTCATTATCAATACAGGGTGTTTCTAAATAAGTGCGACAAACTTTAAGGGGTAATTCTACATTAAAAAATAATGACCGTTTGCTTAATAAACCTATGTTTGCAAACGCTTCGTTTCCGAGATACGGGATGTTGAATTTTGGCTTACAAACTGACGATTTATTTATTGCTCTAAAACCGGTTGAGATATGCAAATGAAATTTAGTAGGTTTTAAGAGGTAGTTATTCCGCATTTTTTGACATACAATTAAGAATTTATATTTACCATTGGCGTGCATACGGGTCATATTACCCGGTCATATTACCCGCATGCACGCCAATGGTGAATATGACATTTTTAATTGTATATTAAAAATGCGCAATAACTACCTCTTAAAACTTACCAAATTTCATTTGCATATCTCAACCGGTTTAGAGCTATAAATAAATCGTTAGTTTGTAAGAAAAAATTCAACATCCCGTATCTCGGAAACGAAGCACTTGCGGATATAAGTTTATCAAGCAAACTGTCATTGTTTTTTAATGCAGAATTACTTAAAATATAAGTTAGTCGCACTTATTTAGAAACACCCTGTAGTGATAAAGAACAAAGCTAGTTGTTAAAGTCCCTAACTTTTTTATTATCCCACATAAACGAATAAATAAAAAAACAGAATGTTAAGAAGACCTAAGGCTATAGTTGGGTTTTAATTTCAATATTTTATGAACGCTAGAATATTCCACAGGGTGTTGTGAAAATTGAGAAAAAAAACCCAGTTTGATTGGTACACCCGGTATACAATGAAAATTTACCTGTCTAGCAACAATATTATTACAGCGATATGGTTAAAGAATAAGGCTATAAGATATTAAAAAAAATACTTAAATCGTACAACAGGTTTAGGAGATACGAGACATCAAAAATGACCCAGTTTTGGGGTGCCCATTTTTGGGGTGCCCATTTTTGGGGTGCCCGTTTTTCGTGTCGGTCAGTGTATAAAGGTTTCTAAACTTTGGTGCGTCTAATAACTGGAGTACCCTTAAAAATTTTCGGACAATATTATCAGTAAATTGTAACTATTTTTATCAAACAATCCTGCAAAAACTCATCATTTATGACTTCATAGTGCGCCCCTATAGGGTGGGCACACAGGTGGGCGCCCCACAGCTGATTCTTGCAGGATTGTTTGATAAAAATATTTACAATTACATAACTGGTAATATTACCTGACAAATTTTTAGGGTACTCCAGTTGTCGGATACACCAAAGTTTAGAAACCTCTATAGTTACGAAACGCCCCTTCCGAAAATTTTCCGAAATAGAAAAATTGTCCGTCTCAACATGAATAACTTAACAAAAAAAAAATCTAATGAGGGAGGTAACAATTTTTTTAATGGTGGGCCCAAGGAACTAGACTTATTATTAAACAGACAACAGATCAGTCACTAGAGTAAAACTGTGACTGTAATAAAATAAATATCATAGAATTTTCTGTGAAAACAAGAAACCAATTTTTTGTACATCCAGGGCCGCGCCGTCCACGTGTGCAATGTGTGAGGCGCACACAGGCGCCAGCAATTAAGGGGCGCCACTAGAGTTGTTACAAAAATTTTACGCAGGTCAAAACAACACTTGCCCATTTAACGTCCTTAAATATCTCAACTTCAAAGGTAGGTAAATTACGTATTGATTTATACAATCTGCATAAACAAGGAAAATCCTATAAAGACATGCAGCCACCGGTCCAGCAGAATGTATGCTTTAAAGCTATTGCACAAAAATTTGATAGAAATGTATTATGCTTTAGGTGATATAACACATTCGGATAAATTTGATCTTAATTCAAAATATCAAACTAGTGGTAGGGGAGCAAAGTATGCTAAATGTGCAGTCACTCGAGCACTTTGGGGACCTATTGGGTTATGATTATTAGGTCCTAAAACCAAAAAAAGTTAAGTAAAATTTTCCATTTTAGCGGGCGCTTGCTATTTTTTAATTTAATTTTCCATTTCCATTAATTGTTTTTTCCGATTATAGCGCCATCTATCCATAATTCGAAAAAAGGGTTCGAATAAAAGTTGCTTATTTTTATGCAGATAATCCAAATCTGCAATAAAAAATGGGAGTTCCCATTTAAAATTTTAAAGTAACCCCCCACCCCACCTCCGTGGGGGGTCGCGTTTGGTACCATTCAATATATTTTTCAAAAATATTAAATAAGTGCATTTTGCAGTTTTTCGATGTGATGTTTATTTTGCTAAATATTGCGGGATTTGTAATTAAAATTTTAAATTTACCCCCCACCCCTCTCTGTGAGGGTTCATGTTTGGTATCTTTCGATAGATTTTTGAAAAATATTCAACGTGCAGTTTTTAGTTTTTCGATCTGACGTTCATTTCGCGAAATATTCGCTTTTTTCTTGTGAAACTTTGTGACTCACCAATTTCCTTACGCCCCGCTCAAATCGTCAGATTTTTTAAATATACACTGTTTTGCATGTACTTAACTTACCTTATCTTAATCTGACAATTTCGAGTATTTTTAAGGATAGATTTTTATTTTCGGGCCCCCCTAAACGAACTCCCCTGTGTTAAGAGCCAATATATGGCAGAGGTACATCTGCAGGGTACCACGTTTCTCCCCATATGATAATCTGACGCGCTCGAGTAACTGCAAAAATCCCCGCTTGGGCTCCCCTACCATAGTATAGATATTTAGGAGATAAAATATCAACATTTACATTCATATGCTCAGTCCACATATAGGTATGGTATGAAGTTCTGATGAAAGTTAACGTCGTTAGCAAAGTTTTACAATCAAAAACAATCAATATGCAGCCTAAGTACCTTAAATGCTTTAAGAGTTAAGGACGTAGGCGCAAAATTTCGCACCGATGTGTTTTAAATTAATTTATTTATTTTTTCAAATTCTGAGAAAACTAATAGCTAGGTGTTTTTGAAAAATTTAAACCTAGAATGAAAGATTGCATTATTACCGAGGGCCGAAAGTCCCTGAAAACTTCTATAATGTTTATTTTATTAGGTTATAGGGGTAAAAAAATTTAGTGTGATTTTTAATTTCAAATATCTCAAACTTTTTGTTTATTCTAAGGGACTTTCTGCACTCGGTAATAATGTAATCTTTCATTTTGGGTTTAATTTTTTTTTAAATTCTTATTAGTTTTCTCAGAATTCGAAAAAAAATGAATTCATCTAAAACACATTGGTGCGAAATTTTGCGCCCACGCCCTTAAAACAATTCTTGCTCTAGTTTCGGATAGATAGCAAATTTAATGATGTTATTACTACAGCAAATGAAACTGCAGAGAAACTGGATGTGGAGCCCAGTTTTTAACCAGACACACAGCTCTGCGTCGGAATAAAAGCAAACAGGACCTCGATTTTTGACCCTTCACTTCGTTATCGAACGTATTCGCTTCGTATCTGTTTAGTATACGAAGCGAGTACAGATACGAAGCGAATACTCTCGATAACGAAACGAATCGTCCAGTTCGATTACGAACATAAAGACGAACTGATTTTGTCTCCTAAAATGGCATACAAAGTTCATTTCTTTTATTGTGTTCTCAACCAAGCATTAATTTCAGTAAATGAAAGATTTTCCATATTGGAAAATCCTGTTGATTCTTTCAAATTTTTATATAATTTAAACCGCAGTACAGAACACTCACAATTAAAACTTTTGTGTAGAAATTTGTAAAAAATGAGATTTAATGATCATCTAAATATAGGGGGAGACGATTTAATTGAAGAAATTATACAGCTTCAGCCTTTGTTAAAAGAATTAAATAATGTTTGTCAGATTTTAAAATTTATATTTTTAAACGAATTTACTGCAGTTAACCCAAATTTAGCAATAGTTCTTCGCATTCTGCTCACTCTGCCCATACCCCATTATCTGATGCCACTGCTGAGTGAGCTTTTTAAACTGAAACTTAAAATCCTTTGAAATCGACCATCAGTCAAGGGCGGTTGATAAATTATTTATCTGCCATCTCTATATAGTCGTCAGTGTTAAATCAAATTGATATTTACCATATTATAAACAGATTTTTGACGCGAAAAGTTAAGTTTTTATAAAATAGCTAAGTATTTCATTTTTTCCTACCTATATCTTTAGTTTTTTATGCTGTTATGCCAAAGATTTATTTTTACTTAATTATTATTAGGTCTGGATCCCGCGTATGAAAAAAAAGTTGATTAATAGCAAACTGAAAATTTGTTAATAGCTTAAGGGTGTCTAGTCGGATAAACTTTGATATATGGGAACACTGGAACAGGGGCAGTTTTAATTGTGGAACAGGTTAAAAATTTACAACGGTCAGACCACGAAAGCGGCACATTTATTTTGTCCGACAGAATAGACTTAAACTCTCCGAACAGACATTAAACTCTCATGCAAAAATCAGACTGCTATTTATCGCCTGTCATAATTCCTGTCATTTGACATATTCTACATGTTCCACTCATTAAAACGCCCATTTGGTGATAAATAGCAGTCTGATTTTTGCATGAGAGTTTAATCTCTGTTCGGAGAGTTTAAGTCTGTTCTGTCGGAAAAAATACATGTGCCGTTTTCGTGGTCTGACCGTTCCAAATTTTTAACCTGTTCCACAATTAAAACTGCCCCTGTTCCAGTGTTTCCATATATCAAAATTTGTCCGACTAGACACCCTTAAGTTATTAACAAATTTTCAGCTTGCTATTAATCAACTTTTGTTTCATACGCGGGATCCAGACCTATATAACTTACTTTAATTTCCTGTTGCATGTGTAAGAATTTTTAGTTATTTTTTTTGGTTACAATAAATAATTGTTCATTTTGGGCGCCATCAAATGTTTTGCACACAGGCGCTACCACGTGCTGGCGCGGCACTGTGTACATCTAATTATTATTGTCAAAGAATATATTTATAATATTATATTACTCTTAATTTAATCTTTTGTTGATGCTACAATTATGTCATTCTTCTATAAGTTGTCATATAATTTTGCTTAAAACTAATATTAATATAATATACAAAAAATAATTAATGTAATTTTGAATGTTCACATGTATAAAGAAAGTTATTTCAGTATAAAAGTATTTAAAAGTGGGGAGAGAAAGGTGAGATGCAGATGGTTTTAATAATTTGGCAGACCTTGATATTAAGTAGCAAAATATGGATGTAATACAATAATAACTTTTGAAATAACTTAAAAGAATATAGGTACACAAATATTGTTTAATATGTTATCCCATAATAGTATAAAAGTATGTATAATTAAAGCCTAAAATGTAAATCATAGCATAAATTTGATAGATGAGCAATTTTCACGAATGACATTATATTGTATGTCAACAAAACAGCTACAAATAGAGCTCTTTACGTGCATACTATGTCTTATTTGCCATGCTAGACTTGTCATGTGTGTCTACATACTTTAACGACATATGAAAGAGTGTTACAACGTCTGTTCATACGTGAAATAGAAAGAAATCTCACCATTGTCAGTAGGCGATGAACCACAACTTTCAGCTGTACTCCCCTGTATACATTCCTGAGTCGTTCCGTCCGACACAGCCACTAATAACACAAAACCTAAGAAAACCACCAAGTACCGACGTGTCATCTTGTCACACACCCCGCTAATTACAGTTCAAAATAAAAAGAATGAAAAGTCGAAAACAGATCACATCACTGAGTGAAATTATATTAAAAAATGTACGTCGTCGGCCGACCAGCGTTCTGTTTCTCTCGTATTATTATGGTACTGCCAATGCTTCAGCGTGTCCTTACCTCACCTTCTACCTAGTGGGGTACAGGTAGAAGGCACCCACCGTATTCGAGCGGTACCCAAGACAAGACGTTGCTGCGTTGGCCGGGTACTTACATAGTGGGTCATCTTAAGAATATCCGCTCATTTCAATCAAAGTCTACACCGCGGACTAGAAAAGTGTTTTCTGTGAATCTTCAGCTTCTCAGTAAAATAATGTTCTGTTACTCTGAGAATATTTCGTATACCTGAAGATAAAATACCCTGACAAAGAAAACATTAAATATATGATTAATTATAAAATTATAGTACATTGTATACCTAGTAGGAAAAGCTTAACATTCCCGGACGATGTAAAGGTTGCCGTCGAGGGAATGTGGCTTTTCCTACAAGGTATACATACTATTTTTCCGAAAGTCGAACATTTAAATTATATTAAAATAAACATGTTAACATTTTCAAATACACATATTATTAAACCAATACAGAAGTAAAAACTTCGAGATGTATTCTGGTATAAAATCGTTTATTTAAAACTATAAAATGTCATCGATTGCAGAACGTTTTCGTTCTAAACAGAACATCTTCAGTGCATCCTGCCGAGTATTTTGAAACTAGCACACTATAAATAGTGTTAACATCATCATATATGGTTTACATAATGTAATATGTTAAAATGTTATGACTACAAGTCGATGTTAATGGATAAAGTGGAACACATGCTAAAAGGGTGCCATGGTTCCCTGCTCGAAGATGCTAGGTGCTTGCCAATTCAATGGGCACAGACCAACTGAGAAATTAACTGAATTTCTCAGTTGGTCTGTGCCCATTGAATTGGCAAGTACCTAGCATCTTCGAGCAGGGAACCATGGCACCCTTTTAGCATGTGTTCCACTTTATCCATTAACATCGACTTGTAGTCATAACATTTTAACATATTACATTATGTAAACCATATATGATGATGTTAACAATATTTATAGTGTGCTAGTTTCAAAATACTCGGCAGGATGCACTGAAGATGTTCTGTTTAGAACGAAAACGTTCTGCAATCGATGACATTTTATAGTTTTAAATAAACGATTTTATACCAGAATACATCTCGAAGTTTTTACTTCTGTATTGGTTTTTTAAACTATGTATGGTATACAGCCAACTATTGGGATTTTCCCATTGATTTTTTTTACACATATTATTGTTTTGACTCAAATATTCGTGATGCCACCAAATACAGGTTTTGTAGCTATAAAAACAAAATAATTGAATTATCAAATTTGACGCACTTGCTTATTTTTGGCAGTATTTTTGGTGTTTTCTCGTGTTTTCTGTGATTGTAATCATTTTAAAAAGCAAAATTAATTAATTTAATCATAAGTGATGATGAGTGTTCGATTCCTGGTAGCACACCAGAACTGAGGGATGTATTGAATAGTGCTTCATTAGATTTATTGCCAACAAAATCCAGAGACAAATTAATAAAGCTATTCATACAACCGTTTCATGGACTATGATAAGAATAAAAATGCAAGATCTTTCTCAGAAAATGTTGTAATGGCATACTTCTTGGAGCTTGGTTCCAAGAAGAAATCTTCAACTTTGTGGGCGAACTATTCAATGTTGAAGGCAACCCTTGCAATTAGACATGATGTGGATATATCAAAATATACAAAACTTCGTTCATTATTGAAAAAGCAGGCAGATAGTTATAGGGCAAAAAAGTCCAAGATTCTGACTAAAGAACAAATCAATCAATTTATTCAGGAAGTCCCAGACAAAGCCTATTTAATGATTAAGGTACTAACTAACTTCGGTCTATTTTACAATGTGTTGAAACTATTGAAAATAAAGTTGTTCTTTAATAAATTTGTGCTGAATCTACTGTAAGGAAAAAATATTTTTCTATGGATGCTATACAATGTGCAACTTCTCTCACTACTTACATACATTCAAAACGAACAATTTCTCAGGCTGTCACAAAAGTCGGCCATTGCAGTGAGAAATATTTTTTCTCATGGGTTCCATACGTAGAATCGCGGTTTCCATGGTAACATGCACAATCCAAACACAAATATTTTTGTCAAATAAAATATTTCAAATCACAACTTACCAGGAATTACCTTTCAAAACTGTTCAAATATAACTGGTAACTATAATTTCAAATAAATAAAAGTATATAAATATTAAGAATATTAAATACCTACATATGTTTATAATATGTATTTTATTTCGATTTTGGCATATAATCTACATAAAAGCACCTAAATTATTTAATTTTGAAGTTTGAACTCCTGACAAAAACGCATCCATAGAAAAAGTACAGTGTACAACACGTGAGAAAACGACATATTATACTATTCCTTATAGTAAGGAAATAACATTTCCGTACAGTGATTTTTCGTTTCCAGGCAACGGCTAAGTATAAGGAAATATCGAATCAAAAATGTCTAAATTTCTGACCGATTTTCGGAAAAGTATATTTTTATAAATTAAGTCATGCAAAAGTATTAATATTTCTATTATATTTCTTCACGGGCCATGCAAAAGTATTAATGTTTCTAACAAAATTTCCAAAAATGTGATATTTTTTTTAAATTGTGGTTTTTACTTCTACGTGACACAAAAATGATTGTGGGAAATATTCATTTCAGTATATTTCAATAATTATATCTTTTTCTTCTCCTTCTTCTTAAATGAGGCGAGACTAGTTAGTCTCTGTTCTTATTGGTAGTTTTAGGATCTCTTCTGGTTCAAAACTTAGTTGACCAGTGAATTCCTGCCTTACATCACTCAGCACATTGCAATGGCATAGTATGTGTATGGCAGTATCTTCTTCCATTTCTTACTTTCTGCACTATGGATCATTCCCCTTACCTAGTTTGTATAGGTGGTTTCTTAAGCGGCAATGTCCAGTCACCATTTCAGTGACCGTTTACCGTTTTGATCTCTTGTTTATTGAGGTTCATCAAACTATTCGAGAGTTTTTTTTATCAATATCCTTGATTATTTTTTAGTCCGGATTAGAGCTTCACGATAGTCTATAAAATATCGATATTGTATTGATATCGTATCGAAAATCAATACGATACTGATACAATACATACCTTAGCAATATTAATGACGATACGATACTCATTATCTGAAATCAATACAATACTCTTGTATTGTCGATACGCTTGCCTCAGTATTATTGTGAATATCGATATCGAGAAAAAACATTAAACAACACGTGAGTGCTGCATAAGGCCTATCATACAGTTAAAATATTATAAGAGTTATAAGACGCACAAGCGTGTATGCTCTCCATTAGTGCGAGAGAGAAGGACGATGAACCCAACAAGAACAAGTCAATCAATTTCGATATTTTATGTTTAAAATCATCAGATAATATCGATGTTTTTGAAAAGAAAATTGAAAACTACTTGTAATCTCCAAGACCAGACACAAACATTTTATTATGGTGGAAATCATATATTAGTGTTTTCCCCATTTTATCTCGGTTGGCTACTGGCTAGGGATATTTTGTGTATTCAAGCGACGTCCGTACCAGTCGAGCGGCATTTTTCTGAAGCAACGCTGGTACTAACGAATAAAAGATGCTCTTTAAAGACAAAAGTATCAAAGAACTCATTTGTGTGAACAGTTGGATGAAGATCTCTTTAAAGGATACCTAATATTTGTGAGGTTTTCTTCTATTTCTTCTATATTTAAGAGCTTTTTTTGACAAAAATAGTGATAGCTGAATAAAGAATTTTATTAATTTAATCCTTTTTAGTCGATATTTTATCGAGTATTGTATCGATATCGTATCAAAATCAATATCAATACGATATTTTTATAAGTAAGTATTGCCGATATCGATACCACGTGGTATCTCTACATTTGAGTGATTCCATATCAGCCATTTCTGAACCTCGTTTTTCGTAGAATCTTAAGTGATGCCACAGAAAGGTTCTGGGTCTTCAAAAGTTTCTCTGTATCCTTGTATGTATTGCCAACATATTTGCTCGTTCATTCCCATGCACCTCTTCATGACCCGACGCCCGACACCCAAATTAAAGACACTTTATTGTCTTTTTTCAGGTTGTTGAGGAGAACTTTGCAGCTCCTCACCAGTTTTAATTTCTTGAGTGGGTTCTTTACTACCAGAATAGCCGCTTGGCTATCTGTGTAAATGTTTATTCTCTTAATTTTAGGGTCTCCATCTATTATTTTTCATCAATGCAGGCCACCAAAGCAAAAATTTCAGCCTGAAACACAGTTGTATATTAATCTAAGCTGTAAGATTTATTATCGTTGCATGTTTACTCAAAGTTGATCCAGTACCATGGGCAGTTTTAGATCCATCAGTGAACCAAAAGTCCCACATTGTGGACTTTTTTCTCTAGATCAGTGTTTTCCAACCTTTTTTGTGCCATGCCCCACCTTAGGCTTTCTAAAATTCTTATGCCCCCCCCCCTATTGGGACCGTGCAAGTTCGGAAAAGCGACACCTGGTTTCTTCGCTCTGCACTTTTATTCGCACTTTTAATTATATTGGCCAATCATATGGTCCTGGTTGTTGGATAATTGTCAAGGCCATAGTCCAAAAAAATAATAAGAAGAAAAAATAAGATTTAGGTTGATATTAAAACGTAAACAATTGTATGTAGTAAATAAAATTAGTTATTAAAATGCAGTAATGCAAGCAAAATACAATTAATTACATTTACCTTTATATAATAATTGCATATCAGATCAATATTTTGGAGCAATATATAATTTTTCTTCTTCATTGACAGTAGATATGAAATGTACGTCAATTTTACAATTTCAATTGACAATGAATTATTTAAGAAAGTTAAAATATTTCTCCGCTATTCTCGCACGATCGTTTCTCGTATCGCCTCCAAGTACTTGCACACCGCGAATAGGTATACATACATAATTTTTAATATTAAAAAAATGAATTGTTCACTTACTTATATGATGGGTTTTAGGAAGAAATCGCTAGGAAATTTTGAACGAAACAGTCAGTAAATTTTCAAACCAGATACTTAATGAAAAACTCAAATTCAAATTCCAAATAATTTTAATAAAGATTTTTCTATATAGTCCTGTCGCCAGGGGGGGTACAACGGCCTCCTTAATTCAGATGGACTTACCCAAGTTTTTTTTTATATATTTTGACCCGTAGAATACGAATTTTTTGGGTAAAAGTTGATCCGGATGTCGATAAGATTGTTATAGACAAAGAACTTGAGGAATTACATAACAGCGATTTCTCGCAAAACAAAACATCGTTTTGTATTTTTTGGGTCATTTTAAGCAAAAAATAACCCTACAAGTTTTTTCGTAGAATGCAGGGAGACTGTTGTACCTTTAGGCCGTTGTACCTTGGGCCACTTCAAATTTAAAACCAGTGTCTCCATCTACTAACACCAGAACGAACTAAATCATTTGCTTATCGTTGCCGCTACGTCAAAATTTTAGTCTGGTGTAAATCCGCGGCAAACTGAGGTTTTGCGCAACAAAAGTTATTTTTGAGACTTAAAAGTAAATATTTTTGAAAAATTTGAGTGCCAGTATTATGATACAAGATTGTGTTTTTAATAATTCGAGTGCATAGTTATATCAACAGTTTACTGATAAGTATTTATTTATTGTTGTTGTTTGTTTTAAACATAACATCTAAGTTAGAAATTTGTTTTTCTAAAAAAGTGTACCCTCTTGTACCTTGGGCCAGAAACACATCCTGTACCTTGGGCCATGGCCCAAGGTACACGAGCCATGGCCGAAGGTACACGAGCCTTTGGTTTTCGTATAGATAATTAAATAGTTTGGTGAAACTTGCGTTTTTAACTCCCGTCAAATCATGTCATTATTTATTAAATAATACACCAGTCGGACATTAATGTTTTTTTAAATTTAAATTATAGCTAGGTATTTATTTCGTTTTTTTACTTGCAGGATATAATCTCTCATTATGCCACGTAGCAAGACTGGAAAAAAGCGAGAAGCGATTAATCCTGAATCGTTAAAGGGGGCTTTGGAGTCTATATTCCATGAGGATCCAACAAAACGTATTAGCTGTAGACAGGCTTCCAAAGTTTCTAAGATTAGCCGTGCTACACTTGCTAGAGAGGCCAGAAAATTTCAAGAACCAGAAGGAGGAGAATATCACTATTCTGTAAATTATGCTGTACGCCAAGTGTTTACTGACATGGAGGAAACTTGCTTAGTTGAATATATAAAAAAGATTGCTTTAATGCAGTACGGTTTATCTGAAAGGCGTAAGAGAGCTAGTTTACAAATATGCTGTCGCCAATAATAAGAAATTTCTCCTAACAGAATTTGGAACTTAGATAAGACCGGTGTAAGCACTCTTCAATCGCAGTCAAAAGTAGTTGCTCCGAAAGGAATTAAACAACTTGGTAGTGCTACATCGGCCGAGAGAGGAAGCCTCGTGACTATGATAGCAGCGATAAGTGCTACAGGAAACTACATCCCACCTATGTTGATTTTTCCTAGGGTGTTTTTTAAAGATAGAATAATTTTTGGGGCTCCTCCAGGAACCGTCGGAGCTGCAACGGCCTCAGGGTGGTCAAATGATCAGTTGTTTCTGAAATTTCTGGACCACTTTATCCAGCATGTCAAGTGTTCAAAGGACGAACGAGTGATATTATTTTTAGATAATCACGAATCCACCTGTCTATCGAAGCAGTAGAAAAAGCATCCAATGCGGGAATTGTAATGATTACCATTCCTCCTCACACTTCGAACAAATTTCAACCACTTGATTTGACAATATATGGGCCCCTCAAAACCTTTCATAGCCAAGGAGGTGAATCTTGGTTGTTTAGTAATGGTGGAAAAACCTTTGATATCTACTCAGTGGCCGAAGACATTGGAAAAGCTTATCCTCGAGCTTTCACCCCCAGCAATATTATTAGCGGCTTTAGAGCTTCTGGAATATATCCCTTAGACAGCGAAAAATTTTCAGATCAAGATTTTTTGGGCTCCTATGTAACCGATCGTGAAATGGAAAATATGGAGCCAACTCAAACCGTTACAACTTTCAGTTTTGTTCTCTTTTTTTACTGGCGGCCCAAGGTACAGGAGGCTTGTCTCAAGGTACATGACTTCGTGTACCTTGGGCCGCCATGTAAGCCTGTCATTTTTGTTTAAATATGCACTTTATTTTTTTGTATTTTTTTTATCTAATCTGTTCCTATACTGCACAAATATGTATAGAATTTACCAAATACGTAAAATCCCTGAAAAAAATATCCATTTTTTTTCTATACGAGAATTTAAAAAAAGTGGCACTAGGTACAACAGTCTCCCCCATAGTTTTCGAGATAACCGCGGTTGAACTTTCAAAAAATCGAAAAATTGCAATTTTTGAACCCGAATAACTTTTGATTAAAAAATAAAGTAGCAATTCTGCTTAACGCATTTGAAAGTTTAAGTCAAATTATATCGGTTTTGATTATTTGCGTTGCCAAAAATTTATTATTTTATTGTTAAACAAAGCTATAAACACCTAGTGCGTGAGTGATGTTTTCAATGATTTCTCATTTAAAATCGAACGAGTAGGTAGAGTAGTTACAAGTGCAAGCGAGGCAATTTCTACGTAGCATGCGTTAAAACGCATGTATTAGGCACGGGAAACACTATGTGTTTATAGCTTTTTTTAACAATAAAAAAATTAATTTTTAGCAATGCAAATAATCAAAACCGATATAATTTGACTTAAACTTTCAAATGCGGTAAGCAGAATTGCTACTTTATTTTTTAATCAAAAGTTATTCGGGTTCAAAAATTGCAATTTTTCGATTTTTTGAAAGTTCAACCGCGGTTATCTCGAAAACTATGCATTCTACGAAAAAACTTGTAGGGTTATTTTTTGCTTAAAATGACCCAAAAAATACAAAAAGATGTTTTTTTTTTGCGAGAAATCGCTGTTATGTAATTCCTCAAGTTCTTTGTTTATAACAATCTTATCGACATCCGGATCAACTGTTACCCAAAAAATTCGTATTCTACGGGTCAAAATATATAAAAGAAATTTGGGTAAGTCCATCTGAATTAAGGAGGCCGTTGTACCCCCCCTGGCGACAGGACTAATAATTTATTATTTTAATTTAATGAGATCCTTGCGCTTTATTCTTGCTACTTAAAAGATTTTGTATTAGGTTCCAAGTTGGTTAGCTTCAGCCTCAAGTCTCCACGTTGTGGTATATCCATCTGATTTCTTTTTTTGTACCATTAAATTATTTATAGCACTAAATCCACATTCAGCTAAATATGAAGATAGCATAGCTTTCTTGCATATTTGGTTGAATTTGGGTGTTTGATTTCTATTTCCTTATAAAGCCATGTCGTCGGTCCTTTTATATTAAATAAAGATTTAACTGACTCATCATTTTGCAATTATGTTAATTCTTCTTGATATCGCAAATTTGATATATTATCAGACAAAATCCACTAACATTGTCTGCATCATCCATGTTGAAAAATAAATTTGTTTTTATCAGAAAATCATTCTTTTAAATCAGCCGATAGAATATTCAGATGATTGACAATAATAAGTAAAGCGGTAGAGTCATTTTTGGAGCCAATGAAACTGTTCAAAGTTTTGTTGTTAATATATTTCTGTTTCTGACAACTCAATATTGATAATGGAACAAAATATATTCGCTTTGCATCGACAAGAGTTTTATTTGTTCCTTGAAGTTGCTTATTTAATAAATATAGTTTTTCAAAAATTTCGGCTAAATAACTCACAAATGCTTTACCATCGATTGTTAACGATATTTCTTTTCAGGTTTCTCACTTAAAAAATCACTAACGGTATCAAACAGTTTCATAAATCTTTTCAAGCAGTTCCCTTCAGATAGCCCTCTTTCTTCAGTATGAAGTAAAAGTCTCACGTGGTCTTCATTTTGTTCTTCAGAAAATAGCTTGAAGAGACGCTCATATTTGGCATTAGATTTAATAGCATTAACACACTTTATTAGAGAATGTAGTACTGTATTTAGAACAGGCGACATATTTTTGGCTACCAAGTTTTCCCTAAGAATAACACAACGCACAAGAATCATTTTTGGATTCGCATCTTTCATCAATTTTAAGCAGGAATTTTTCTTGCCAATCATATTAGGAACACTATCAGCTGCAAAGATATAAGTTATCAATATTGTCTCTGTCTCACTGTCTCTCAAAGTTAATTCATCAATTTGCACTAAGAAATTTCTTTTTTCAGTTTTTCAACAACTTGTTTTTCAATATCTTCACTTATTTCGTTTATTCTTTCGCTAACAGTATTACATATTACTGAGTGGCATAGCTTTTACATCTTTTTCAAGAATCGTTTTAAGAAATGCGGGTATTGTCGGTTTTATTAAATTCTCTCCTATAGTATGATTTTCTCCAGATTTGGTGATGAGTAAAGTTTGATAACTAGCCTCAAGGAAACGAATATTAGTTGAAGTATGAGCGTGAGCAGCAAATATAGTCTTTAATATTCTTCGCAGAATCATAGCATTGCATTTAAATGACCCGGAGCGGGAGGGTTAAACTCGTGTTGAGTCCATATTCGAATTGCCCCCTTAACAATCAAATTGCCCCCCTGTAGGGCGTAGGCCCCACGTTGGGAAACACTGCTCTAGATGGTATAATTGTGTTAATCTTTTCAGCAGCGTTCTGTTTCTCTCATAGTATTATGGTACTACCAATGCTTCAGCGTGTCCTTACTTCACCTTCTACCTAGTGGGGTACAGGTAGAAGGCACCCACCGTATTCGAGCGGTACCCAAGACAAGAAGTTGCTGAGTTGGCCGGGTACTTAACTAGTTGGTCATCTTAAGAATATCCGCCCATTTTAATCAAAGTCTACACCGCGGACTAGAAAAGTGTTTTCTGTGAATCTTCAGCTTCCCAGTAAAATGTTCTGTTACTCTGATAATATTGTTCTCATAACTGAAGATAAAATACCCTGCCAAAGAAAACATTAATTATTATTTATTTATTGTTATACGGCTCACACTCCCTCTAAGGGGAAAATTGACTCATCCCAGATACCTACGGTATCAAAAGGATTGAGCTCTGGTGGGACTCTTTCCGTGTTATCGAGCCCTAGGTGACTTGGAATGCAGGTGTATCTCCCAGAAATTTTCGTACGCATCTGGCCGTCGCGAGTAGTACAGCTTTCTGCATGGTCTTATAAAGATGTTCATTCAGACCCAGCTTTTTTATGCTTTCGAGGAGGGTCTTCGGAATGACTCCAGTAGTAGACATAATAATCGGTATCGTCTGGGTACTTTCCATTCTCCATTGCCTTCGTATTTGAATTTCTAGATCTCTGTACTTGGCGATCTTTTCAGTAAATTTACTACGTAGATTATTGTTGTTAGGTATCGCCACATCAATTAGTGTTGTTTGTCTTGTTAATTTATTAACTAGTACGAGATCTGGTCTATTATGTGCCACTGTTTGGTCTGTGAGCACAGTGCGGTCCCAGTATAGCTTGTAGTTGCCATCCTCAAGCATACTCTCAGGGACGTATTGATAATACGGGAGATGGTCTGTTTGGAGAAGTCCCAGCTTGATAGCTATCTCTTGATGAAGGATTTTTCCCACTGCGTCATGCCGTTCCTTGTATTCAGTTGCAGCAAATGCCTGGCAGCCCCCTGTAAGATGTTGGATGGTTTCTTGGGCTTGACATCCATATCGGCATCTGTCGTTTTGAACCTGAGGGTCTTTGATGATATATTTCAGGTAATTTCTTGTTGGTATAACCTGATCCTGAATGGCCAGTAATGAACCCTCCGTCTCAGGGAACATCTTTCCTGATGTCAACCAGTAGTTCGACGCTATATTGTCGACATAATCTTGGCTGACCTCATTGGGATGTCGCCCGTGCAGAGGTTTACCCATCCAGGCGCGCACTTTTTCGTCCTTAGTAAGGTGGATTATGCGTATTTCTGGTTCCCTCAGTTTGATCGGTGTTGTGTCATCTACTGCGCAGATAGCGCGATGTAGAGTAGATGTCTCAGCCTGCATCTGAAAATAAGTTCTTAAATTAGCAATTTGTTTATCTAATTGCTCACCTATATCCATAAGTCCTCTTCCTCCTAGATTCCGTGGTAATGTTGTTCTTTCTACTGCACTTTTCGGATGGTGTTTTTGTGCCTTTGTGAGGTGTGTTCGTACTTTTCGCTGAAGAGCTTCTATATCTGTTTTTGTCCACTTAACAATACCAAATGAGTAGCTAAGCGCGGAACATGCGTAGGTGTTTAGTGCCTTAAACAAATTTCTACTGTTAAGGTGTGAGCGAAGCAGCTGTTTTACCCTTCGTATAAACTCAGTAGTTATCTCTGCTTTCATTTGTTTATGGTAAATTTTCCGCGCTTGCTTTACTCCAAGATATTTATACATATCGTTTTCACCCATGGCGTCGATGTTCTGGCCATTTTGCATATCGAATCCTCCGGGCTGTACTTTTCCTCTGACTATATTTAAAATACGGCACTTATCTAGTCCGAAGTGCATACTAATATCATTAGAAAAAGTTTCTACAGTTTTTAGCATCTCGTCGAGTTGGTTTCGAGTGGAAGCCATTAATTTCAAATCATCCATGTACAATAAATGATTAAGCTTCGCCACCACATTGTTGTTATTTTTGATGCTAAAACCTGCATCTGTGGAGTTCAATAGCTGAGATAGTGGGTTCATAGCTAGACAGAACCACAGAGGACTCAACGAATCTCCTTGAAACAGGCCCCGGCTGATTACGATATTTTCAGTTTCGATGTTACTTTCACCAGGTATTTGAAGATGAATTCTAGTTTTCCACTCTGTCATTAATATGTTGTAAAAAGGTCACTATATTATCATCGACTTTATATATTCTCAGTATGTCTATAAGCCATTCATGCGAGACTGAATCAAAGGCCTTCTTGTAATCAATAAAAGCAGTAAATAGATTCCTCTTTTTGGAATATGCTTGATTAGAAATGACTGAGTCGATGATAAGTTGTTCTTTGCAACCCATGGAACCCTTAGCGCATCCTTTCTGTTGAGGCTCTATGATATTGTTCAGAGCACAGTGTTGGTAGATACGCCGGGCTACACAGGATGTGACCAATTTATACAAAGTTGGAAGGCAAGTAATTGGGCGGTATTTTGCTGGATCTTGGGTGTTATTTTGATCCTTCGGTATTAAATAAGTGGTTCCCTGAGTTAGGAATGATGGTATATCCTGCGGATTAGAAATAACATGATTAATTAGTGTTGATAAGCATTCATGAGCACTCCAAAACTTCTTGAGCCAAAAGTTTTGAACTCCGTCTGGTCCAGGAGATTTCCAGTTATGAAACTCTTTGATGATAGTTGAGACTTCTTCAGTGGTGAAGGGTTCGTAGAGAGCAGTAGTGTAGTGTTGGCAGTTCTGTGCCGTATCTTCTATCCATCCAGCATTGTTGTTAAGAGCAGCTGGTGTGGAAAGTTGATTTCCCCAAAACTCATGAATTTCTTCTTGGCTTGGGTAAGACTTATCGAGATTTTCTACGGTGGAATTGAGTTTTCGATAGAACGCCTTCTCAGCAGTCTCAAAAAGGGCATTGTCGGATTTTCGGTTGTTACTCACTTTGTACCTTCTTAGTCGTCCTGAATAAACTGAGAGTCTTTGTTTTAATGTATCCAGGCACTGTTGGGCTGTGTTGTTTTCTGGATCGTATCTTGAGTGTCTTGCAGTATTCCGTATTATTTCTTCAGCTCTCCTGATGACTCTTGTACTTCTTACACCTCGTATATATTCTGTGACTTGACCAATATCCCTACGCAGCAATTCAATCTTTCCGAGCAGTCTTTTTTCCCAGGGTGCAGTTCTGCTACCAGTCCTTCCATTATTAGTACCCCGTCGTGTTCTGATCTTAATGCCCATTACATTAGCAATTGCTGTTGCTGCACAGTAGATTAGCATGTGCAGATACTCTAATGTGTGGGCTTCTACGACATAATTGGGTAGGACTTCAGTGTTCACAATTTGTAACAGCACACCTAGTCTCTTACAAGAGTTTATTCGTGGTAGCGGTGGTCTGCTAAGTGGGTTTGTTCCATTAAACTCTTGTACAGCACGTGCCATTTCGCTTACTAGGTTATCATATAGCTCGTTGTTTTCCTGCTCTGTATTGTCAGGTTGAGTTTCTTGTATGGCAAGCTAAGGAATCTGCTCATGAACTTCATTGGGGACTTGATCTTCAATTACAATATCGTTATGAATCTCCCGTTCGACTTCACTTCTGATGATATTGCGTCTAGTCTCTGGGATAAGGTTGTTTCTTATAATTACCCGGTATTGGTCTGATACTCGTTGCTCCGATACTTGAATATCTGGGTACGTCCTGCAAAATTCGGCATACAGCTGTTGTCGGTAGCCGATTGTTTCTTGACCGAGGTTTGTCACCTTGTAGTAGAAGCGCAAAATGTTTTCATTAATGGACACAGTCCATTTCATGCGCTGCCTCGGCCGTCCCGCTTGAGTGAGCGCCGGCTGATGATCCAGCGCAGCACCTTCGGCGGGTGGAGCTCTTGTTGTTGTTTGGCTCGCTTGTGGTTGTGGTTGTGGTTGGGCTGTAGCTGATTGTATGACAGGGGCCCGCCTCCTCAACACCCTGCCACCGACGGCCCGCATGCTGTCACGTCCAGCGCCGGCTCCAGACGTGCCCTGGCGATCCCCAGGCAGCGATCCTAAACATAAATTATTATTCTCCATTCTCATGGGTGTACATTTTATACCTACTGCCAGGTGTCAGTTTTTGTTCCACGGCAAGTATCCCTGCTACTCTCTGGGTACTGGCGCTACGAATACCCAGAAAGCATCCCCCATTCGCAGGGGGCCGCGCCTGATAGAAGAACTGACAAAAAACTCCCACAGGTAATTATTATTATCCCAGATTTAGCCATACGGCTCACACTCCCTCTACGGGGAAAATTGACTCATCCCAGATACCTACGGTATCAAAAGGATTGAGCTCTGGTGGGACTCTTTCCGTGTTATCGAGCCCTAGGTGATTTGGAATGCAGGTGTATCTCCCAGAAATTTTCGTACGCATCTGGCCGTCGCGAGTAGTACAGCTTTCTGCATGGTCTTATAAAGATGTTCATTCAGACCCAGCTTTTTTATGCTTTCGAGGAGGGTCTTCGGAATGACTCCAGTAGTAGACATAACAATCGGTATCGTCTGGGTACTTTGCATTCTCCATTGCCTTCGTATTTGAATTTCTAGATCTCTGTACTTGGCGATCTTTTCAGTAAATTTACTACGTAGATTGTTGTTGTTAGGTATCGCCACATCAATTAGTGTTGTTTGTCTTGTTAATTTATTAACTAGTACGAGATCTGGTCTATTATGTGCCACTGTTTGGTCTGTGAGCACAGTGCGGTCCCAGTATAGCTTGTAGTTGCCATCCTCAAGCATACTCTCAGGGACGTATTGATAATACGGGAGATGGTCTGTTTGAAGAAGTCCCAGCTTGATAGCTATCTCTTGATGAAGGATTTTTCCCACTGCGTCATGCCGTTCCTTGTATTCAGTTGCAGCAAATGCTTGGCAGCCCCCTGTAAGATGTTGGATGGTTTCTTGGGCTTGACATCCATATCGGCATCTGTCGTTTTGAACCTGAGGGTCTTTGATGATATATTTCAGGTAATTTCTGGTTGGTATAACCTGATCCTGAATGGCCAGTAATGAACCCTCCGTCTCAGGGAACATCTTTCCTGATGTCAACCAGTAGTTCGACGCTATATTGTCGACATAATCTTGGCTGACCTCATTGGGATGTCGCCCGTGCAGAGGTTTACCCATCCAGGCGCGCACTTTTTCGTTCTTAATAAGGTGGTTTATGCGCATTTCTGGTTCCCTCAGTTTGATCGGTGTTGTGTCATCTACTGCGCAGATAGCGCGATGTAGAGTAGATGTTTCAGCCTGCATCTGAAAATAAGATCTTAAATTAGCAATTTGTTTATCTAATTGCTCACCTATATCCATAAGTCCTCTTCCTCCTAGATTCCGTGGTAATGTTGTTCTTTCTACTGCACTTTTAGGATGGTGTTTTTGTGCCTTTGTGAGGTGTGTTCGTACTTTTGGCTGAAGAGCCTCTATATCTGTTTTTGTCCACTTAATAATACCAAATGAGTAGCTAAGCGCGGAACATGCGTAGGTGTTTAGTGCCTTAAACAAATTTCTACTGTTAAGGTGTGAGCGAAGCAGCTGTTTTACCCTTCGTATAAACTCAGTAGTTATCTCTGTTTTCATTTGTTTATGGTCAATTTTCCGCGCTTGCTTTACTCCAAGATATTTATACATATCAATTTCACCCATGGCCTCGATGTTCTGGCCTTTTTGCATATCGAATCCTCCGGGCTGTACTTTTCCTCTGACTATATTTAAAATACGACACTTATCTAGTCCGAAGTGCATATTAATATCATTAGAAAAAGTTTCTACAGTTTTTAGCATCTCGTCGAGTTGGTTTCGAGTGGAAGCCATTAATTTCAAATCATCCACGTACAATAAATGATTAAGCTTCGCCACCACATTGTTGTTATTTTTGATGCTAAAACCTGCATCTGAGGAGTTCAATAGCTGAGATAGTGGGTTCATAGCTAGACAGAACCACAGAGGACTCAACGAATTATTATTATTATCCAGATTTAGCCATACGGCTCACACTCCCTCTAAGGGGAAAATTGACTCATCCCAGATACCTACGGTATCAAAAGGATTGAGCTCTGGTGGGACTCTTTCCGTGTTATCGAGCCCTAGGTGACTTGGAATGCAGGTGTATCTCCCAGAAATTTTCGTACGCATCTGGCCGTCGTGAGTAGTACAGCTTTCTGCATGGTCTTATAAAGATGTTCATTAAGACCCAGCTTTTTTATGCTTTCGAGGAGGGTCTTCGGAATGACTCCAGTAGTAGACATAATAATCGGTATCGTCTGGGTACTTTGCATTCTCCATTGCCTTCGTATTTGAATTTCTAGATCTCTGTACTTGGCGATCTTTTCAGTAAATTTACTACGTAGATTATTGTTGTTAGGTATCGCCACATCAATTAGTGTTGTTTGTCTTGTTAATTTATTAACTAGTACGAGATCTGGTCTATTATGTGCCACTGTTTGGTCTGTGAGCACAGTGCGGTCCCAGTATAGCTTGTAGTTGCCATCCTCAAGCATACTCTCAGGGACGTATTGATAATACGGGAGATGCTCTGTTTGGAGAAGTCCCAGCTTGATAGCTATCTCTTGATGAAGGATTTTTCCCACTGCGTCATGCCGTTGCTTGTATTCAGTTGCAGCAAATGCCTGGCAGCCCCCTGTAAGATGTTGGATGGTTTCTTGGGCTTGACATCCATATCGGCATCTGTCGTTTTGAACCTGAGGGTCTTTGATGATATATTTCAGGTAATTTCTGGTTGGTATAACCTGATCCTGAATGGCCAGTAAGGAACCCTCCGTCTCAGGGAACATCTTTCCTGATGTCAACCAGTAGTTCGACGCTATATTGTCGACATAATCTTGGCTGACCTCATTGGGATGTCGCCCGTGCAGAGGTTTACCCATCCAGGCGCGCACTTTTTCGTCCTTAGTAAGGTGGTTTATGCGCATTTCTGGTTCCCTCAGTTTGATCGGTGTTGTGTCATCTACTGCGCAGATAGCGCGATGTAGAGTAGATGTCTCAGCCTGCATCTGAAAATAAGTTCTTAAATTAGCAATTTGTTTATCTAATTGCTCACCTATATCCATAAGTCCTCTTCCTCCTAGATTCCGTGGTAATGTTGTTCTTTCTACTGCACTTTTAGGATGGTGTTTTTGTGCCTTTGTGAGGTGTGTTCGTACTTTTCGCTGAAGAGCTTCTATATCTGTTTTTGTCCACTTAACAATACCAAATGAGTAGCTAAGCGCGGAACATGCGTAGGTGTTTAGTGCTTTAAACAAATTTCTACTGTTAAGGTGTGAGCGAAGCAGCTGTTTTACCCTTCGTATAAACTCAGTAGTTATCTCTGTTTTCATTTGTTTATGGTCAATTTTCCGCGCTTGCTTTACTCCAAGATATTTATACATATCGTTTTCACCCATGGCCTCGATGTTCTGGCCATTTTGCATATCGAATCCTCCGGGCTGTACTTTTCCTCTGACTATATTTAAAATACGACACTTATCTAGTCCGAAGTGCATATTAATATCATTAGAAAAAGTTTCTACAGTTTTTAGCATCTCGTCGAGTTGGTTTCGAGTGGAAGCCATTAATTTCAAATCATCCATGTACAATAAATGATTAAGCTTCGCCACCACATTGTTGTTATTTTTGATGCTAAAACCTGCATCTGAGGAGTTCAATAGCTGAGATAGTGGGTTCATAGCTAGACAGAACCACAGAGGACTCAACGAATCTCCTTGAAACAGGCCCCGGCTGATTACGATATTTTCAGTTTCGATGTTACTTTCACCAGGTATTTGAAGGTGAATTCTAGTTTTCCACTCTGTCATTATATGTTGTAAAAAGGTCACTATATTATCATCGACTTTATATATTCTCAATATATCTATAAGCCATTCATGCGGCACTGAATCAAAGGCCTTCTTGTAATCAATAAAAGCAGTAAATAGATTCCTCTTTTTGGAATATGCTTGATTAGAAATAACTGAGTCGATGATAAGTTGTTCTTTGCAACCCATGGAACCCTTAGCGCATCCTTTCTGTTGAGGCTCTATGATATTGTTCAGAGCACAGTGTTGGTAGATACGCCGGGCTACACAGGATGTGACCAATTTATACAAAGTTGGAAGGCAAGTAATTGGGCGGTATTTTGCTGGATCTTGGGTGTTATTTTGATCCTTCGGTATTAAATAAGTGGTTCCCTGAGTTAGGAATGATGGTATATCCTGCGGATTAGAAATAACATGATTAATTAGTGTTGATAAGCATTCATGAGCACTCGAGAACTTCTTGAGCCAAAAGTTTTGAACTCCGTCTGGTCCAGGAGATTTCCAGTTATGAAGCTCTTTGATGATATTTGAGACTTCTTCAGTGGTGAAGGGTTCGTAGAGAGTAGTAGTGTAGTGTTGGCAGTTCTGTGCCGTATCTTCTATCCATCCAGCATTGTTGTTAAGAGCAGCTGGTGTGGAAAGTTGATTTCCCCAAAACTCATGAATTTCTTCTTGGCTTGGGTAAGACTTATCGAGATTTTCTACGGTGGAATTGAGTTTCCGGTAGAACGCCTTCTCAGCAGTCTCAAAAAGGGCATTGTCGGATTTTCGGTTGTTACTCACTTTGTACCTTCTTAGTCGTCCTGAATAAACTGAGAGTCTTTGTTTTAATGTATCCAGGCACTGTTGGGCTGTGTTGTTTTCTGGATCGTATCTTGAGTGTCTTGCAGTATTCCGTATTATTTCTTCAGCTCTCCTGATGACTCTTGTACTTCTTACACCTCGTATATATTCTGTGACTTGACCAATATCCCTACGCAGCAATTCAATCTTTCCGAGCAGTCTTTTTTCCCAGGGTGCAATTCTGTTACCAGTCCTTCCGTTGTTAGTACCCCGCCGTGTTCTGATCTTAACGCCCATTACATTAGCAATTGCTGTTGCTGCACAGTAGATTAGCATGTGCAAATATTCTAATGTGTGGGCTTCTACGACATAATTGGGTAGGACTTCAGTGTTCACAATTTGTAACAGCGCCCCTAGTTTCTTACAAGAGTTTATTCGTGGTAGCGGTGGTCTGCTAAGTGGGTTTGTTCCATTAAACTCCTGTACAGCACGTGCCATTTCGCTTACTAGGTTATCATGTAGCTCGTTGTTTTCCTGCTCTGTATTGTCAGGTTGAGTTTCTTGTATGGCAAGCTCAGGAATCTGCTCATGAACTTCATTGGGGACTTGATCTTCAATTACAACATCGTTATGAATCTCCCGTTCGACTTCGCTTCTGATGATATTGCGTCTAGTCTCTGGGATAAGGTTGTTTCTTATAATTACCCGGTATTGGTCTGATACTCGTTGCTCCGATACTTGAATATCTGGGTACGTCCTGCAAAATTCGGCATACAGCTGTTGTCGGTAGCCGATTGTTTCTTGACCGAGGTTTGTCACCTTGTAGTAGAAGCGCAAAATGTTTTCATTAATGGACACAGTCCATTTCATGCGCTGCCTCGGCCGTCCCGCTTGAGTGAGCGCCGGCTGATGATCCAGCGCAGCACCTTCGGCGGGTGGAGCTCTTGTTGTTGTTTGGCTCGCTTGTGGTTGTGGTTGTGGTTGGGCTGTAGCTGATTGTATGACAGGGGCCCGCCTCCTCAACACCCTGCCACCGACGGCCCGCATGCTGTCACGTCCAGCGCCGGCTCCAGACGTGCCCTGGCGATCCCCAGGCAGCGATCCTAAACATACATTATTATTCTCCATTCTCATGGGTGTGCATTTTATACCTACTGCCAGGTGTCAGTTTTTGTTCCACGGCAAGTATCCCTGCTACTCTCTGGGTACTGGCGCTACGAATACCCAGAAAGCATCCCCCATTCGCAGGGGGCCGCGCCTGATAGAAGAACTGACAAAAACTCCCACAGGTTATTATTATTATCCAGATTTAGCCATACGGCTCACACTCCCTCTGAGGGGAAAATTGACTCATCCCAGATACCTACGGTATCAAAAGGATTGAGCTCTGGTGGGACTCTTTCCGTGTTATCGAGCCCTAGGTGACTTGGAATGCAGGTGTATCTCCCAAAAATTTTCTTACACTTCTGGCCGTCGCAAGTAGTACAGCTTTCTGCATGGTCTTATAAATATGTTCATTGAGACCCAGCTTTTTTATGCTTTCGAGGAGGGTCTTCGGAATGACTCCAGTAGTAGACATAACAATAGGTATCGTCTGGGTACTTTGCATTCTCCATTGTCTCCGTATTTGAATTTCCAGATCTCTATACTTGGCGATTTTTTCAGTAAATTTACTACGTAGATTATTGTTGTTAGGTATCGCCACATCAATTAGTGTTGTTTGTCTTGTTAATTTATTAACTAGTACGAGATCTGGTCTATTATGTGCCACTGTTTGGTCTGTGAGCACACTGCGGTCCCAGTATAGCTTGTAGTTGCCATCCTCAAGCATACTCTCAGGGACGTATTGATAATATGGGAGATGGTCCGTTTGGAGAAGTCCCAGCTTGTTAGCTATCTCTTGATGAAGGATTTTTCCCACTGCGTCATGCCGTTCCTTATATTCAGTTGCAGCAAATGCCTGGCAGCCCCCTGTAATATGTTGGATGGTTTCTTGGGCTTGACATCCATATCGGCATCTGTCGTTTTGAACCTGAGGGTCTTTGACGATATATTTCAGGTAATTTCTGGTTGGTATAACCTGATCCTGAATGGCCAGTAATGAACCCTCCGTTTCAGGGAACATCTTTCCTGATGTCAACCAATAGTTCGACGCTGTATTGTCGACATAGTCTTGGCTAACCTCATTGGGATGTCGCCCGTGCAGAGGTTTACCCATCCAGGTGCGCCTGGAGTTTTTCGTTCTTAGTAAGGTGGTTTATGCGCATTTCTGGTTCCCTCAGTTTGATCGGTGTTGTGTCATCTACTGCGCAAATCCGTTTTTGTCCACTTAACAATACCAAATGAATAGCTAAGCGCGGAACAAGCGTAGGTGTTCAGTGCCTTAAACAAATTTTTACTGTTAAGCTGTGAACGAAGCAGTTGTTTTACCCTTCTTATAAACTCAGTTGTTATCTCAGTTTTCATTTGCTTATGGTCAGTTTTCCGCGCCTGCTTTACTCCAAGATATTTGTACATATCGTTATCGCCCATGGCCTCGATGTTCTGGCCATTTTGCATATCGAATCCACCGGGCTGTACCTTTCCTCTGACTATATTCAAAACACGGCACTTGTCTAGACCGAACTGCATACTAATATCATTAGAGAATGTTTCTACAGTTTTTAGCATCTCTTCTAGGTGTTCTCGAGTGGAAGCCATTAATTTCAAATCATCCATATACAACAGATGATTGAGCTTCGCTACTACAGTATTATTGCTTTTAATGCTAAAACCTGAGTCAGTGGAGTTTAATAGTTGGGAAAGGGGGTTCAAAGCTAAACAGAACCACAGTGGACTCAACGAGTCTCCTTGAAACAGGCCCCGGTTGATTGCGATATTTTTGGTTTCAATATTGTTTTCACCAGGTATTTGGAGGTGAATTTTAGTCTTCCAATCTCTCATTATATGCCTTAAAAAGGTCACTATGTTATCATCGACTTTGTATATTTTCAATATATCTATTAGCCATTCATGCGGTACTGAATCAAAGGCCTTTTTATAGTCAATAAAAGCAGTAAAAAGGTTCCTTTTTTTAGTGAATGCCTGGTTAGAAATGACTGAGTCGATGATAAGCTGTTCTTTGCAACCCATGGAACCCTTAGCGCATCCTTTCTGTTGAGGCTCTATGATATTGTTTAGAGCACAGTGTTGGTAGATACGCCGGGTTACACAGGATGTGACCAATTTATACAAAGTTGGAAGACAAGTAATTGGGCGGTACTTGGATGGATCTTGGGTGTTATTTTGATCCTTGGGTATTAAATAAGTAGTTCCCTGAGTTAGAAATGATGGTAATTCCTGCGGATTATTATTATTATTATTATCCAGATTTAGCCATACGGCTCACACTCCCTCTAAGGGGAAAATTGACTCATCCCAGATACCTACGGTATCAAAAGGATTGAGCTCTGGTGGGACTCTTTCCGTGTTATCGAGCCCTAGGTGACTTGGAATGCAGGTGTATCTCCCAAAAATTTTCGTACACTTCTGGCCGTCGCGAGTAGTACAGCTTTCTGCATGGTCTTATAAAGATGTTCATTCAGACCCAGCTTTTTGATGCTTTCGAGGAGGGTTTTCGGAATGACTCCAGTAGTAGACATGATTATTATTATTATTATTATTATTATTATACATAAGCAAGGGCAGAGGGACAAGTCCCTATTATGCCCAAAAACAAAGAAATTACATAACTAACCTACTAGTAGATACAATATAAATAAAAAAAAAAGATATAATTTTTGTTTACATAAAAAAAATAAAATAGTTCAGCTATAATAAGAAACGGTCAAGTCTGTTTTTAAACGTGTTAGTAGAGGGGGCCGTGACAATGTTATCACTAAGGTTATTCCAACTCTCGAACACTCTATTTGGTAGGAACTTCTGCCTTGATCTCGTAGAAAAGTTCTCTTTTTTAAGTTTGAACTGGTGACCTCTGAGGCGTTCATCTTGGTTTATAGTAAACATTTCGTCGAGATTTCCGAAACTGAATTTTAATATTTTAAAGGTGGTTATTAAGTCTCCACGTTGTCGACGAAGTTCGAAGGAAGTTAGATTGGCCATACTAAGTCTCTCTGCATAGGAGGGTCTTCTCAGTCCCAATGGAATTCGAGTTGCTTTTCTTTGGACGTTTTCCAACAATGTTTTGTCTCGAACCAAATCAGGATGCCACGTTGGACCAGCGTATTCAAGAATCGGTCTTACGTAAATAGTCTAAAGTTTACAGAATGACTGCATTGAAACTCTCGCAAAACACCTCCGAATAAGATATAGTCTGGAGTTCGCACGTTTACAAATAGAAGTAATGTGGTCGGACCACGTTAGACTGCTGTTTACGATAACACCAAGGTCGTTATATGAGAACACTGAATCTAATGGTCGCCCGTTAACAAAATACGGCACAAGTGGGTTATTTTTACCAATTCTAAGCACTACACATTTTTCCGCGTTTAAGGGTAGTA
This sequence comes from Diabrotica virgifera virgifera, assembly GCF_917563875.1. Taxonomy (NCBI): domain Eukaryota; kingdom Metazoa; phylum Arthropoda; class Insecta; order Coleoptera; family Chrysomelidae; genus Diabrotica; species Diabrotica virgifera. Next base: position 174,504,236 of record NC_065448.1, on the reverse strand, counting down.
CCTAACCATTGGGAACACCAAGTAAAGATAGAGTCCAAGTCCCTTTGGAGGGTTAACTGGTTTGTCATAGGATTGGCATATATTTTTGTGTCATCAGCATAGAAGGATATTTTACTGGAAATATAATAAGGAACATCGCTGGTATAAACCGTAAAAAGCAGAGGTCCGAGGACAGAACCCTGAGGCACTCCACTTTCCACTAACCTGTCCTGTGAGAAAGATTCGCCAACTCTAACTTTGTAATGTCGATCTGTCAGGAAATCATCTATCCAACGAAGTAAAGTACCGCGAACTCCGAAATGTTCTAGCTTATGTAGAAGTCTGCGCTTAGGGACACGGTCAAAGGCTTTAGAGAAGTCTAGATAAACAACGTCGACCGGCTGCGAACTGTTAAGGGATAGCGTCCAGTCGTTAACACAATGTAGGAGATTGGTTAGAGTAGAGCGGCCAGACACAAATCCATGTTGTTGTGTTGGAATGACATGTTCCTGGAGAAGGAATTTAGTCATCTCCTCGGAAATAATGGCTTCCATGACCTTACCAACTACTGACAGCAAGCTAATCGGACGATAATTGTTGGGATCGAGTTTGTTGCCTTTTTTAAAAATAGGGGTGACGGATGCTAATTTCCAACTAGGGGGTAAGGAATTCTGGGTAAAAGAAGTCTGCATAATTAACGTTAAAGGTATTGCAAGCGTGTCTGCGCATCTTTTTAACATTTTTGGTGTTAAACCATCTAAACCAGGTGAAGCGACTGTGCGAAGTTTCATTAAATGTTGTTTGACATGATCCACTGTAAATTCGACTTGCTCTAAGGATGCGCCGACACGGTTACACCTAATAGGAGGTAGATTGCCATCATTCGATTCTTTAGTAAAAACCTGTGAAAATGCTAAGGAGAGGGTTTCGGAAGAATCTGTGTCAGAAGAGCATAAAGTCTGATTAGGTTTTTGTAGTAAAGGTATGGACACTTTAGATGTCAATGAGGATCTTATATATTTGTAAACTTTTTTAATGTTACCGCTTTCAATAACACTTGTTTCAAAATTACGTCTTAAAGTTTTTAGAAATGTTTGTAAGTTATTTGAAAATCTGCGGTGGTTTTGGAAATCGCTGTAAAGCCCGGTCTGTTTAAATTTCCGCCAGAGATGTCGTTTGTGATTAATTTTTTCTGTTGCCGTTTGATTAATCCACGGTTTAAGCTTGTTTTTATAAGTCTTACGGATTGTAGTATTTTTAGAAATTATATTGTGGACGGTATCGAGAAATGCAGTCCACATTGATGAAGGGTTGTTTAAGTCAGCAAAAAACAAATTCCAGTTGATTTGAGAGAATTCAGCGTCGACGTCAGAAAAATCTGTTGTGGTGTATGTTACAATATTATTTTTGCGGGGTAGAATTTGATTGAATTGGATGTGAGCCGTTATAACTGCATGATCTGACTTTCCTATAGGAGAGCTGATTTCGAGAGATGAAATCAGCTGTTCGTCGTTAATAAGCACCAGATCTAAAGTAGATGGTTGGTTATTAGTTCTAAATCTGGAAGGTTCTGTAATGAACTGTATTAAGTTCGAATTTACTACAAAACTTTTAAATAAATTATGAGAGTTTTCGGTGTCAGATAACGAAGTTATTGGCCAGGTGATCTCCGGAAAATTAAAATCTCCAGTAATAATGAGATTATCGAGAGATGATAGTTCTTCAAGTTTAGTAAACATAATATTATCGTGTGCAAGTACTGTAAGAGGTGGACGGTATATACAGACTAAATTAAGGCAAAATGGATTTTTAGTAATAGACACGTGAATAGCATCTATTCCAGGAATATCTAATGGGTTAATGTTCATTTTGAAAGTTGTGGTAATAATATTAGATAAATAAATGCATACACCACCACCGACACGATTTTCTCTGTTTTTACGATAAATTGTATATCCATTGATGTTAACAGAAGAATCAGGAATTGAGGGTTTAAGCCAGGATTCAGCAATACAAATAATGTGTGGCTGAAGAAGTTGCACTGTGCATACAAATTCATCAAATTTTGCGGAAAGTGAATCTAAATTCGTATATAGAAATAGCCAATCATTAAATCTATCGGTAGAAAAATTATGAACGAAATTTCGTGATTCTGGGAGTGCCATTAATGTATTTAATTGTTAAGTCATGTTCACCGTTATTTTTGCGAATTTCTAGTTCATTTCGGAGTTCTTTTAAGCGTGTTTGTTGGATGGGCGTCTTATCGTCAATTATTGAGAATTTTTCCGTGGCTTTGTTTTCCAAAAGTTTTGCTTTATTTCTCAAAATATCTTTAACGTGGTATTCCGAACTCATTACTACCTTTATCATTCGGGGAAAGCGTTGGTTCGCTTTGCGGACTCTGTAGAAAGTGATTTGATTTGCTTTTCCTGACAGCCAACAGTTTCCAAGACAAGGTTAATCTTATTTGCGTCGTCATCTTTTCTGCGTTGTGCATCCCCAGAGGAAGATTCTGGAACGCCTCTGATTAGAATATTCTTCGCACGTGTCATGCGATCTACAGCTTCGTTTGCAATATTATCCAATATTATATAATTATTCAAAGTATATTTTTCTTTACATTAGTTAGATACTTTCCAAGAGTCATGCAAAAAAGTATTCATTTTTCTAATAAATTTCGAAAAATATCACATCTTTTTCTAACCCTGGAAATGATTGTAGGAATAATTATTCTTTTCAGTATATTTTAATAATTGGATATTTTTCTTAAAATCAGGCGAGACTCGTTAGTCTCTGAAACTTGTTCTAAGGCCTTTTTATTATACGTTTTTTCCTCAAACTCTAATAAGTTCTATGGTCTCAACCAAGGCTAACAGTTTTCTTATTTGTAGTTTTAGGATCTCTTCTCGTTCAAGGCTCAGTTGACCAGTGAATTTCTGCCTTACATCACAGTACATTGAAATGGCATAGAATGTGTAGATCAGTCTGTTTTTCCATTTTGCACTTTCTGTATCATGCTTCATTCACCTTACCTAGTTTGTATATGTATGTGGTTTCTTAAGCGGCAATTGTCCAGCCACCATTTCAGTGACCGTTTTGATCTCTCGTTTATTGAGGTTCATCAAATTGTTCGAGGGTTTTTTATTAAAATTTTTGATTATTTTTTTAGTCTGGATTTGTCCTTGAATGGCTGTCCATTTATTTTGATGATTCCTTATCAGCCATTTCTGGACCTCGTTTTTCGTAGCATCTTTAGTGATGTCACAGAAAGGTCCTGGGCCTTAAAATGTTTCTCTCGAGCTTTGTTTCGCCAACATATCTGCTCGTTCGTTCCCATGCACCCTTCATGACCCGACACCCACATTAAAGACACTTTATTCTCTTTTGTCAGCTTGTTGAGGAGATCTTTGCAGTTCTCAGTTCTCTATCTGTGTAAATATTGATTATCTTAGCTTTAGGGACTCCATCTAGGATTTCATAAATGCAGGCCAAAAAAGCAAAAACTTCAGCCTGGAATACAGGCTATTGACCTAGTCTGTAAGATTTATTATAGTTGCCCAAAGACTCTTGATCCAGTACCCTGGGCAGTTTTAAATCCATCGGTGAACCGTTTTAAGTCCCCATTAGTACATATCTGGAAAATGAAGAAAAAAAAATTCCTAGATAGTATAATATATTGTGTTAATCTTCTCAGCAGCGTTGTGTCTGTCTATTTCTCTTATAGTATTATGGTACTGCCAATGCTTCAGCGTGTCCTTACCTCACCTTCTACCTAGTGGGATACAGGTAGAAGGCACCCACCGTATTCGAGCGGTACCCAAGACAAGACGTTGCTGCGTTGGCCGGGTACTTACCTAGTGGGTCATCTTAAGAATATCCGCTCATTTTAATCAAAGTCTACACCGCGGACTATAGAACTGTTTTCTGTGAATCTTCAACTTCTCAGTAAAATAATGTTCTGTTACTCTGAGAATATTTCGTATACCTGAAGATAAAATACCCTGACAAAGAAAACATTAAATATATAAAATTTAACGTGAAGTAAAATACTCCCTGGTGTAGTTGGTATATTTTAATAAAAATTTTAAAAAAAATTTTAAAATCCAAAACGATCACGTATAGAACGTTTTCAGACTTATCAGTCCATCATCAGTGAACTCCCTGTCCTTGCTAAATAGCCACAATTCCAAACACTGGTTAAGTTGTATGTTCCAACTACATAGTAAAAATTATAAAAGAATTTGGCCTAAATTGGATGCCAATGAATTACTTCCAGCAACATGATGCTCTACTGCATTACATTAAAAAGTTTTTTTGTGATTAGGTCTTCACTGAACCACGTTTAGTCTGTCAATAAAATCTGTCATTTTATAATAATTGTGGTTTTAGGCCTGGATCCTGCGTACCAAAAAAAAGTTAATCAACAGCAAGCTGAAAATTTGTTAATAGCTTAACGGTGTCTAGTCGGGAAACTGGAACATGGGAAGTTTTAATTGTGGAACAGGTTACAGGACCTCGATTTTTGACCCTTTGCTTCGTTATCGAACGTATTCGCTTCGTATACTAAACATATACTGAGCGAATACGTTCGATAACGAAGCGAAGGGTCAAAAATCGCGGTCCAGGTTTCGAAAGTCAGATTACGAAAACGTTCCATGTATTTTGTCGGACAGAACTTCCAATTGATTTGTTTTTCCTTTCTTATAAAAAATCAGACTGCTATTTGCCACCAATATAATTCTTATCATTTGACATGTTCTACGTGTTGGACTTATTAAAATGCCCAACATATTTGTCAGATAAACATTTGTTCATGTATTATATAAAGTTTGCTATTGAATAAACTTAAAAACAACCTGCTAGTTTCCACTGTCATAAACTTGTCAGGATCACACGTTCCACAATTAAAATTACGTTCCACAATTAAAACTTCCCCTGTTACAGTGTTCCCATACATCAAAGTTTGTCAGACAAGACACCGTTAAGCTATTAAGAAATTTTCAGCTTGCTATTAATCAACTTTTTTTTGGTACGCGCGATCCAGGCCTATTCTACTTGGCAAAAATGGTTATTAGGAATTGTTTATTTCAGTAAATTTCAATAACTGGATCATATCTACCTAAAAAATATGGGAGAGAAAAAAATATTTGAAGATTGAACATACACGACCATATATGTTTAATAGGCTATGTAGTCCATGTGGTGAGACCGCTCCCGTCTGAAAATCATTTCTAATTGGGTTTCTTTGTGGATTCCTATTAAAAAATGTTCCCTTTAAATAAATCTTAAGGGTGCCGGGCGCAATTTTTGGGCAGAAATTGTTTAAACCATTTTTTTAAACAAATACAAAATATTACATTTTTTTGCTCTGAAACATATATTTTTAGGTTTATTGCGTCATTTTAAACAAGAAAGGTATCTTATAATTTTTCTTAAAAATTGATAGTTTTCGAGTTACATATAGGCGATTTAAAATCTGAAAAATGCGAAAATACGCATTTTCGAGGCCTAAAAACTCATATTTAAATTAAGATTTTTGAGGTTGCCAGATACCTAAATTGAAGATTATACATTCAGCTTCAAGATTCTGAAGAGTAGTTGCGTCTAACCTTAATATATACCGTTGTTTTTTAATTGTTAAATATGCGTGTTAATCCGATTTTTTTGCCGGTGCGGCGAGCTCTATTTCAAAAAGCTCCTATTTTCCTCCGAAAAATATTTTTTCTAGATTCTTTGGAGTATTCTAAATAAATAAGTTTGTTGACATTTTTCTCAAAAATTAATAGTTTTAAAGTTATAAGCGATTTAAAATACGAACAATGCCGAAAACGCATTTTTGGATTTTAAATCGCTTATAACTTTAAAACTGTTAACTTTTGAGAAAAATGTCAAGAAACTTATTTTATTTAGAATATTCCAAAGAAACTAGAAAAAATATTTTTCGGAGGAAAATAGGAGATTTATGAAATAGAGCTCGCCGCACCGGCAAAAAAATCGGATAAACACGCATATTTAACAATTAAAAAATAACGGTATAAATTAAGGTTAGACGCAATCACTCTTCAGAATCTTAAAGCTGAATGTCTAAACTTCAATCTAAGTATCTGGAAACTTCAAGAATAGTAAACTAAATATGAGTTTTTAGGCCTCGAAAATGCGTATTTTCGCATTTTTCAGATTTTGAATCGCCTATAACTCGAAAACTATCAATTGTTGAGAAAACTTACAAGATACCTTTCTTGTTTAGAATTACCCACAAAACTTAAAAATATATGTTCCGGAGCAAAAAATGTGTGTTCCGGATCTTTTGTATTTGTTTAAAAAAATTGTTTAAACAGTTTCTGCCCAAAAATTCCGCCCGGTACCCTTCAGATTTATTTAAAGGGGACATTTTTGCCGAATCAGAAATTTTTCCAGACGGGAGCGGTCTCATCACATCGACTAATGGATTATGTCCAAATAAAGAGTGCTAAAAGCAACTACAACGTTAAAGGGGATTTATTGTTTCATATTTATGTTTAATGGAACCCCAAATATAAAAAAACCGCTGAGTAGATTACCATTTAATGTGGTGCTTTTTTGAGAAGGGGTAAATAAATCGATTGCACTGGGGTGCATTAGGGTGACTTATAATGTACTTTATCAATAGTACCTATACACCGCAGATTAGAAAAGTATTTTCTGTAAATCTTCAGATTCTCAGTAGAATGTTATGTTACTGTTACTGAGAATATTTCGTATAACTGAAAATAAAAATACCCTGCCAAAAAAAAACATTAAGTATACAGGGCGTAACAAAAAAGCAGGTCATAAATTAAATCACATATTCTGGGACCAAAAATAGTTCGATTGAACCTAACTTACCTTAATACAAATGTGCACATAAAAAAAGTTACAGCACTTTGAAGTTGCAAAATGAAAATCGAGTTTTTCCAATATATCGAAAACTATTAGAGATTTTTAATTGAAAATGGACATGTGGCATTATGGCAGCAACAGCTTAAAAAAATTATAGAGAAATTTCTGCATTTCCCCATAAAATTTTTTATGGGGTTTTGTTCCCTTAAGCCCACCCCCCAATATTTGTGTAGGTACATTCCAATTAAATTACAACTGAGGTACCAATATATACTACTTTTTCGATAAACCCGTTTTTATCGATATATTTTGAACATTTGTAAAATCCACCACATAATTGGAACGTAAAAAAATTTGGTAGGTTTAAAGAAACAAAGTCCCATAATATTTTTATGGGGTGCACAAATTTCATTGTTATTTTTTTACGATGTTCCTGCCATAAGAACATCACATGTCCATTTTCAATAAAAAATCTCTAATAGTTTTCGATACATTGAAAAATATCGATTTTTGTTTTGTAACTACAGCTGTAACTTTTTTGTGCTCATTTGTACAAAGGTAAGTCAGGTTCAGCTGAAGTTTTGAAGAACTAAAGAACTGAAAGTATTAGCTAATGTTTCTAATAAATTTCGAAAAATGACACATTTTTTTATAATTGTGATTTCTACTTGATATAAAAATTATTGATGGATTCGAAATTCACCGTAAAAAATACACTAGAACTAGTTAATAAAATACAACATTTTCAATTGCCCAAAAACTCCAGACTAATTTCATTTGACGTAAAAAATCTTTTTCCTAGTGTTCCTCCTACAGAAACTTTTGTTTTAGTTAAGAATCTTTTAGACCATAATAGTACAAATCCGATCATTGCATCTGAAATTTTACACCTTCTTGAAATTTGCATAAATCAAGACTATTTTGAATTCAATAATCAAATATACACAAACAACAGTGCAGGACTTATTATGGGTAATCCTCTAAGCCCATTGCTATCAGATATATTTATGAACCAACTTGAAACAACAATTTCTAAACATCCCGTATTTAAACAGTTCTTATATTGGTGGAGATACGTGGATGATATACTAGTATGCTTTACAGGAACTAACAGACAACTTGACCAATTTCTATCATATATTAATTCACTTCATAATAATATTGAGTTTACAATAGAAACAGAACAGAATAACTCTATAAACTTTCTAGATGTAACGATTTCCAGACTACACAACAAACATGAGTTCTCCGTATATCATAAACCTACCCATACTGACACAACTATACACAATTCATCATCCCATCCTACACAACACAAATTAGCAGCCTACCATAGCATGATACATAGACTGACAGAAATTCCCATGACAAAAAATAACTTCGAAATAGAACTAAACATCATTAAACAAATAGCAGTAAACAACGGCTATAACGAACAAACAGTTAACAAAATTTTAAACCAAAAACTCCATAAGAAAGCCCTGAAATTAGTGTATCCACCACCACAGAAAGAACCCAGTACCTTCTGCTCTCTCACATATACTGGCAAGATAACAACAACAATAGCCAGATACATAAAAAAGAAAGGAATAACACCAGCTTTCAGAACTAACAACAACTTAAGCAAATACATTAAGAACAATAAAAGCCGAAAGAGAAAGCAACTACAGAGTGGTGTGTACAAACTAACTTGTGGTGACTGTCCGAAAACGTACATCGGTCAAACTGGCAGAACTTTTGACAAACGGATAGCAGAACACAAAAGGGCATTCAACAATAGAAAAACAGACACTTCTACATACGCACTTCACCTTCTAGATCATAATCATTCTTTCAATGAAGAGTTTCAAATTCTACATATTCAAAATAAAGGCCTTAAGCTATCTTTTTTAGAATCTATGGAAATTAATAAACTGAAAAATACAGATATAATTCTGAATGACCAACTCGAGACAAACAGCTCCCCACTCCTCAACCTCTTCAGTTGAAGACTTAAAAAGGCAAACACATTGTAAACTATATTACTTGAGAAAGGCACTCCGCCGAAACAGCTGTAGTCACTTAGATATAATAAATTTTGTGGAAGTATAGAAAACAAACGTTTTCCGTGTTTTATTGTTAGATAAAAATTATTGTTGAGAATTCTTCATATCAGTAAATCTCAATAATTGGATCATATCTATCTAAAAAATATGAGAAAGTTTGAAAGTATATCAATATAGGTCAAGTGGTTAAAAAAGGAAAACATGGAATTTGAGGTGGCATTTATTTTATAGTCGATAATAAACTGACAATAAACCTCACAACATAATATATTTTCAAGCAGTTATTCAACGAATTTGCAGGATACGAATCAAGACTAACTTCTTCAACTTATCCATAATAAACATTCACTGCCCAACGAATGAGCAAGATGAGTACACCAAAATAACTTTTTACAAATTACTCTAACAAACACCGAAAAACTAGCCTACGAAAATTGAGAGGCATAGCCTACATAGAGATACGAATGAAAACGACCAACATCTTATTGACTTTATAGCTAGTAAAAACATGGTCGTCAGCTCTACCCTATTTCCCCTCACAAATATACAAAGACGCATCTGGACCACGTATTGATAGAAAAGCGATCAGAAACAAACATTTTAGACGTAAAAATTAGATAAGCATGCTGCGGCTTATACCACGTACTAGTTCAGGTACACTTCAGATGTAGGATCAGCAGTCAGGAAAAGGACAAGCAATCAAGAAAAGCAATTCTAGATCTGGAATAACTGAAAAGTTACGAAACTTAAAATAAATTTAATGAAGAAATAAAGGAGGAAGCTGATAAAATAAGGGACAAATACCAAAATTAAATAAATAAAACACTAAGCGCTTGTTCACAATGGATGTAAAACATAATTTACGCGTAATGTATCCGTAACTCATAAAGTTGAACATGTAGAAGTCAAAGTAAGAGGTAACACAGACGGGGCGGCGTACGTCGACTGAACCCCCGCTGAGATGTCGATAGCGACGCATCCCTTACTATACTTTGATGTAGTAACACACACCAGACGCTCTTAAAATTTTCGATGCAGCGGCTTTCTGGCGACATATCCTGGAACCCATCCACCGCCAATTGGTTTTATGACTTCAACGGCATATCATATCATAAATGCGTGTATCGTGGTGCAACACAGACGTTTCAGCTGTTTTCTAGCGAATTCTGTAGTGAGTGTTGTCAGATCGTGTTTTTGTGATGGGAAATACACATGTAGAAAAATTAATTAATGAAATTCAGATGAGACCAGCTATTTGGGATATGCGCATTGATGCATATTCAAACAAAATAATAAAAAACCTTATTTATTATTATTTATTATTTTATTTATTTATTATTTTATTTATTATGCTCTACAGGCCTTGTATTTACAATTTTAGATAATACAGTTTATGCTAATAATTTATATATAATTTTATTTGATGTCTATGTAAAAATTGCTGAACTATGGTTCTCCACTATATCCTATTTTTCAGTTCCTCTTTCCAGTGTGTAATTTCCATCGATACTACACCTTCCTGAAACTTTCTTGCCGCCTTTTTCTTGGTCTACCTCGTCTCCTAGTCACAACTGTCTTCTGTGCAGTACCATCTTTGGCATTCTTTCCTTATCCATCCCCTCGACATGACCTGCCCACCTGATTCTTTATGACTTTGTGTATCTTGTTACACTTGGTTCCTTGTAAAGCATCCTTAATTCTTGATTGGTGCTTCTATGCCAGCCCTCTTCTCTATCTGTATTCTTTCCCCTGAAAATAGCTCTTAGCACGTTCCGTTCTCAACTTTATATATTTTTTTCTTCTGTTTTATTTAGCACCCATGTCTCACATCCGTAGGTGGCTGTTGCTCTTATTACGGTTTTGTATATTCTGGTTTTCGTCTTTCTCGATACGTACTTTGGCTTTAATTTGAATAATTTTTTTAATCAATTTAACACCTGTATTTGCTCAGTGGCGTACCATAGAATGGAATGCCTCTTAGCGTTATAAATAGTTTTTCTTAGGTGATATGCTTTCCCTCATAACGGTGTTATTTCTTGAACACGGCTTTTTAATACTCACTAATAACTCCTGAAAAGATTATTTAGACATTCTTGTAAAATTAAAAAACATCTCTGGGCCTTTTATTATATTAATTTCGTTAATATAATGTGTAAAAAATCCCTTATAATTTCGTTCCTGTATGATGGGATGTATCCAATATCTGCGTTTCTTTTTTTCTTTAATCTAAAATAAAATAAACTTGTATTTATTACAAAAGCCAAATCGTCATAACTTTCAGACATCGTATCGTACAGCAGCCAACACGTGACTAAATTTGGCAACAACGAAATACAAATACTTTAAATCGTAGCATAGCTGCCGCTGTTATACCGCGCCATGTGTTTTACGCTGCCTCGACGTCGATTCGACGCGCGCCGCCTGGTGTGTCCTTGATCTAAGTATTTATGTATTCACAATGGGTAAACGTAAAATTTATGGTTATGGTTGTCTTACGTTTAAACGTAAGGACTACATAAAGTTGAGATTGTTTTAACTTTATGTTCGAATGACGTGAATTTTAAGGACAACTGTAGTATTTTTTGTATTTTAATGCTGGTGATCAATTGAGTTTGACAATTCAAACAGGTGGATTCTGTAATTCTGTCAGTTTACTTATGGTTTGTTTTTGTTTTAACATCATGTTTATCTCGCGTTTTGGTCATAAATTAAATTGCCAAATTAAATGAAATGGAGAATGTGGATATTGAACTTTTAATTGAGCTTGTGCGTTTAAAGCCCTTCTTATAATATAGTAAGGGTGATAAACATTTTGAAAATATATATAAAAATCCTTGTACAAGTAAAAAACCGCTCTGGTTGCATTAACATAAAACATTAACATTGATATGATTCATTTTGGATTTGATATCCAAAAATTCTGGGAAAAATTTGGGAGCAGCCTACTTTGACACTACCTGCTGTTATCATCATCAAGGCCTTTTATTCCGGATGGAATGTTTGCCGCTCTTTCTTAGAGATCTCCGATTCTCTTATTGCTGTGAATCACTCCGCATTTTTCTTGTGTGTTGTCAAAGTTTGTTGTATGACTTGGCTTTCGTTACAATTTTCTTCCACTCATTTCGATATGTGCATAGTTCACTCCAGTTTCTCACTTTCAGGATTTTCATATCTTTCATGACCTAGTCCTCCTCTCTTTGGGTCTTCCCATTGGTCTTTCAGTTTATGGCTTCCATCTGATGATTTTCTTAATCAGTAGATCGTTTTTCCTTCTCTCTATGTGTCCCAACCATCTCAGTATCTGCGCTTTAATAAATCTTACTATTATTGTGTTTTCAATTTATCAATCAAAGGCAAAATGAAAATTAAATTAATTTTTTTTTAAATAACGAGGGCACATAAATTTAATACACCCTGTATATTGATCTGTAAATATTTATTAGAATTTAGTTTGGATGTAAGTGGATTTCTTTTTTAATGAGCTTTCCGATGAACCATTAAAGACTTTTGTGAATAATTAAAGTGAAAAGGACGATGTATTTAGATTTAAAATGGAAAAAGATTGTTTATTACGGGAACTATAGAATCCACAGGTAGAGGTAATTATCATTTTCTAGAAAAATGGTTTAAAAGAAAGTTTGGAATTTTAATATCTTTGTTTCAACCCGAGTAAATATTGTAGGGTTCCCCGAAAGTAATTAAGATGGTCGGAATAATTTTGAAAATGACTGTTTGTTTGTCGAATGGAAAAGAGAAATGTTTCTGATTCTTGGCAAGTTGGAAGGGGAAAAGTGGCTTGAATGTTGAGTGAGTTTGAAAAAGAAGTTTATTATGTTTTTGGCATCGCTGAGGAGCAGTTCGACGTTTTCGTGGATAAGTTGTTAGCAAGTACCAGTGGCTGTTTGATAGTTGAGAATAGTGTTGAAAAGTGGAACGAGAGACAGATCAAATTGAGACGAAATACCTCTTTGATTCTGTATTATTGTGAGAAGGAGAGCAGAGAATTTTTGGAGTTTTGTTTGAATCGAGTACGTGTCAAAAGAGGCCCGGCTTGTTGGAGAATTGGTGCTGGTATGCTAATAGTTTTGAAGCTGGAGAACGGAGAGGGCTTTGATGAGTAGCCTTTAACATAGTCAACGAGGGAGAGCTGTTTTGGGTCACGAGAAGACATCAGAGTGAGTGAAGCAAAAGGTCAGTCAACTTATGTGAAAGATATTTTTATGTTCGGAAACTAAAATTTTGAGTAAAAAGCGTAGGAATTAAAATTACAATATTTCGAAAAGTAAATAGGAAGTATAGCTAATCTTGCGAATGCATAATTTGGTTTTGTTTATTTTGTTGTACCAAAGTCATCGGGAACAAACCGATAAATTGTTTTTTTTTTAACTAGAATAAATTTAAGTGGTAAAAATTTCATTCGGACATCTGTGTCCACAGGTTTTAGATTTGATAGATTTTTAGAGTATTGATTTTGATAAATAAAAGACAATTCTGTATGTTTATTTTATATTTTTGCTATATTTCTTTTTCCTATTTTATCCCGATTAGGATCAACTAAGAGATACTGAAACCACGAGAGAAGATAAGTATAACGTAAGATAATTTAGACATTTTTTTAATATTATAAAAAGGCACCCTGAGATTTTTATTCATTTTTTATGTATGATTTGCGACAATTAAATAATTATTCAAATAAATAATAATTAATATAAAATTAATAAGAAGCAGATCATAACAACATGGCGAGCCAACGTAGGACATTAAAGTATCTCTGGTTGTGAATTTGAGGGGAATAGGAAACGGAAAAACAGGTGAAGGAAAATTTATTTGCCCGTCGGAAAAAGTTGATATATTTAAAATTTTTGAAATATTTGTTTGACTTAACTTTTTTATCTAGGTACAGTTTTTACATATTTATTTTATTTTTGATTGATTTGAATTTTGAAACATTTAAAAATTTGTGGGATAAATTGATTATATTTGGGGAGAGAGAAATTTTCGTCTCGACAGCATACAAGGTATGTTCGGATTTCATATTAGGCGGGGATAAATTTTAAATACATGTCGATAACAACCAGAAGCAAAAGCAAAGAAAACAAAAAACAAGAAGAACATTTGGAACAAGAAGAACATATAGAACAAGAAGACATTTTTGAAACAACAATCATGGCATCAGAACAACAGGAATTATCAGGAATAGATAAAGTAATACAACTGATGCAACTCCAGTTACAAAAATGGGACGAAATATTAAATAAAAGGGATAAAAATCAGGAAGAAACATCAAAGAAGATGGATAAAATGGATAAAATGCAAGAAAATCAGGAAGAAACAAAACGAGCGATGAAGGAAACACAACAAAAAATGGATAACAATCAACAGGAAACAAAACAAGCAAAAGAAAAAGAACAGGACATTCTGGAAATGGACAAGGAACATGAGAAACGGAAAAAGGATAATTTTGACAAAAAACAAACGGTGGAAATGAATTTAGCAATGAAGCAAGGACAGAGAAGAAAGAGGAGAAAGCAACAGAAGATAAATAAAAACAATGAAGCCTGGGATTCTTCGAAAAAAGAGATGAGCCCAGAAGAAGAAAAAGAAGAAAAAAGAGTGACAAAGGAAATTGTCGATTGGATTTCCTCGGAAAAAGAGATGAGTCCAGAAGAAGAAAAAGAAGAAAGAAGATTGATAAAAGAAAATGAAGATTGGGATTCCTCGAAAAAAGAGATGAGCCCAGAAGAAGAAAAAGAAGAAAGAAGATGGATAAAAGAAAATGAAGATTGGGGTTCCTCGAAAAAAGAGATGAGCCCAGAAGAAGAAAAAGAAGAAAGAAGATTGTCAAAAGAAAATGAAGATTGGGATTCCTGGAAAAAAGAGATGAGCCCAGAAGAAGAAAAAGAAGAAAGAAGATTGACAAAAGAAAATGAAGCTTGGGATTCCTCAAAAGAAGAGATGAGCCCAGAAAAAGAAAAGGAAGAAAAAAGATTGACACAGGAAAATGAAGCTTGGGATTCCTCAAAAGATGAGATGAGCCCAGAAGAAGAAGAGATCAGAATAGAAAAAGAAGGCGAAAGAGATACCTTTGAAACTGTGTTATTTGAAGAAGAAGTAAACAGGGGAGAAGCCAGAATTGAAAAAAGTGGTATTTGCACAGCAGTCGCGATGAGATATTATTTTATTTACGAAAATGTAGGCGGAGGAGAACCTCAATTTCGTTTTGTGCAACATCCCTTAATCGAACTAGAAGTTGATATTCCAAAAGAGGACAAAGAGGAAGAACTAACTCCAGAAAACGTGGACTATGAAGACGATGTAGAATATTTGAGAAGTTTAGACCCTAAAGAATGGAAGTCACAAGATCATTACAAAGTCCAAATATTCCAAATATAAGATACAAAGCAACAGATGACATTATCAAAACTGCCTACAGGAAGAAAGTCTTAAAGCAACATTCTGACAAACGTAAAGCGCTAGGGGAAGAAATCAAAACAGATGATGACTATTTTACCTGTATAACAATGGTTTATGAAACTCTAGGAAATATAAGTAGGAGAAGAGCGTACGATTCTGTTGATCCACAATTCGACAATGATCTACCTTGTACTAGTGATATAAAAAAAGACTTTTATAAAGCGTTTACGTATTATTTTGACTTAAACTCCCGATGGTCTGAAAAAACACGGGTGCCCAAATTAGGAACTGAAAATTCGACAAAGGAAGAGGTGGAACACTTTTATTCGTTTTGGTATGATTTTAAATCATGGAGGGAATATTCATATGAAGACGAAAAGGATAAAGATAAATGTCAAGATCGTGATGAGAGAAGGTATGTGGATAAGTTAAACAAAGCTGAGAGATTAAGAAAGAAAAAAGAAGAAATAAAATTGATATGTGGAGAAGAAAAGGAGAAGGAACTGCGTGTAATATTGAGGGAATGTGAAAATTTAATAAATGAAGAAAACAGAGTAGCCAAAAAGTATGAAAATTCATTTGAGACTAAAGACTTAGGAAATTTTCGAACGAAAACTTACCATGTCCCATCTAAGTACAGACACTGGGAAAAAGAAAGCAATTGTTTTTCAGGTGGGACTCAATATATTTGACACAATAGAAAAGTGTATTTGTCGAGAGAAAATCATTTTTTTGTTGCACTTATTAATACTGATTTTATCTCAAAACAAGGCGGGGATGTTATTGTGTTTTCAATTTATCAATCAAAGGCAAAATGAAAATTAAATTAAATTTTTTTTAAATAACGAGGGCACATAAATTTAATACACCCTGTATATTGATCTGTAAATATTTATTAGAATTTAGTTTGGATGTAAGTGGATTTCTTTTTTAATGAGCTTTCCGATGAACCATTAAAGACTTTTGTAAATAATTAAAGTGAAAAGGACGATGTATTTAGATTTAAAATGGAAAAAGATTGTTTATTACGGGAACTATAGAATCCACAGGTAGAGGTAATTATCATTTTCTAGAAAAATGGTTTAAAAGAAAGTTTGGAATTTTAATATCTTTGTTTCAACCCGAGTAAATATTGTAGGGTTCCCCGAAAGTAATTAGGATGGTCGGAATAATTTTGAAAACGACTGTTTGTTTGTCGAATGGAAAAGAGAAATGTTTCTGATTCTTGGCAAGTTGGAAGGGGAAAAGTGGTTTGAATGTTGAGTGAGTTTGAAAAAGAAGTTTATTATGTTTTTGGCATCGCTGAGGAGCAGTTCGACGTTTTCGTGGATAAGTAGTTAGCAAGTACCAGTGTTCAAAAGTGGAACGAGAGACAGATCAAATTGAGACGAAATACCTCTTTGATTCTGTATTATTGTGAGAAGGAGAGCAGAGAATTTTTGGAGTTTTGTTTGAATCGAGTACGTGTCAAAAGAGGCCCGGCTTGTTGGAGAATTGGTGCTGGTATGCTGATAGTTTTGAAGCTGGAGAACGGAGAGGGCTTTGATGAGTAGCCTTTAACATAGTCAACGAGGGAGAGCTGTTTTGGGTCACGAGAAGTCATCAGAGTGAGTGAAGCAAAAGGTCAGTCAACTTATGTGAAAGATATTTTTATGTTCGGAAACTAAAATTTTGAGTAAAAAGCGTAGGAATTAAAATTACAATATTTCAAAAAGTAAATAGGAAGTATAGCTAATCTTGCGAATACATAATTTGGTTTTGTTTATTTTGTTGTACCAAAGTCATCGGGAACAAACCGATAAATTGTTTTTTTTTTAACTAGAATAAATTTAAGTGGTAAAAATTTCATTCGGACATCTGTGTCCACAGGTTTTAGATTTGATAGATTTTTAGAGTATTGATTTTGATAAATAAAAGACAATTCTGTATGTTTATTTTGTATTTTTGCTTTATTTCTTTTTCCTATTTTATCCCGATTAGGATCAACTAAGAGATACTGAAACCACGAGAGAAGATAAGTATAACGTAAGATAATTTAGACATTTTTTTATTATTATAAAAAGGCACCCTGAGATTTTTATTCATTTTTTATGTATGATTTGCGACAATTAAATAATTAATCAAATAAATAATAATTAATATAAAATTAATAAGAAGCAGATCATAACACTATATATCTTGTCTCTTCATTATGTCTCTCCTTCTTCTTCTCATTTCTCCGTTTCTCCGTTTTCCATGCTTATCGGACCAATAATCAATCTGAGGATTTTTCTTTCGAATATTCCTAATTTTTCTTCATCTTTTTCCGTGAGGCACATTCTCTCAGTTACGTATGTAACTACTGGTCTGATTGCAACTCTGTATGTTTTCAGTTTTGTATTTCTGGGTAAGTTCATATCCTTTATTAGCCTATGATATCTCCAGTATGTTTTGCTGCCTGCTATATTCTCTCTGTTACTTCTTTACTTCTCTTTTTTCGCCATTCACAATTGCTCCCAAATATTTAAATTGTTGATCTCTTTCAAATGTGTAGTACCTACTTCCTGTTATATTCGTACACATATTTTTAATAGTTTGAACACTCAGGTTGAATACAAAATAGTTGTACGCTAACTATTTTAGTGGGAAACAAGTAACTGTTCTGCTTTCCAAAAGCTGTTTGAGACAAAACAGTTTGTCAGTAAAAGATCTTCCTGCACAGAATCCACTTTGTCCCTCCTCCTTCGTAACTTAGTTGTCTATTCTTTACAGATACAGATACAGATTCTCGACTACAAGATAATAGCTCTGAATTCTAAGAGGCCAGGTTCAATGCTCAAAGGCATAAATACATTAAAACATAAATTAATTAAAAATAGTGCACATCATAAATGGCTCGATGATAATACTCCGTGAATTGTGAATATTGGCCTGATCGTAGAAAAATCGCCACTCCCGACGATTTCTAGCAACTTACCTCCGTCTTCTGACCCTCAGAATCTTAAGTTCTTCTTCCATATCATCGATCCATCTTCTTCGCTATCGTCCTCTACTTCTTCTGCCTTTGTGTTTGAGCATGTCAATCTCTTCGTCTACTCATTTTTATCGTGTCATAATTATTGTAAGATCTAAGATAAAAATTTAAACTTATTTATTTATATTATACACACACCGGCACAAAATTCCGCCACCCAAAATTTTTGATTAAGTTTGACAATTTATAACTTTATTATTTGTGCTCCCATTTTCAAGATTTTTACACCAGTTTGTAGGTATGTACATGTATTGATATCGTTTAGTATTATTCCAGTAACAAAAAAAATTTTCTTGCATGGAATTATACAGGGGTGAATGGAAGCGTTGTATTTTCTCCTAACTTTAAAAAATTCTGTGGAAAAATGGAATAGCTGATTTTGTTTCATAGTCCTGTCATATTTTCCCGGAGGCATCACTAAAATTTTGTTTTTTGAATTATGCGAATATCTCTTTTCTTGTAAGAGCTGTACCATTTTTTGAAAATAAAAACACTGATTGACTCATAAAATAGAGGTTGGATTGATAAGATTAGAATGGCCCACATGCAGCCCAGATGTCAATCCTATTGAGCATTTATAGGATGAATTAAAAAAAGCTATTCGCCGTCATCCTAGGCCTCCACAAAATTTGGTACAGTTATGGCCCTGGTAGAGGAATATCGGGCTATTCCCCAGGCAAGGATAACCCATCTTTATTCGATGCCAAACAGACTGCGAGCAGTTGTTGTTGAAAGAGGTGGGCATACCCAGTGGTGGATTTAGGGGGGGGGGCTAGAGGTGCTGTAGCATCGGGCCCCCAGGTTGAAGGGGCCCCCAGAAGACCTAAACATTTGTCTAAAATTACGTATTTGGCATTCTGACGCGCCGTGGTACTTACCCTACTAAACTCCTCTTATTTATTGTAAAAATTACTTTGAAATTATTGTTGTATTGGCAATTTCATATAATCTTTTTTCTGAGAGAACAGGAAAGGAACACCCGATAACCACCCTTTTATGACATGACATAAATGGCAACAGATTAGCAGGTATACTTTTACATCGCCTTTTCGGAAATCTTGCAATACAATGCTTTTAAATCGCTCTGAAAGTTAAAGGTGTTTGACAAAAATAGATGTCTTTCAATGGGTGCCATAAAGTTAAGAAATGAAATATAAAATATACCTACTTTACCCTTTAAGCTTAACAACAAGTAAAGCTTTTGTTTAGAACCAAGTAAAGTACCTGAAGAACGTCAAAGACGACAATTAGTAATTCATACCTACTTGTGTATGCTTTTGTGTATGTGAAATTTGAAACTGCTTTTTTAACCGTATTTTGGAACGAAATTTTAAAACAACTTGAAACAGTTAGTACCATTCTTCAAAAACCTGGTCTGGATCTGAACACTGGCACACTTCTACTACAAGGACTACACAGTAGTATACAAAAACACCATGAAAATTTTGAATACTTTGAAGAAAAAGCAAAAAAATTGAATTTATACGTTAGATTTGATTATTCAAAAAAACGAGCAGATTCAAAAAAAAATTCCAGACGGGCCCTCTTCACATTTAGAAGGTTCAAATAAATTTAAAGTCGAAACATTTTATTTATTGATCGACACATTAGTGACAGTTAGACAAGCGACGTGAAGCATACGGTTATGTATCTAATCTTTTTGCATTTTTTGGAAATTTTCGCACTATTGAAGGTGAAACATTAAAACAATATGCGCGAAATCTTATCGAAACGTACCCGCTTGATATAGATCAGGCATTTATCGAAGAGATTATATTTTTTCAAAATTTTATTTTATCACTTCCTAATTCCGAGAATTGTGTAGTAACACCTAAAGACATGTTGAATATTATTATCGAAAAAGACCTTGTTTCAGTGTTTTCAAATACCTATATCCGAAAGATCATTTTCAAAATTAAGCTTTATTAAAAATAAATTAAGGTCATCAATGGGCGAGAACAGATTAGTTTCGTTATCGATCTGCTCTATTGAGAATGACGTATTGGGGGAAATTGATTTTGAAAGTGTCATAAAAGCATTTCTTGAAAATGAACCAAGAAAGAAAGCGTTACCTTGTCTTAGCCTTGTATCTTCTGCATAATTTTAAATGTACTGAAGTTTATATTGTTTTAATTTTTAAAGTGTCTTGTTAAAAAAGAGTTGGGTAGGGCCCTCTACAAGAATTAGCACCGGGCCCACTAATGAATAAATCCGCCCCTGGGCATACCCGCTATTGAATTGTTTTGTTTTATTGTTAATTTTGTTTTGATTTGTTAATTTTAGTGCGTTTGATATTTTTAATTCAATAAACCTTCAAAGCAGTGTTTTTATTTACAGCTCTTACAAGAAAAGAGATATTCGGATAATTCAAAAAACAAAACCTTAGTGATACCTCCAGGATATTAGAAAATAAGTATGAAACAAAATCAGCCCTCCAATTAGTCTACAGAATTTTTAAAATTTAGGAGGAAAAACAACACTTCCATTCACTCCCGTATAATGCCATATAAGCACAAAATTTTTGTTACCGGAATAATAACAAACGACATCAATACATATACCTACAAACTGATGCCAGAATCTTGAAAATCGGAGTACAAATAATAAAGTTATAGATTGTCAAACTTCATCAAAAATTTTGGGTATTAAGGTTTATTGTATTTTTATATACTAAGGATTTTCACAGGGTTCAGAACATTCCTTCACTCAACCTTTAGTCTGGGCTGATTATATTATCGGAGAATAGGCCATTTTTGGGAAAAGTTATTTACCAGCAATTTTATTGCTGGAATCGAATTATAAGATCCTATATATTAATAATATAGGTATCCAAAGTCCTCAGATAGTGTGCTACTTTTTTTTATAAACAAAATGGCGCTTGAAAATCGTGTTTTTTTCAATTATTGCTCTAGAACTCCGAAGATTTTAACTTTACAACAAAAACACTCAAATAAAAATTCACCGTGATTAAATTCTGCATAGAGAAGTGTTTTTCCGATCTGCTCTGACGAAAATTTTCCTCGGAAAATGCGGGTTTTCCCAACAAAATCTTTAATTTTCAAATAAAGTTTTAGATAAATAATTATTTACCAATAATTAAATAATTTGGTGACTTAAAAGCTTTCTTGGTTTAGATTATAGTTCCAGAAGCTGGTGAAAATTAAACGAATATTTTAGCAACAATTCAATTGTTAATTAATAATTTACGGTCGCAATAATAACCAAAATAATTATTATACACTGATCAAACTTTGAAATCTTATAAAGATGAGATGCCTATTTAACATTTTGTCGACAAAATATAAATTTTTTATTTTTTGCATAATCTTTAAATGTTTAAAAAAATAGTTATAAACAAATTAACGTTTCTCAGAAAGTTTTTATTATATTATAATTTTAAAAAATAGCTAAAATGAACATTTCAAATATCTTGAAAATGAATGCTTTAAAACTTTTTTGCAACCATTTGCAAAAAAGTTATGAAACAGCAAAGTAAACATACGATTACTACGGTGTTAATAATTTTTTTTAATTCTTTCAAAGCGTAGAAGTGAGTTTAAAGTACAAGCTAATTATTTATAAAACAATATCGATTATCAGCTAAATGGTTATATTTTAATTAAAGATTATAAATATATTTTTTTGTAATTTACACGCGCGAAAGTAGAAAAATACAGTACCGTAGCTACCCGCCCACATACACAACTCGCGCGAGTTTAAGCGTGTCAGTCGCTTCGAGTGAACATTTTATCTCCGGCTCTGTATCAAGCCTACTTTCGCGCTAAAAATTACAAAAAAAAGTATTTTTAATCTTTGACTAAAATATAACCATTGCACTAATTTTTGACATTCTTTGTGAGTAATTAGATTGTACCATAGACTCACTTTTAAGCTTTGAAACAATTAAAACAAATTATAAACAATGGCGATATCGTATATTTACTTTGCTGTTTCATAACTTTTTTGCAAATGGTTGGAAAAATTTTTTAAAGCATTCATTTTCAAGACCTATGAAACACGCATTTTAAGTATTTTTTAAAATTAGAATATAATAAACAATTTCTGAGAAATGATAATTTGTTTATAACATTTTTTTTTTAACATTTAAAGATTATGCAAAAAAATGAAAAATTTATATTTTGTCGACAAAATATTAAATAGGCATCACACCTTTACAATATTTCTAAGTTTGATCAATGTCTCATGATTATTTTAGTTGTTATTGCGACTGTAAATTGTTAATTAACAATTGAATTGTTGCTAAAATATTCGTTTCATTTTAACCGGCTTCTGAATTTATAATCTATACCAAGAAAGCTTTTATTTCACCAAGCTATATAATTATTGATAAATAATTACTGACCCAAAAAATTTATTTGAAAATTCGAGATTTTGTTGGGAAAACCCACATTTTCCGAGGAAAATTTTCGTCGGAACAAATCGGGAAAAACATGCCTCTATGTAGAATTAAATTGGGGTGAATTTTTATTTGAGTGTTTTTGGTGTAAAGTTAAAATCTTCGGAGTTATAGAGCAATAATTGAAAAAAATACGATTTGTCGGCGCCATTTTGTTTATAAAAAAAGTAGCACACTATCTGTGGACTTTGCATACCTATATTAATAATATATAGGATCTTATAATTCGATTAAAGCAATAAAATTGCTGGTAAATAACTTTTCTTTGTACTTTACTAATTAGACCAACGTATTATAACTATTTTTTTTTCAAAATTTAAAGATTACGCAAAAAAAAGAAAAATTTATATTTTGTCGATAAAATATTAAACAAGCATCTCATCTTTATAATCTTTATAAGTTTCATCAATGTATATATTTTCCGAAAAGCAGCCTATGCAGTCTCTGATGAACCTCTAAAAAGAGGTGAAATCGTCGATAAGAGTGCTGGCTGCACTCTCTGATCTGAGTAAAAATTAAGACAGTTTTGGTTTCGCACCGCAACTGAATGAATAAAAATGGTATACATTTTTATTTTTATTAGTATTACTCCTATAGAGTAACTAGGTCCGTTTTCCGCTGGAACTTTACCACGCTGCAGACGGGGGTTGTGAGTTGCATAGTGTAGAATTCCTTCCCCTTAGTCTTCACTGCAGCATCCATGTGCTTGCATATTGTAGAAGCCTTGGAGGTTGTCACCAGGAAATGGGCCAATAAAGTTTTTCAATTAAAAATCTTTTAAAAATATTTTTTACAAATATTTTTATTAGGTTGAAAAACTTAGTCTTTCAATAAATAATTATTTGGCAGGTAGGCACGTACATCTAGGGGTGTCAATAACCCTAATTCACACCTCAAAAATAGTAAATAAACAAGGGGTTCCATTGATTCAATTTCCAGTCACAGGTTCTTCTAAGCCATGTTGCCAGCTCGTTTAAATTAATGAAAATAAAAATTCACTCCTATGGAGAACAATGTAATTTTTTTTTCGAAACGGTTAACTTTAGGAAAAAATGTTATTGGACTTTTTTGTTCTAAATTGTGTATTATATCCACACCTTAAAGGAACGCACTATTTTCGGGGACACCCATATATCCCTACAGCACGCCGCTAGTAACAGCGGAAAACTATCTTTTAAGACTAGTTAAAGAAACCTAGCATGTGTAAACTGTGTGTCAAGTTTGAACAAAAAATATTAAAAGGTACTTTAACCATGGGCCAAAATCATTTCAGAACATTTGTAATAAAACACTCTGTATTTCGGTAAGAAAGAAGATTTTATTTAAGTGTTTTGGGTTAAATCTTCGTATTTTGTGCTAAGGTTCCTCCAGTTACGATATGGACAATTGTTAATGCAACACCCTGTATATAGACATCGTTGTATTAAAGCACTAGCAAACAAGGCCTATTTAGTACCTCTAGTACTGATTATAAGGACTATGAAAATGAAGGGAAGTACTTCACACCTAAAGAGCCATTATTCACATCATCTTTTGACGAAATAAAGCCAGTAATAAAACTCTCTCCACCAATAAGTCTTCTTTTATACCGCTAGCGTTGCTAGCAGTGTAGGATTATAGCAGTGTAGTCTGAAATTTTTTGGGCCTACGGTATACAAGAAAGATAAAAGGGCTAGTGCCATGCTTCACTTTATTACTCCTAGTTTAATCCAAGGTACTCGTTTTGTTCAAATTTAGTTGACCTCGTTCCCTTAGATCTAGATTAGAGGTTTCCAACCAGTGTGCCGCGGCACACTGGCGTGTCCTGAACTCACTGCAGATGTGCCGTGAAATTTGATTATACTCACTATCATTATAGAGATTATTTACCCAAGTGTGCCGTGGCTGAACCAATTTTTAAGTTAGTGTGCCTCAAGCTAAAAAAGGTTGGAAACCGCTGATCTAGATAGTCGAAATGATGTTTCTATATAGAAATATCTACATGATTGCCATGTTTATCCATGTTTTCATCCGTGTTTTGTTTATTATGGCTTTGGAAAAAATTACGATTCTAAATAGGAATAGACCTATCACTTGAATATTTCTTGTTGGTATCATGTGACGTCACGTACTACGACGCGGATGACGTGCAACGATATATATATTGTACGGACTGTACCTCCAAATGTATCAACCTTGATCCTACCTAAAAAAATATTGGTGCGCCTTTCTAAATAATGCCCAAGAATACACAAGACATGCACTTTGTTATTAAGAAAAATAAAGACCAAAAAGGTATGTATCTATTTATTTAGGGCACGAAGATATTATTTCATACCCTACATGCAAATATTCCTTAAAAGTAGGCAACCAATAAATTATTAATGTATAACCACAGAGTACCGGCGTACCGGGTATTCTGTGGTCTAACTAACTGGTAAAAAGTTACTAATATGTAGATAACCAACATTACAATGGTTACCGAATGTGGTTATATATTCTGTGCCGAAGCGAAAGTATAAAGTAGAAATCTACAAACTTGGAACAATGGAACATTATGATCCAAGAATATGCAACCATATTTACAAAGGAAATTTGTGCTAATAAAAAAATATAATTTACGCCAGAGAAGAAAAAAAGAAAGGGAAATATATAAAAATAGGTTACCAAAAGGTAATTATAGATGGAGAACTACGAAATTATGATAGGGGTAAAAATATACTGGAAGAAATGCCCCATTTATAAAAATAGAGAAATACAGGACAAGACACGACATTGGATAAGAAATAGAAAAAATTTAAAGATATCCTATAACCCAGCACCCAGGGGTGTAAAAAAAGATTACACCTCTCTAACAAGACGTAACACGTAACACGAAAAACCAATAATATTAAGAAGTATACGTATAAATCCAAAATATACATATATAAAAAGACGGCATTAAGTTAGGACGAATTCTGAGATCAAGTAAACAAACACAAAGAATAAAAAACAAAAGAAATATGATCAAAGATAAACATGGAGGAAGCATATGATGCGATAAAAAGAATTACAAAACTTAAGGTATGTGATGCTGTTGGGATAGTTCCAGAAATTGTACTTAAAGTGACTGGGGAAAGATGGAAAAGACTGGCGGGTGGAATTATATCGCAAAACATGGCAAACTAGACAAATTCCATGGGAATGGGAAAGTAACCTAATTTGCCCTATACATTAAACGGATTACCAAACTACTCCCATAAATATTATATGATACGGAGGCTTGGACACTGACAGAGATACTAACGAAAAAACTAGAAGCATTCGAAATGTGGATGTACCGACACATTTTTCATATATTCTGGAGCGAATATGTCACCAACTTAAAGGTAATCCAGAGAATTAGAATAGAAAAAAATCGTAAGCAGAATTAAACAAAAAAAACTTAAATATCTAGGCCCATATTGAGACATAATATGCAACGCCTACTTCAATTGACTCTTCTTCTTCTTTTTTTGGCATCATAACCCTGGATCTGTCTTTGCCTGTCTGGCTATGTCCTTTCATTTAGACCTCTCTTGTGCCCTTCTTCTCCATTGTCTTATGTTCATGGTTTTCAGGTCGTCTTCCACCTCATCCAACCATCGCGTTCTGGGCCTTTCTTTTTTTCGCCTTCCTATCGGCTTCCATTGTAATATTTTCTTTGTTGTTTTTGCCTTATCTTTTCTCTACACATATCCCAGCCATGAAAGTTGACTTTTCACAAATCGTGCAATATCATAACCTTGATTCAATTCATCAATCTCATTGTTCTCCATGTGCCGTTTTCCTTTTGCACCGGGCATTATACTTTTTTCAGTATCTTCTTCTTGACTGGCTTTACAACTCGGGGTGAGTCTTCGCCGCATCCACTATGGCCCTCCATCGTCTGCGATCTTGCGCTTCGATTTGCCATTGTTGTACCCCAATCCTAGATAGATCGGTTTCAACATCATCCTTCCATCTTTTTCTGGGACGGCCCACTGATCTTCTACCGTCTGGTCTCTCGAAGAACACTGTCTTTAGCACTCTGTCTTCCTCTGATCTTACTACATGACCTGCCCATCTTATCCGATTAGCTTTTATATGTCTGACGATGTTTTCAGTACCATATAGAGTCACCAATTCAGCATTGCGGCGCCTTCTCCACTCTCCTGTCAACTCATCTCTTTGAGGACCAAATATCATTCTGAGGACTTTCCTTTCAAATATCAGCAATTTATTTATTTCTCGCTGATGTAGAGTCCATGTTTCACTCCCATATGTAACAACTGGGCGAATAATTGACATGTACAGTCTTAATTTAGATTGTCTTTTCAGCAGCTTAGATCTTAGTAATGATGATAGGGAGTATAATGCTCTATTTCCCGCAGCTATTCTTGCTGAGACCTCTTTTTCTATGTGATTGTCCTCTGTGATTACTGCTCCCAGATATTTAAACTCTTTCACTACTTCAAAGTTGTGGTCATTAATAGTTACGTTCTGCCTAACTCTTGGTCTTGGATTTTTGGTCACCAGCATATATTTCGTCTTCTCTTCATTTATTCGAAGGCCCAGGTTACCTGTTTCCTCCTCGAGCTGTGAAAACACCTCTCTTACGTCTCTTGTAGAATGAGCGACTGCATCTAGATCATCGGCAAAGGCCAACAATAGTTTTGATCCTCGATTTGCGAATCCCCCTGTTAGTTCAGACGATATTTTACTTATTGCGTATTCTAAAGCCAAATTTAATAGCAATGGTGATAAAGGGTGTCCTTGTCTAAGCCCTGATGTTATACTAAATGGCATCGATGTTCTGTTTCCTATCTTTATCTGTGCATATGAGTCTGCCACGCACATTTGAGTGAGCTGCACTAATTTTCTTGATATTCCCATTTCTAGCATTGCTAGCCATAGTCTGCTTCTTTTTATCGAGTCATATGCTTGCTGGAAATCTACGAAGATTTGGTGTACATCTCAGTTGAATTCCCAGTTTTTTTCTACTATTTGTCGGATGGTAAATATTTGATCTATTGTTGACCTTCCACTTCGAAAGCCGCATTGGTAGTCGCCTAGAATATCTTCCGAATACGGAGTGAGTCTCTTTAGTAAGATAATTGATAGAATCTTATACGCTGTACTAATAAGCGATATGCCTCTGTAGTTTCGGAATTGCTCTTTATTTCCCTTCTTATGTATGGGTATTATAACGCTTCCATTCCATTCTCTAGGCATTTTCTGCTGTTGCCATACTCTGAGAATAATGTCATACAATTTTTGATGTAAAACGTTTCCTCCTTTTTTTATCAATTCTCCATTTATACCATCATTTCCTGGTGCTTTGTGATCTTTAAGAGATGCTATTGCATTCTTTACTTCTTGGAGTGTTGGTGGTGGTATTTCCACATCTGCAGAATGAAATGTAGTCTCTGATTCCTCCATCTCACTTTCAATATTTAGTAAATTCCGAAAGTATTCCTTCCATCGCTCAGTATGTTTCTCTCAAATTAATGTCCTGAGTTAGGCTTCGTCCCTTTTCTAGTTACGGAATTCTTCTGATTGATTTCTGAGCCCAGATATGTGAAGGCATCCACACGTTCAATAGTATAGTTGTCTATTGTGCATAATGCAGTAATTTGTACTGTCTTGGTGTTTATTTGCCTGATGACTGCATCAAGAACTAGGTTCAATACCATGGTTGATAGAGCGTCTCCCTGTCTCACTCCCATGTTGATATCAAACAGGGGGGTCAGTTCTCGATCAACCCTGACTGCGGCCAGTGGCGTAGCTGAAGATTAAGGGCCCCCGCGAAAATTTTTGTGGGCCCCCCGTATTATAAACATAACGACAACTAATAACAGTATAATACTAAAATGTGTAAATGACAATATTTGGCCTTCATCAGTTAGTGTTGATACATAGATTTTTTGGGAATAGACATGAAAACAAACCTATAATAATTATACATGTATCTTAATCCGACAAACATGCTCGGATAGGTCGATTTTTAAAATAATCATAGTATATTATAGCATCAAAGTTTCGAACTTTACGCGATCCCTCTTCAGGCAACAGTCATACTTTTGATTTTTTTTTAAATGGGAAAGTACATCATGTGAGACCTCATTTAAAAGCTTTTAAAATACTGATTACAAAAATGTATAATACTTGGCCAAAATTTCGGTCAAATGCTTTTTAAATGCATTCATTTTTTTCGAATACTGAGAAAACTAATGAATATTTTTAAAAAATTTAAACACGGAATGAAAGATTACATTATTACCGAGTGTCAACAGTCCCTTAGAATAAACAAAAAGTTTCTTTTGAGTGATTTGAAATTAAAAATCACCCCCTGTGTGGCTCAGTGGTAAGAGCGCCTACCTTTGGATCGAAAGGTCCGAATGGTCGTAAGTTCGAATCTCACTAGGGTCAGGATTTTTCGTTTATTACAAATTAATACACAAAAATAGTTTATTTCCTTGTGGGATCGGTACTCACCGGAGGGACCGCAGACGTTCGGATACAATTAGCGTCTCTTTGCAAAGACAATGACGTCGACTTTGCAAAGTAACAAAACACTTACTCAACATACACACTACACATTATTACTCCCCTGAGTTAGTGATAAGTTAGTGATAGTCTAAAAAACATTATGAAATTGACTGGCCAGTTGGTTGTGAAAACCAGTGCCAACAAAACACACACACACACACACACACACACACACACACACACACACACACACACACACACACACACACACACACACACACACACACACACACACACACACACACACACACACACACACACACACACACACACACACACACACACACACACACACACACACACACACACACACACACACACACACACACACACACACACACACACACACACACACACACACACACACACACACACACACACACACACACACACACACACACACACACACACACACACACACACACACACACACACACACACACACACACACACACACACACACACACACACACACACACACACACACACACACACACACACACACACACACACACACACACACACACACACACACACACACACACACACACACACACACACACACACACACACACACACACACACACACACACACACACACACACACACACACACACACACACACACACACACACACACACACACACACACACACACACACACACACACACACACACACACACACACACACACACACACACACACACACACACACACACACACACACACACACACACACACACACACACACACACACACACACACACACACACACACACACACACACACACACACACACACACACACACACACACACACACACACACACACACACACACACACACACACACACACACACACACACACACACACACACACACACACACACACACACACACACACACACACACACACACACACACACACACACACACACACACACACACACACACACACACACACACACACACACACACACACACACACACACACACACACACACACACACACACACACACACACACACACACACACACACACACACACACACACACACACACACACACACACACACACACACACACACACACACACACACACACACACACACACACACACACACACACACACACACACACACACACACACACACACACACACACACACACACACACACACACACACACACACACACACACACACACACACACACACACACACACACACACACACACACACACACACACACACACACACACACACACACACACACACACACACACACACACACACACACACACACACACACACACACACACACACACACACACACACACACACACACACACACACACACACACACACACACACACACACACACACACACACACACACACACACACACACACACACACACACACACACACACACACACACACACACACACACACACACACACACACACACACACACACACACACACACACACACACACACACACACACACACACACACACACACACACACACACACACACACACATAAAATTAAAAATCATACTAAATTTTCTTTCGTGTTCACCCCTGTACCTTATTAAAGTAAACATTATAGAAGCTTTTAGGGACTTACGGCACTCGATAATAATGTAATATTTTATTCTGCGTTTAAATTTTTCAAAAATTTCTATTAGTTTTCTCAGGATTAAAAAAATTAATGCATTTAAAAAGCATTGGACCAAAATTTTGCGCAAGTATTATACATTTTTGTAATCAGTATTTCAAAAGATTTTAAAAAAGGTGTCACATGATGTACCTACTTTCCCATTTAAAAAAATAAAAGTTATGACTGTCACCTGAAGAGGGATCGCGTAAAGTTCGAAAGATTGATGCTATAATATACTATGATTATTTTAAAAATCGACCTGTCCGACCGTTTTGATTATGTGCTAAAAATTAATATTAAGTTAAGATGGGGGATACATTGAAAACCTTGACTTCAAAACTTTTTTTGCTATAAGTTATTTTTTCTACGAGCGTGCAAAAATGTCTACTTTCGCGCACGCATTTTAGTTTAGAAAGTTTCACTTTTCCGCACGCGTGTTACTTTTCCGCACGCGTGTTACTTTTCCGCACGCGGTTTTTACTTTTCCGCACGCGTGTTAATTTAGATATGTTAATATGGCCTTAAAGTAATTATAATACATGCAATAAACTAATATTTAGATATTATTTACTAATTTATTTCAAATATATCTTATTGTGTTCCTGTTTTAATGAAATTAACGCGACAATTCGATGAAATAAAATTATTTTGACATAATATTCGAAAGTCAAATCGGTAGACAATAACAGTCGTTTTGAATCATCGTCAAGGAAACCAAGATCGTCGTCATGCTAACTAATTATATTGAAAGTTTGGTTTTGACAACCTTGTCAAAGAATTAATTTGTGTATGTATTTTCATATTAATTAAATTAATTGATTAAGATTTGGTAATTTTTTAACGACTCTTAGAAAAAATATTGTTCCTAACTCTTGCAGAAAGTCTCTTTTCCGCACTTGACTGCTTGCCGAACTCCCGCTTCGCGTCGTTCGGCAAACTGCAGTCGCGTGC
Organism: Diabrotica virgifera virgifera; assembly: GCF_917563875.1. Classification (NCBI taxonomy): domain Eukaryota; kingdom Metazoa; phylum Arthropoda; class Insecta; order Coleoptera; family Chrysomelidae; genus Diabrotica; species Diabrotica virgifera. The sequence continues at coordinate 174,472,369 of NC_065448.1, read as the reverse complement.
GGAAAAGAATGACTTTCTGCACTTGTTAGGAAATAGTATATTGTGCAACAAGTGCAGAAAGGTACTAATTTCTCACGAGTTTGAAAAGTTGCGGTACGAGCGCCAGCGAGTGCCGCAATTCAAACGAGTGAGAAATTACCTTTCTGCACGTGTTTCACACTATACTTTTTCTACAAGCACAGTTTTTCCTAAAAATAAAAATCGCAATTTCCAAACGACGATTAATTATAATAGGGACCTATGTGATAAATTTTAAACTGTATTTAATTAATACCTACTAATCAATTTAAATTCCTTATACCTAAATAAATTGCACAGAAATCAGTTAAAAAATTAATGCACTGCCTTAATTTGTTTAAATTTAAACAATAGGGCTTTTCATCGATTGTCATTTGTTTCGAGCTTCTGTCATAATGTGTCACATAATATTAATATATCTACGTCATACGTCTTCGGTTTGTATCATTGGTAATACCAATAACGTACGACGTAGATATATTAATATTATGTGACACATGACAGAAGCTCGAAACAAATGACTGTGAATGAAAAGCCCTATTATTACACATTATTGACATTATATTTATGCAGTCACGGATTTACACAAAACCTACTTCATTCGACGTCTCTTGCACAGGTTGCTAAATCCTTATTGGTTATTTGATAATTATAAAATGTTTAATAAGAATAAAATTGTAAAATAAAACAGTTGTAACATCCATAATTTAGTTTCTATGCTATAGTTAAATATAATAATTGTCTTATAGGTTATAGGGGAGAATGGGGGAATGGGAGCCATCGGGTAATGAGAGCCACCCAGTTTTATTTAAATTACGCGCTTTTAAATACTTGCTGACACTGGCGACACGTTACCGACAATGCAGAGATGCAGCGACATCGTTGCAGATGTTTATTCAGTGTTGTTTGAATGTTGTGTGAGCATAGTAGACTTTTTGCAATAATCGTTATAATACACGTGGTTTACAAAATTCACGGTAAGTTAGTCCCAACATGTTTTTCTTAAAAAATTTTATGCAAACTAAACTTAACTACCTAAAGAATAATTGTATGTGATTTGTTTTTTTAATCACCTGGTTTTGGTAATTTTTTTCATAGGTTAAAATTTTCTAAACAAAACGGGTAATGGGAACCATTATGAAGACTCATCAGATGGGACTCATCGGATGAAGAAAATGTCAGTTATAAAGACCTTTGTGATGATAACTCGGATAATGAAGATGAAACAGATTTATGTTTGATCTGCTATGATTCTGGGAAAAGTGGCAGAACTGTGGTATCGCTGTACAGCTTGTGGTCGATGGGTACATGCAGATTGTTCGGGGGTTGACACAGCTAAAGATTATCTCTGTGACTTTTGTTTAAACAAAATGAGTTAAAAACAATGTATTACTATTTTTGTTATGAAAATTAAAAATGTAATACAGATACAACTTAAAATAAATTGTGGTTCTTATTACCCGACCTATTGGGGCAATTGGAGCCATTCACTATATTTAGTAATTTCATAATAACTTTAACATAACTAAATAAATTTACGCAATAATAATAGCGAAGGATAATTAACATTTTAAAGTAGCTCTTAGCCTGGACCGATTTTTTATATACCCTAAAATTTATTTTTTATTAAATAATATAGTTAAGTGGTTCCCATTCCCCCATTCTCCCCTATATTTCTCTAAAGTTTAACCACGGATGTAAACAGAATATAACGTTACTCAGAATGCGGTAGTCCACGGATGTAAACAGAATATAACGTTACTCAGAATGAGGTAGTCAACTGTGCAGAAAAGAACTTTGCGGCACAGAAACGTCACTTTGCGGCACAGAAACGTCACTTTTCTGCACACTAATGTCAAATATCTTATACTGTGAGAAAATATCAAGTTTGCTAACATAAAACCGTGCAGAAAAGTGCACTTTGAATAGTGGTTGTAGAAAAATAACTATTTTCGTCTCAGCTGAACTCATCGTAAAATTTTTTATATGTTTTATCCGTTTATTTTTAAATTTTGGTGTAATACCCCATTATTCTGCTATTCCTGCTGCTTTTGCTAAAGTTTCGGAAAACGGATTTCTCATTTCTCGAGGATTATCAGGAGGTTTTTGAAAAAGTTGAAGGGCGACCGTAAACTCTGCCATTTCAGATTGCAAAAGTCTTGACGTTAGATTAATAAAGTTAAGTACTTTAGATTGAATAGTAATATTAACGACAAATTCAAAATTATTCATCTACTTTAATAATGCATTAGCTTCTAATTTTTCATCGTTTTTTAACTAGCAATGAAATTTTCGTTAAGGATTTCATTACTTGTCGGAAAGCTCGACGCAAAGCCATAACAGCATCATGTCTGGATGGCCACCAGGTTTCACCTTTTAAGTGTTGGCACACGCGATGAATCCGAAGTCATAATAGTACATAGTACATACCATCTTTTAATACTTGCAATAAAAAAAACATAATCGTTTAATTATATCCTAAAAAGAAACAACTCCTGTACACCATCAAAGGTATCATTCAACACTAGGTTCAGATTATGGGATGCACAATGAACATAGGAAGCTGTGTTTTCAATGTCAGTTATGATCCTTTGTATATCTGAATATACACCACTCATAACGTCCCATCATAACCCTTTCCTCTGCAGTTGTGTACGGAAAGGTGCTTTGATTGTATAAATTTTAAAATTTAATTTACAAGACTTTCTGCAATTTGGTCTAATGTGCGAATAAATCCCAAAACACTTTCAACAACTTCTGTTTTGGAAGGTAAATCATTTTCATCGCAACTTATTTTTACATACCGGAAAATAAACCTCAGCTGATCTTGTTTTGAAATATCTTGAGTGGTATCAAGATTTATTGGATAAAAACAACAAAATATGTTTTAGTTTCCAATTTAAAGAAAGTAGAAGTATTAAGCTTGACGGCTTTAAGGGGCCCCTCCTAACGTCGGACCCCCCCCCCCCCGCCTTGCTGGCCCTGTGGGCCTGTCAGCTACGCCACTGACTGCGGCTTTTGAACCCTGCAACATCATTCTTTCCATTACTTGCTTAATACTGATGCCTTCAATTTTTATTTTACATCTGATGGGTTTTTTGCTGATTATTATTGTTTTATCGCAATAGACAAATATACTAAAATCACAATAAAGATGCACTAGAAATAAACAAAACAAACCAAGACACGTTGAATGATACAAGGAGAAGTCCCAAAATGTGTATAAATTTCCAAAATATTCTGAGTGGCCTGCGACAGGTGACGCCTGGAAGATGGAGGCGTAGTTATAACGTTTAACTGCAGAATATATACTTAACCGATATTTTAATGATTTCTTCACTAATCAGCTTTAACCTGTCTGCCTAGATGTTATCAGGGCCAACAGATTTTCTTTTCTTTTCCACCTTTATAGCATGCAGTAGATATATATTTGGTATTTATGGTCCTTCGTTTTGACCTAATGTCTGTTGTTCTTGTGATCTGACATCATTAAATAGTTCATTTATGTACGTTTAATATGTTTATTACATTTGTAATAAGTCCGAATTCCTTCTTCATTTATCATCATTTTTCCCGTGTCTACAATTGGATGAGGAATTTTCTTATGATAGTCAGCTACCTCTTTGCTTTTTTGAACATATTGAATGTGTCGAGTTTGTTCTAACTATTCCATTTCAATGCATTTATCCTCCATCTACTTTTCTTTCGCTGTCTTTATCTTTTTGTTCTATTAATTTCTTTCTTTTCTTACATCCGCCCCTGTTGCTTCTCTGTTGTTTCTTCTGCTCTACCAATTCAAGATTTCGTTGGTTATCCATTGTTGTTTTTTGTTTTTAATTATTTTTAGTAAATTTTTCTATTGTTTATTATATATTTCTTTAAGCATTTTCCATATTTGTACATCATTGTTTTCATGTATTATTTTATTAAGCTGGTTATTGAGTTTTACTTATTTGTTTTTAATTAACCTCTGTTTTATCTATTTTTGGTGTTCTGGGACTTTTTGAATTTTTTTGAGCTTGATTTTGTTATCAGCTATTAGAAGATTGTCGTCTGAATCGATATTTGTATTCGGATATGTCATTATTACGTATTTTCGTATTTACTATAGTCCGTCCCACCTAGGGAAGATAGACAATGCAGTCCTTATGAGAGTTTTTAACGCGGCGATGTCGATTATATCAAAAATAATTTGTAATCGAACATTAAAGAGATTTAAATTAAAACTGTTTTAGAAAGACAATCTGCAATTTTAGGATTCATATGCGTAATAACTGTAGTACCTATATGAAATAAACTTAAACGCATACGAATCCTAACATTTTAGATTGTCTTTCTAAAACAGTCAATCTCTCTAATGTTCGATTACAAATTCTTTTTGATAAAATCGGCATCACCACGTTAAAATGTCTCATAAGGACTGCATTGCCTATGTTCCCTATACTGTAAAGTCAAGGTAGGACGGACTATAGAATATAATTTATCTGACTTCTTATTATGTGTTAAGGATTATCTCCTGTTCCCTTCTATATAATATATAAAGCCTTCTATTGTGCAGTTTAATAGTTTAAACTAAGTATCTGTTATTACCACATCGTATTCTTAAAAGAACTGGTAAAACCTATCGCATCACGAATTACTCTTCTCTAGTCCATATTGGCCTATCCAGTCAGATCTTTAATATTTTCCAATTTTTGCGTTAAAATCAACAAGAATATACATTAGTTAGTTTATGTCACCATATACATAACTTAGTTTCCTTTTTGACTTTTAAGTGTCTGTTTTTACTGATTATAAAAACATTATATTTCATTGTATTTTTCTTTTATGCAGTAGGGGCGTATAGCTGAATAATGTTTACATTAAGTGGTCTGCTATTTAATTGGATAAATAGTAGGTATTCGGTCAATAACGAGTAGAAATTTTTTAAGGTATTTTTTAAATTTTGATGTTATAAAACATATTAACTCCGTTCCTGTTATGTGTCATTTTCTTCACTCCCAGAGTATTGTTCTGAAGTTATTTCTTTATGGTGTTTATGTAATTTACTATTCTAATTGGGAAAAGCCACAATCTAAGTTGAAGAATGATTTTATTACGGAGTAGCACATTACCCAGTACCTATACCTTCACCCTGTTCACATGTTCCCTATCCAAGCCATCTCAGTTCACTTATGCCAATAATACTAATTTTTAATCGCTTAATCTCATATATCAAATTACTGAGTTTTCCCGCTGAATAGAGACTTTTAACGTAGCATGTACAGGGTTATTCACTATATTTTGACCTCCCTGTAAACTGCTTTATTTACAGAATAAAAAAAACGTAAGATACAAAGGTTTTTCGACATATATATCATACTAGTGACGTCATCCATCTGGGCATGATGACGTAATCGACTATTTTTTTTAAATCAGAATAGGGGTCGTGTGCTACGATCTAACGTGTGCTATCTAACATTAAGATACATATTTATACAGGGTCGTCAAAAAAAAATTTTTTTGGATTAAATTAATTGACACAAAAAGAAGAATGCATGTAATTTATTTAATTCAAAATATCTTCTACTGCTGTTAGGGTACAGAAATAAAAGTTTATTGCACAAGTAAACATTGCTTTTTGGTTAAATTCAATTATCAAACTTCGATGAGGCAGATGGGTGGCAGCTTGAACATTGAATTTAAGGGAAAAGTAATTTATTAGTAAAGTAAGTTTATTTGTTTAATAAACATTTATTTCTGTTTTCTGACAGCAGTAGAATGTATTTTGAATTAAATAAATTACATACATTCTTCTTTTTGTGTCAATTAATTTAATTAAAAAAAATTTTTGGACACCCTGTATAAATAATCATGTAATGTTTATATTACTGAATACTGAATTGAATACCCTTTCAAATGAACTAGCACACGAACCCTATTCTCGCTAAAAAAATAGTCGATTACGTCATCATGCCCAGATGGATGACGTCACTAGTACCATGTATTATGTCAAAAAATCATAATTTAAAAATCGAATAACTTTTGTATTTTACATTTTTTTCTAATTCTGTAAATAAAGCAGTTTACAGGGGGGTCAAAATATAGTGAATAACACTGTACCTATTCGTATTGTGTACTTAGTTTGTATTGTATTACTGCAGGGATTTCGTGTAAAAAAACGACTGGGATGCCCACAGTTTGATATTGTATGTCCTCCTCTACCGGATCTTGGCTTCCGAGCACCATGATCCGTAATATTTTCTTGACTATTCAGCTCCATGTTAATTTATACTCGGAAAAATTAATTGGGGTAGTTTCCCGTTGCCTTTTCTAATTATTTTTCTTTCGTGTTAGGTTTACTTCTGAGAATTGGATAAAATGTGTAAGAATTTATGGATATTTGAAGGAGAGCGTGGATTAGGACATAACTTCTCCCCCTGAAGGAATTGGGAGATTTGTAATCATGGCAAGGTCGCGTGCCTGAAATAGATCTGTCTTATAACGAGGGCGTAGTGTCTTATACCGAGAGAGTATGAGTATCCAACCGCTACCCATACAACAAAAGTTTTGAAAAATACTGAAGTGGGCATAATCAACAAAACATAACATATCTTTCGTTACAGAAAGAAATATTTTTGAGTGAGAATAAATTGATAATAATGCGACAATTTTTCGAAAACTTGTTTCCTGGCAATAGACACGAAAGCTCGGAGGGCTCGAGTGACTATTACCGATTGGAAACAAGTTTAAGAAAGAAAATTGGATCATTATTTTCTTATTTTTATTCTTACTATCGTGTGATATTCAACAGATTATTTTTTAATACTTATATATAAAATGTAATTCTTTGTATAAAAACATTCAGTGAGATTGATCCCAATTAATGTGACACACATTTTTCAACTTGTCAAAGTGAACAGCACAGTTTGACAAATATTTAGACGAAGATATTAATAAAATATTAGTTAAAATTATTTATAAATACAGTTTTATTCATAAAATAATCTTACCGAAGTAAACTCGAGCTTTTAAAATTGCCGATTTTTGTTCTCCTCGTGACAATTTGACATTAGATGCAGAACTAAAAATTTATTATGGATATTTTCTTAAATGTGGCAGTTGTCAAAACTAGAAAACTGGTTGCAATTAAACAGAAACAATCTATTTAAAATTATTCCCGCTGTAATAATGTACAGTAGAGTATTCCAGGTGTAATAATAATCTGATTGGACACAATTAAACACGTGATGAAAAATCTTACTACACGATTGGAAGTTAAGATCATTAAAAAATAATCGTTATAAAAATTTAGGGTTTCTGTTCTGACCGAGCGTTGAATTCTGAGCTGATTTACATACATAATACAGTGATGAGCTCGCTAATTAATAACCGGCAAATAACGCAAAAGATGGAAAACATAATACATTGTGAAATAAAAAGGGATGAAACTTGTAGAGGTGAAAATTATCTACATAAACGTATAAATTAACATTACATTACATAGTTTCCCAGGAAAATTTAAATGTACTGGAGGTTAATTTATACGATTATATCGATAATTTCCACCTCTACTAGTTTCATGACTTTTTATTTCACAATTTATTGTGTTTTCCAGCTTTTGCATTATTTTGCCGGTTATTAGCGCGCTCATCACAATGCTTATGTCTGAACTGATAAAATGATATAATTTTACTCGGGTACTTTATTATTTTTCATATATTTTATTATGTCTGTAATATCCTCTTTAGTAGATACGTATTCACCATTACTTCGTTCTGGTTTATGTTTTCTTTATCTGATGGTTGTATTCATGAACGCTTTTCTTTAGTTCAATCGTTTGGGTCAAATCTTTGGACGTTAATTTGACTACTTTTTGCTCAATGCAAATGACTAAAAATTTGCAGACATATGCATTCGCGGAAACAATACACGAATAATCAATAAAAAAATTGTTTATATTTATTAATTGTCTAAATTGAAAACGATTTTAACGGAAAATGATTAAAATCTCTTGTTTTTTACAATGAAAAAACTTGAAACTTTTACAGATTGTAGCTATTTATAATAACTATACATAATTTCACTTTTTACGTTAATTGTTTACGTTATGCAAAAAAGTTTCAAATTTTTTGCCGATTCCGACTACTTTTCATGTTTGTACATCATATGTTTTATACATGTATTTTAATAAACATGACGATATATTTTAATGTTTGAAAAGTGTAAGACTAAAAAGTAAAAAATAAAAAAATATGAAAAAAAAATTTTTTAAGAAACGCTTTTCTTTAGTTACGGTTGCCTAAAATTAAAAATATTATAAAAAATCAATTAAAAAGCAAAAAATAGAAAAAAAAATTTACAAATTTTCGGTGGACAATTTACCACCGATACTAAAAAATTCCGCAAAAAAAGATTTTACGGAAATTTGAAAAATTTTGGCTATTTAAATACCGAAGTAGCTTCGAGGGCTTTATAGGTACTTTCTTTGACAAAACGTCTCCGCAAAGAACGCACTATAGTTCATAACATACCTACCTATACATATGCCTTATTTAATATTCATCAATTACTGTACTATCTCTTTTTCCTTTTGTTATTTTCGTTTGTAGAGTAGGCGGTTCTAATACCTAATCTTTTTAAAAAATTTTCATGTCTAATAAAATAGTAAATTTAAAAATGTACCTAACACAAATGACTTACATATTATGTACTCCTTTACTGACGTTTTGTCGCTTATACAGGGTGTTTGCTAAAGAATGGGCCATAGCTTAACATTAGATTCCTGAGGTTAAAATAGGTCGATTTAAGCTAACTTACCTTAGTACGAAAGTTGATAATAACCGAAATACAGGGTGTCAAAGTTAAACTTTTATTTTATTTATTCTTGAATATTTCCTAACACACGGGATAATAACACAAAATTTGGTAAGCGGGGGTTTTTTGGAACGAGAAATCTAAATTCGCCGCCACTAAAAATGATGTATTATGCAGAGGGCGCCACATACACGCCTTTCAGCACTCATTTAATAGGTTCAATTTTTTTTATTACCCACTCTACACAGTTTTTGAATCAAAACTTTTATTTTCTTAATATTTTTACATAAAAAGGTATCTTCTTCTTAACGTGCCCTATCAAGTCCCCTTGACGTTGGCGATTAACATGGCGAAACTGTCTCTGTCTCGAGCTATTCTAAATAGGTGTTCTGCTTTCTTTATTCCTGTCCACTCCCGGATATTCTTCAACCAAGAGGCCTGCTTTCTACCAATTCCTCTGCGTCCTTCGATTTTACCCATCATAATAAGTTGAAGAATATTATACCGGTCTCCCCTTACTACGTGTCCAAAATAGGCCATCTTTCTATATTTGATGTTATCAAGCAGCTCGCGGGTACCATTTGCTCTCTTAAGGACTGCCACATTTGTCAGCATAGCCGTCCATGGTATTTTCAGAATACGTCTGTGCAGCCACATTTCAAAGGCCTCCAAACGGTTAATGGTGGATATTTTTAATGTCCATGCTTCGACACCATACAAGAGGACTGACCAAATGTAGCATTTAATCATGCGCTTTCGAAGTTGAAGTTGCAAGGTATCATTACAGAAGAATGACCTCATTTTTAAAAATGTGGTGCGGGCTATCTCGATTCTACATTTTATCTCTTTATCTGGATCTAGTTGTTCAGTAATATGGCAACCAAGATATTTAAAACTGGGTACTCTTTGAATTATATGACCATCAACATATAAACGTGAATCTTGATGGGCCAAACGGCTAAATACCATGTATTTTGTTTTTGAACAGTTTATATTTAGGCCAAACTCTCTTCCCACTGTGTCAATGGCATTTAAAAGGTGTTGTAATCCATTCATATCATCACTTAAAATAACTGTATCGTCTGCATATCTGATTGTGTTTATCAGAATTCCATTAACCTTCACACCCCATTCCAAATTATGCAGCGCTTCCTTAAATATTCTATCTGAATACAAATTGAACAACAGTGGGGACAGTATACAACCCTGTCTGACACCTCTTTGTATTTTGCATATTTCTGTTGATTTTCCATTTATGCAAGCTGTCGCTGTTTGACGCCAGTATAATTTTTCTATGATTCGCACATCTTGACTATCAACTCCTTTATCCTTTAATATTTTAATTAATTTGTGATGTTGTACTCGATCAAAGGCCTTCTCATAGTCAATAAATACAGCAAAGACGTCTTTCCTTTGATCTCGGCATTTCTGCAATAACACATTTAGTGCAAAGAGTGCGTCCCGGGTTCCCAGTCCATTTCTGAAGCCAAATTGTGTTTCATCCTGGTCTTCTTCACATTTATCTCTGATTCTACTGTGGATGATACGTAGAAAGATTTTCAAGGTCTATAAAAAGGTATACATACTACAATTATCTCCATAAACTCAACCGTTTTCGAGATAAACGCATTTTAAATCTGAGAGGCAACATAATTTTTTGCATAATATCATTGTAGTTATACCCGAAAAATAACTTAACCATAAAAATTTACAAAAATGTATCGCAAATTTCTTTAAATGGAATTTGCAATGCAATGACATAAATATGAGAACTGGCACAATAATTATTATGGTTTCAAGTTTATTTTTCGGGTCTAACTACAATGATATAATGCAAAAAATTATGTTGTATCGCAGATTTAAAATGCGTTTATCTCGAAAACAGTTGAGTTTAGCGAGATAAACCTAGTATACCTATTTTAAGTAAAATAATATTAACAGAACTGGAAAATTGTACGTATTAAATGAGCGCTGAAAGACGTATGTTTCGCCCTCTGGGTAATTCATAATTTTTTTTGGCTAGTTTAGATTTCTCATCCAAAAAACCCCCGTTTACCAAATTTTTGTAAACTCAGACACAATTGGCTAGTGATTTTAGTAAGTAATTTTGCCAATTTGGTAAATTTGGCAAAAAATAATTACTAGATAATTAATAATTACTAAATAGTTGGTAATTTTGGCAATTTTGGCAAAATTGGCCAAAAACAAAAAAATTACCTACTAAAATTACTGGCCAGTTGTGCCTGAGTTTAGCGAACGGACTATATCATATTATCATCGTGTTGTTATCGCGTGCCGCTCAGGAAATATTCAAGAGTAAATAAAATTAAAGTTTAACTTTGACACCCTGTATTTCGGTTATTATTAACTTTCGTACTAAGGTAAGTTAGCTCAAATCGACCTACTTTAATCTCAGGAATCTAAGGTTAAGCTATGGCCCATTATTTACCAAACACCCTGTATAAAGTAAAATTTATATTTCCAGAAAAAGAAAAATTCGGGCAATAATGAAGCGCCTTCTCTTTGTTAAATACAAAGAGAAAATATAAGAATAATGAAACTGTGTAACTAATTTTCTTTATTAAGCAACTATACCAAAAATATTAGACGGAGTATAAAATCTTCCACTTCTTGATTTAGCGATTCTATTAAATGGCGAATGAACTGGGTATGAATACGGGGGGTCATCAACAATTTTTTTGTCAAATGGGGTCCCCTATCTAAGAAAGTTTGGGAAACACTATGATAGCGTAATACACGACCTAGTACTAGAACGTTTGCAAGAAGTTTAGATGAGAACGACATTCAGCTGCTGAAAAACTTGTACTGGAACAAAAACGCCAGAGTTAGGATCGAAAGTTTCGGATCTGTAGAGGTAAAAATTAGAAGAGGAATTAGGCAGGGATGTGGTTTATCACCCCTTCTATTTAATCTTCCGTTTAATGCAGTTGAAACCTGGACCATTAGCATATCAACCGTAAATAAATTGGAGGCTTTTGAAATGTGGATCTACCGGAGGATCCTCAAGATTTCATGGACATCGCACCACCTCCAACGAAAAAGTGCTGCATAAAATAGGCAAAGAACGAGAGCTTTTCAACACAATGAAAATTAGGAAAACATCATACCTAGGCCACATACTGAGAAATAATAAATACCAATATGCTCAACTCTGTAGTACTAAGGCAAAACCCGATATATCAAAAATTATCGATTTTTTTTAATGCCAATATATACATTGAGCGATAAAGAATATGATGACAAAACCCTACATGGCTAAACGCAACCATGTAACCAGTATGATAAAATTAGTTTCCAATATTAGACGGAGAGGCAGCGCTGAAAAATCTCTTTGAATTTACTAAAGCTAGATTTTTCACAGTTGATTACTGTGAGTGTGTAGAGAAACATACTGCGGTCGGTCAAGCGAAACGTAGAACAGGGGTTACTGAGAGGGTATCAAAGTTGCCTTCCTACAAAGGTAATTAAATCCATTTACTAAGGCTGAAAATCAGTACACACATTCTAAATTCAATATAAATAAAAGTTATTATAGTCGGTCAGCTGTATGACGGGACAGAGCCGGTCGGTTGGCCCCAATAGTCGATTGAGGAAATGAAGCATTTTGGCTCGCAATTTTTTCGTCCAGCATGGATTTACTTGAAAATTCTACAGAAGGTAGGGAATAGTCCAAAAATCATTTTCTATATAATGCCGCTATCATACGCTAAAACCTTGGGGGTGGTTGCCACCCCGTCTTGGGGGTGGGAATTTTTTATTACACTTTAACCATGTAATTCGATGGAAAAAGTGATTCTAAGAAAAAAATGTTTTTACATTTTCTTCGTAAAACTAATATTTTTCGAGTTATTCGAGCTTGAAAATAACAGGTTTTCGACGAAAACATCGACTTTTTTAGAGGGTTTTTTGAGAATACCTCGAAAAATATTCTATATATTTTTAGCGATAAAAAGTTTCTTCAAAAATGATTTTGTAGGATTTTTAAAGAGCTATTATAAGACTGTGTAAATTAAATTCCGTAAGATCCCTTAGTTTTTATTTGGGGCGGGTTTAAAGGCTCGAATAAGGGGGTGCTTGCGGGTAAATAGAGGTTTTAAACAGCTATATCCGGCTAACTATTCACTTTAATGAAAATCTATGCACAGAATAACTTTAGTCATTAAAAATGCTACAATTTAGTAGTTTATAATTTTTTCGTACCTTTAGTATTTTCGGAGATATTTTAAAATAAAAGGTGAAAATACCAAATTGCAAAAAATCAATTTTTCTTTAAACTCCAATTTTTCCAAAATTAGGCATTTTAAATAGGTCAAACTCCTTGAGTGTATTGATTGATAATATAAATATAAAAGGAACTACAGAAAGTCGAAGACCAATTTTGAATTAGGAAGGTAGTTAGGGGGTTGTTTTCACTGATTTTTTCGTAGAGAAAAGCAGGTACCGACATTTTTTTGATTATAACTCGCTTAATTTTCATGCTAGAAACATTTTATTCTTTTTTTTTTTGAAAGGTCTAATTGTATACTTAAAAAAATATTATGTAAGTTTACCTCGAAAAATACAAATTTTTCCCATTATTTGGCTTTGAATATTTCAAATTATGCATTTGACGAAAAAATCTAACCTTTAACATGCCGTATCTCGGTTTGTATTGGTCTTAAAGATATTATTGGAAAAGAATTTGGTTTGTGTTACTAAAAGATACAATTTTAATATCTACAGTTTTTTTGATTAAATGCATATTTTTCGAGGTATTCTCAAAAACCCTCTGAAAAAGTCGATTTTTTCGTCGAAAAACTGTTATTTTCAAGCGCGAATAACTCTAAAAATGTTAGTTTTACGAAAAAAATGTAAAAAACATTTTTTTCTTAGAATCACCTTTTTCATCGAATTACATAGTTAAAATGTAATAAAAAATTCCCACCCCCGAGATGGGTTGGCAACCAACCCCAAGGTTTTAGCGTATGATAGCGACATGATATAGAAAATGATCCTTGGACTATTAATTCCCTACCTTTTGTGAAAATTTCAAGTAAATCCATGCTAGACAAAAAAATTGCGTGCCAAAATGCTTCATTTCATCAATCGACTATTGGGGCCGACCGACCGGCTCTGGCCCGTCATACAGCTGACCGACTATAATAACTTTATATATATAATAACTTTATAATAACCCCTGTTCTACAGGGGACAGAATGGACAGAATTAAATTGTGGATAGCTAATAAAACTTGTGGACAGCTAAAGACAGATAGGAGTTTAAAATTGTAGTGGTCAACCTCCATTGATTAGAGTGTACTTTAACAAGATATTTAACACAAGTTGGCAGAATTATTTTTTAAATCCATATTTTCTCTTGTCTTCGAATATATTGTAAAGAAAACCTGACACAAAATATCAGACGTAGATTAATTGTGAATATTGAAGAAACTTATGATAACTAAATAATTCAGTGCTCAAATATTTGCAAATAACATATTTCCATGACCCATATTTGCTACTGTATTTCTGGGAAAAGTAATCTAATATCCCCTTTCATACTGACTAACCAATTTTACCAAAGATTTTTTTTGATATTGCAATTCGACCCTCGACAATACCCAAGTTAGAAATAATGCCGCTGAAAAATCCGGTATATCGAAATACACTTCCAAGAAAACCATCGACTCTTCTCAATATCCCCCACCGACCATCTTAAGAAAAAGAAGATTCCCGGATACGATCCGCAGTCACCTGGTTGTAAGTGTGATGACGTCGTGACGTCACATACACTACTCTCACCAAGGGATTACCTCTTTCGAAAGTCGGTCAGTGTGCCCACAACAAACGCGATGGCGGAGATGCTTAGTTGATGTTCTGCCGTCACACGAACTGCAAGGAACGTTCGGTGCTAAGCTTGTTGTGCGCGCGCAAGTTTGACTTCGCGGTCCTTTTTGTTTAATTTTGTGATTTGCGCCTCTTGAAGGACGGACATTTGTGATTAATTTGGATAATAGTTTGTAAGTTGTTTTGAATACTCTATAAAACATATACTAAGCGCTTTTACTTAAAAATTACTTTACTGTGAAGTGTAATGTGTGAAATGTATTTAATTATTTGTTTATACAATTCGCGTTTAATTATTATAGACCCAAAAAATATACAATGTCATAAAATATTTAATTTGATAATCTAAATGTTGACGTTCAATAACTTCAGTTCTACACTGTTTTCAAAGAAAATAAAGTAACTTTATAACTACAATGCTGGAAAAAAATCTAGACATTGTAAATTTTGCGCACTATTTTCCGTAAATATTTAAAAACAAATTTAATTAATGTTGGGTAACTTGATTTATACAGTATGGTGCAAATGTTTGGAATAAATTCGGTATTTCTTAAGTCGGCGACTTTAAGGAAAAATCCCGAAATAGGTCGATTTTTATTTTTAAATTATGATTTTTGGCATATATATTATACTAGTGACATCAAACGTGTCGGTGTGATGAGGTAATCTATGATTTTTTTAAATGAGAATAGAGGTCGTGTGCTAGCTCATTTGAAAGGTTATTCAATGAATTAAATTAATTGAGACAAAAAGAAGAATGTATGTAATTTATTTACCTCAAAATACATTTTACTGCTATCAGAAAACAGAAAAAATGTTTTATTTTACAAATAAACTGTGCTTTTCGTTTAAATTCAATGTTCAAGCCGCCACACACCTGCCTCTTGGTAGTTTGAATATCTTATTTAAGGAGGTAGGCGCAAAATCTTGGTCCAATGCTATTTAAATGCATTTATTTTTTTCGAATCCTGAGAAAACTAATAAATATTTTTGAAAAATTCAAACGCAGAATGAAAGATTACATTATTACCGAGGCTCGAAAGGCCCTTTATTGGAATAAACAAAAAGATTTCACACTAAATTTTATCTTTTTTCTTTTCACCTCTCCTTTTCGATAAGTATCACGCTTATTCTTCCAGATATGCCCATCAAACTCAATATGGAAATGTTCGTTTCAGAACGTTCTATTCAAATGTGTAACCATATACAGGGTGTTCCATTTAAATTAACACAGTTAACATCTGCGGCCATTTTGTTTGCACCTTATTTGTTTTTCTACTATCATTTTCGAAAACTACATAAAAAATCGTGGAACTTTTGTATTTTACATTTTTTTTCTAATTCTGTAAATAAAGCAGTTTACCATCATCATCATCACTGGCTCGACAACTCTTTCTGGGTTTTGGCCTGTTCCAGGATTCTTCTCCATTCTGATCTGTTTCGTGCTTTTTTTCTCCAGTTTTTTATTTTTAAGGTTATTATATCATTTTCTATTTGTTCTAAATATCTCAGCTTCGGTCTTCCTCTTGTTCTTTTTCCTACTGGCATCTGTTCGAATATTTTGTTTGGTATTTCGCCTTCTTCCATTCTTTCTACATGTCCCATCCAACGCAGCCGTCCTATTTTAATGAATGTTAAATTTTAATGAACAACATATGTTAAAGCCGTTTACAGGGGGGTCAAAATATAGTGAATAATCCTGTACAGAGACAAAGAAGAAGACATAGTAATACAATAAAGTGAAATACTAAAAATAAACAGAATTCTTCAAAGGAAAGTTTAAAAAAATCGGAGGTGCACTTTATGGTGGAATTACACTCGATCAAACGGGTAATAGAAAAATAAGCCCTCCTTCAGTAGCTGAACTGAAAAAAAAACAGTTTCTAAACTGACACGTCGTCCGGATTATTAGTCTAAGAGCTAGTGAACTCTCCGACTAACGGTCGTCCTGTAAGGCTAGAAATTTGTCTAGTGATAATTCATAGCACACCAAGGCTAAAAACCATGACCTGGCAGGCATCAGCCGTGCACGTGTATCTACCAGGTGAATCGAAAAGTGCATAGTTTAGGGGTAAAATAAACTTTTTCTTGTAAGGTTTAAATTTAAGTATGTATTTGAGTAAGTCATTTAGAAGAAATGTGTACAATGACAGGCGATTCTGAAGAGCATAAGACCTTACCAGGCGAGGAGAAAGAATAGGGGTTTTTCCAAAAATTATTTTTTTTGCATCGAACAAATTTTTTTTAGATTTTTTTAATCATTCCAAACAGAAAATGTCTTTAGTGATTCTTCTCTTAAGTTAATAGTTTTTGTTATATCAGCGATAGAAAATTTTGAAAATTGCGAAATCGGCCATTTTTAACCCTAAATCGGACATTTATCTAAAAATTTCAAAGTTTCCAAGGTAGTTAGATATTCTTTAAACATCGATTGATGAAATCCCAAAGAGTTTTTTGCAATACAATATCGGAAACCCCTTTGGTTTTTAATTGCTATTCAAGCGGGCGCGACACTGTAGTATAAGTGGGGACGTTTGAGTTGGCATAAATTCATTATCTCGAGAATGGGCAAATTTCAAGAGAAATCCTCAGACAGGTCGATTTTTATTTTTTAATTAGGACTTTTTGGCATATATATAATACTAGTGACGTCATACATCTGAGCGTGATGACGTAATCGATGATTTTTTTAAATAAGAGTAGGGGTTGTGTGATAGCTCATTTGAAAGGTTATTTAACTCTCTATTTACTAATATAAACATTAACATAATTATTTATACAGGGTGTACAAAATAATCTTTTTATTAAATTAACTTTGATTAAATTTGACAAATAGAAGAAAAGTTTTTTTTGTACACCCTGTATAAATAATTATGTTAATGTTTATATTACTGAATAGAGAATTAAATAACCTTTCAAAAGAGCTATCACACAACCCCTACTCTTATTTAAAAAAATCATCGATTACGTCATCACGCTCAGATGGATGATGTCACTAGTATTATATATATGCCAAAAAGTCCTAATTTAAAAATAAAAATCGACCTGTCTGAGGATTTTTCCTGAAATTTGGCCATTCTCGAGATAATGAATTTATGCTAACTCAAAAGTCCTCACTTATATTACAGAGTCGCGCCCGCTTGATTAGCAATTAAAACATAAAGGGGTTTCCGATATTGTATTGCAAAAAACTCTTTGGGATTTCATCAATCAATGTTTAAAGAATATCCACCTACCTTGGCAACTGTGATATTTTTAGATAAATGTCCGATTTAGGGTTAAAAATTGCCGATTTCGCAATTTTCAAAATTTTCAATCGCTTATATAACAAAAACTATTAACTTAAGAGAAAAATCACTAAAGATCTTTTCTGTTTGGAATGATTCCAAAAACCAAAAAAAAAATTGTTCGATGCAAAAAAAAATAATTTTAGGAAAACCCCTAATCTTTCCCCTCGCCTGGCAAGGTCTTATGCTCTTCAGAATCGCCTGTCATTGTACACATTTCTTCTAAATGACTTACTCAAACACATACTTAAATTTAAACCTTACAGGAGAAAGTTTATTTTACCCCTAAACTATGCACTTTTTGATTCACTTGGTAGATACACGTGCACGGCTGTTGCCTGCCAGGTCATGGTTTTTAGCCTTGGTGTGCTATGAGTTATCACTAGACAAATTTCTAGCCATACAGGACGACCGTTAGTCGGAGGGTTCACTAGCTCTTAGACTATATACATACAACATTAGCGTAACACTAATAAAGGAAGGCGAATAATGCTATTAAATAACATATATAAATGAATAATCAGTAAACATAAATAGAATTATAAAAAACTGCCACATTATGGAATAGCGGAGTGTTCATCCCACTAAACAAAACGGGAGATCAACTTCAATGCAAAATATATCGGGTATATCGTTGCTAAATATAGCTTAGATATACTATGAAATAAAGTATAGATACGAGAGAGATTAAAACCATATATGCAAAACAAATAGTTGGAGGATATCAGTGTGATTTCTGCAATAAGAAATCCACAATAGACCAGATCTTAGTCTTGAGCTTGAGGTAGATCTTAGAAATAACTAGTAAATTTAATATAGGCACACATCATCTTTTCATTGATTTTGAGAATGTTTATATAATAACATTCATAGAAAATTTCTGATCCACACACTGAAAGAGTTTATTATTCCAACACAGTTCATTGTGATAGTAAAATATTCACTTCACAAAGAACAAAGGCAGCACTTGAACAGCTGAATTCAAACATTTGAATTTAAAACGAACTAAATAATAGACCTATTTAACACTAAAAATACCGAAATGAATTGATTTTTAAATACAGTAGCTTCTAGAGACTCCCAACTTTTCGCATTATGTTCAGGATGATGTCAGGAAAAAAGTCTACAATAGAAAAATGGGTGGAAATCCATAATTGCATTTTAAAGTGCATAAATTGCATCGAAAAGTGCATAAACATGTGTAGATAAGTATATTTACGCCAGATTTTGTTAGGGGGGGGGGGTTTGAGGATGCTGAACACGACTACGCCATCAGAACCCACCATAAAAGCACCTGGTAACCAAGGTCACTGCTAAGATAGGTACGTCATCTGAAGTTTCGAGGGCTATCTAAACGAGAGTCTCTGAACACGAATACGCCATCAGAATTGACCCCTGGAGCACCCGATGATCACGGTCATTACTAAGGTACGTCGTTTTCTGGAGTTTCGAAGATTTCGACACTAAATGCATGCAAATAGATGACTAGGCGGTTTTTTGTAGCTGAATACGAATACAGCATTAGAACCGTCTTCTGGACCACCTGGTTCTCAAGGCACTGCTAAGGCATGTTATCTTTTGAATTTTGGAGGGTTTTTGAGCACCAGGTTCACCATGGGTTGGTTTTAATGGCGTTCTCTTGTTCAGCGACCCCAAAAAACCCGGAATAATCTGTTTGCATCAAGTTATAGCCGAAAACTCTCGAAACTTCAGATAGTGTGCCTTGACAGTGAACATGGGCACAGGTAGTGTTGCCCAAAATCGGTCTTGGTCTTGTAGTCTTGGTTTTGTTCTTGCGTTTTTGCAAGACCGCCTAATTTGAACAAGACCAAGACTTACCGTGCAAGATTTGAGCAAGAAGAAGACTAAGCCTGAAAGACTCTTGCGTCTTGCAGTTATAACTGAGGGTCGTTTTAGAGAGTATATTAGTTCGGGTATATTCTTAGATAGTCTTATGAGAGGCAAAAAAAAATTTAACATAAATTTGTAAAATTGGACTTATGCGCATTACGAATAATACCACAAACATACATAGCGAATCAAAACATATATTAAAATAACACTTGATACATTTGACACGTACTCAGAGATCATTATTACAATGCAAAAATAAAATATTGTAGCGGTTATTTGTGTAATTACTTCTAATTACAATAAAACTAGCGGTTCGTAATTTATATACGACTTTATTTTTTATTTATACAAGTTTACTTTACAAACTTTAGCTTAAGACTAAACTCTAATAACAGCGCGCTCCGCTTAAATAGCCAATAGGTCCTGTTCTCGAAATGTCTACATATCCCTCGGCCTAATGAATATTCTGGAGATCTTCACTCACAGCGCCGTCGCTTCTGTGACGTCACGGCTACTGTTATTCCGACGGTTGGAATTCTCCCAAGCCGGGGACTGTTTATTGCGCCGATTCGAAACTCTTTCGTTACACTGCTCCCCTCTTAAGATCTGAGCGTCCCGATCAGCAACTCTAGATGAAGGCCCAGGATGGCGGAATCTACACGACTCTCCAGCTTTGCATACACCCTTCAAGAAGAAATAACAGTCTACTGTCTTTAAAGGATCCGACATCTTCGTGTTCATGCAACACACAGTAATTCGTACGCCAGTTTCTCTGAAGACCACCTCAAGCATGCTTCTCGCAATCTTCCAATCCAGATTTTCTACTGCATGGCCTATTTTTGGTAAAGCCAAATCTTTGATGTCATAATTACAGACCATTTTCTTCAAATTAGTTAGAGCACGCCATATGTTCTCGTAGCTTGGCGTGTCCGTATAAGACTTCCTGGTCACTATATACAGCAAAGATCGAGGACCATCTTCCAATCGCAATACTCTTCCAATTTTAGGTTGTTGATTCCTTAACTCGTCCAGGCGGCCGAACTTTCTATTGAATACGGACGAGATTCCTTTAGTCATCTCGAGGTCTTGTGCAACACAGTGGGCTAGAGAGACGTTTTCTGGAACACCAAACAGATCTTGCTGAACTTCTGTGGTCACGCCGAATCTAGCACTCTTTCTTTCTGCGTAATTTGACATAAATTCCTTAAAACTTGGCTGTGGTGCATCTTTCATCTCCTGTTGGAGGACTCGGGCTTCCTCTGTTTCATTTGAGCCAGCATATGGTGCAAGACGATTTATGTGAATAACTTTTGGTTTACCGTTTGGTAACTTCTTAATTCTGTATATTACGTCATTTATTTTCTTCTTAACTTCATACGGACCTTCCCATTGTCTTTGCAGTTTAGGACACAGGCCTCGACGACGTTGTGGATTATAAAGCCAGACAAGATCACCTACTTCGAAGCTTTCATTCTTGCAGCGAGAATCATATTGATCTTTCATTCTGTCACTGGCTATCTGGATGTGTTGTCGGGCAAGTTCATGAATGTTGTTCATTCGTAACTTCAGGCGGTCTACGTATTCTTCGCCTGCAACATATTCCTCGGAAGGTCTGCAGCCAAACTCTAGGTCGCAGGGCAAACGAACTTCACGACCCAACATCAGGCAGGTTGGTGTTTGACCTGTAGTTTCATTCACGGCCGAGCGGTAGGCCATCAGGAATAAATGAATGTGTTGGTCCCAATCTCGCTGATGTTCAGATACAACTTTGGACAAGTGTTTACCCATCGTTCGGTTCATCCTCTCGACCATTCCATCTGATTGAGGATGCAGGGGTGTTGTTCTGGTCTTATTGGCACCAATCAATTTACAAACGTTTTGGAAAAGAGCTGACTCAAAGTTTCGCCCTTGGTCGGAGTGGATCTCCAAGGGAACACCAAATCGGCTGAAGAATTCTTTAACAAGTACCTCTGCAACGGTAGCAGCTTCTTGATTTGGTAATGCATAGGCCTCGGTCCATTTTGTAAAATAATCCATGGCTACCAGGATGTATTTATTTCCAGCATCAGTTTCTGGAAATGGACCTGCAATGTCGATTGCTACTCTTTCCATAGGACTTCCAACATTGTACTGTCTCATGGGTGCTCTCTTTTTACCAACTGGACCATTACCGGATGCACACAGTTCACATTTCCGGCACCATCTTCTTACATCATCTTTACAGTTTACCCAATAGAACCGTTCTCGAACCTTTTGCAGAGTCTTCGTAATACCAAAATGTCCACCTGATGTACCGTCATGCAACTGACGCAATACTTCTGACACTTTACTTTTAGGTACAATCAACTGAAGCTTAGATTCTGTACCATCATCGTTCTCAAAGGTTCTGTACAGAAGATCATCTTTTAGTATCAGGCAATTCCATTGGCTCCAGTAGGCCTTGACTTCCGGACTACATGCACTAATGTTTTGCCAACTAGGTCTCTCACCTCGACGCATCCAATCCAATACTCTTTTTATACATGGATCGTCTTCTTGGGCTTCTTGTAACTGTTGTGGCTGCCATTGCTCATTAACGACGGTAGTTCGTCTCACAGGGCAAAGCTGTTCATCTACTTTAAGCCGGTGATTACAACTTTCACTGCATGGCCGTATCGAGGAAGCATCTGTATTTGAACCAACTCTTCCAGCCCTCTTCATGCGTCTCTTCGGCATCGTGTCACGAATCACCCTCCGTACCATTTCCACCAAACGTTCATCTTTTCTCTTATCGCCTTTTTCCACGGTTATTACTCGATTGTTTCGTGAAGCTTGGCTAGCTGCTTCGTGTTCCAAGGCAATAGCAAGTGCTTCATCTAAAACTTTCGGCCTTGCTAGTCGTAAAGCTTTCTGTAGTTCATTATCTTTCAGCCCATTGACGAAGGTATCTACTGCAATTTCTTCTAAAACGCTGTCTGGCACCTCTGGATAAGCCAACCGCACCACACGTGCCACATCTGCTTCAAATTCTTGCAGATTCTCACTTGCTCGTTGACTTCTACTTCGCAGTTGTGCTTTGTATACTTGTTGTAGATGGGCATCTCCATAGCGTTTTTCTAGACGAGTGAACAAGGTCTGGTAACAATTTTCTTGACCCTTGGGAATTGACCTTAATATATCTGCAGCATCACCTCGTAAAGCAGCAGTCAAGGAAACAGCCTTTTCTTGTTCGGTCCAATGATTGGCGGTCGCAATAGCTTCAAACTGTCTAAGATATATGGACCAAGAGGACTTTCCATCAAATGGTGGTAATTTGAATCTCATATTATGCGACGTTTCGTCTCTCGGTAGTTCATCTTTCACTAAAGGATCTAACGTTGCTGCATTAACTGATGGTTGTACTTTTGTATCGGTTATCCTGCTCTCTAGCTGTTTGATCTTTTCTTCTACGGTCTCTACACTTTTCTGCATCTTATCGAATGTTCTAGAAACTTCTTCAAATTTCTCGTCATTCTGTCTACAAACGTCTTTAATTACTTGAGAAACACTTTCAAATTTCTCGTCGCTTTTTCTAGAAGTTTCATCGATCTTTTGAGAAACACTTTCAAATTTCTCGTTGTTCTGTCTACTAACTTCTTCGAGTTTTTCGTTGTTCTTTCTAGAAGTTTCATCGATCTTTT
Organism: Diabrotica virgifera virgifera; assembly: GCF_917563875.1. Classification (NCBI taxonomy): domain Eukaryota; kingdom Metazoa; phylum Arthropoda; class Insecta; order Coleoptera; family Chrysomelidae; genus Diabrotica; species Diabrotica virgifera. The sequence continues at coordinate 174,448,909 of NC_065448.1, read as the reverse complement.
GAGAAAGACTTAGACTTATCTTAGACGTTTCATCGATCTTTTGAGAAACACTTTCGAATTTCGATAAGATCGCTTGTTCTGCTGACTGGAAGTGGAGCGTCTTTGGGTCATCTCCATTCTTCTTGAGGACCTCCTCGAGTCGTGCTTTCAGGACTTTCTTGGACCCACTGGCATCTTGCTCGTACTCTTCTAATTGTTCACGTTGCTGTTTTAGCGAAAGTTCTTCTAGCAACATCTTTAGTCGGCACACACGTACTTTTCAAAATGTCTTTTAAAAGTCTTTCCGAATACCGAACAATTAACGCACTCCGATTATTCCCGACGAATAAAGTTCAAAAGTCTTTTTTTCACTTTTCATTTATTTACACTCCACACCGTTAACACCACTGTAGCGGTTATTTGTGTAATTACTTCTAATTACAATAAAACTAGCGGTTCGTAATTTATATACGACTTTATTTTTTATTTATACAAGTTTACTTTACAAACTTTAGCTTAAGACTAAACTCTAATAACAGCGCGCTCCGCTTAAATAGCCAATAGGTCCTGTTCTCGAAATGTCTACATATCCCTCGGCCTAATGAATATTCTGGAGATCTTCACTCACAGCGCCGTCGCTTCTGTGACGTCACGGCTACTGTTATTCCAACGGTTGGAATTCTCCCAAGCCGGGGACTGTTTATTGCGCCGATTCGAAACTCTTTCGTTACAATATTTTTACAATCTTTCCCAGCAGACGACTTCTTCGCTCTGAAATTAATTGTCCAGGTTTTGAGAATAGCTGGCCTTTATTCATAAATTAATATTCTTGCGTTGCTACCTTGCGACGCCGACAATAATTTCGTTAAAAATCTGTAGCTGATAAAAATATACCTAATAAGTAATTAATTTTTTTTTGGTTATTAGTTTTCTAGGAATTTAACAACCACAAACATTTATCTTATCGGTATATAGAATAGTAAGACTATTATGTATATTTTTCTGTTAATTGTGCAATGACCTTATTCAGTTAGACAAAATTTGCTGAAAGAATGCGGCTAATACTTAAAAGTATTAATAAGGAGATACATTAATAACGAAATATTTAATAACGATATACTGTCTACCGAGGCATTGAACAAAGAAATATTTACAGTGAAATGTATGCAAAACAAAAGCACATTTATAGCAGTTTTTTCTGTAGTTAAATTAAATTGGTCATTTGTTTTATCAATTGACTGTTCTTTTGGTACTATTTATGTTGGTGATATACACTACTCCAAGAAATTAACGCACCACCTTAAAAACGGGTCATTTTTGATGTCTTGAATTTCCTAAACCTGTTGTCCGATTGAAGTGATTTTTTTAATATGTTATAGCCTTATTCTTTAACAATATCGCTGTAATAATACTATTGCTAGGCAGGTAAAATGTCATTGTATATCGGGTGTACCAATCAAACTGTGTTTATTTTTCTCAAAGTTTGCATCACCCTATGGAATATTCTAGCTTATAAAATATTAAAATTAAAACCCAACTATAGCCTCATATTTTCTCAACATTTTGTTTTTTTATTCATTCGCTTATGTTGGATAATAAAAAGTTAGGTACTTTTTTAGCTAGCCATGTTTTTCATCAATACAGGGTGTTTTTAAATAAGTATGGCAAACTTTAAGGGGTAATTACTCTGCACGAAAAAGTAATGACAGTAGTTTGCATTTAAACGTATGTTCGCCAATGTTTCTTTTCCGAAATAGGGGATGTTAAAATTGTTCTTTCAAATTGACGATTTATTTATTGCTCTAAAACCGGTTGAGATATGCAAATGAAATTTGGTAAGTTTTAAGAGGTAGTTATTACGCAGTTTTGACATACAATTAAGATTTTAATATTCACCAATGGCGCGCATACCTACGTGTAACCGGTTTGTTTAGAATTACCCCTTAAATTTTGCCATATCTATTTCAAAACAGCCTGTATTGATGAAAAACATGGCCATTAAAATACCTAACTTTGTTGTCATCCAACATAAGCGAATGAATAAAAGATCAGAATGTTAAGAAAATATCAGACTGTAGTAGGGTTTTAATTTCAGTATTTTATAAAGGCTAGAATATTCTACAGGATGATTCGAACTTTGAGAAAAAAACACAGTTTGATTGGTACACTCATTGGTACCTACCGGTACGGTATCCGGTACCTATAGTTATAACGATAATTTACCTTCTAGCAACAATATTATTACAGCGACATTGTTAACGAATAAATAATTCAAGCTTAAAATTTACCTACTCTGTTACGTTGTTCTAAGATATGTAATAGGCTAATGGGCAACTGCGAGACTTGCAAGACTCTTGCTGCAAGACCAAGACCAAGACCTGGAGCGCAATACCAAGACCAAGACCAAGACCCAGACCTGGAGCGCAATACCAAGACCAAGACCAAGACCAGGTGCACTGTTGCAAGACCAAGACTGTCTAAGTCTCGTTTTGGTCTTGCATTTGGGCAACACTAGGCACAGGTGCTTCGGTGGTCGGTTCTAACGACGTATTCGTCTTCAGCGACCCCAGAAACCACCGAGTAACAAAATCTAGACCTTAAACCCTTTCAGCACCAGTGGACGTACGACGTACGTCCACTTACTATACTTCAGGACGTACGACGTACGTCAAATTTATTTTATTACGTTTGAACTGTTTTTATTTGGATTTTTTGCTTACACTGAAAAAAACGTTTCAAAATAAATAAATAAATAAATACTGTGGAACCTCGATAAGTCGGATTAATCGGGACACAATGCACAAATTCTAAAGCACAATTATATTTTGCAAATCATCCGGAAGTCAATTTTAAAATTCATGGACTACAATGGCGCGATGTAACAGTAGAAGAAATGAAAATTTTTTTTGGATATATCCTAAATATGGGTTTGAATAAAAAAGCGCAGATATCAATGTATTGTAGTACGCGCGCTAATCTAAATACTCCGTGGTTTCGAGAGAAAGGTCTCAGTCGAAACCGATTTTTATCAATTTGAAAATTTTTACGATTTGCTGATCCAAATAACCTACAATCAAATGATAGATTATGCCGTATTAGACCATTTCTAGAACGTTTAGAAAGACTATTTCAACATAACTACCAACCAAAGAAGAATGTTGTAGTCGACGAATCATTGCTGAACTTGGGTTATTCTTTCTATACAGATAATTGGTACAGTAGCACTCGACTTGCTGAATATTTATTAGAAAGAGAAACGCTACTTACTGGTACAATACGTTCAGATAGAGGGGTTCCACATATTCTAAAAAATTCTCTACTCAATAGACACCAATCAGCATTTTCAAGAAAAAATAATATACTTATTTTAAAATATTTTGACACAAGGGATGTTTATGTTTTATCGACAGAGTTCACTGCAGAACTTACGGAAAGAGAGAGATATGTTGCAGGTGGGTAACGAGAATTTTTCATGAAACCCGCAGCAATTCAACAATACACTCACTGCATGCGAGGCGTCGATAAAATAGATCAATTACTTCATTCTTATAATTGCTGCCGAAAATCTTACACCTGGTTTAAGAAATTAGGATTACATTTCCTTCAACGTGCAGTATTAAATTCACATTATGTTTACAAAGAATTAAGCGGCAGAAATATGTCATTATTGGCCTATTTAAATTTTGTGATCGTGTATTTCGTGGAAGGGCGTTCAGAAGAGATTGAAAGATTGGACGCAAATGAGCCACTCTGTAGACGACGTCGAAGACAACATAAATATTGTAGTTCCAGACGGACCTGTCGTTCATACTCCTTCGACATTTCTACCTACTGCTCGTCGTCAGCGTCCACAACGAAGATGCGTTATGTGTTTTTCAAATAGAATACGACGCGATACTAGATACTTTTGCAATTTGTGCCCTACTAAACCTGCCTTGTGCATGCCAAACTGTTTTAATAATTATAATCATGTTTTGTAAATGTCAAATAAAATAAATTATGTATCACAAAAGTATAAATTATGTATCATATCAATAAAAAAACTGTATTTCCCTTTCTGTGTTATTTTTACACCCCTGATATTGTTCAGTAAAAACTTACATCATTTTGAGCGTCCGGTTTGGGGTGAGATGGGGAGAAATCGGTAAATTAGTAGTTTTTTACGTTTTTCGTCAATATTTCTAAAATTATGCTTTAGCGTATACAATGTTTTATATAAAAATGTTCTACATAAAATATAAAACAAAAAAGGTCCTATTCATATTTTTTATAAAATCAGGGTTTCCAGAGTTACGGAGGGTGAAAAGTGGAGGTTTTCGATACTTTTTATATGATTTGGGCAATTTATAATATTATTACTGATGAAAGGAATTTTCTTTAACACGATTTTGTTTTGTAAATAAAATTTGCTATTTCAGTGGGCCCTTGAAGAAACGTCAACCTCACCACCTAAAATCATCATCAATTGCCAAAAAAATATAAAAAGTATCGAAAACCTCCACTTTTCACCCTCCGTAACTCTGGAACCGTTGATTTTATAACAATTATGCATAGGCTTTTTTGTTTTAAAATTTATGTAGAACATTTTTGTATAGAACATTGTTTACGCTAAAGCGTAGTTTTAGAAATATTGACGAAAACGTAAAAAAACTACTAATTTACCGACTTCTCCCCCATCTCCCCCCCCCCCCCCCCGCCTAAACTGGACGCTCAAAATGGTGTAACTTTTTACTGAACAATATGTGGACCATATAGAAAGAAGAATTTGGTGTTGGAGGAAAAATTTTACTTTGGATGTCTGGGTTTGGCCTCTTTTTGGACCAATAATTATACCATACTACCTCCGTAACTTTGGAACTGTTCATTTTAGAAGGATTATGCATAGAGCCTTTTTTATTTCAAATTTAATGTGGAACATTTTTGTATAGAAGGTTGTTCATGCTAAACCGCATAGTTATAGAAATATTGACGAAAAACGTAAAAAACTACGAATTTACCGATTTCTCCCTCCCCCCCCCCCCCCCCAAACCCGACGCTCAAAATGGTGTGACTTTTTCCTGAAAATTATATGGACTATATAGAACAATTTGGTGTTGGAGGATAACTTTCACTTTGGATGTCTGGGTTATGCCATCTTTTGAATCAATTGTATCATACTATTATAAAACAATACGCCACTGAATCTCTAATCCAAATAAGTAAAAAGTGTGGGAAATCCTGGAGAATCCTGTACAGGTGCCATCTATCCGTGAGAAAAATTTGGCACAAATTAGTACATTTGGTTGCGTCTCTTTATACTTTTCACTCAACGGTATCATGCATTTTAATAAAAAATATCTTTTTTTGTACAAGTTAATACATTTTTCAGTGTAGGTTCGTTCCTATGACGTACAACGTACGGCCGTTGGTATATAAGCATGGAAACTTATGCCGTTTGTCCAAACTTAAAATCGCTGGGATTATTGACCTCAAAAAAATTAGTAGCTGGGGGTGAAAGGGTTAATACACTTATTTTGACATGTTTATGCACTTTTGGGTGCATGTTGTGCACTTTAAAACGCAACTATGCATTTCCACCCATTTTTCTATTGTAGACATTTTTCCTGACATCATCTTGAACGCAATTTAAAAAGTTGCAAATCTCTAGGTGCTGTCTTTAAAAATCGATTTGTTTTGTGCAAAATGCCCTGGTCTAAAAAGGTACAATCCATGTAAGCAAAAGTCAATCCAAATAGTAAAAGTCAAATGAAATAAAAGAGATCAATCCAAGAGATTTTCATCATTATTGGTACATTTTGTACTACGTCAGGCTTAATACAAAGGTTAAAATTTGTTTTTAATAGATCTCGGCAACTTTTCTGCGTCTAATAGGTAAATTTATTTAAATTTTCTTATTTGTGACCTTTAATCACTTTGTTACACTTTTATAATAATATATAATAAAGAGGTAATCTCTGTTTTTAAATTAATCTCAGGTATTCACTTATGTCATGCAATATATTTATTTTCTCGCAATTATATTATTTAAAAACGCTGTTTTAATTACATTGATGACTAAGTAAGTAGGAAGGTCGATGAGTAAAACGTTCATCTAAACTTTATTCCTCATTCAAACTAGTCGTTTGTTACGGTCCACAGGTTTTACTATTGTGACAATGGTCAGGTCAACTTGAGACAACAATGCGCATTTTAGAACAAGGAAAATGTGTTTACTTAACGTAGGAATCAGGATGTACGTACCCACTTCCTACTCTAAAACCAAACAATAAAGCAAATAGGCTCAATTCTACGGCTAATCAGTAAACGACTGATTTGTTTCTTATCTAGTGTTATAGGAAACAGAGGTTGAACCTCACAAAATGGACACAAATCCGATTTTATTTTTTTTCTGGTATATTAAGGGGTGCTTACTATGAGACTAACTTTTTCTTAAAAGAATTCGCCCCGGAACCCCCTTTTCATCCCTTTAAAGGGGACAATTTGTGACAAGTTTTCAAAAAAGATGTTAAAAAAAATTATTGTTTCCTAACTGTAATGGAAATTAAGAAGAAACCCTGCGGCAATTAATCACAAATAAGTGGCTGATTTTTTGGTAGAGGTTTCATTGAAGGGCAATTGCCCATCTTTTAATTACAGGGTGTTACATTTTAGAAAACCCCTTTTTATGTCATCTGAACCGCTTTTGCTAGAGTAAAAAAAACGTTTAGCGATTACCCATGTACAAGTATTATTTACACATTTGTATAACACACCCCCATATTTTCCTCGGAACCACCCCAAAAAAAGGAGAATTAATAAAAAAAACAAGCTGAAAATTCGAGCATTATCATAACGAAAACTTTGTTTATTTGCGTATTTTAATTCTTAATATGGAAAATTGCTATTATGAAAAGTAGTTTAGAATTAATAATTATGTTGTTTTCACCCATTTTGAAAAAATGTGAAATCTTTGTATTATCCACGTCCGTCTGTCCGTAACCACAACTCCTCCGGCAATATAGCAGCTAGAATGACAAATGAGGTGTCAAATGAAAGCTGATAATCCAAGGATGGTACTAAAGGTGAGATATTTGACCTTGGCGGTCTGTCCGTCGGTCTGTACGACCGCGAATATAACTCCTCCATCATTATACCAGGTAGAATGACAAATGAGGTGTCAAATGAAAGCTTATAATCCAAGGATGGTCAAATGAAAGCTGATAATCCTAGGATTGTACTAAAGGTGAGATATTTGACCTAGGCGGTCTGTGCGTCGGTCCCTCCGACCGCGAATATAACTCCTCCGTCATTATACCAGGTAGAATGACAAATGAGGTGTCAAATGAAAGCTGATAATCCAAGGATGGTACTAAAGGTGAGATATTTAACTTAGGCGGTCTGTACGTCGGTCCCTCCGACCGCGAATATAACTCCTCCATCGTTATACCAGCTTGAATGATAAATGAGGTGTCAAATGAAAGCTTATAATCCAAGGATGGTACTAAAGGTGAGATATTTGACCTAGGCTGTCTTTCCGTCGGTCCTTACGACCGCGAATATAACTTCTCCGTCATTATACCAGGTAGAATGACAAATGAGGTGTCAAATAAAAGCTGATAATCCAAGGATGGTACTAGGGTGAGATATTTGACCTGGGCAATCTTTCCGTCGGTCCGTAGGACCGCCAATGTAACTCCTCTGCCAATATACCGGGTAGAATCACAAATGAGGTGACAAATGTCAAAGTTTAGTAAGAATGACTCAACATTAGTAAATTCGTATATCAATCCACGCAAAGTTACACGTAAAATTCAAATATCGTCTTCCAGTTCTACTTTCGATTACTTTGGGTGAAAACCTAGGACTTACGAAGTCCAATTACTTGTTTTAATGTGCAATTATATCATTATAATTTAAATGTTATGAACTATAAAGGTAGTTTACTCTTGATCTAAATTTATATTTTTATATACCTCGTATAAAATTATTAATAAAACTTTATATAATATGTTGGTTGCATCATAAATCTTAGAACATGAATAGCTTTTTATGAAGAATAACTTTTCTTCGTCAAATTAAAAATAAAAGAGTTATAAATGAAAATGTTGGTATCCATAATTTGAGAAAAATCTTCAAATATTTTTTTCCATTAGAATTGCACATATCAGACCATAATTTTTTATACCAAACAATATTATTTTATATACTGTCGTTCGCTAAACTCAGACACAACTGGCAAGTGATTTTAGTCAATAATTTTGCCAATTTGGCAAAAAAAATTACTAATTAGTTAATAATTACTAAATAATTAGTAATTTTGCCAATTTTGGCAAAATTCCCAAAAAACAAAAAAATTACCTACTAAAATCACTAGCCAGTTGTGTCGAGTTTAGCGAACCGACTATACAGGGTGTCCAGAAACTCTACCGACAAACGAAGACAGGAGATTTTTCAGATAATTTTATGAGAATTTAACCACATTCACCTAGTCCGAAAATGCTTCCTAAGGGAGCTAGAGCTCTTTGAAGATGGCGTCTTGTAATTAGTTTTCCTTAAATACCTCCAGAACGCTTTTAGTTAGAAAAAACGAGAATTGGTACACATATTTATCTTCCAGAGATAAATCGATTCCATCTATGGTGACTTTGGGTGGGGCAACGGTTATTTTATCGCTTTTTTGTCTTTAACTTTTTTTTTACTTTTGATACTGGATTATTAAATTGTGAGGTAATCTAGTACTAAAAGGTACTCTTGCTTTAAGTCGGTAGGACACACCGTTTTCTAGAAAAATCGATTTGAAAATTTTTCGTTTCTTGAATTTGAAAAAAAATTTGAAAATTAAAAAAAAACGGTGTATTTTACCAACTTCAAGCAAGAGTAACTTTTAATACTAGAATACCTCATAATTTAATAATCTAGTGTCAAAAATCCTTAAAAATTAAAGACAAAAAAGGTATGCGATAAAATAACCGTTGATCAACCCAAAACGGAAGTATATGACCGGTACTAGAAATTCACAATTAATAAAATCGATTCATCTCTGGAATATAAATAAATGTACCAATTTTGGTTTTTCTAAATATTGAATTTTTTTTTTGATATTCAAACAACGAAAGTTTTCAAATCGATTTTTCTAGAAAACGGTGTATCCTATCGACTTAAAGTAAGAGTACCTTTTAGTACTATAATACCTTACATTTTAATAATCCAGACTCAAGAGTGCTTAAAAATTGAAAACAAAAAAGTTATGCGATAATATAACTGATACCCTACCCAAACGGACGCCTATGACCGGTACTAGAAATTTTAAATTAATGAAATCGATTTATCCCTGGAAGATAAATATGTGTACCAATTTTCATTCTTCTAAATAGAAGCGTTCTGGAGATATTTAAGATAAACTAATTACCAGACGCCATCTTCAAATAGCTCTAGCTCCTTTAGGAAACATTTTCGGACTAGATGAATTGGGTTTAATTGTCTTAAAATTATCTGAGAAACCTCCTGTCTTCGTTTGTCGGTAGAGTTTCTGAACACCCTGTATTTGAATTTCATAACAAATGGAACAGTCGATTTATCATAAAGGGTAGGCCGTATACCTACTCGTAAATATATACCTACTTAATAAATTATTGCTTTTAAAATATACTCAAATTGTATTTTTGAACATCTTATTTATTTTTTGCACGATTGATCATTTTTGACTGTTTACCGTGACAGATTTTACGTCAGTAGGGGACATTTACTAGCAACTCGACGGTAAGTAATCCAACTCGACGGTAAGTACTCCAACTCGACGGTAAGTAATTCACTTACCGTCGAGTTAAAAAATCTCTTAATTTTAATTTATTTTTTGAAAGAATAAAGAAAACTAACGAATTATTTATTAATATTGAAACTTATGGTACAATTTGTTAAATTATTTAATGAAATCCCACTTGTTTGGACAAGCTTCTTCCCAAGCCCGTTCAATTTCTTCAAATTCACTTTCGCTCATATTTTAATTTATAATAATCAAAATTGTACTTAAAATTATTGACAACTAAATAAAAACTCAATTCTCCATTGTTGTTATGTACCCTAGTTACTACCTAACAACCAAAGTATCTATCTTGATAAAATGAATGAAACTAGTCAATATGACGAAAATGTTTAATTTTATAATTTATAATGGTATCAATCGTGCAAAAAACGTTATAAAAGCATGTCGAACGTTAAGGGTAACCGATCTCAGACAATAATTGGAGTCGTCGCTCTGCTCCTCCTCCAAACAATTGTCTTCGATCGGTATAAAACCCTTACCGTTCTCCTATAATATACTATTATATAATAATTAAATTCACTATCAAATGTCATTGATGTTTTATTAATAGGTTTGTTCTAGCATCAGTTTTAAACGGTTTGAAACCATCAGCGAATAGTCGACCAGCGCGAGTAGAGGGGATAACACTGGTGACTATATTATGTTCTCTCACTGACCAACTGTTTGCTGACGGTTTCTGACTAGTTTGACTGTTTGCTAGAACAAAACTAATAGGTACTTAAGGCTATGGGTACATAATTCGCAAATATTTTACGTGTATCCCTACTTTTTCTGTCTTTACACGGCAAATTACGTGTAGTAAAATTCACACTGGTGTGGATATGTAAACATTACTAGAATGTCATTCTACTTGAAAATGTCATAATTAATTTAAAGAGATGGCTTTTGAATGTTCTTGGATAACTGTTATTTTTATAATTGCAAATTATTAATTCAGTTAATAAATGTGATAATTTTTTCACTAACTATGTTTTCAGTGATTGTAATAATTTATTTGTACAACAAAAACTAATAATCAATCGAGAAAAGAGGAAAAGTGTTAAAGTGATTTTTTAATAATATGTTGTTATTTTGGAACGCTTACAATTTTGAACATCTCTAACAACAAAATACTTGGATCACAGGATATATCTGATGTATTCTCTGCTTGGATCTTTCACAAATAATACACAATAAATAACTTTTTATTAAGTTCACGTCTTAAATCAATTATTTATCAAATACACTATATATCAATAATATTTAATCAATTTCTCAAAATATTCCCGATGCAATGTCAAATATTTAAAATTGTCACTGATTGTCAGTGTCTGACTGACAATATATACTGACAATATTATATTCGGTTGAGTGCGTTGTAAGACAAAGACAGATTTGGAAAATATTACCACGGCATTGTGTTCATTTTTTTCAAATCCTGAAAAAACCAATAAATATTTTTGAAAAATTTAAACGCAGAATGAAAGACTAAATTATTACCGAGGGCCGAAAGTCCCTTAGAATAAATAAAAAGTTTATTTTGAATGAGATATTTGAATTTAAAAATCACACTAAATTTTCTCTTAGTTTTTTCACCCCTGTAACTTATTAAAATAAACATTGTAGAAGTTCTCAGGGACTTTCGGCCCTCGCTAATAACGTAATCTTTCATTCTGCGTTTAAATTTTTCCAAAATACTTATTAGTTTTCTCAGGATTTGAAAAAAATGAATCCCCATTTGAATAGCATTGCAGCCGAAAATACGTTCCGATCCTCTTAATTTAAAATTTAGTTTGACATTCACGAAGTGTCAAACTCAAATGTAAATAAACTATGCTTTGCTGAACAAATTGAGATTAAAAAACTAGCCTACTTACTACCAACGATTTCAGCTGGACGTGTAGTTGTGTCGGAAGAAAATAAAACAATTGTGACGTCACATTTTAGACTTTGAAGTCGATTATCTCGAAGACGGTTAGAAATATCGAAATGCCGTTTTCAGATTTGGATTCAGAAGAAAAAACTACATAAGAATCCATAACACACACACTTTTGCGAATTTATAAACGAAATGTTTTCGTTGATAATCAAAAATTGATTTTGGGCCAACACTGTGGCTTTAGGGTGTAAATATTCTCTTTATTCTGTCACTGAATAAAAAGAAAATTTTTGACTGTTTGGTATTTTTTCTTGTCGGATAGTAAAATATGATTGTAATTAGTTATAGGTATTTGTAAAATATGTTTAAAAAAAATATTAAAAACAAATAAAAAAAATTAAAGTAATAAATTAAAAAAAAATTAAAGAAAAAAATCACTAAGAGGATTTAAACCTATCGTAGTGACAAAAAAAAAACAACAAAAAACAAAACAAAAAAAACTAAAATAAAATACAAAAAAGAATGCATTTATTTTAATATTAACATTAATATTTTTATTTGTAAAATGTATACACTATGTGTTCTTGATAAACATTAAGTAGTATAATATAATATTTATATTTATTAACCCGGCACCTGCCACGTGGCTTTCCAAGGCATCAACTGCCACGTGCGGTGCGCACGGCACCCCTTAAAAATTTATGTTATCTACTTGTTTATAAACAAGTAGATCAGTGTTGAGTTACACAAGAATATAAAAAATATATTTTATTAACTTATTAGCTACTAATATATTATAAAAGTTAAAAAATAAAACTAAAAAGGTGCTGTAAGCAAATTAGCAAGTACCAACCCATAATAATTGAAGTGAAGTAAAATATCTAAGAAAATTGAGATTTATTGAGTATAGAGACTATATTAATAATTTAAATCAGTTATTACAATAAAAAAATGTAAATCTGACCAGTTTATCAAAAACACAAAAAAAATTTAAAACTTAAACTTGCCACATAATGACACCCCAATTCGACTTTAGAGTTACAAGTTCAGAATGACACTAAATAACCACTTCAAACGAAAACAGATCTATGCTTTATAATATTATTGAAAGCTACTATGACGCACAGCACGGTTAACAAACTTGAAATACCAAATTTTTTATGAAAATGTGTTATGGGGTGCTGGTAGCACCCCACGTGGCAGGTGCCGGGTTAACATAGTATGTACATTAGCTGTAATGAGTAGGTAAATAAGAAGTAAAAAATTGTAATAATATTATAATAACCAAGTTTCACTAATTGGCAATATCTTGGAAAAAAAGGAAAAAAAGTAAAATATGCATAGATCATAATGTGTAGCAGACAGTGTGTTCTTTTATTTTTCATAAGTACCTACGTTATCAATAAAATGAATAGGTGTCGAAAAAAAAACAAAAACTGAAGCTCGCCAAAGCATTTCTAAGGTTTACGGCGCCACTGTGCCGTAACGGTTGCTTATACGAAAAAAATGCGTAGGACCTTATTTGTAGAGAGAATAGTGTTCTTTAATTCTGTATAAGTTTTGTTTTAAGAAAATTCTTAGGAAAGGAGAAAATCGTAAAACATGCTCGCCAAGGGATAGGGGTAATTTCTGCAGTTTATTATCAAGGATAGGGGCAGTTTCCGCAGGGATATTGCAATAACCATATATATTTATGAAAAACCCTATTGATGAAGCATATGCCCATATGGGTCAAAAAGCAAAAAAAATGTTTTTGCAACCCCCATTTTATTTTTTTTGCTACAGGGGTTGCATTAAGAAATCGCTTTTGGTGTCCATGCATAGATAAAAAGAACGTGCACAAAATGATATATGAAGCATTTTAATAAAGGGCATGGTGTGTGAAGGATTCCAAGAAAATAAGTGTCTTTCTTTATTTGGGGTGGTTCCGGGGAAAAATGGGGGTGCATTATACAAATTTGTAAATAACATCAGTACATGTGTAAGGAAATAGGCGATTGACTACCCAGCTAATTGAAATCATATTCGAAAATATTACCTCAACTAACCAAGATAGACATCGTTACACCCTTAGCTTAGGTCAGTCACTCAGGTGTGTGTTCGTCTTGTCCTAACCTTAGAATGAACTATGAAAATTGGAATGGAAGCAAACAAAACATAGTTTTTAACTAATCATGTTTATTGTTCATAAAGATATAATAAATAAAATGACTTAGTAAATTGCATTAACAAATGTATTCAAATTCTTGCCAAAAACTAACAATTCTGGATTACACTTATGGCTTTTGGTAGCTGATGGTATCTTCTTGATGTCGTATGGTACTGCTGCTGGTTCTGCAACGGGCTCTGGGGTTGTAGGTGTTGTATTCCACCAGGCCTACGGATGTTGGTCGTTGCAGTCTTGGTTATGTGGTTGCAGCCCTGATGACATGGTCCTCGTTGTTGTATCGCCGGCGATTTGAGGGTTGTTGAAACTCCCGGAGGGAGAAAAGTGGTTTCTTTCCAAAAAACTATAAAACAGAGACACATATCAATCATCAAGAAGAAAAACCAACGTGTGCCATCTGCCGTTCTAATCGTCAGAAAGAGTAGCAGATGACAAGAATAAATCAAATGAAATTTAGATGAGAATAGTTAAAATTCTGATTACTAAACGTGCATACATGTAAATTAAAAGATAATTATATTTGAAACTAAAATATCAGAACACATGGTCTGACATTGGAAGTTAGGTTAGATAAAAAACAATTAGAAAAACTGTTAGACGGAGAAATATAATCACTGTAAGAAATTATTAAAAAAAACTATGTCTAACTCACCCCAAGAGGAAGATGATTTGTTGAAATAGAAATGATTTATTTTTCGAATTACATGCCTTTTTAAGGATTAATTTTTCCCTTCCAGTGTATGTCAGGGAGTAGGGGGTCAAGTCGATGAAGTGACACTGTCATTGAAAACGACATTTAAAATGACAACCAAGTACTATGAAGTAGCGGCATGTTCCGTATTGAAAATACAGATATTTGGAGAGTATGAATATACGAGGTATGTTCAGTATGATGATTTAAATGAAAGAGATATATTAAATAGAAGATAATAAAAGAGGGTAATAAAAGAGAGCGCCAACCGATTTTTAAAGGGGAAAATGGGTAAACCAGTTAGAAGAAGATAATTATTAATGAAATATTAAAGGAAATATGGTAAAATAATTCTTTAAAAATAAAATATCAAAGATTTGACGTTTGTAACGTTACACATGGATAATCGCTCAAAGTTTTTTTACTCTAGCATAAGCGGTTCAGATGGTATAAAAAGGGTTTTTTTTTAATGTAACACCCTGTAATTAAAAAATGGGCAATTGCCCTTAAATGACCTATACCAAAAATCAGCCACTTATTTGTGATTAATTGCTGCAGGGTTTCTTTTTGATCTCCGTTACAGTTAGGGAAAAAATTTTTTTTAAACATCTTTTTTAAAAACTTGTCAATTTTGGGACGCCACCCCCGCTAAAAGGTGGGTGATAGACATATGCTGTCGGGAAATAAATAGTAGGAAATATAGTCCTCTTCATTTTACTATTAAGTAAATTTTTTGTAAAACGTACAGGAAGGGTTACGATTCGCAAAAACCACAAATTACCCCCTTTAAAGGGATGAAAAGGGAGATTCCGGGGCGAATTGTTTTAAGAAAATGTTAGTCTTATAATAAGCACCCCTTGATATACCAGAAAAAAAATAAAACCGGACTTGTGCCCATTTTGCGAGGTTCAACCTCTGTTTCCTACACTAATCTGTAAATAATAATTTACTATTTTTACAGGGAATTAGCCAAAATTTTACTTTAAAATATGTTTATTTTGCCGTTTCGATTTCCATTTCAAAAATCAACGTTTTCCGAAGGGAAACAAAACGTCAAAATACTTATTTTTATCACAAAAGACTTATTTTAAAGTAAATGTTTGGCTTATTTCCAGTAAAATTAGTAAATTGTATTAAGATACCTACCATAAGAAATTAGCTTTAGAACAATATGTAAGTACCATTTTAAAATAGTTACATTGTAAATGACAAGTGTGCTTTTATCTTTAAGATAATTCTAAAATTAAAAATGTATAAACATTAGTTTGTTAATTCTAAAATTGTTTATCATCATTGTTTTCTATATCGATACCATAAATAAAACTTCATGTAACGCAGGTAATGAAAAATAGTATATTGTACAACAAGAGAGAAAAAAGACATATTTCTCACGAGCGCAGAAGTTTTTTGGCACGAGCCAAGGTACGAGGCGGGTGCCGCAAATCAAGCGCGGGAGAAATATGTCATTTTCTCATGTGTTGTACACTGTACTTTTTCTATGGATACGGTTTTGTCAAGAGTTAAAAATTAAATAATTTAGGTGCTTTTACGTATATTATATACATAAATTGAAATAAAATATTACATATACATGTAGGTATGTAATATTCTTAAAATTTATACACTTACGTTATTTATTTAAAATTATAAATAACAGTTATTTTCGAACAGTTTTGAAAGGTAATTCCTGGTAAGTTTTGCTCCAACACATTTTATTTGACAACGTTATTTATTGTGTTTGTATTGTGCATGTTACCATGGAAACGGCAATCATATATAGAAAACCGTACGAGAACCCGTAAGAAAAAATATTTCTCACTGAAATGGCCGACTTTTCTGACTGCGTGATAAATTATTCATTTTGAATGTATGTAAGTAGTGAGAGAAGTTGCACATTGTATAGCAGTCATAGAAAAAACTAGTTTTTCTATGGATGCTATACAATGTGCAACTTCTCTCACTACTTACATACATTCAAAATGAACAATTTCACACGCAGTGAGAAAAGTCGGCCATTGCAGTGAGAAATATTTTTTCACACGGGTTCTCCTGCGGATTCATACATATGATCGCCGTTTCCATGGGAACATGCACAATACAAACACAATTTTATTAATGTTGTCAAACAAAATGTGTTACCAGTAATTATCTTTCAAAATTGTTCAAAAATAACTTAATTAGAATGTTAAATAAATAAGGTATATAAATTATAAGAATTTTAGATATCCTCGACACCTAATGGTAAAAGAGGCAACCGATTATGTATGTATGTATAAGAATTTTAGATACCTACATGTAAGTACATGTAAATTATCTCAATTTATGCATATAATATACCTAAAAGCACCTGAATTATTTAATTTTGAAATTTGAACTCTTGGCAAAACCGCATCCATAGAAAAAGTACAGTGTACAACACATGATAAAATGACATATTTCTCCCTCGCTTGATTTGCGGCCCTCGCCTCGTGCCTCGGCTCGTGCCAACAAACTTCTGCGCTCGTGAGAAATATGTCTTTTTTCTTACTTGTTGCACAATATACTATTTTCAATTCAATGCAATCAAAAAAGGTTTGATTTCATTCATTTGTCATTCTTGTCCAGTTAATTTTAAATGATTAAACTGATTTATTCCAATTTTTGTAATATTGTATTAAGTTTTAAACCATATTCCATACTTCTTCTTCACCCAGTCCTGCTCCTATCGAAGACCGGCAACAATTTTGACAAAATTTGTCTGTCTCTTGGGTCTTCCTCAGCAAAATGTTTGAGTCCAAATTTGTAAAATGTCGTATACTATTAATCCAGGAGCACTATCTGCATCCTGATCCTGATCTTACACTTTAACCTTTTTAATGAGTTGAAGGAAGTAATATCTAATATGTCTCTGGCCTCATGAACAAGATATCCAGTTTTCTGTTGTTAAGGATTTCAATCAGCTCGTTCTCTTTCCATTCGTTCTCTTCCATTTAATGCAAAACGTTACTTAAGCCGTCGGTACCCCTGGGCTAGTGAACATCGGCACTAGTTACTTGAAACAGGGTTAAAGATGTAAATGGCGCCGGAACTGTCCGAAAGGATGTCCCCGGCAAAAATGCCATACGATATTACAGTCGAACCCGCTTATTGGAATAGCCTTTGTGCCAAGCAAAAGTATTCCTATAAGAGGGATATTCTAATAACCGATCATATATGCCTAGTAAAAATGTTTTTGGACCTCAAATTTCTATTCCTTAACCAGGGATATTCCTTTAACCGGTATTCTAATAAGCGGGTTCGACTGTATTATTATTATAGGAATATTCTATATCTGGAATCAATCCTTGCGTTATTCATTTCTTACAATACGGCTAGAGTTCTATGAAATCAAACGCCTTATTATAATCCACAAACTTCAAATCAAGAGATTCATTGTATTCGATACGCTTTTCGATAAATATACTTATTGTCTGTCTGTAGGCGTTCTGTGGTATTACTAGGTACGTATTCATTAGGTTGGTGATCCGTGCTCCGTGTAGCTGCTCGGCGATCCGATCGGTGGCGGTTTATAGTAGAGAAGCGCATGCAGTATCCATTCGAGCAGTTACACGAAGCATGGAGCACCAACCTAATGGATACATACCTCAAAAAGTACGTATCCATTGCGAAATTCCGCTTGTTCAACAGGCTGATAACTATCGAATTTATTTGATAGTAGCCCCATCAGGGAACGCAAAATTTTACGAAAACCTCTAAAAAAATAAAGGAACGATGAAAATATGGGAATAGGTAGTTGAAATTGTCTATTATTATATAAGAAAAAGTTTACACTTCTACATCCCCTCCATTTTACAAAAATTGGAAAATACGGGGTGAAAAATTTTTTCTCGGGGGTGAAAAAATATACGTTCAAAATAAGTCCGGAATTGGATAAAATGACTAATTCTAAGTAACTTTTGTTCTATAGAGTTTTTTTACTAAGTCAATACTTTTCGAGTTATTTGCGAGTGAATGTGTTCATTTTTAACCAAAAAAAATATGTTTTTGGACGGTTTTTCGGAGATAACTCAAAAAGTAAGTATTTTAGCGAAAAAAATATTCTTAGTAAAAATATAGCTTATAAAAAATTTAAAAAATGGTGTATGCGTGACGTCTGTAGGTCCAGTAGAAGCAGAGTTGCAGCTAATGAAATATAGGTTCTTCTTCGTCAAATTCCAAATCGAATATTTCAATGTGAAATAACCAAAAAACGGAGTACTTTTCGGGGAAAATTAATTACAACTTTTTTAAAGTGTTTAAAAAAAGGTTTATTTTTGTTTTTTAAAAAAACTTTTAACATTAAAAGTAAGTGAGTTACGCTCAAAATATTGTTGGTCCCTTTTATTTTTTGGTAAAAAAATGGCGAAAATCACCCCTTAATTAGCTTCTCAATAATCGTTACCGCTTTACAACTTACTTTACTTATGTATTGTTTATATTATCTATAGGTTTCATTGGTTCAAAATGCTCAGTTTTGAAAAAAATGGGTTTAAAATAAAACATTTTTTTTTAATTTTGAAAAAAATCATAGTTGTTTATGGAATGAACTTAAAAACAATAAATCTCAAACAGTAATAAAATGTACGTTTTGCTTTTCTGAATATTTTTGATTTTTGTTTTCTTGTTAGACAAAAATTGGTTATGCTATGGCTGTTCAAAATTTGCCTAAACTCGTGATTAGTTACTCGTTCAAGCCATTTTAACTACAGCTTTTTCAAAACGAAGCACTTTTAACCAATGAAACTTACAGATCATGTAAATAATACATAGACAAAGTAACTTGTAAAGTGGTAATGTTAAAATTTATATGTGATGCTAATTAGGGGGTGATTTTCGCGATTTTTTTAGCAAAAAATAAAAGGGACCAAAAATATTTTGAGCGTAATTCACTTACTTTTAATATTAGAAGTTTTTTTTTTAAACAAAAGTAAACCTTTTTTAAACACTTTAAAAAAAGTTAAAATGAATTTTCCCCTAAAAGTGCTCCGTTTTTGGGTTATTTCACATTGAAATACTCGATTTGAAATTTGAAGAAGAACCTACTTTTCATTAGCTGCAACTCTGCTTCTACTGGGTCTACAGACCTCATGTATACACCATTTTTTAAAAATTTTTATGGGCTATATTTTTACTAAGAATAGTTTTTCGCTAAAATACTTACTTTTTGAGTTATCTCCGAAAAACCGTAAAAAAACATATTTTATTTTGTTAATCATAAACATATTCACTCGCAAATAACTCGAAAAGTATTGACTTAGTGAAAAAACTCTATAGAAGAAAAGTTGTTTTGAATTAGTCATTTTATCCAATTCCGTATTATTTTGAATGTATTTTTTCATCTTCGTATTCCCCTCCAGTTTTTTAAAATGGAGGGGATGTAGAATTGTAAACTTTTTCTTATATAATAATAGACAATTTCAACTACCTATTACCAAATTTTCATCCTTCCTTTATTTTTTTGGGGTCAGATTGTTCTTTGATCGGGCTATAGTTTGTTGGTAAGCAGTTTGTACGGATGTGGTAACAGACTTATTCGTCTATAATTATTGAGTTTGTGTTTGTCAAACATTAGTTAATTAAAAATGCAATTTTCATTACACCAATAATTTTGGCTCAATCCTACATAAACATAATACTTACAAAATCATTTGTCTCGTACCGTTAAAAATATTGCAAAAAAATTGAACCTGCCATCTGATAGGAGTGTGAAAGTACTGAAAGCAATATATAATGAAAAATATAAAGAGTACTTTCCATGATCAAAACCGTATAAAGCGCTGTTTAAGACAATTAATCAATTACAAATCGTTAGTAACATTTATTAACTTAATAGCCATCTTTGTAATCTTGTTTTCGTTCTATTATTAGCTTTCTTTAAAGTTACTGAAGCGTTACTGATTTATAGGCGTATTCGGCAACATATGTTTATGGACTTTATTACTAAAATTATAATATATGTAATATGAAACTTTTCAAGGATTGTAACACAGTGAAAGTAAAGAAAATCTGAGTGGAAACATTTTATATGTAAATTTCTTCTTCACCAAGAAAATTAAAGTTAAATGGTCATATACTGAAAGAAGTTGAAAAATCATTTTCACGGATTGCAACAAACAAAATGGCAGGGATGCCCTAGCGGCAACTGCTATCAAAAAACTAAGTTTTCAATCTAACAGCAATCCGTTACTGCACGCCGGGGTTTGTCCTAGTTGGGTCAGAGAGAGAGCAGCATATGTGCCTCCTGATGAGAGACTAATAAGTTTCGAAACCGGTAGAGGTGCTTGCTGCACTCTCCGATTGAACTGGAATAATGATGCGGCTGTAGTCTCGTGCTGCAACGAAATTGAAAATGGTTATTCATTTTTGATTTACATGTTTACTCCTATTGGAGTACGAAGGGAACCATTCTCGTTGGAATTTTACCGCGCTAAGCTGATGAGACGTGAATTATAAATTGTAAAATTCCCTCATCTTCCTTAGTCTCAGCATCCGTTATGGCTTGCAAGTTGTAGAAGCCTCGGAGGTGTTACCAGAGAAGGATCCCATTGTTTTCAGTCTGGCAGGATGTAGAATAACATTTTTGGATGTTGTTTTATGTGCTATTAGATTAAAAACTTAGGTTTTTGATAGCAGTTGCCGCTAGGGCATCCCTGCCGTTTCGTTCGTTGCAATCCGTGACTGCACGCCGGGGTTTGTACTAGTTGGGTCAGAGAGAGAGAGAGAGAGAGCAGCATATGTGCCTCCTGATGAGAGACTAATAAGTTTCGAAACCGGTAGAGGTGCTTGCTGCACTCTCTGATTGAACTGGAATAATGATGCATCTGTAGTTTCGTGTTGCAACGAAATTGAAAATGGTTATTCATTTTTGATGATAAAATAAGGTTTAAACCTGAACTTATATACTTTGTAATTTCAAAATTATTATTTTTTACTTGCGTTTTTGAGCCTTGAAAATCGTCGTTTTTCGTTTTTTTTTCAGTTTTAAATTATTTATAACTCGAAAACGATCAACTGTAGAGAAAAATTACCGAAGACCTTTTTTGTTCCCAATGGTCCAAAGAACCAAAAATAATAGGTATCTGCCCAGGCAGAAAAAAGTTATTTTTATAATTTGTTTTATATTTTTCGATAATAAATAAATGTGGTAATAACTCCGAAATTACGGCAAGGGAACATATAAGAAGTATTCACTTCTGTCGGCACGCTTTTTTTATATACTCCATATTAAAAAAAGCCGTAAAAAAAGAAAACAGATGTTGGGCGCACCCTGTATATATACGTATTGTTAACAAAGACTATTTTACTAAATTGATTTCATTTCTATTTTATATACGGGTTATTCATGTATAAATCAAAATTTAGTTTACGTAACATAATAGTTGTACCTGGTTTATATTAATTATTATCACAAAAATGAAAGTTACTTTTTTATCATCTAATTAACGTGTATATTTTTATATTGCAGGAATGTTAGAAAAAAATATACAAGGATTTTACTTAAATAATGTCACCATAAAAATTTGCATAAGCATGTTTATAAAATCTTAATGTTTTATTACCTGTATCATTGGTAATAAATTACAACATTGCAATTGCAATTTATAAAATAAATAATCTAATAGTAGGGGAGGAAAGTATGCTAAATGTGCAGTCAGTCGAGCGCTTTGGGGACCTATTGGGTTGTGAAGAGTTAACTAAAAAGAGTTGAACTAAAACCAAAAAAAGTTAAGTAAAGTTTTCCATTTTAGTGGGGACTTTCGATTATTAATTTAATTTTCCATTTCCAACAATCGTTTTTTCCGATTATAGCGCCATTTATCCATAATTCGAAAAAATGTTTCAAATATAAGTTACTTATTTTTACGTAAGGAATCCGAATCTGCAATAAAAAATGGAAGTTCCTATTTAAAATTTCAAACTAATACCCACCCCACCTCCGTGGGAGTCGTGTTTGGTACCATTCGATAGATTTTTCAAACATATTGAATAAGTGTATTATGATATTTCAGTTTTTCGATCTGATGTTCAATTCTCGAAATATCGCGGGATTCGTATTTAAAATTTTAAATTTACCTCCCACCCCTCTCCGTGGGGAGTCGTGTTTGGTATCATTCGATAAATTTTTGACAAGTATTGACCACGTATTTCTTAGTTTTTAGATCTATGGTTCATTTCGCGAAATATTCTCTTTTTTCTTGTGAAACTTTGTGACTCACCCATTTCCTTACTCCCCGCCCAAATCGTCAGATTTTTGAAATATGTACTGTTTTACATGTACTTAACTTACCTTATCTTAATCTGACGATTTTGAGTTTTTCTAAGGATAGATTTTTTTTCGGCCCCCCTTTAACGAACTCCCCTGTGTTTAGAGCCAATATATGGTAGAGGTACATCTACAGGGTACCAGGTTTCTCCCCATATTATAATCTGACGCGCTCGAGTAACTGCAAAAATCCCCGCTTGGGCTCCCCTACCATAATTTTTAAGTCATTTTAACGTTGTAAGAACCGTATAAACATGCTAGTTTTAATTTTTCGTTTTTATTTTTATCTATAACATCAATATTATATCTGATACGTAGGCTACACTCTCAATGCTCCTTCTATATTTTTCTTGTATTAGTATAGCTACTCCTTCTTTTGTTCTGCTATTTTAAGGGACTTAGCTAGCCACAAGGAGGTATTCAACTAGCAATTATTGTGGTGTCATTTTATCTTTTGGTCTCCGTTATTCAGTATGCAAGCTTTAATGGTCTAGGTCCGTTTTCTAATATTATTCCTTTTTGTTTTTTTTTATTTCTAATCTTTGTTCTTGTACTCTTTGTGTCTTTAATTTAGAATTCATGTTGGCAAGTCGTTTTTTCTTGTCAAGTTTCTGGGCTTACCAAGAGCCTCGTTTATTTCAGCTTGGGACAAACAATGGTGTCGCAAGTGACAGCTGATGAATTGTTAAATACCGTACAAGATAGAGAAACATATTGGCACATTGTCTTGTAGGCTTCCAGTTCCAACGCATCTATCTGGTTACATGGTGCTAAAAGCTAGCGAATTTAATATAGCCACACACCATTATTTTATAAAAACAATCGAAAATTTTTGATTTGATCATTGAAACATTGATTAGGATTGAATTCCAACACATCTGATTCTCATAATAAATAAAATAAGCGAAATACGTTGGATTGACATTGAATAATGAACAGATGCTGGAAATAAAATACCAAAAAATTTAACAAAATAGACAATAATGTGATAAATATAAAAAGGGTAGATCAAAGATATATGTCACAATTAAAACAAGATCTTCTCTAAACAAGTTCTCCTAGAACTTTGACAACCAATTGCATGATCTTCATTTTGTTACTGCTGCTTGGAATATTGATTTGGTGTCAACTCCATACTATTGAAGTAGATTCTTGAGCTATGTGTCCCTGTTTTGCCATGTTTGCTTTTAATTTTGCCTTTATTTTCTTGATGATGTTCAAAATTTTGTTTTGTTTATGTATACTTGTTTGTTTTCCTGTCAGTCCAGTGAATTATTAGCATTTTTTATATGCCCACATTTCCAGCTCTTCAAATAAAATTTTTATACAGTTCCATGCTTCAATACTATATAAAAGAATACTTAAATATTAAATCATAATTTCGGAGTAAGGGCACTCATAGTAAAATCCCCATATCACGTCTTGTCAATATTGTTTTCAATTTCAGACAGCTTGCTTAATTTTATATCTGACCTATGTCTAATTGTTAATTTAAAAAGTGGACAATAAAAATTGACTGAATAATAGCCCGTATTTGGTCATCCCATTTCGCTAATACCAATTATATGAATACCTAATTTATTCATTTTCTTAATTACATTTTGAAGCTTGCAAAAAGGCTTCTGACGTTGCAAGTGGCAATTATTTTCTAATGATTGAGCCGGAGATTTTTAACATCTTCTGCCCATTTAAAAGTTGCCGGTTAGTGAGGTTAATAATGCTATTTTTATTTACAATCATGCTAAAGATTTTCCTAAGGATAAGTAATATGATTTTTCATTGTTTTCGTCATCGCAGCATCACAGCTGGTTAAATTGGTTAAATCAATACGTAGTTGTGTGACTGTTCTCTGTGGTTATCTGAAATCAAAATCTTTAAAGAAGTATGTATTCTTAAATAGCATTGATTCGGTAATATTATAGTTACTGCCTTATCTTATGCCCTTAGTTTATCCTCAGTTTAGGATGTTCCCTATCAGCCACTGGGATGCGTTTGTCTTCCGTGGACCGCTGAATAACTTTTACTCGATTCAGGGTTCCTCTTTTACACAAGCACGGTATAATAATATCTATTTAAAAACTTTACAAATTGTCAACTGAAAAAAAAATCGAAGAATAGATTAAAGTAGAGGAAAATCCTGAAACAATCTTCTTCTTCTTCTTCATGTACCATGTCCTTTCAAAACGTTGGGTACCATCATAGCTATCCTAATTTTATCCACTGCCACCCTAAATAGCATTCTTGTATCAACACCATACCAATCTCGCAAGTTCTTCAACCATGAGGTTGTTCTTTGTCCTGGACCGCGTTTGCCTGCTATTTTTCCTTGCATAATATTTTGTAGCAACCTATATTTGGGACCTCTTATTACATGTCCGAAGTACTCCAGCTTTCTTTGCTGATGCTTTTTATGATCTCAGTAGTCTTGCTGAGACGTTCTAGTATTGTGGAGTTTCGAATCTTCGACACCCAGGAAACTTTTAAAATTCTTCTATAGCACCACATTTCGAAAGCCTCAAGGCGATTTAGATCGATTTTATTCACAGTCCAGGACTCGACACCATAAAGTAAGACCGAGAACACGTAGCAGCGAAGTAGGCGGATCCTCAATGCCAATTTTAGGTCTCTGTTACATAATACCTTGGACATCCTTCTAAAAGCGGCTCTAGCCTGCTCTATCCTAGATCTAATTTCGCCGTGACTCTCTGCGTTACAATTTAGTTGCTGTCCAAGGTAAACTATTTTATCAACTTGCTCAAGTTTGGTATTATTTACATATATAGACGGTTTTATATGCTGCTGTTTACTTATTACGAGTATTTTGGTTTTCCGTATGTTCAGATTCAGACCTGCCTCCCTACAACTCTCAACGACACTATCAAGTAGTGTTTGCAGATCTTCTTGACTAGAAGCTAGGAGTACTGTATCGTCCGCATATCGCAAATTATTGATGACTTCACCGTTCACAAGTATTCCTTCTTGTATTTCAGAAAGAGCTTTTCTGAAAATTCTTTTGGAGTAAACGTTGAAAAGCAGTGGTGACAAGAGGCATCCCTGCCGTACTCCTCTTTTAATATTAAGAGCCTGTGATTACACACCATCTACTAAAACTGATGTTGTTTAATTCCAATATAAATTTGCAATTATTCGAACATCTCTGTCGTCCAAGCCTATGTCTTTTAGAGCTTCGATCAATATAGAGTGCTTAACACGATCAAATGCCTTTTGGAAGTCAATAAAACAACAGTATATGTTTACAGATATATCTCGGCATCTTTGAAACAATCCAAGAAACAAAATACTGTCGAGCTAACGATAAATTATACATTACAAGACAGAACTGCATTGCTTAAATAATTTTTCTTGTAAAAAATTTTTAGCGATTTTTTTCATTTTAATTTCATTCATTAATACGATCATCCTGTATAACTTGGTTTTTGCAGATGATCTCTTATTTCGGCTATTATTTTGCCACGGAGTCAAAATGGTTACCAAACGGTCTGAATCTTGTGACATTTCCAGGAAAAATTAGTAGAAGTTGCCACCCAGCGTTCCTAATGTAAAGACAGATCCATCTTATCAGTAACCCACGTGGTGTGGGGGAGTCATGCGACACCTAAGGGTCATATCTTTAACAATTTCATTCATCTATTGAAATCTTAAATAATAATGTAAAAACACATTTTCAAAGCATTTAAAGGGTTTATAACCAAGTATTTTTGGTGGCTCAGCATGTGATTAACCTGTACTAGCACTGATGATGATATTTTTATATCGAAAACGTTCTTGATGTAGCCCTTGAAGGGATTTTAATTATAAAAGCTTTATAATAAGGATAAGGATAATAAGGACAAAAATTATATAGCTTTTATAAAGGATTTTCATTAACAATTTTTAATTAGTAGAACATTAATAGTTACTCATTAACTTTACACCAAATTAGTGGCAACAGTGTGTGGTTTTCACGAACTACCACCATTTTAGTCTCTAATCGTTGACACAGATTGAAAGTGTAGATGTTATCCTAATCTCATGAATCAACTTTATTTGCATTATAAAGACAAGATAACATCTGCCAAGCGGAGTCAGAACAAAATATTTAGTTGTAGTAGCAAAAATAGAAGGTCAAGGTCCACTAAGGTCTGTGGTCCACAAAGATGATGAAAGTGATCTTATTATTTTGATTTTTATTAGTTCTATAGAAACTACCTGTAAATTTTAATAATAAACAACTTTCTATAAAGGTGATTCAATCAACTGGCCACTGATTTCTCAAATTATACAAAATAAAAGTGTCTAACGCACGTATCGTGGTATTGTTTAATATTACCGCAATATATCGCTTGTAGGTATCTGAATGTTGTAAACAAAGCCACTACTATTATGTAGGTATTATTTCTGTTAAAACAATAATATTGCAAAAGGTTAATCACTGTAGTAATTTATAACATTTATAAAAAAAACATGTCTTCGACTTTTATTATAAATACAGTGTTGGTCCTTATATAAAGGGTTGAAAAGCCTCATCTCATATACAGACTCAAAGGAGTCCAGGCTAATATTTGTCAACATTAATTAGGTTCTGTGAAAAGACTGAAACAGGCAGATTTTCCACGAAAATTTTGTTTTCGTTTATAAATTCGCAAAGTCTGTTCGTTCGTTCATTCGTTTGTGCGTTGCTTCCTCTGCAATACTTGGAGCCAATCTACTGATGGATTCGCAGTTTTTTCTTCTGAATCCAAATCTGAAAACGGCATTTCGATATCTTGAACCATCTTCGAGATAACCGACCTCAAAGTTGAAAATTGTGACGTCACAATCCTTTGAGTGTATTGGTTTCAGCTGACACAAACATCTAAATGTCAAATCGAAATCAAAACGTCAAATAAAATAATTTTATTAATGTTACTCTAATATTTATTGGCAACTTACTATTTATTTGAGCTGTCTCAAATTTAGCTGTCTACCCAATAATATATGTACAGTGATGAGCGCGCTAATAACCGACAAAATAGCGCAAAAGACGGAAAACATAATACATTGCGAAACAAAAAGAGATGAAACTAGTGGAGGTGGAAATGATCGTTATAAACGTATAAATTAACGTTATATTACATAGTTTCCCACCTTAGTCGTCTGTGAAAGGAGTATTTTATAAAATTCCACTGTCACAGTGACAGTTGTCATACTCCTCTGATACGTCTAAAGGTGGGAAATTATATGTAATGTAATGTAAATTTTATACGTTTATAACGATCATTTCTATCTCCACTAGTTTCATCTCTTTTTGTTGCGCAATGTATTGTTTTCCATCTTTTGCGCTATTTTGCCGGTTAATTATTAGCGCGCTCATCACTGTATAATAATATTGGGTAGACAGCTAAATTAAATTTTCAAAATAATAAACGTCTTGCATGTAAACAAAGTAAATATTTATTAAACAATTTTTTTTAAACCCAAAGTGATTTCCCCATATTACAAATATACTGCAACGGTAGAAAATAGTGTCGCGCCCGCTTGATTAGCAATTAAAAAACAAAGGGGTTTTCGATATTATATTACAAAAAGCTCTTCGGGATTTCATCAATTAATGTTTATAGAATATCTACGTATCTTGGTAACATTGAAATTTTCCAGTTTTTCACATAGTTTTTGAGGGTTAAAATGGCCGATTTTGCAATTTTTAAATTTTCAATCGCTTATATCTCGAAAACTATCACATTTAGAGAAAAGTCACTCAAGATCTTTTCATTTGAAATGATCCAAAAAAACCCAAAAAAATTTTTCCGATGCAAGAAAGTTAATTTTAGGAAAAAATAAAGGTTTTAAAAATTTTTGACCCTGGCAATATGCAAATTTGTTAAAAGGGGACCTTTCCAAGCAAGATGATGAAAAAAAAATTGAATCAGAATATGTTTTCGCGCATATATTTACGCGTATTACATATACATGCAACGGATGAAAATAGTGTAGCGCCCGCTTGATTACTAATTAAAAAACAAAGGGGTTTTCGATATTGTATTGCAAAAAACTTGTCGGGATTTCATCAATTGATGTTTAAAGAATATCTACCTACCTTGTCAACATTGAAATTTTCAGTTTCTCACATAGTTTTGGAGGGTTAAAAATGGCCGATTTCGCAATTTTTAAATTTTTGATCGCTTATATGTCAAAAAGAACTTTCTTCGATGCAAAAGAATAATTTTAGGAATAAGCAAAAAAAACGTTTCAAAAATTTTTGACCACTTTTTGACCCTGGTAACAGGAAAATTTGTTAAAAGGGACCTTTTCAAGCAAGATGGTAAAAAAAATCAAATCAGAATATTTTTCCGAACAAATGCGAAGCTACAACCCGGACTAAATGAGGAGATGACATTTGAAGAGGAAAAGAATTCGACAATAATAATTACTATTATAGCTATAGCAATTAAAAAAGATTGTGTGAAATAGCCCATCATTTCTCCTATTAATTTATTTTACAATAATCATAACTCTTATTTAATAAGTAAAATTGCTTCATACTTTTCCTTTACTATAAGTAATAAGTAGGTACATATTTTTTTCCTTCAAATTGATCTACCATATCTGAACTAATAGAATCGTCAAATTAGACTCCTAATTACAAGAAAAGGCACTGTAGTCAGTGTGACTGTAGTTAGTATGGTAGTAATTGAATTTTAAGTTCGTAGTTTGCTACATACTCTTTAAAAAGCATTAGTTCCACTAGTTAGTCTAAGACCCACCGATCTCTCCTAGTACAATTGCAAAATTTTATGAATCCTTGCAAAACTGCTAATTAAGTATATTTTTTAGAGATTTCAACGTTATATACAACAGACAGTTAATATTATTTATAGGTGGTAACACTACTTTATCACAACTTAGAAATCTTAATTAAATCATATATGAATTATGGTTTCTATTTATGGGGGTCCAACACAACCTAAAACTTCTAAATATGGATTTCCACAAAAGTTTCAAGATATTTCAAAATCGTTGAAGACAATTTTTGGTATTACTTGACAAAATATTTATAATTAATAATGATCTAACCTTTAACCTGTGTATTTGATTATATACACTCACGGGCAAAATTAACCGCCCACCTTAAAAATGAGTCATTTTTGCTCTCGAATTTCCTAAACCTGTTGTCCGATTTGTTATTTTTTTAATAGGTATAGCCTTATTCTTTAACAATACCGCTGTAATAATTGTTGCTAAACAGCTAAATTTTCATTGTATACTGGGTGTACCAATCAAACTGTGTTTTTTTCTCAAAGTTCGCATCATCCAGTGGAATATTCTAGCATTTATAAAATATTGAAATTAAAATCCAACTATAGCCCCATGTTTTCCCAACATTCTGTTTTTCTATTCATTCGCTTATGTTGCACCATAAAAAAGTTAGGTACTTTAACTACTAACCATGTTTTTAGAAATGTATGGCAAACTTTAAGGGGTACTTCTGCATAAAAAAATAATGACAGTTTGCTTAATAAACGTAGACCCGCAAATACTTCGTGTCCGAGATACGGGGTGTTGAAATTTTTCTTACAAACTGACGATTTATTTATTTCTCTAAAACCGGTTGAGATATGCAAATGAAATTTGGTGGGTTTTAAAACGTAGTTATTGCGCATTTTTTGACATACAATTAAGAATTTTATATTCACCATTGGCGCGCATTGGGATCAAATTACTCGTATGCGTGCCAATGGTGAATTGATTTTTGATTGGTATTTTAAATTTATTTGTTGATTACTGAGTTAAAATATTATAAATCTGAATCCTATGTCTCCCGATGAACACTAAAAAAAATGATAAGGCTTGCTTTCGAGAAAAGCATCACATCGTGGAGTACTGCTACCCGTCAAATTGCTAGGTCCTCTTTTTACCTTAGGAAACTACCTAGGCAAAATGAATAGCAAGAAGGATGCAAAAATATTCAAAATAAAAATTGATTGATCTTAAAAGTTTTACGCTACCGGCTAGACAGACTATTTAAATTGATTATTGAACTCGCGGAGAGTGGGTGGGTAAAAGACTGTAGTTCAGTTGAACGTACGATCTATATTATTTATAATTTACATAGATAGGTTACAAAAATAACAAGAATAAGTGGTACCTGATAGTGTTGTTTACATATAATACAGAAAAGAGGTTCTTCTTCTTCTTCTTAGCCTTCTATCGTCCACGTTTGGACATAGGCCTCTCCCAACTCCTTCCATCGGTCTCTATCCTGAGCAACATATTTCCAATTCGTTCCGGCTACTCTTTTAATATCATCAACCCATCTCATCTGTGGTCTTCCTCTCGGTCGTTTACTTTGGTAAGGTCTCCAATGTTGTATCGTGGCATTCCAACGTTGGTCTTTTTGTCTAACAGTGTGGCCTGCAAAGCTCCATTTAAGTTTGGCAACTTTTGTTGTTATGTCCTCGACTTTTGTTTTTGATCTTACCCAGTCGCTCCTCTTTTTATCTGACAGTCGTATACCTAACATTGCTCTTTCCATAGCTCTTTCTGTTGTAGCTAGTTGATTCATATTTGCCTTAGTTAGGGTCCAGGTTTGACACCCATATGTCATGATAGGAAGGATGCACTGGTTGAACACTTTGGTCCTCAAATATTGAGGTATTTTGCGGTTCTTAAGTATCCAACCAAGTTTTCCAAATCCTGCCCATGCTAGTCTTGCTCTCCTATTAATTTCCGCACTTTGGTTTTCTTTGTCAAGTTTCAGGATTTGGCCTAGGTAAATATATTCCTGGACTTTTTCTATCTCACTGCCATTTATAGTTATGCGTCTGGGGTCATCTGTGTTTGTCATTATTTTTGTTTTCTTCATGTTCATTTTTAGACCGACGTATTGGGAGCTGCCTGCGAGTTCCTCTATCATAATTTGCAGTTCCTCGAATGAGCTCGCTATAATCACAATGTCGTCAGCGAATCTGAGGTGATTTAGCTTCTTGCCATTAACGTTAATGCCATAGGTTGACCAATTTGTCGTTTTGAAGACGTCTTCTAGTGCTAGGTTGAAAAGCTTTGGCGATATTACGTCTCCTTGTCTCACGCCTCTCTTAATAGGGATGGGATTTGTATTTTCGTCTAGTTGTACTATCATAGTTGCATTTTCATATATATTATGTATTAGTTGTCTATATCTCGAATCTATTCTACAATTATTAATAGCTTGCTCTATGGCCCACATCTCGATACTATCAAACGCCTTTTCATAGTCTACGAAGGCAAGAAATACGGGTAGTTGGTATTCATTTGCCTTCTCTATCAATGTTCTCATTGTCAGCAGATGGTCTGATTTACTATATCCTTTGCGGAAGTCAGCCTGTTCCACTGGTTGGTAATTGTCCATTTTGTAGGTCAACCGGTTGTTAATAATTCTCATGAATAGTTTGTATACTTGACTGAGCAACGATATCGGTCTATAATTCTGTAGGTCATATTTGTCCCCTTTTTTGTGTAAAAGTATTACTAGACTTTCGTTCCAGTCTTTAGGGATCTTGCTATTATGGAGACATTTATTAAATAGCTCTGTTAGTATAGGGATTGTTACTGTCTTGCTTGTTTTCAAGAGCTCGGCAATTATACCGTCCTGTCCTGGAGCTTTATTATTTTTTAGTTCTTTTAAAGCTCTTTCTATTTCCAATCCCTTTATATTTGGTAGTACTTCTGATCCCACGTTTTTTATTTTTCTTTTGACGTTCTCCTTTGTTGATTCATTAGGCTGGCTTTGCGAGCTGTACAAGCTTTTGTAGAAGTCTTCGACTATTTTTGTTATTTTATATTTGTCCTTCTCTTCCTTACTATTGGCGTCTTTAATTTTAATGATTTTTTGAACACCCAATGCGGGTCTTAGACATTTTAAGCCTCTGTTGTTTTCAATGACTCGCTCTATTAAGTTCTCGTTCCATTTTTGTAAGTCGCGTTTTAGTTCTTTTCTAATTGTTTTATTAAGTTCTATGTATTCTTGAGTATGGCGTTTGTTTTGCGTTAGTAGTTGTCGTCTTTCCGTCATTAGTTGTTTAGTTTCGTTGCTTATTTTGTCTTCTTTAGTACTTGTTTTCTTTGCGACCTGTAGTCCGGCTTCGAGAAGGTTCTTATTGATGTTTTTGTTAATTTCGTCAATTTCATCTTGATTATGTGAAGGATCATATTTGAACTTATCCGCTAAGACCTCTCGGAATTGCTCTTCATTTGTTTTTACTTTAAAGGCATCTATTCGCGTTGTTTTTTTTAAATATTCTTTTTCTCTCTTCTTTCATGTTAATATTTATTTTTGCTCTAACTATACGATGGTCACTACCCGTTGTTAAGTTGTTTATTGTTGTTACGTCTTCGAATATTCTTTTGTTGTTTGAGAGAAAATAGTCTATTTCATTTTTGGTGGTTCCGTTAGGTCCAACCCATGTCCACTTTCTGTTAGGTTTCTTTTTGTAGAAGGTATTCATAATATACATGTTTTCTTGTTCCAGAAATTTCATAAGTTTTTCTCCCCTTGTGTTTCTTGTGCCGAATCCAAAATTTCCAATCTTGCTTTCAGAGTCTTCAATCTTACTTCCAATTTTGGCGTTAAAATCTCCCATTATTATTATTTTGGATTCTCTGTTGGTGTCTATAGCTTTTTTAAGATCTTCGTAAAAAGTATTTATTTCTTCATCAGTTGCCTTTTCAGTTGGAGCATAAACTTGCACAATCTTTAATTTGGTTTTTGGATTTAGTTTTAAAATCATGTATGTAACCCTGTCTGAGATGCTGTCAATTATTTGAATTTGTGATTTTCTCTTCTTGTTGATTAAGAAACCTACTCCACCGTATGTATAGTCTTCATTGCCTTTATAATAGAGCCTGTTGCCTGAATGTAAGTCCACATACCCTTCACCTCTTCTTTTAACTTCTGATAGTCCCATTATATCCCAATTCATATTCCCTAATTCCTCTTCTAGTTCGTAGAGTTTTTCGTCTTTTGCCATGGAACGGATGTTGTAAGTTGCTATATGGAGTTGTTTGTTGTTCTTCTTTTTCAATGTCGACTTGCCTCCCCCAGAATCCTCGAGGCAGACCGTTATTTCGGTGTGGGACTGTGGAATAAACTTCCTACCCACCTGGGGTATCTTCCGTATATCTGTTGAAACCGATATTTTTGATTTGTGGAGGTTTTGGCCATAACCCACCACGCTGGCCAGACGGGTTGGTGGGTGGGAGGGGATATTAGGTAAGGAATTTGGGGTTTGGATAGGATAATACGGAGGTTGGGGCCTGGTTACCTCTAAATAGGAAATGGAGGAAAAAACCAGGAGCTCGCGTGGACAGGGGCGCTAAATCCCTGAAGTAAGTCTGCTCTCTATCGGGATCATAGAGGGGTACCTACCCGCTACCACCCGAAAAGAGGTTAGGTGACTATATATGGGATGTTCCTCAAAAGTACTTTTGGGATTACACTGGTTTATTAAAAATTATTTGAAATTATACCTAAATGAATCAATGTACAAATATATAAATACGATGTTAATAAATAATTAAATAATATGCCAGATAAGCCAAATGTCCCTCACTGATTTTCACTGCAAGTGAACAACACACTTTATATTATCTTGTAATATTGATACCAAGAAAACAGGAAAGATCTTACTTGAGTTTTTGTTGGTGTTATATTGGTCTCCTTGCTCTCTTACTTAGTCTCCTGTTTGAACGGCAGTCATCCACTGTGTCCAGATACGGTATTGAACAGGATTGTATTTTATTGTACTAGGGTAGATGGTGACGAAAACAATCGTATAGGCTGTTAGACCATGTGTCACATAAGGTTCTTGTAGCAATGTATGTAATTGGTATCCGAATCAAAAGAAGGAAATATAGAAGGAAGAAAAGGTCTAGAAAGAAACAATATTTTTATATAATCTGTCGTTACAACCGGGCTTTACAGTTTTAGGGGTAGATAAATCTGAAGGACTTACCGTAGATGGTGGGTGACCTTTAAGTGGGGTTTTTTAAGTTAAATCAGGTACCATCCATGAATCTCATGAGTTCCTTAATTTCCAGGAAATCCCTGATTAGTTTCTATACTTAAGGTTCGCCAATCCACAAAATATGAAGGTAATAACAAAATTTTACCAGCGTCCTTAAGTTTCAAAAACGTAACCAAACCAAGATGGATTCACCTCCCGGAAGTCACTTCTGCTGTAACGGCCTTGAAAGGTCAAGTAACGAATTTTGACATTCGATCTTTGGGTCATGGTCAGAGAACTTGACTGAACGTTCAAACAGATAAGACCATTTTGCAGTGAGCAAAAGATTGAGCGTTTTAAATTAAATGAAATGAAATTGAAGTGAAATTATGATAAGCATAAGATTTATTTATTATTTTAAATTATTATTATTATTTTCTGTTGGTTATTTGATTTATTTATTTAATATATGTAAAGTAAAAAGTGAACCGTAACAGTACCGCCAAATAATATCCACCAAATCAATATACGGTCATATCAGAAACCAAACGCAAAGGAATAGGGACCATAAAACATGACTACTATGTAATACTCATAATAACAGTAAAGAGAGAATACGTAGAATTATTATATTATTATACAAAAAATTAAATCCATAAATCATCATCATCAGGGCGTTTCACTCCGGGTGGAATGTTTGCCGCTCTTACTTAGAGCTCTCTGATTCGTTTAATGCGGTGAATCACTCCGCATTCCACTTGTATGTTGTCAAAGTTTGTTGTATGACTTGGCTTTCGTTACGATTTTCTTCCACTCATTTCGATATGTGCATAGTTCCCTCCAGTTTCTCACTTCCAGAATTTTGATATCTCTTATGACCTTGTCCTCCCATCTCTCTCTGGGTCTTCCCCTTGGTCTTTCAGTTTCGGGTCTCCATCTGGTGATGTTCTTAATCAGTAAGTCGTGTTTCCTTCTCTCTATGTGTCCCAGCCATCTCAGCTTCTGTGCTTTAATAAATATAACTATATCTTCTCCCTTCATTATCTCTCTTAGTTCATGGTTCATTCTTCTTCTCATTTCTCCGTTGTCCATTCTTATCGGGCCCATAATCCGTCTGAGGATTTTCCTTTCGAATATTCTCAATTTTTCTTCATCTTTTTCCGTGAGGCACATTGTCTCAGCTGCGTACGTAACTACTGGTCTAATTGTAACTCTGTATATTTTCAGTTTTGTATTTCTGGATAAGTTCTTGTCCTTGATAAGCCTATGATATCTCCAGTATGTTTTGTTGCCTGCTAGTATTCGTTCCGTTACTTCTTCACTTCTCTTGTTTTGGCCATTCACTATTACTCCCAAATATTTAAATTGTTGGACTCTTTCAAAAGTGTACTTTTCTATTTTGATTTCTCTCGTCCTGTTATATTCTCTTCTAGAGCAGAGTAGATATTTTGTCTTTCCTTCTTTAATTTCTAGACCTCTTTTCCGTGCTTCTTTTGCCAGGATTATTACTGCTTCCCATAAGAACTAAATCATCTGAATATGCAACTATTAGTGTTGAGGAGGGCTATAGTTCCTTTAATTTTGCTGGCCTTGACTGTTCCTTCTACTCCTATGTTGAATAATGTGGTTGACAGAAAATCGCCTTGTCGCACTCCTGTTTCTATTACAATTGATTTTGTGACACCTTCTTCTGTTGTTACTTTAGCTCGAGATACATCCATGGTCATTTTTGTTAATCTGATTAATTTTGCTGGTATATCTTGATTTTTCATTTCAATAAATAATTTATTTCTTCCAATACAGTCAAAGGCTTGTTTGAAGTCTACGAAGAGGATGTGGAGTTCTATGTTGTGTTCGTGGCATTTTTCGATTGTTTGTGTAGCTATGTGGATCGCATCTGTAGTGGATCTGCCTTCTCTGAATCCTTGCTGATAGTCCCCAATTTTTTTCTCTGTGAATTGAGTGAGTTTTTGTTTGATGAGGGCTGTTAGAATTTTATATGTTGTACTCAGTAGAGATATTCCTCTATAGTTGTTACAGTTTGTTACTTCTCCTTTCTTAAAACCATAAATAATTAATGTAAAATTTGTAAACGACAGATATAACAAAGCATCTTAAATCTACCTGCCTGACTAATGCAGCCAATTTAGTAGAACAATATAGAACCTTCTGTAAACAATTACAAGAGTGGCTCAAAAACATGACGCCCAAAGATAGTATACTCAATAATAAAATATTATAAATATTATTTGAGTGAGATTTCAACGCTAGAATAGACAACAAACCCGTAGATGACATCCAAGGAAGAGTCAAGAGAAGAAGAATCTATCGTGAAACAGGCATTCAAAGACATAATAAATACATTCAGAGACATAATAAAGAGAAACAAGCCTCTGGGATTTAAGAGAATATATAAAACCTACATTTCACCAATAAATGCATATGCGATTAAAATGAAAGGTAATTTTAAAACATTTCCTAAGAACAGCTGAAATGGTAAAATTAAAATCCATAGTAAGAAAGATGTGCCAACTCCGGTCACATTATGAGACACCCTAAAAAATATGATCTTTTACATCTGACCATTCAGGGAATGATCCGAGGTAAACGTGGTCCTGGTAGAAAAAGAACATCATGGCTGAAAAATATACGGCAATGGTATGGAAAATCGACTACATAATTATTCAGAGCTGCTGTAAATAAAGTCACGATAGCGAATATGGTAGCCAACATGATATCCAACGATCGATAACGGTCATGGAACTAGAAGAAGGAGAAAATATTAACTACAGGAAAACCATTATACATTGAAGAATTCATCAAAAATATAACATTAAGGAACCTTAGCTTTTATTATAACAAAGAGAAGACGAAAAAGTTTGTAGATAATATTAAACAACTGGATTTACGCCTTTCCTGTTTCAGTCTTTACATGGCTTTGTCCACTTCATCCCTCTATGATCTTCAGGATCTGCCTCTCTTTCTCTTTTCTATTAGGATCCAATCCTAAATCTTTAATATCCACAATGTACAATCTGCTATTTTCACGTGTTCATACCAATTTAAATGGTTTTCTTTAATGTAGACAATTAAATGTATACAATGGCAATTCTACTGCCATCCTTCTTTTATCTTCTTGTCATGAACTCTATTTCGGTTGCTGTAATTTTGCACTCTTCATTTGTGATATATTTTCGTCTTTGTATTTCTGAAAATCTGTCTATCCCCGTTCATTTGTTTAATACATGTTCTTGTCTGTGCTAATCTGCTGTTTATCTCTTATTTAGTGGTTCCATTCTTTGAGATTAGGTATCCTAAATATTTAAATTTTTAAATGCCGTTAATTTCGCTATCTTCGTTCATCTCCAAGTTTTTCACTGGACCTTGCTCTCTTATTAAGTATTGCTCTCATATTATGTTGTTAAGTCTTTTCTAGGTTTATTTTTAGTCCATTTTTTGTATTTTATGTCTCTTCTAGTTTTCGGTGCATATAGGATAGATCTTCTTTATCTTGAGCAGTTACCACTCATCTGCACAATTTAACGTAGGATACAAGAATTCTTCACATTTCCTTTTCCATGCCATTTCATATTTTTTCTAAGGATATCTTGCACAGGGTCAAAGTTGTAGCATGGGCCTAACCGTTTGTGGTCTTAAATTCATTCGAGTATTTATTGTCGATTTTGACGCTTACCCTATTGTTGTTTTACAGGTTTTTTAGGGATTCTATTAACTTTAGAGTTATCCTGATTTTCTTCATCGTTCTCCATGCATCTTCCTACCGTAAATCCTGCTCCGATTTTATTCGGTGAAAGTGTCAGCATTTGGGATATTCGAAAATACAGGAGGCAAGAACATTTCTTGTCCAGATGAAAAGTAGTTGAAAAATAAAGAATAGTTTCAATAAAAAAACTAATTTTTGGTCTAGTATTTTCTGATACTACTTTGTATATTATACTTTTTACTAATTAGATTCATTTAATTCACAATCTTTAATATCAATCTCACGGATGTTACAAATAATGTTAATATTTCAACACCATTTTGGCAGCTACTATCTCGTTACTCTTGATAGATATTTAGTAGCTTCCCATGATTATAGATTAGAATCTTTAATTATTTATCTTATTAAAAGTTACAACATAATTAATGTACGCAAATTGGGCTAATAATTGTTAATGCAGCCCAAGTTTGATTGATAGTAACCTTACGACATATAAGGAATCCTTATTAAGGATGCGTAATGCCATTATCGGACAAGTGAAAGCAATCATTAAATATTTCTTGTTATTCTCCATATAGTCTATTAAGGTACTAATACCTTCACATCTTAGATACATAAATAATATCTTACTCCAATAATCATGAGATTTAAGAAATGGTAAGGATCAATCCGAAGTAGTTACTTAGACCATATTCTGCTTTAAAATGTCATATTTGTCATAAAAGTGTTGTTGTTATTCTTCTTCTTCTTATGCAATCCACTAATGGATGTTCGCGATCACGTTTGACCATTTTTCTCTATCCCTTGCAGTATGTATTAGGTCTCATATGTTTTTTAGTCCTGTCCATTGTTTGACATTACGGAGCCATGATATTTTCTTCCTACCCACTCCCCTTCTTCCTTCGATCTTTCCTTCAATTAAGGTTTGCAGAAACTGATATCTTTCATTTCTAATTATGTGTCCCAGGTATGCCGTTTTTCTCTGTTTAATTGTGCACATCAGTTGTCGTTCTGTACCAATTCTTCTCAGGATTTCTTCATTTGTTATTCTTGCGGTCCAGGGAACTTTAAGGATTCGTCGATAGATCCACATCTCAAATGCCTCTAGCTTATTCATTGTGTTTATTTTTAAAGTCCATCCTTCCATGCCATATAGGACCACCGACCGTATATAGCATTTTGTGAATCTTAATCTTAGGTTTACGTCAAAGGCAGAGTTCGTAAAGACGTTTCTGAATTTCATGAATGCACTTCTGGCTCTTTCTATCCGACATTTAATTTCCATATCCGACATCCAGTCTTCACATAGCCAGGTTCCCGGGTACTTAAACTTTCTTACGCACTCTACATCTTGGTTGTTATATGCTAGTCTTGCATTTTGATGTTGGCATAATTGACGGCTGATTATAAGGAACTTCGTCTTTTTTATGTTGATGCTAAGTCCCATGTTCTCGCTATGCTCTCCAATTTTATTAAGAAGGTTTTGGAGGTCTTCTATATTGTCTGCTATTAAGACCGAATCATCCGCATATCGTATATTATTGACCCAGGTACCATTCACTTTGATGCCGCTTTCGCATTCCTCAAGAGCTTCCTGGAAGATACTTTCTGAATAAAGATTGAACAGTAGTGGGGAGAGAATGCATCCCTGTCTTACACCTCTGAGAATTTTTTGAGCTTGCGTTGCTTCATCATCCACCTTGACGACAGCTGTTTGATTCCAGTAAAGAGCCTCTATGCAACGAATGTCTTTTTGATCTATGTCGAGTTGTTTTAGTATATGTACGAGTTTATGATGTTGTACTCGATCGAAGGCTTTTTCATAATCTATAAAGCACATCATTACATCTTTCCTTTGATCGTAGCAGTTCTGAGCTAGCACTTGGGTTGCAACTAGTGCTTCCCTGGTACCCAGGCCTTTTCGAAATCCAAATTGTGAGCAACCAATAACCTTATCGCATTTTGTGGAGATTATGTAGTGAAGAACTTTGAGGAATATTTTTAAAGAATGGCTCATCAGACTTATCAGTCGGTGCTCTTGACACTTTGTTGCGTTGTTCTTTTTTGGCAAAGGGATAAAGGTAGATACAAGCCATTGGACAGGGAATTTTCCTTTTTTATAGATTTGGTTGAAAAATCTTTTGAGTATCGTAATTCCCTCTTCATCTAACAATCTGAGTAACTCAACAGGAATTTTATCAGGTCCAACTGCTTTCCCGTCTTTTGAGGTATTTATTGCTCTAGTAATTTCTTTAATTGTGATCTCGGGACCAGATAGGTTGTTAATATCTTTCACTTGTTCCTGAACGACTTCTACTCAGGCCTCTCGTCTGCAAAGAGATTTTTGATGTATTTTTCCCATATGAGTTTCCTCTCTCTATCATCTTGTGCCATTTTTCCTTGTTCATTTTCTAAGTTAGAAAATTTCTTTTTTCTGTATATTCCAGCTACCTCCTTTAGTTTTTTATGTAGGTTGTGGTCATTATGTTGTTTTTGTAACTTCCATTTCCTCACACTGTTTCTTTAGCCACTTATTTTTTGCCGTTCTTATCTCTCTTCTTATGCGTTGTTGTTGTTCTCGATATTTGTCTCGGTTCCCTTGGTTTTTATGTTTTCTTCTTTCTTCGAACATTGCCAGGATTTCGTCAGTCATCCAACTTTTCTTTTGTATTTTTTGTTTATAACCTAATTCTTTTTTAACTGTATCCGTCATTGTTTCCTCTATGGCTCTCCATGTGTTATCCAAATTAACTTCTCTTTCTAGTTCTACTTTTGTATTCTTTGTTTAAAATCATACTTAATTCTCTTCTGGTATTCTCATCTTTAAGTTTAGCATAGTCTATTGTTGGTTCTGGTTTAGGTCTCCTCATATTAGTGATTTTTATTTTTATTTCTGCCAAGAGAAGGACATGGTCTGATGGAACATCGGCGCCAGGGTATGTACATGTTCTAGTTATTGATGATCCAAATCTTTTGTTAACCATTATGTAATCGATCTGGTTTCGAACTATACTCTCGGGGCGGTCCGCTGGGGCTTTCCATGTATATAAGCGTCTAGGCGGTAGCTTGAACCAGGTATTAGATATTTTCATATCTTCCTCTTGGCAAAATTGATATAGTCGTTCGCCTCGGTCATTTCTCTCTCCCAGGCCGTACGGGCCTATTAAATCGTCGTCTCTACCTCTTCCTATCTTGGCATTAAAGTCGCCCATTATGAGGTTTACTTCATGTCTCTTCACGTTACTAAGCAGTTGTTTAAGTTCTGCGTAGAACATTTCTATATCTTCTTCTGTTGAGTCTGATGTTGGGGCATAAACCTGAATTATGTTGATATTGACTGGACTGGCTTTCAGTTTGAGTAAGGCCGTACGGTCTGAGAGTGGGAAGAACTGTATTACCGATGCAGATAATTTGCTCGTGATTATTATACCTACTCCCTTTCTGTGGTTTTTATCCTGGTTTCCAGTTATTGCTATAATCTTACCAAATTCATCGTTTAACTAAATCTTCTCATTCTTTAAGTGCCGTCACTCAATCGGATGTTGGATATCATCATCACTATCTTTATTCTATCTACCGCTGCTCTAAAGAGTTCTATAGAACTGCATTTAAACCAGTCCCTTATATTCTTCAACCAGAACACTCTCCTTCTTCCTGTGCTCCTTATTTCTCTTATCTTTCCCTGTATTATCAGTCCCAGCATTCCATATCGCTGTCCCCTCATTACGTGTCCCAGATTTTGTAACTATCTTATTTTTATTGTGTTTATTATCTGGCATTCTTTACCCATTTCTCGCAATACTTCCGTGTTCGTTTTCTTCTGAGTCCATGCTTTGTAAGC
Organism: Diabrotica virgifera virgifera; assembly: GCF_917563875.1. NCBI lineage: Eukaryota > Metazoa > Arthropoda > Insecta > Coleoptera > Chrysomelidae > Diabrotica > Diabrotica virgifera. The sequence continues at coordinate 174,406,606 of NC_065448.1, read as the reverse complement.
ATCCTTCTGTAACACCACCTTTCAAATGACTGTAGCTTTTGTATGTGTTCTTCTTGCTTCAATGTCCAGCTTTCAAGTCCATATTGCAGTATCGAGAACACGTAGCATCGAGAACATTTCTTAGTATCTATATGTGGATTTTCTTGTAATGTTTTCGGTTATTATAAATATATAACTATATAACTTTTGCTGTATTCTTAAGTCTGCACTGTTTTCTATTTTGCTTGTTCCTACCAAATTCTATCTCCTTTAGGTACTTATATACTACTATAAAGTATTATGTATGAAAAATCATACATGATAATATACAGAATAAATCGGTGTGCAAAATCAAATTTATTTAATTCTATTATTAGCAATGGTAGCGTTTAAAATCTTACACAACATTATATCGCCTTAACTGTATCAACTTAAAAAACTCCTCTGGTTTGCATTTGTCATAATGCGGAACATAGCGGGTAAATAATTTTGACCAAGAAGAATTTACAGTAAACAATACGCCATGAAAAAGACATTTTAGTTCTAATGAAAGCAGGAAAACAGTTTTACTCGCTATGAAACAATTGCCAAACATTCACTAATGTTCTATGAATGAGATACTTTAGAACCTAACAATAGGTTGAAGCAATTTGGAATGGCTCAGTACATTTTAAAATTATGGAAATGGGCATTTAATGGTAATTTTATAAATATTTATGAAAAAAATGGTTACTAAACTGACACAGTAGTCTATAATTAGACGATGCGATGAACAAATATAAACAAATAACAATAATATTCATGAAGTATAGATAATGTCGAGCCATCGAAACAATCGTAATTAGAGTAGGAGGAGTAGAGTAGAGGAGTGGGTAAAAACATATAGGTACATTTACGAATATATAATATAGTATATTCACTTGAAAGTAATGCATATTGTCAACACAACGAATGCGTGATCAATTGAGGGGTCATACGTATAAAGGTTTAAGTGCAGTTTTGGTAGTTCTGAGATAATCAGCGATAATCAGTTTTAAAGTTGTTTGAGTTTTATAAATTCTAGGAGTCATTAAACTAAAATATGTCCAGTGTACAATGTTCTATAAAATGGTAAAAATATAAGGGTATATTATTACTCTTGCTATACCCTTCCTTTCCAATTATTAAAAAAATGTACTTAAATCGGTACACGGTGTTGATAAATGTTACTGGTAAAACGGTTCAAGTGCAGATTTTAATTATTACTAATCATTCTTATCCTAGCTGTTATCCACAGTGTAACTACAACTGGCACGTTGCATAATACTTTTGCATAATTAGTCTTCAAATTTCGGTTCAAATCTAATATTTATTTACTTAAAATTAGTCCTGTATTAACATGAGGTTTTTACAGAATACTCAAAGTAGTTCCTCGATAACTCGGATTAATCGGGACCGTGGCCGATCCGGGTTATCGAAAATCCGGGTTAGCCGGAGAATATGGCAAAAATTAATAAAATACGGTATACTTACAGATAAACTCCGTTATAACTACAATAACATGAACTGCGCATCTAAATTGTTAAAAACACGCAAACACAAACCTAAGCAAACGGAAGCAAACAATACAAGACTGTACTACACACAATATAGTCACAATCGGAACGATACTATCAACAGTGAAAACTAAGACCATTGTTTAAAAAAGAATTTTTTAAATAGTCTTTTAGTCTTTTTTAAACAATGCTAAGACAATTTGAAATAAATAAAGGAATAACAGGTGCCTGTTGTTTCCGATAAATCCGAGACAATGACCGTCGCTCTGCCGCCGCCGCCGTGTGCCATGAGTCATTTTTACTATCGTATACTTAGTTCAAATTACACAAATACACATTATCTCTCAAATATTATATTACATAAATATTATCCCTTGCAAAATAATTCGGATGGAATTCCCCAGATTAAGAGACTGGGCCGATATCAAGCACAAAATAATCTGGGGAATTCCATCTGAATTATCTTGCAACGGATAGTACATTTTAATTGTTGAAATGTTTGTCTGATCAAAATCGGTCCGGGTTAGCCGGACTTTCGGGTTATCGGGGGCCGACTTATCGGGGTTCCACTGTACTTGTTTTTACAGAATACTAATAATAGTTTTGTGGTAAAATGCATCAAGCACACTTAAACCCGTATATACTACCAATGCAAAATGCAATTATTTTCAATAGTAATACCACTAGTGATTCAATTTTCGCGATAAGTCTGTCGATTTACTTCTAAACGAAACTGAGTTGCTTGAAAACACCACGAGTCCGTAGGACGAGTGGTGTTTTATTTAAGCAACTCAGTTGAGTTTAGAAATAAAAGACAGACTTATAAGATAAATTAAATCACGAGTGGTATTTTATTAGACTATTTCACGAACAAAGTGATAGGTCAAAAATTCAGTAGAATGAGAGGAAGGAATTTAATAATAATACATTTGATCTAGGTAACCCAAATCTACCCATTTTTTGAATAATTCACAATTAGTTATAATCATGAAATATTTATTATAACTATAAATAATTTGTTATAATTATTTTTTACCTATAACAATAAATAGTTGAAGGCCCAGCCTTTTAGAATGAATGCTAGTCTTTCGTTGTTATTTTCTGCATCTAATTTGTAGTTGCGATCCACACAGAACATCATAAATTATCTCCATATATAAGATTTAGATTTTCTTGTGTTACTCGGTATATTTTCTTCAATGTTTTGGTTTATAACTTCGTTTGAAATACCACCGAAACGACTCTTTTTTAACGTATACAGCTACAATAATTTTTTTGGCACACGTCAAACTTTGCTTTGCGATCGGTATCCATGGTTACGTCATTGAAAACACGAAGCTTATAGACCAATCAGAATTGAAAGACAGTTGGTGTTCGCGATAACACAAGCTGTCTTTGGTTTGTGATTGGTCAGATTATGTGAAAATTTTAAGATGAGTGAAATAGTCATTAAAATAAATGTAATGGCGATAGATGGCGACTGTAGGTAGGGCGAAATATATTTAAATCCTTTTACCACCAAGTTATAATACCATTTAAGTATGCCAATCTGTACTTCGAGCATATTTTTAGAGAAATTCACTTAGACCCTTTTACTTCTAACTTCTTTTTAGAAGGAATTCTTTTACGAAGGAAATTATTTTTATTTCTTTATTTGCTACAGTGTTACATTGATTACCGGAATGATAATCGGTAATCTTCAATTGTCAATTCAGTCATGGCTTACTTAAAATTTAGATAAATTTAAACACCTAAGATAATTTGCTCTGAAAAATGAAAATATCTCGAAAACTAATAAATTTGGGCATAGGGAATGTTATATAAAAATTAAAGTACGTTAATGTTACTTTTCAATAATGATATAAAATACAGAGTGTTCCATTTAACATTACTGAGAAAATAATGTACTTGCGTTTTGACTCACCCTGTATTTGATATAAAGAAAATTAGCAATATCAATAATTCTTAAAAATTTTGACAATAAATAAAAAAATATGGCATTATAAACCATTGCTTTTGTGCTTATTTTTAGTTATACAGGGAGTTGAACTTGTTACGATTTTCATACAAAATTGGTTATACATTTGTAAATACCCTGTATAACATTACAAACCTTTATATTTTTGTGATGGAGAAGTTAACAGGATTTCGAATATAAAATAAAATATAGGGTGTTCCATTTAAAAAAAAAACATAAGTTAGGTCTGCCACTGTGTTATCGAACACCCTGTAACATTCTAACTAATTTTGTAATGTGAAGCTCAAAGGTGGCTAAAGTTTTTGTTATTAACTTTTATTGCTATCTATTACTATAGCGGAGCTATTGGGCTTTACCCTACTAATCAATCACCCTGTACACTTGTTATGTGCAGGCCTTGTTCATATAGAAAATTGGAAAAAGATTAATTGATTCATTGAATTCACCAAAAGATATTTGTGAATCTCAGTTTGGATTTAGGAATGCATTATTTGAATTTAACGTATTGATTCAAAGATGTATAGATGGTAATCAACTACTGTACGTTTGTTTGATTGATTACAATAAGGCCTTTGATAAATTTCGCCATAATTACTTACTAAAATTGCTTAGAAATAAAAATATAGATAACGGAGATATTATAATAATAACTCATCTGTAGTTTAATTAGACTGTCTACGTTTGAGTGAGAAAAGAGTTCTCTGAAGAAATAGCGATATAAAGAAGATGAGGTAGGATTATGTGCCTGTGTAGTCGGAAGAAATCGTTTAAGAATCACTCGAAGAAACAACGATCAAAATAAAAGTTGACTGCACACCTAGCAATAATATTATGTGCAGACGAGACTGTGCTAATAGCAGAGAATATACAAGACCTACAAACTTTGTTATATCGGATGGTACATGTTAGCGAGGAAAGTGGACTCCCAATGAATGATAAAAAGACTAAATGTATGACTAGTACAAAAACACAACAAGAAGCTTTAAATATAAGACGGAACGACGAGACGATAGAAAACGTTAACAAACATAGATATCTGGGTATGATTGTTAACAAGGATAACGATTATATAGAATAAATAAGAATGAGAATTGGACAAGCAAGATCAATTATTACTGCTATGCAGCAGTGACACTAGCTTACAATTGAAAATAAGAATAATATGCCCTCTGTGTTTTTCGTGCTGCTCTATAGAATAGAAGTGTGGCCCTTAGAAAGAAATTACTGATCGATTAGTAGAAGCGTTTTAGAGTGCTACAGAAGAATGTTAAAAATAAGCTGGATGGGTAGAGTAATACATGTTGGGGAATTTAGGAGAATGAAGAAAAATGGAAATAATAAATACAATTAAGATAATTAAATTGCCATATCTGGGTCATGTGGTAAGAGGGAGTTAGGTATTTGTTGTTACAGATGATAATACAGGGTAAAATATAAGGAAACAGGAGTATTGGCAGAAGGGGCATTTCTTGGTTAAATAATTTGAGGAAGTGGTATAAATGCAATTTTTAGGTATATTCAGAGCGCAGTATTAAAATTGAAAATAGCCATGATGACTACCAAAGTCCTCACAGGAGTCCTCACCGTGATGACTAAAAAAGAAGAAGAGTAGGTTGTCAAATTTATGAAAGGCTGATTGTAAAGTGCGATTAAATATTTCTAGTGTTATTCAATAGGTTTGTTCTAGCAAACAGTCAAAATAGTCAGAAACCGTCAACAAACAGTTGGTCAGTGAGAGAACATAATACAGTCACCAGTGCTATCCCCTCTACTCGCGCTGGTCCACTATTCGCTGATGGTTTCAAACCGTTTGAAACTGATGCTAGAACAAACCTATTACAGTGGAACCTCGATAAGTCGGATTAATCGGGACCGCGGCCGATCCGGGTTAGCCGGAGAATATGGTAAAAATTAATAAAATACAGATATCTTACAGAAAATAATCTTAATTATAATTGCCAAAAAAAAAATGAAATACTTATGTCCAGTACATCTAAATTACGTACAGTTGTATACTTTATTGTTTATTTCTTGGTAAAAAAACTCAGTCAAAGTGAAAACATTTTTATTTTATCTGATGAAAATCGATCCGGGTTAGCCGGACATCCGGGTTATCGGAGGCCGACTTATCGGGGTTCCACTGTATTGCATTTGAAACTCTCGTGGACATGCAGCTTTCCAACTCTTCCTACTCTTGCTGATAAATTTTGAAAACAATCTGCGATTGGTTGATAATCTTCAGGGTCACATTTTCTATTTCTTTTAATACAGTAATAAACAGAGCTTCATGCGTGAGCCGGAGAGAAAACACCATCATTCAAATTAAATTTTTTAAGGATATGAGTTATAAAAGGTCTTTACTTTTTGGATAATATTTTCATCCACAATCTGCAATAAAGGTGTGCAGTTTATTGGTAGGAAGATGGTTTGGATATTCTAATCACTTGATCGAAGTTCATTATTCATTTTGGTAGCGTGGAGCATTGTGAAATAAGAAAGAGTAAAGATGGACAAGTTGTATCTTTTCATAAGCTACTTTACTTCTGACACAAAGTTCTTAAGGATCCATTAACTAAACATAGCTCTCGTGACCCAACTTTTAAATTAGTTTTTGCAGCAAATTGGCAGATAAATGTTTTTGAAAGCTTTAGATATTTTTAACTTTACCAATCACTAACGAATTCAATTTTTGTATTCCAGTAGAATTTGAACACGGAATAAATGTGATCCTATCTTTGCTGACTTTATTACATTCATCAATTCTTTATTTTTTACACTATCGTGGTTAAGATTCAATCGTCTTCACGTGGTATATAATGTCTTGGATGTGTCGATATATTGAAGTACTGGATTAGTTAGCTACTATACCAATGAATCAAAAATAGTTATTTAGAAACTCCTTACTATATAATATATAATGTATTAATTTTATGTGAGAAATTGATATTTTCTCTTCTGAATTTATTGTTAACGTTGGATAAATGGTAATAATTTTAATAAATATCCTAATGTAATTTGGAAGGTCATGTATTTATATCGTTTTATATATTTAAATAAATTCTGCTTAATTTGAATGACAGTGGCCTCAATTTAAAAATTTAAATTAGAAAATAATCCAGAACTCCTACGACGGTAAAAAACTAGAGTATAAACAAAAATGCGACTCTGGATGTAAACAGTACAGCAGCAAGGTTAGAAACATTATAAAAATATATTTACTGAAGACAATATAGATTCCGACTCCGACGTCTTGTAATTGAGGGAAACACTAAGAGAAAAAGGGATCCGGTAAGAAGAAAACAAGCATTACTAAAAAATACATATATGTATAGGTATACACATTCATAAGTGCTAAGTACATAGATAAACATAAACCATTTATACAAATGGTTAACATCAAATTAGTGGAGTAACAATAGTCCAGGGTAATAAGGATTTTCTCGGGACACCCAAAGATCCAGGTAGCTGACTACTTTTTAAGTTATTGTAGACCTATAGGAAGAGAACCTACCTGTTTCCTGCCTAGAGTTCGCGTCCGTTTTTTAATTATTAACAATTTAGTGCAAAAATCGTTTTTTTGCATTCCATTCAAAAACTAAAGAGTTGACATAAAATTACAAAATTGACTTTTTTAAAACATTAAAAAACCTTCAAAATGTCGATTTTTGAAAGTTAAAAAGTTAATTTGTTGCTACGAAAACTGCAAAATAAGTCAAAATCGTTATTTGTTAATAACTTTTATTAAAACTACCTTAGAACTTTAGTGTTTCACCCAAAGTTGGATATTGGGGAACTTAACAAACCCTCAAAATATGAGACTGATCCATTAATTAAAGAGTTATTCTATTTATTTATCCCAGAGACCTTTATTTTACAATAAGATAAGACAGAAAATAATGAAGATAGAGCAATTCTGAGTATGCCAAATGAATGTAGAAGAGTGATAGTATGAAAATGTATTAAAAAAAGATAAAAAAATGATTAACATAGTAAAAAATCCTAATGCCAAATTTTTAAAATTTTGTAGTTTATAATCATTTAGAATAACTTTAAAAATGTTGTCCGTAGAAACAATCTTTTTATATATTCGAAAAGATAGTATTTTAACACGAATTTTCAAAAAAAAAATTAGCCTGGGCTCATTTGGGACAAAGTTAGCCATATGTTTTTTAATTCACAGCTAATTTGTTTATAATAATTAAGGAATCTCATTAATGCCATTTTAAAGAAGGGGATTTGTATTTTTTCTTAAAAAATTTGCACAAACATTATACCTTTACAGTACCCTCTACGATTTTTAAAATATGTAGTGCAAACGATTACTAGGGGGAACCTACAAATCCAGCGAGTTAAAATACCGAAAAAGCAATTTCAAACGAATTTAATTTGCTGTATCTCCGGATCAACTCAATGGATTTTGATCTTTCTTTTTTTAATTGGTATGTTATTTTTACGTAAATTACAAATATGCAATTTGTTTATAAATGTATTAATTAATAAATAGTCTAATTTGTTTAAACATTTCTTGAAAAAATATTTTTTTTACAAAAATCTATTTTTTTAATCATAGTATCATTAATGATCACAGAAAAATTTAAAGTACACTTTAATAAATAAATGATTTTTATTAGATAATTATTTATTGAAGATAATTTATTTATTAACGTATACCTTAACTTTTTCTATGATTAATAGGGATAGTATGATTAAAATCATGGATTTTTGGGAAAAAATTATTTTTTCAAAAATTGTTTAAACAAATTAGACTGTTTATTAATTAATAAATGTCTAGACAAATTATATATTTGTAATGTAAAGAAAAATTACATATTAATTAAAAAAAAGAACGATCAAAATATGTTCAGTAGATCCCGAGATATAGAAAATGATAGTAGTTGTAAGTTGCTTTTTTTTAGTTTTTGAACTCGTGCCTTTGTCGGCTCCCAGCTCCCCCTTCACTTACCACGACTAGTCACCAGTTAAACTACATTTTTAAAAATTCGTGTAAAATACCAGCTTTCCTAATATGTAAAATGACTTTTTCTACAGACAATATTTTTAAAGTTATTCTAAATGTTTTTAAACTACAAAATTTGACAAATTTGGCATTAGGATTTTTGACTATATTAGATAATCTTTTTATCGTTTTTTTAGTACATTTTGATAGTATCACTTTTCTACTTTCATTTAGTATACTCAGAATTGCCCTATCTTCATTATTTTCTGTCTTATGTTATTGCAAAATAAAGGTCTCTGGGATAAACAATTAGAATAACTCTTACACTGATTAATGGATCGGTCTCAAATTTTGAGGGTTTGTTAAGTACTCCAATACCCAACTTTGGGTGAAACACTACAGTTCTAAGGTAGTTTTAGTAAATGTTATTAACAAATAACGATTTTCACTTATCTTGCAGTTTGCGTAGCAACAAATTAACTTTTTAACTTTCAAAAATCTGCATTTTTAAGGTTTTTTAATGTTCTAAAAAAATTAAATTTAGTAATTTTATGTCAACTATTTAGCTTTTAAATGGGGTGCAAAAAATCTAAAAAATCGCGATTTTTGCGCTAAATTGTTAATAAATAAAAAACGGACGCGAACTCTAGACAGGAAACAGGCAGGTTTTCTTCCTATAGATCTACAATAACTAAAAAAGTAGTCAGCTACCTGGATCTTTGAGTGTCCCGAACATGGTCTATTTCTAGCTTATTACCCTGGTCTACAATAGCACTTGGAGCAACAGTAGGTACCTTCAAGAGAAGATCATTATTTGTTGACGTTTTAGGAAGAAAGGATACGTAAAAGAAATGTTCTTTCGATACCTATACGATTGTTCGTGTGATTTTCAGTAGGTTTACCATATTATTATTATAAAGAGAAATTATAAAACTGTCACACTAGTGTTATCCACTGAGCTATGATACAAAAAAATATAATAGAAAATTATTGTTGTGCTTTATAAATGAGTGTTTTTAACATTAATAAAAAAATTATATAGCCCGATCAAAGAAAAATCTGACCCAAAAAAAATTAAGGAAGGATGAAAATTTGGGAATAGGTAGTTAAAATTGTCTATTATTATATAAAAAAAAGTTTACAATTTTACATTCCCTCCATTTTTCAAAAATAGAGGGTAATACCCCCCTCTCGAAGGTGAAAAATATACATTCAAAATAAGTCCCGAATTGGATAAAATGACTAATTCTAAGCAACTTTTGTTCTATTGAGTTTTTTCCCTAAGTCAATACTTTTCGAGTTATTTGCAAGTGAATATGTTCATTTTTAACAGAAAAAAACATGTTTTTGGACGGTTTTGCGGAGATAACTCAAAAAGTAAGTATTTCAGCGAAAAAAATATTCTTAGTAAAAATATAGCTTAAAAAAACTGAAAAAAATGGTGTATGCTTGAGGTCTGTAGACCCAGTAGAAGCAGAGTTGTAGCTTATGAAAAGTAGGTTCTTCTTCATAAAATTCCAAATCGAATATTTCAATGTGAAATAACCCAAAAACAGAGCACTTTTCGGGGGATTCATTTCAACTTAAAAAAAAGGAATTATTTTCGTGTTTTAAAAACACTTGTAACATTAAAAGTAAGTGAGTTACGCTCAAAATATTGTTGGTCCCTTTTATTTTTTGATAAAAAAATCGCGAAAATCACCCCCTAATTAACATCACAAATAAATTTTATCATTACCACTTCACAAGTTACTTTGCTTATGTATTATCTATTATCTATATGATCTGTTTCATAAGTTCAAAGTTCAAAGTAAGTTTCATCGGTTCAAAGTGCTTATTTTTGAAAAAGCTGTAGTTAAAATGTCTTGAACGAGTAACTAATCACGAGTTTAGGCAAATTTTGAACAGCCATAGCATAATCAATTTTAGTATAACAAGAAAACAAAAAAGGAAAAATATTGAGAAAAGCAAAACGTACATTTTATTACTCTTTAATATTTTTGGTATTACTAATAATTTTTAAGTTAATTCCATGAACAATTCAATTTTTTTTTCAAAATTAAAAAAAAGTTTTTTTTTAAACCCAATTTTTTTCAAAACTCAGCACTTTGAACCAATGAAACTTATAAATAATATAAACAATACATAAGTAAACTAACTTGTGAAGCGGTTACGATTAATTTTATTTGGGAAGCTAATTAGGGGGTGATTTTCGCGATTTTTGTACCAAAAAATAAAAGGGACCAACAATATTTTGAGCGTAACTCACTTATTTTTAATGTTAGAAATTTTTTAAAAAAACAAAAATAAACCTTTTTTAAACACTTAAAAAAGTAATGAATTTTCCCCGAAAAGTGCTCTGTTTTTTGGTTATTTTATTTCACATAGAAATATTCGATTTGGAATTTGACGAAGAAGAACCTACATTTCATTAGCTACAACTCTGCTTATACTGGGTCTGCCGATCTCGCGCGTAAACCATTTTTTTCAATTTTTTATAAGCTATACTTTTACTAAGAATATTTTTTTCGCTAGAGTTCTTACTTTTTGAGTTATCTGCGAAAAACCGTCCATAAACATGTTTTCTTTTTTGTTAAAAATGAACATATTCACTCGCAAATAACTCGAAAAGTATTGACTTAGTGAAAAAAGTCTATAGAACAAAAGTTGCTTAGAATTAGTCATTTTATCCAATTCCGGGCTTATTTTGAACGTATATTTTTTCACTCACGAGAAAATATTTTTCACCCCGTATTTCCCAATTTTTGTAAAATGGAGGGGATGTAGAATTGTAAACTTTTTCTTATATAATAACAGACAATTTCAACTACCTATTCCCAAATTTTCATCCTTCCTTTATTTTTTTGGTGGTTTTCGTAAAATTTTGTGTCCCCTGATCGGGCTAATATCAGAAGAAACCGCAATCATTTTGCACTCTTTACTTTACATAAGTGTACGTAAGAGTGCAAATGCTGGTGATTTGTATTGGTGGACTACAGTCAACAACAGAAAACAAATTAACTATTTGAAGAAAATTTCACACTTAACACTACCAGATTGCCTGGTTGCACCAACAGATATTAAGCTTAAGACGTACCTTAAGCTTAAATATAAATGTAAATCATTATGCTGGGGCCGCACTAGCGGCTAGTGCCGTTAATTGTCGCATTATTTGACATATTTCTAATGCAAGTAATGCGGTGATTAGCTGTATTGGACGCTGGTGTTTAAGCTGGTGGACCCAGCATTAAAGTATAAGCTGAGCTTCGCTAAGCTGGAGCTTAAGATTTGTTGGTGCAACCAGTCATTAGTAATAGTTCATTATGGTTTTTAAAATTTTGATTATTATTTATTTCAGATGAGAGTACGATGATTATTCGCTGGAAACTGGTGTTTGGATTTTTACTTGTATTCGTACTTCACTGGCTAGTAGATGCTAAGAAAGGTAAGACATTCAATAAACTGACACAATATAATAATGAAGATTTTTCTTTTCACTCCTATATTCTGCCAACTTAACAAAATATTTTTTGTTGTGTTGAATATTATTTTTACCTCAAACTTCATCATTATCAACCTCTACGCGTCCACTGCTGAACATTGGTCTTCCTCAACTATTTTCATCTGTCTCTGTCTTGTGAGGTTTGCATCCTGTTACTGCTAATACGCTTCAGTTAGTCAGTTGTCCATTTGGTTGATGGGCGTCCTCTGCTCCGTAGTGCTTCCACTCAACAATAAGTTTTGTCCATCGGTTGTCTGATAACCTAGCCTAGCCTGCCCAATTCCATTTTATAAACGTGATTTTTTCGATAGCCACTGTTGCTTTTGTTTTACGTACTTCGCTGTTTCACATATTTTGTAGACGCACTCCATCTTCTAAGTTTCCAACTTTTACCGAAGGTTGGATATCAACATGGCAATTCTTATTTTACTTGCAGTCCTCTAAACAGTTGGTTAGAGCTCAGACCAAACCACTTCTTTAGATTCCGTAACCAGGATGTTCATCTTCTTATATCTCTTTGACCTTTTATTTTGCACCTAAATAATCAAATGCCGTAGACAATAACGAGGACCTCTTACTATATGATCGAAATATTTAAATGTTAAATGGGTTGCACGTGAGAATTCATTTTAAATGAAGTAGAAAACAGACGTACTCTCAATCATTTATTAGTATCGTTCGCGGTAACAATCCCGTACTAGTCCAGGATTACTTCGCATGCGCACTTTAAAAAAGAGCTTTCGCGGTAATCGAGTTCTGAACTGCTAGTCCGGGATTTTGTCAGATTTGTCGTTCGCGGTCAAGGTCCCTATACCATAGGTTGTATGGTAACTTTGACATTGACAAATGAAATATTGTCATCGTGACGTCACCCAGACGATCAATTTTACGAATTGTTTGTAAACATAATAGGATACGTGGTTTGGAGGCTATATTTTGTTATTAAATATCGTTAGTGTTTTAATTTGTGTTTATATCTTAAGATATAATGTATCTATAGATATTATTAAGTGTTTTTAGTATAATAACTTTAACAGAAAACTCTTTTACAAGTGTTAAGATACATTTTAATGTGGTTGTATTAAGTACCTACTTACTTTACTGGATTTTCTTTCTGCTGTATTGTATAGTAAAGGACATTCGTGTATAGAGACATTACAGTTCTGTAATGTCTCTTGCGGTTCTTCACATCAAGTTTACATCATCTGTGTAGGTTACAATCTGCTTAGACTTATTGAACAATATATCTAATTAAGTCTATAGATAATAGATCTATTATATGTAATTGTTTCATATAAAATTATAACCAATATTGCAGCCATCTGAAGATCGTTTGAATAAACAATTATAAACTAAATGAATATATAAAATGGGCAAAATTCCCTTTATTGCGCTGAAATTGTATTTTTTTTATAATTTACTGTTAATGTAAAATTTCACAGGTACCTATTGAATGGAATCATAATGTTTTAATAGTTTTAGATATTATAATCCAGTACCTAACGTAATCAGATGCTCTTATGTTAAACTTAAGGGAAAAACTACTAATTTTGATACATAAATCTTTAGTTGAATCTCTTTTTCACCATGGTTTACATGTTAGGAGGAATTTACAATAATGTACTACATGCAGTATCCCCAATTCAAAATTATTATATACCTACTCAAAATCATTTAAAAAAGTAAATTGTATTCAACCCATTATTAATATACCTAGGATATTTGAATGATTTAGTCTATCTACCACATTTTTTAACGAATATATGAAATAAATAGTTATTAAAAATTCAAACGTATTTTTTTTAAATATACACATTTTCAATACATTCCTACTTTCCGAGTTCATTTCAATGAGTGAAGTGAATGAATTTGAATGCAGCATTCTGGGTGACGTCACTCCCGCCATTAGATTCTCGACGCTGATTGGTGGAAAGTTACCATGCAACCTGTCTATTTATGAACCTTGGTTCGCGGTAACCGAACTGCGAGTTCGGAACCAGTCCAACCGATCCTTGGTATCTGAAGCGAACTCGGAGTCCGAATATGCGCAGTAGGAATTTCAAAATACTTACAAACATTTCTATATTGTTTTGTGCTAAACACCTGATTTGTAGCGGTGTTTGCTTTTCATTCTGTGTTTATTTCATTTTCATTTGTTTTTAATACTGTGGTTTAACTCAAATATTTAGAAATTTATTGATTGTGATTGTCAATAAAATCTTTTTTACATACTTTGATGTATAATTTTTACAGTTTAATATGATCATAAACAAATAAAACATTTTTTAATATGAAGGTATATGTACTAAATACTGTGTGTCTCTTTAAAGTTCATTATTTATTTTATTTGTGATACAAAAATAACCAATGTTTAATGTAAAATGTACTACTTAAAAAATGAATAAAATAACATAGGTATATCGGGTATATCTATGAAATCTTTATTAGACGAGGATACCCTAATATAATATTAATAAACAATACCTAATATGGACGTTAATATTAAAATATGTAGGTATTAGAAATAATAAAAATATTCCATGTAATTAATAACAATTATACAATAGGTACCAGTAACCAGTATAATAGAACAAATTTTTTTCTTAGGAAAAATAATTGGGTAATGTTTTAATATTATGGTCTCGTAGCTTAAAGCTTAAAGCCACTAAAACTTATAACAATGAAATATTTCATTAAAATATGCCTATTCATACTATAAACATATATCTGGTTGATCTGATCTAGTAAAATGTTCACGCAAATCTGAATTAAAATAACAAATTCATCAAAATAAGATGAATACATAAAAACTAGGTTATGATAGTGTTAAGGACTAGTTCTAAATTCGTTCGCGGTGTAAATCAATCCTGAACTGATTCTGAACCGCGCTTACGTACAATCCGAGTACTAAGAGAATTCGTAACTAGTCCTGGACTTGTCCAGGATCGTTACCGCGAACGAAGCTATGGTAACTTCCGATGACCGGTTTCGCTCTCTAAAGTATGCAGAGCATCTTCAGGTCAACGATTACAAGTCACTAAATGCTACAAATAAAAACTAAAGTTAGAACAATGTCTGGATGTAAAAGATGCTAAATATCCATAAGATCAATCCAATATTGAACAACATACATAAAAGTAGTTAAGACAGCAGACAAATACATATGCATGTACACTCGGGGCGGTAACAAACGTCCTCAAGCTCACAAACACATGCAGATGTATGCCGTCTGCAAGCATGCAATGATAACGTGTCGTACTTACATTCGGTTACAAGGAGCTACTTCCTGAGTATTCATTAACATGATATCTTGCTTAAGTTGTGCTAACGGGATATGGTGGAATAGACGGAGAATATTGTAAAGGTTAACAAGTTTATGGAAATTGGAAATTCTAACCTGTACAACATTCTCCGTCTATTCCACTATATCCTGTTAGCACAACTTAAGCAAGATATCATGTTAATGAATACTCAGGAAGTAGCTCCTTGTAACCGAATGTAAGAACGACACGTTATCATTGCATGCTTACAGATGGCATACATCTGCATGTGTTTGTGAGCTTGGGGACGTTTGTTACCGCCTCCGAGTGTACATGCAGATGTATTTGTCTGCTGTCTTAACTACTTTTATGTATGTTGTTCAATATTGGATTGATCTTATGGATCTTTAGCATCTTTTACAACCAGACATTGTTCTAACTCTGGTTTTTAATTGTAGCATTTAGTGACTTGTAACCGTTGACCTGAAGATGCTCTGCATACTTTAGAGAGCGAAACCGGTCGTCGGAAGTTACAATAAATGATTGTGAGTACGTCTGTTTTTTACTTCATTCGAAATATTTAAGTTTCTGCCTCTTAATTGTCTGTAGAATTTCTTCCCTCTTGTTAACCCTATCAAGGACAGGTAGACAAATTCATGTATCCATGATATTCGTATAATTCTTCGATAATACCAATGCTCAAAAGCTTCCCATTTTTTAAATAAGTATGACAGTAAATATGACAGTATAATTGGCACATCTTATATTATTAAGGATTTCGAGATTTATGATCATCCCGTGCTTACACTCGCCTAAAGCCACTTAGAAGATGACTTCACTACGGTACCTATGTGGTAAAATAAACAGTACTGAAATGCGTATGTCTCAAAGGACTCCGCAGAAACCTTATGGAAATGGCTCTCTGTCAAATGCTCGAAACTTTGGATTCTGGTAGTCCTTGATGTGTCGATCACAAGACTCAATGGGCGCGTAGCTCCAAAAATCATGGTTTTAAGATATATGCCTCTGAAGTTATAGGTACAGTGAGGACGTTTGAGTTGAAATAAATTCATTTTCTCGTGAACGGGCGACTTTGGAGATAAATTACGAATCACGTCGATTTTTATTTTTAAATTATAATTCTTTGGCGTATACATCATACTAGTGACGTCATCCATCTGGGCGTGATGACGCAATCGATGATTTTCTTAAATAAGAATAGAGGTCGTGTGATAGCTCATTTGAAAGGTTATTCAATTCTCTATTTACTACCTAATATAAACAGTAACATAATTATTTATACAGGGTGCCCAAAAAATTGTTTGAATTAAATTAATTAAGACAAAAAGAAGAATGTATATAATTTATTTAATTCGAAATACAGTTTACTGCTGTCAGAAAACAGAAAAACATGTTAATTTGAAAAATAAACATTGCTTTTCTCTTAAATTAAATGTTCAAACTGCTAACAGGCAGGTGGGTGGCAGCTTTAATATTGAATTTAACCGAAAAACTTTATTTATTTATCAAACATTTTTTCCTGTTTTCGGACAACAGTAAAATGTATTTCGAATTAAATAAATTATGTACATTCTTCTTTTTGTCTCAATTGATTTAATTCAAAAAAAAATTTTGGGCTCCCTGTATAAATAATTATGTTAATTTTAATATTATTGAATAGAGAATTGAATAAACTTTCAAATGAGCTATTACACAACCCCTATTCTTATTTAAAAAAGATCATCGATTACGTCGTCCCGCCCAGATGGATGACGTCACTAATATGATATAAATGCCAAAAAATTATAATTTAAAAATAAAAATCGGCCCGTTTCGTAATTTATCTCCACAGTCGCCCATTCTCGAGAAAATGAATTTATTTCAACTCAAACGTCCTCACTGTACCTATAACTTGAGAGGCTTATACAGGGTGTTTCATTAATAATTGTCCATATAGTAACTGGAGAAACCTTAGCCAAAATACAAAGATTTAACCTAAAACACTTAAATAAAATGTAATTCCTTATTGAGTTACAGGGTGTTTTATCTAAAAATTTAAAAACTATTTTTGCTCAGAATTTTAAAACTATTCGACATACCCTTTTCATACTTGGCAGAAAGTGCGACTACTAGACACCCTACTAAATTATTATAAACAAACGTTTCTAGCTACTACCAGAGGAGTACGACAGGGGATGGTGAATGACCCTTCTAAAATTTTACGCCACTGGAAAAATTACTATTTTAATGCTATTTTTAGATTCTACAATACTTTCTACGTAAATAATATACTCCTCATTGGTAACGATAGTCATTCGTTTTCGAGATATTTGAAGTTAAACATGAAACGGCACACTTATTGTGATTAATTTATGATATTATGATTCATATGATTAAAATTTAAAAATTATTTGTACCCAGTACTTCAAAACTATTTGGCGTATCAATATTATACTTGGCAGAAAGTGTAGGTACTGTGCACCCTACTAAATTAAGATAAATAAACGTTTCTAGCTACTACCAGAGGTGTACGACAGGGGATAGTGGCTGGTTGAACCTTCCCAAATTCTACGCCACTGAAGAAATTGCTATTTTAGTGTATTTTTTTGATTTTGCAATACTTTTTATGTAAATAATATACTCTTTATTCGTAACGATAAAATGATTAATTTTCGAGATATTTGAAATTAAAAATGAAGCGACACAATACATTAATCAAAATAACCGTGTCGTTTCATTTTTAACTTCAAAGATCTCGAAAACTAATGCCTTTATCGTTACAAATGAAGAGTATATTATTTTCATAGAAAGTATTGGAGAATCCAAAAATTGAACTAAAATAGCAATTTCGCCAATGGCGTAGAATTTGGGAAGGGTCAACCATTCACTTTCCCCCGTCGTACGCCTCTGGTAATAGCCAGAAATGTTTGTTTAACATAATTTAGTGGTTTGTACAGTACCTATACTACCTACCAAGTATGAAAAGGATACGTCGAATAGTTTGAAAATGCTGAGCAAAAATAATTTTTAAATTTTTAGATAAAACACCCTGTAACTCAGTAAGGAACCACATTTTATTTAAGTGTTTTAGGTTAAATCTTCGTATTTTGTGTTAAGGTTTCTCCGGTTACTATATGGACAATTATTAATGAAACACCCTGTATATCTTAAAACCATGATTTTTTGGAGCTACGCGCCCAAAGTCTTTTGTTCTACACATCAAGGACTACCAGAACCCAAAGTTTCAGAGCATTTGACAGAAAGCCATTTCCCATAAGGTTTCTGCGGGGTCCTTTGTATGTTTCATACATCGAAACGTACTGAGTGGTTTCCGAACGGCGTTAATGTTAGTTGCTTCAGGATGGTCACCAGATTTGCAGAAAAGGCCGCGAAAATGATCCAAGTTTAAAATCAACAATGGCTTCATCAGAACGGGCAACCTGTCACACGGTCAGAGAGTATCTTCGAATACTTCGCGATCATTTTGGGGAACGCCTTATTTCGCATGACAGTGATTTTCCACCAGACCTAACGCTACCTGAAGGGTATATATTGGGAATGCTTAAGGAAGCACACCAATCCACCATCTGACATTCTGGAATTGAGAACTAGAATTAAAAAATTTTTTCGTGTTAGAGGGCATCTTTAACATCTGTTTTATCGGGAATATCGTCGTGAATAGTGTTTGCAAGCCTATATCACATATACTAAATATTATAGACATAATCATAAACATTTTAATAAGAGGAAGCTTACTGGATTGAGTGAGCTGAAATTATTTGAAGAAGTACTGGAAAGAACCAATGAGGTTAAGTATCTAGGGGTAGGGGTAACCCTGAATTCGAAACTCAATTGGAATACTCATATTACCAATATAAACAATAGGGCTAAGCGACTCTTCTAGAACTGTAGACGAGTTGTAAGTAAAACCTGGGGATTGAAACTATTGGTGGTCTCTTGGTTATACACATCAGTGATACGACCGACAGTCACTTATGGATCAGTACTCTGGTGTAGAAAGACGGCTTTGCAATCTTGTGTGACCACTCTCACCACCCTACAAAGACAAGCGCTTTTAAATATAACAGGAGCCTTGAATAGTACAGGAACGGCTTTATTAGAGGCTATCACAGGTCTCCCTCCGTTGGAATTATATATTTCGACGGTAGCCTTTATGACCATCCTGAGACTCAAAGCAAAAAATACTTGGAGGCCGAATTATGTATTGAATAGCCACACAAACACTACTGGGACTATACTGAGGAATCCATCTTTATGATGAACTCAGATATGATGACACCAGAACTAATCTTCACTAAGAAGATTAACACAATTATACCATCTAGAGAACAAAAAGTCCCAAATATTAATGGGGACTTAATATGGTTCACTGATGGATCTAAAACTGCCCGTGGTACTGGATCAGGAGTTTTTGGGCAAACATGTAACTACAATAAATCTTACAGCCTAGGTCAACATACTACGGTGTTCCAGGCTGAAGTTTTTGCTTTGGTGTCCTGCATTAATGAAATTATTGATGAAGACCCTAAAGCTAAGAGAATTAACATTTACACAGATAGCCAATCGGCTATTCTAGCTGTAAAGAACCCTCTCACCAAATCAAAACTGGTGAGAAACTGCAAAGATCTCCTTAATAACATGGCAAAAGACAATAAAGTGTCTTTAATATGGACCCGGGTCATGAAGGGGTGCAAGAGAATGAACGAGCAGATATGTTAGCGAAATAAGGCTCGAGAGAAACTTTTGAAGGCCCAGAACCTTTCTGTGGCATCATTAAAGATGCTACGAAAAACGAGGTTCAGAAATGGCTGATAAAGAATCATCAAAATAAATGGAGAACCATCATCATCATCAGCCTCTCTCAATCCACTGCTGGACATAGGCCTCCCCTGTTTGTCTCCAAAGTGTTCTATCTTGTGCTTGCTGTACCCAGTTTTTTGTTGTCCTTCGTAAGTCATCTTGCCATCGTGTTGGTGGTCTTCCTCTGCTACGTTTATCGGCTCTTGGTCTCCATTCAACTAGTTTACGAGTCAGTCTTCCGTCCTTCATTCTGGCAACGTGTCCAGCCCATTTCCATTTTAAGTTACAGCTTCTTTCAATGACGTCTATGACTTTGGTCTTAGCTCGTAGATCTTTGTTTCTAATCCTGTCTCGCAGAGTGGCCCCTATCATTGATCGCTCCATTCTTCTCTGCGCTACTCTTCGCTTTTGTGCGTTTTTCTTTGTAAGCGATAATGCTTCTGCACCATAGGTCATCACCGGTAGCACGCATTGGTCGAAAACTTTTTTCTTCATATTAGTTGGAATGTCACTCTTAAAAACGTTCCTAAGAGCTCCGTATGCTGCCCATCCTTGTATTATTCTTCTGGATACTTCGGTTGTTTGATTGTCCTTACCTATCTTAATTTCGTGACCTAGATATATATATTTGTCTACCAGTTCTATTTGTTCATTTTGTATTTCAAGGTGTTTACTTGGTACTAAGTTCGTCATATATTTTGTTTTTGTTATATTCATTTTTAAGCCTATTTTATGACAGGAAGTTCTTCCAACATTTTCTTTGTTTGTCCCAAATCGTCTGCAATCAGGACTATATCGTCCGCGTAGCTTAGGTGGTGTAGCATCTCTCCGTCCACATTTATTCCTTTGTCACCCTTTGGTGACAAAGGAATGGAGAACCACTCAAGGGCAAATCCAGATTTAAAAAAATAATCAAGAATATTAATAAAAAACTCTCGAACAATTTGATGAACCTCAAGAAACGAAAGATCAAAACGGTCACTGAAATGGTGGACATTGGACTGAACATTGCCGCTTAAGAAATCACCTATACAAACTAGGTAAGGTGAATGAACCATGGTGCAGAAAGTGCGAAATAGAAGAAGAGACTGCCATACACATACTACGCCATTGCAGTGTGCTAGGTGATGTAAGGCAAGACTTCACTGGTCAAATGAGGTTTGAACCAGAAGAGATCCTAGAACTACTAATAACAAAACTGTGACCTTCGTTGAGGCCACAGGACTTATTAGAGTTTAAGGAGAAGAACAGGTTTTTGTACAAAGGTCTTATGACCATGTACCAGAGACTAACAAGTCTCGCCTGAGTTAAGAAGAAGAAGAAACATTTTTTAATATTTTTATTTAAGTGCCTACTGTTTATTTTGCTGCATAGGTACTGTATTTAACGATACCAATAGTAGAAGTAAATATTATTGTACTGTTTTTAGTTACTAATAGTTTACCATAAATGCCGCATTGTATTTATAGTGATGCAATATCACAGATGCTTTGTCTGTAACGAAGCACCTCTAATTTAAAAATAAGTCATGATTGGACTATTTATTTAACATTTACTCCACATAACATCTACACAATCTCACGGAGAAGACGTCTCACCTATCGATACTCGTGCATCTTGTAACATTTTATGTGTCATTTTCCTTATTTGTACAAAAGCAATGCATGAAATACCACTTCGAAGATTTCTATAATTTTTGTCATTACATAAGACGATACGTATAATATATATTAAGTTGATGTAAAGGTTAGAAAGCGTAACAGAATGTAAGGAAACAAGTTCATCAGTTCTTAGTCGATGGCAATTATTTATTTTACGTTTAATTTCATACTCTTTTGACATGTAATTGCACAGCGCAATCACCAACAATAGTTATTATCGGGATTAATACATCGGCAAATCATCAATTATCTCTTTGAAGTGAGCTGTAAATAGTTTTACTTTTTTAATGATAGTGTATTTTCATTTTTTTATTATAAGACGCACACACTGCGAGCCCTAATCGCTAAATTACTAAATATTAGCGTTGATATTGGGATATTAGATAAAGAAAAAATTTATCGAAATCGTCAAATTATTAGGTTGTTCAATAAGTTTTGCGGTTCGATAAGAGAGGGCGTTGCTACTGGCCTAATTTTTTTGTTATGTTTGTATAGAGATTTAAAATTTCCGGAAAAATTGGGTGCAGGAAAAAACCTGTTTTTTTCCGAAAAGAAAAAACAGGAAAAAAAGGAAAAATTCGGAAAAATTGAAATCTGATACAGTATACTAAACATATTCTGCATCCTGTATTAAAATCGATAAATTTAGTAGAATCGCATAGATCTATATTATAAGAAGTGCCTTTTGTATTTAAGTATATAAAAGACACAATATTAAAATATTGCCCAACAAGTTAACCAGACTAGTTCTCTTATCGAAAGCTTGCTAAAATATGTTGAAAAACGCTACGAATTTTGTTCTAAGCCGATTCACTTTGCAGCCAATTTTCTTGATGCTCGTTTTAAAGGAGAATAATTATTATTGAATGAAGACCAACTAATTAAAGCTATAGAGTTCATTACTGAAATGACTCGTTCACTTAAACTAGATGTAGGGAAGGTGGTGGGCAAATCTAACCCGATTTAGAACAAAAACTGGATTTTTTAGTCGAAATTCTTTATGGGATAGTGCGAACAATTCTCATTCCATTATGGTGGCAAGGTTTGTTTACAATTGGTTTGTTTGCAGCCAATTGTCTCCCGAATTTTAAATGGACCTCCATCTTCCGCCTCTTCAGAAACTGGTCTTTACACGGCCTCATACATACAAGCAAAAGAAATACAATCACCACAGGATAAAATTTAGAAGTTATTCATTTGTTTTTTTTTTTCTTTTATTGACTTTGAGAACTGCGCCCATTTAGCCAGCAACACTTCTTAAAATCAACGCTCAAACAAACATACCATACACGAAGACCATTACGAATCCAATTAAATTTGATTATAAACGAAAAACAGATAAAAATCATGTTGTATTATCCGCCTATGATGATGAAGCGGGAATCAAGTCTAAATCAGATGCTTGGTCTGAAGATTCAGATTCAGACTCAGATGAAAACCACTGAGCGCTTTGGTTAAAAATTGTGCTTTCTATTTTTGAAGTTTCGGTTTTGATACTTTTAATAATATTATAATTTTTAACCCTATATACATGTTTGTACTTATATCTTAGATATTAATAGATATTATTAAAGTATGTTCCTGCATTTATTTTTACAAAATATATATATTTAACCGACTTTAAAATTGGTATTTTTTCACGTTTCAAGTCTCAATTAAAAAATATTTAAATTTTCCCATTTTTTCCAATTTTTCCAATGGTTTGGAAACAAACGGAAAAAAACCTGTTTTTTCCCAATTTTTCCCGTTTTTTTTCCGATGTGTTAAATCTCTATGTTGGTATACTCTTTGTATGAACGTGTGTGAAGTTTCATTTCAATCTGACAATTCATTTTTTTGTTTACAAGCCATTTAGTGTCGACGTATCAAGTATTTTTTTACAATGGAAACCATCAAGTATCGTGCAGTGATTGAATTTTTATTTTTGGACGGTTTAAAAGCAAAGGAAATTTATGAACGAATGTTGAAATTGTATAAGGACTCTTCGCCTTCAATTAGTACATTAGAAAGATAGGTTGTTGAATTTAAACGTGGCCGTACAAGCAGTGCCGGTTTATCCACTGGGCGCTCGGGGCGGGCGCCCAGCTGCCCGGGCCCCAGAGGGGTCCGAAGGAGCCCGTTCCTTTTAATTATAAAAAAATAAAATCGCTGAATAATTTACATATTCTTCGAAAAAAATCTCATACGCAGATACGCCAATACACTGCAAACGACTTTGTTCTATTGTTACATCTCTTCACGCCTATACACAGTGCCGTAGCCTAGCCCCACAGGGGCCCCGTGTCAGTGTTTGTGGCGGGGCCCTTTTTTAAAAACTACAGGAAGTTGTCAGATTTTGCCATGTCCTTGATTAAAAACTACCCAGGTAGTGGGTAAAAACTGTAGGTTAATCAATGACCATGTCTCGAACTGTATCCAAAATAATCGCACAAACGGAGTTTTTTTAGTTTCTAATAATTTCATTTTGAATTGTGGGACTTAAATATTAATTTATCTTACTTTTCGGCTTTAAAAAATAAGTTCTTTTAAAATAGGAACAAAATAAGTTCTTTTAAAATAGTTAAACGAAAGACAAAAATAGATATACTAATAGATTATTCTCGAAAATGCCAATACCCAAACAATAGGTACACACTCTTTCAAACATTCAAAAGTATAGCGATTACAAAAATGGCAATTTGGCATTATACAATGGCCTCTAAGGCTAGCATTCCACTTGCGATTTGTAGTCGCAGCGACAAAAAAATCGCTGTGGCAGAAAATCTAGAGTCTAGAAAATTAATCGCTGTTTTCAGAATCGCAAATTGAATGCTACAAGGATGTAACATCAGCTTTTAGATGTTTTTTTAATCTAGAGATAAAGAAGAAGTCAAGACGTCAATTAATACTTTATGCGAGAAACATAAAAACGATGTTGATGAAGCCAAAGAGAACTTGTATAATGAAATTACCCATTTTGTAACGTTATGCCAAAATTTGAATAAACATCATAGAATTTATGAAAAATTTGATTTTTCCAGGATGTAAAAGGAACTTTTCCCAATATTTTAACTTTACTGCAAATTTATTGGACGATACCAATTTCTAATGCGTCAGGCGAGCGTTCATTTTCGTCTTTAAAATGAATAAAAACATATTTAAGGTCAAATTTGGGTCAATAAAGCCTAGACGCATTATCACTATTGTATATAGAGAATGAAGAACTGGAGAAACTGAATTGTGATAATATTATATGGCAGTTTGCGAATGCCAAGTCAAGAAAAAAAGTGTTCTAATTTTTGTCTTTATGTATTTTTTAGAATGTTTTTTTTTGCTTGTCATGGGTTGTTTTGTGGAACTTTCTATTTTTTATTTATGTTTTTAAATGTATTTATTGGATTATTTTTTACGTTTGCTATTCTTCTTGCTTGTTTAAAAAAATATTTTATGGATTTTACAATAAACCTTTATAGTTCATGCATTGCGATTTTTTTGTTAAAAAACTGACAGCGAATAGCAATGAAGGGGGCCCCTAAACCTCCAGCGCCCAGGGCCCGAAGTTAGGTTAAACCGGCACTGCGTACAAGCCTTGAAGAAAATTCACGTCAAGGACGTCCAATCAGCAACAATACCAGAAATCATAACAAAAATAGAGGATATGGGATTGGAAAATCGTCGAGAGACTAAAAGAGATTTAGCAGAAGCATCTTTTCAATATGATGCAAGTCTTCGAAATGCCGCCCCTTAAATATTATTAAAACTTACCTAACTTTTATTTTTATTAAAAGAAACTACACAAAATGAACGAAAACTTCTATTTTATAAACAAAACATACTTTAAATTAAATGAAATATGTATTAACACTACATTAAGTGGGTAGGCGCAAAATTTGCTTGCAATGCTTTTTAAATGCATTTATTTTTTTTTTCAAATCCTGAAAAACTGTTTAGTATTTTTGAAAATTTTAAATGCAGACTAAAAGATTACATTATTAGAGAGGGCCGAACGTCCCTCAAAATCTCTATAATTATTTGAATAAGTTACAGGGTAAAAAAAAGAGAAAATTGAGTGTAATTTTTAATTACAAATATCTTACTCAAAAGAAACCTTTTGTTTATTCTAAGGGACTTTCGGCCCTCGGTAATAATGTATCTAATCTTTCAATCTGGGTTTAAATTTTTCAAAAATATTTGTTAGTTCTTTCAGGATTCGAAAAAAGTAAATGCATTTAAAAAGCATGGCAAGCAAATTTTTGCCCCTATGCTATTAAGTAACATTTACAAAAATTATAATGCTACCCTTCTGACTTTAATTTTGGCAAACTCGTCAATCAGATTGGTGTAGTCTAGTTGGGAGAGACAAGTGTAGCAGCTAGTGAGAGCTCTATTGAAATAAATGCTAAATTTTTTAGTTTTGTTTGTGTTATGAAGCTTCGTAAATAGTTTTGAATTTTGAAAAACTTCTTTCCCCACTAGTTACCGAGACAGGGAGTGTTAATAAAATTCTTAGTTTACAACTACATTTGTGTATAAAGAAATTAGGTCATTTTGGCACAAATAGTTCAAATCCTCTATAAAGGTTTCATGGAGTATAGTTACATTTGAAATATATCACGCAATTCTTCTATTAGAAGATCATTATATCATCAGATTTTTTTCTTTTTCTAATGAAAGTATTGAATAAAGATTCATAGAATATTTTTCTAGTGTTTCATCGTCTATTTCCCTCAATTTAAAAATATATAAAAATTTAAAATTTTTATTATGAGTTTCTAGAAGCGAAAATTGATCAATCAAAGAATTAACGGCAATGTTTAAAGTATAGATGAACAAATTTATTTTAAATTTAGCTTCATCTGTTAATAGCACCTCCACATATTTTTCGTAGTCAAATAAACGCTATTTTCTACTGGCTCTAATTTCATTTTCAGCTGGAAATTCGGAACTTATATCAAAATGTTCTCCAATTTCATTAAATTTTTATTTGGTCATTAGCCATATTGTCTCTAACTTTTAATTTTTTCTATAGTTTCTGACAACATGTTTACACAATCTGACAATTTTTTTTATTTTACGGATTATGCCGCCCCCCTTGTGATGTCGCCTGATGCGACTGCCTCACGGCACCGCACGGCCCTGTGTGTAAGCAATATGTTGACTGAGGTATTGGGTTCAGAAAGCGGTGTTCACAATGGGTGCGGCATTCGCTAACAACGGAACAAAAACACATTCGAATGCGACTTTTTCAGCAACATTTTGCGTTTTAGAAAGGATAAAGATCACTATGGATGAGACTTGAGTCTATCACCATGATCCTGAATCAAGACAATAGGCTAGGGCTAGAGAGTGGTGTGGACCTGGTACTTCGGCTCCAAAAGGAGTTCGTGTCCAGAAATCTGCCAAGAAGGTGTTAGCATCAGTTTTTTGGGATGAGAGGAATTTTGTTTGTTGATTACTTGCAAACTGGTAAAACAATAAATTCTGGATAGAATTGTAACCTTTTAGACCAGTTGAAGGAAAAATTCGTGAAAAAACACCGGGTTAGCAGAAGAAAAATCATTTTTCATCAAGCCAGTGCATCGTGTTATATGATCATTTTAGAAATGGCTAAAATTCATGAATTAAATTTCGAATTCTTAGAGCATCTACCGTATTTATTAGATTTGACCCGTAGGGACTTCCATCTATTTCAATACCTATAAAAATTCAGGAGTTCAAAACGTTCTTCAAATAAATGCAGACAAAACAAAACATGGTCGTCTCAAAACATGAAAGACAGCGAATAAGCTAAAATATAACTATAAACGATCATAACTTCGAAGTGGTTAAAGAATTTAAATATCTAGGAGCAACAATCACCAATGACAACAGAACAGATCCAGAAGTTGAATGGCGAATAATGGCAGGAAATCTTTGTTTTTTGTAGATCTTTCTGTGCAATCATCTAATGTAGTCAAAACTTCTCTCACGAGGTGCAAAAATCCAGATATATAAAACCATAATACGACCAGCAGTCGTATTATGGTCTTTTGACGGTCGTTTAAGGTTAGATACTCCCATAGTTTCCAGTACACACCAGAGGGAATCTTATTTTACTGTATCGAAAGTCTTTGTGTAATCTACGAAACAGAGCTGCATTGGTATGTTGTGATCCATTGCTTTTTCTGTTATATGTCTGATGTTCAGTATCTGCTCACGCGTTGCTTTGTTCTTTTTGTGATGCGAATACACATTGTTCTTTGGTAAAGTCGAGCCTGGCGGACACTCAATCGCATATGAATCACCATTGCTCTCTTTCCTTGTCTAAGGTTGCCCATGTAAAACATAACCTCATTTAATTGGGTTATAAAGACAAATAACGACGCACTCTCTGAATGTGGGGAAATACAGAATATGGTACACCTTAGCGTATAGTATGCAGACATTGTCCATCACACAGCACCCTCGATGATTTATGGCTGGCAAATACAAAGGGAGTGGACGTAGCTTAATACAATTCAGAACCATATTGTAGTCGGATCCAGCCTCCAAAAAGTAAAAAATAAGTCTAGAAAATAAACAGTGAGAGCAGAAAAAAATGTCTTTAAAAGATTACCTAGTTCTTACTGAACACGGCAGGTGTAACTAATTATTTTATATGTATCTTGAGGTCCTAGACGCTTCCGCACGAATCAGAATTGGCAGCACCACGTTCGAGGAATTCCTCATTGACACCGGACTTGAACAAGGAGATCCTCTCGCCTCCCTGCTGTTTAACTTCGCACCGGAACATGCAGTAAGGAAAGCTCAGCCACAACTGACAAACGGATTTTCCGCCCAAGGATCAAAAATACTATTAGCCTTTGCGGATGACGTGGACACAATAATTGCACAATCCACCAGAGATGCAAAAGAAGTTTTCACCCTATTCGAGAACGCAGCCAAGGAAGTTGGTCTTAAGGTCAACGAGGACAAGACCAAGTACATGGTGGTTACGAAGAACCCAAGACCAAGGGTTAGACAAAACGTAATAATTAATGAATACAATTTTGAAGTCGTCAAAGAATTTAAGTACCTGGGAGCGATCATAATATCTGAAAATAACTATGAAAATGACGTGGCAGCCAGGATCATTGCAGGAAACAGGGCATATTACTCATTAAGGACCCTACTTAAATCAAAAATACTCTCAAGACCAGCAAACATAAGAGTATATAAGACAACAATTCGTCCCACAATAACGTATGGAAGCGGGAACAACAAAATTACTGGTACTTGAAAGAAAGATACTGCGGACTATCTATGGAAGTTGAAGAGAAGAGACAACAGGAGAATGGAAGAGAAAACACAATGATGAACTCCAGACAATATACGGAGATGAAAACATAGTACGCTACATTAAAGCAAACAGAATACGATGGGCAGGTCACGTACTAAGATCAAGTGACGAAAGACTTCTAAACGCCACGTTCTGGGAAAGGCCCGATGGAAAAAGGTCAGTTGGTCGCCCAATAAAGAGATGGAAGGACGCAATAGCCAGTGATCTACGCAAAATGGGAGTACAGCAATGGGAACTAGCTGCTCACGACCGACAACAATGGAGGGAAATAGTAAACGCGGCTAAGACTCACATGGAGTTGTAGAGCCAAATGATGATGACGATTGAGGTCCTAGTCCTATTCTCCTATTAATATATAATCCTATTAATATAAGCATCACTGATCGAACTCTAATAGAACTAGACTTATGTAAGTTTTGACTGACAAATAAAATAAATGCACCAGGTAAGAAAAAATGCAAATTTTATTAAAATTAAAATGCAAAATGCAAATTAGTGTGATTACAATTAGAATACTTAATATTACATACCTA
This sequence comes from Diabrotica virgifera virgifera, assembly GCF_917563875.1. Taxonomy (NCBI): domain Eukaryota; kingdom Metazoa; phylum Arthropoda; class Insecta; order Coleoptera; family Chrysomelidae; genus Diabrotica; species Diabrotica virgifera. The sequence continues at coordinate 174,377,083 of NC_065448.1, read as the reverse complement.
TTCGACCGTGAAATATATTTGATCGATGTGAAAGACATATTTTTCAATGATTTTTTTTTTATAAAATCCAGTTCATTTTTTTAACGATTAGCTAATTAACACAACAAAACAAAAAAATAATTTACTTAAAAATAATATCCATCGTTTTTCAACCTTCGATTCGAAAAAGTTCTTTGGTTCTTAAAAATATGAATAGCTCAATAACGGTTATTTACGGCTTGGTCCCACGTTAAATTTTACGAGATTAGTGGGTTATTTATAAATAATTTTGACTTATTGTTCTCTTTTAATGGGCTTTTTTTATGGGTATGTTTTACTGATTTAAAGAACAGTAAATCTTTTGTTTTGCGATGTCAAGGCATTTCTTGATGATCTTTATGGATCAATGCAATTTTTAAACTCTCGAGGTCGAGGTTTGTTACATTATTATAATTCAGTACTGCCTGTTTTCTCCTGTTCTTTAAGTTAATGCCTGATTTTTCCTTTTCATATTCTATTGATTGTTGCAGTCATACCTTTTTTGTCTTTTCAATGAAATTTCGTTTCGATCTCGAGCGAACACGATTCTGTAAAAGATCTGTGTCTATATAGTTTACAGTACCTGGCCAAATAGGCCAAGCAAGGAAAAATTTAATATATGAAGTTATTTCTCTCATGATTAAGAATATATGTGTTTGAAAAAATATTGTTTTGTTCCTTTTGTGTGAATATTAATTCTTAAGGTGCGTATCCATTAGGTTCGCTGCAACTGTTCCAATCGACACGGCATGTGCTCCTTTACATATAAAAGTGCGTATCCATAGGGTTCGCCGCTCCGCGCTCCTGCAACTGCTCCACATAGTGGATACGTTGGCGCTCCTGGACCATGCAACAGAGCTCGCTCCGACTCGGCGCTCCAATCGGTGGCGGTTTATATGTAGAGGAGCGCATGACGTGTCGATTAGAGCAGTTGCAGGGAGCGCGGAGCAGCAAACCTAATGGATACGCACCTTAAAGATAATACATATTCACAAAAAATGAACAAAACGGTATTTTTTCAAATATTCCTAAGAGAAATAACTTCATATACTAAATTTTTCTTTGCTTGGCCTAATAATTTGGCCAGGTACCGTATTTAAGAGATATAATTTGGAGTACTTAATATGTACTTAATATATGTACACGGACAGTAAAATCAGAAGACCTAATTTAGGACTTGTATTAGATATCTTCCTTCTTATTCCTTGAGCCCTGTCAGGATGTGGTCACACTCTAAATATTGTTAGCTTGAGACTAAGTTTTCACTCTAATGGCACATAAAACAACATAATGTTACTCTACATCCCACCAGACTGAAAACAATGGGAACCTTCTCTGGTGACACCTCCAAGGCTTCTACAATTTGCAAGCCATACGGATGCTGAGACTAAGGAAGATGAGGGAATTTTACAATTTATAATTCACGTCCCATCTGCTCAGCGCGGTAAACTTCCAACGAGAATGGTTCCCTTCGTACTCCAATCAGAGTAAACATGTAAATCAAAAATGAATAACCATTTTCAATTTCGTTGCAAAACGAAAACACAGCCGAACCATATTCTAGTCCAATCAGAGAGTGCAGCAAGCACCTCTACCGGTTTCGAAACTTATTAGTCTCTCATCAGGAGGCACATATGCTGCTCTCTCTGATCCAACCAAGACAAACCCCGGCGTGCAGTCCCGGATTGCAACGAACGAAATGGCATAGATGCCCTAGCGACAACTGCTAGCAAAAGAATAAGTTTTCGCTCTAATGGCACATAAAACAACATAATGTTACTCTACATCCCACCAGACTGAAAACAATGGGAACCTTCTCTGGTTACACCTCCGAGGCTTCTACAATTTGCAAGCCATACGGATCCTGAGACTAAGGAAGATGAGGGAATTTTACAATTTATAATTCACGTCCCATCTGCTCAGCGTGGTAAAGTTCCAACGAGAATGGTTCCCTTCATACTCCAATCAGAGTAAACAAGTAAATCAAAAATGAATAACCATTTTCAATTTCGTTGAAAATACAGCCACACTATATTCTAGTCCAATCAGAGAGTGCAGCAAGCACCTCTACCGGTTTCGAAACTTATTAGTCATTCATCAGGAGGCACATATGCTGCTCTCTCTGATCCAACCAAAACAAACCCCGGAGTGCAGTCCCGGATTGCAACGAACGAAATGACATAGATGCCCTAGCGGCAACTGCTAGCAAAAGACTAAGTTTTTCTTTATTTTTTTTTATTATTTTATTTATATACTGTTACAACCATTTACAGAAAAAAAAACAATATATTAAAATATAAATTACATACAATATAGAGAACAAAAATACATATTATCAATATAAATAAAATATGTTACCAATACAAATTACACAAATAATCATACCCATATTTATACAAATAAAGGACATTAATTAGTGTGGTCGGCGGACATAAGCAGACAAGTCACTTTTGAGTTTATTATTATTATTATTTTTACAGCACAATAAGTCTTAGTTAATGTTTACTAAAACCTGACTCAGGAACTTACTATAAGTTTGAAAAAGGTCAATGTTAAAGTGCTGGTTTGCTAGTCTGGCAGTTCTAGTGAGGAAGTTGTTAAGACCTTAGTTAGTATGGTGGATTGCAGTGGTGGATTTAGGGGGGGCTAGAGGTGCTGTAGCATCGGGCCCCCAGGTTGAAGGGGCCCCCAGAAGACCTACACATTTGTCTAAAATTACGTATTTGGCATTCTGACGCGCCGTCGTACTTACCCTACCAAACTCCTCTTATTTATTGTAAAAATTACTTTGAAATTATTGTTGTAATGAAAATTTCATATAATCTTTTTTCTGAGAGAAAAGGAAAGGAACACCAGATAACCACCCTTTTATGACATGACATAAATGACAACAGATTGGCCAACAACTCTAACAGATGCATTTCAATCAAGTTGTGTAGAAAAAGGCTCAGAATATTTTCAAAACAATGATGGCGTGTATGCAGCTTCCAAGAATAAGCAATGGAGAAACTGTACCTCGAAAATGGATCATGTATTCACCTTCAACTGGAAACATCTACTGTTTTGCGTGTAAGCTTTTTTCGGTAAAAAGTGTAAGTGCGTTTGCTCACCACGGGTTCTCAAACTGGGGTAAAGCAGAAGAAAGCACACTTTCTCACGAAAATAGTGTAGAACATCGTGAGAGTATGTTTTTATTGTTAAATAGACTTAATTTAAAGAATCGTATAGACAAAAGCTTAACTAATCAGTTTATTCAAGAAACTGAGTACTGGATGAACGTGTTTAGAAGGGTAGTTACGGTCGTAAAATTTCTAGCGGAAAGAGGCTTATCATTTCGTGGTAGCGTAGAAAAATTTGGTGATAGTAGAAATGGAAAGTTCATGGGAATACTAGAACTAATTTCTGAGTTTGACACGTGTCATATTTATCAAAAACTATATATGAACAGTTTATTGATATTATTGGCGGTGAAGTGAAAAACAAGATTATTGGTGAAGTTAAAAACTCTAAATATTTTTCTTTGATCGTGGACTCTACGCCCGATATATCACACACCGACCAACTTTCAGTGATTATTAGATATTGCTCTTCTAATAAAGTTAATGAACGTTTTTTGACATTTTTACCTATATTTAGTCATACTGGTGCTTCTTTGAGTAGTGTAGTTTTAGAATTTTTCGAACGTCATGATATTAACATTATGAATTGTCGCGGTCAATCTTACGACAACGCGAGTAACATGTCTGGGAAATACAAGGGACTTCAAACGAAAATTAAAAACAGGAACAACCTTGCATGTTATGTGCCGTGCTTTGCACATTCTTTAAATCTAGTGGGTCAATGCAGCGTAGACAGGCCCGGACTGGGCCGCCGGCCCACCGGCCCGCGGGCCGGTGCGCCTTTTGCCTTCGTTAGTATCTATCCATTAAAAAAATTAAACGCTGAAAATTTTTTTTTAACCTTTACATAAAGCTTAGGCCTCTACCATTCCCCTAAAAACTGTTTTTACTTAATGAAGAAACAGAAACTGCTAGAGAAACTTACATAATGAAGCCAAGTGGGTACAACAAATTATAACTTGTACCAGGTATCAGATAATCAAATAGCACATATACGACGCGCGGCGCACTCGAAGACCATTTTTACGATTCGGGCGCCTTTCGTAGGTATCAATATCCGTTGTTTCTATTGTAATACATAGCTTAGAAAAAAAATTTTTAACCTTTACATAAAGCTTAGGCGGCTACCATTCCCCTAAAAACTGTTTTTACTTAATGAAGAAACAGAAACTGCTAGAGAAACTTACATAATGAAGCCAAGTGGGTACAACAAAGTATAACTTGTACCAGGTTATCAGATAATCAAATAGCACATATACGACGCTCGGCGCCCTCGTAGACAATTTTTACGATTCGGGCGCCTTTCGTAGGAATCAATAATTTCCGCTGTTTCTCTTATAATAAATAGCTTAGATACGACTCACTGCGCCCTTGAAGACTATTTTTAGATTCCTTTGCCTTTTGTAGGTATCAATATCCGCTGTCGCTCTCTCTATTATAATAAATAGCTTAGATACGACGTGCGGCGCCCTCGAAGACCGTTTTTAGATTCTGGCGCCTTTTGTAGATATCAATATTCGCTGTTTATATTATAATAAATAGCTTAGATTTGACGCGCGGTGCCCTCGAAGATCATTTTTAGATTCTGGCGCCTTTTGTAAGAATCAATATCCGCTGTTTCTAGTATAATAGGTAAATAGCTTAGATACGAAGCGCGGCGCCCTCTAAGATAATTATTACGATTCGGGCGCCTTTCGAAGGTTTAAATTCTAGCTGTGTTTCTATTATAATACATAGCTTAGATTCGACGCGTGGCGCCCTCGAATATAATTTTTACGATTCGGGCACCTTTCGTAGGTACCTACCAATTTCCGCTGTTTCTATTATAAAAATGGTCTTCGAGGGAGCTGCGCGTCGCATCTAAGCCATTTACTTATCTGATACTTGATACAAACAGTGTTACATCCCACAATTGGCCTATAATAGACAGGTGTAGTTTTCTGCGTTCCATAACTACATTATACATATAGGATTGTAGCGCCCTAGAATCCTATGTGTTAGATTTTCTACTGCCGGTATATCTCCGAGCCTGTCTCAGGATTTCTTCCTTTTTGACATCACTGTCTATATTAAATATGTCCACCTGGTCCTGCGATAGCCCCGGATGTTCTCTAATACGTTTTCCTCCATGCGGGCCACGCTTATCTTCTTCAGCTGCTCGGGCTGTTCTTTCCGTCCCACTTCGAAGTTTAGGTCCCTGTACCTAATCTTCTTAGCGCTTTTGACACCAATTTTACTCTTCCTCGTATCTGCACTGTCTTTATTTAGCTTTAGCAACTCAGCGTAGAAGTTTCCACCTCCCTTCACTGTCATCTTCTGCGTCACCACGTTCATACTCCTCCAGCGCGAGGTGGAGGTCCATACCCATAAAGGTGACTTAGGGACGCCTCTCTGGTCGCCAGTGTCTCCATGTCTTCCCTCGATAATTTAGAAATAATTGCCAGTAGTCTCTTGTCCCCTTCCATTTCCGTCACACCGTTCTCTACAGGGATCATGAAAATAGTCTGACGATTTCCCCGGTTATCTTTTTCCTGACTCTACCTTGTAATTGTGATCATAGAATTAAATTGGAGGTATCTCTCTTGGTCTGTATGTACCTACTGCACATACTACCAGTTTCGATTTTTCCTGATCAGGTCGTGGGACCTTTCCTAGACCCCCTCACATAGAAGTACAGGTTCCAAGACTATTACAAAGTCGCCTGGAGATTTATTTCCTCTTCTCGGTTTGACGACCGTAAAGTAAAGTAATCTTCTTCCCATTCGAATTTATAATGTTAATTTTTTCAAAGCCTCTTTCCCTTGAGTTCAGCACCGTTGCGATCATTTGTATTTTTCTTTTACTAAGTTATTCGGGAAAGAACTCTGTGTGTCTGGGAAAGTCCATTTGTGTGTATACGCTTGCCGCCTCTTAGTCGTTACTTCCTCACCGCTTTTCTCCACTATTCTATTTCGATTCTCAATGCTGCCGAGGGCGACTTCTCTGAAAGTGCCCTCCATGTCTTCGGTGGACAGTGGTCTTCGTTAGTTTAAGGACAGCGAGAGACGGTTCCCCAAGGAAGGAAGACGATCAGAGGGAACACCAAGAAAACGATGGAACGACAACTTACTAGAGGCACATTGAAAAAACAGACAGTCATGTCTATACAAAAAGAAAAAGATGTCTTTGGTGACTCTTTTAAAGTTTTTTACCTCATTCTTGATTTCGACTTTTGTGTTCTTATGGTCGGACATTAGTTTCACTAAATTATTTGTAACTCTGGTAAGTTTATTCATTGCTCTTACCATAGCCGTTATGTCGGAGCTCTACTCCTTCTCTCTAGATCTTTTCTCCCCAAGTGAGGAGCTCCTTTGCAAGGTTGCCTCCGCTGGAAGATCCGTTTTGTTCAGGTCCCTTCCCCTGACCGGAATTCTTCCAACAGATCCCCTTTTTCCGAAGTCTCCTTTCTCTTTTCTTCTTCGCTAAGTACTTTCCCTTTGTTCCCTTCACTACTGATGAATACCATATTATCATCTTATTCATAGCTTGATCCAGCTTGCATCACCACCGGCGACTCGCTCCATTGTCCCTTTCTTTTGTTTTATTTTTTCCTGCGTGATTAAATACTTATTCATATAGTTCCCATGAGTAGGGGCGAATTATGCTGTCCCATGAGTAGGGGCTTGAATTTCAAAGGGTTTCGTCAGTTCTCCGAGGGCTTCGTTTGGGGCCGTCTGATCTAGGTCATTCACCACTCAGGCACGGATCATCTGACACCGTGTGGTTGCGGATATTTTATCTAGATTTACTCTTCTATTATATGGAGTGTTAGAGCGCTCTAAAAATTTGAAAAAATTCAAAAAGTGGCTTATATTGAACACCAATCATGATTTTTGTTAAATGTTTTTGAACCAGTAGATTCCTCTGTAGAAGCAGTTAAAAAATTACTCAAACTTTTTAAAAATTTGTTTTAAGTCTCCAGAGAGCACCAAAAAATGTAACGGAGTAAAAGGGATACTGGGAAACTGAAGCTATATTTTTATGGCATCTTAATATAATTTACTATTTCCAATAAAAATAGTAAATTACTTTATGGATTTAAATTAAAATAAACTTAAAAAAATCACAAGTAATATTTATGTTAGGATTTGAAAAAAGTTTCATGTAAAGAAGGTGGAGGGGGGGGTTTGGCGGTTCTGTTTAGATATTAGGTTGGCGCCTTTTTTAGGATTTGGGTTGGCGCCTTTTTTATGAGCCAGTCCGGCCCTGAGCGTAGAGACATCTACAGAAGTATCTCATTTCTTCATGTTTTTACAAAAATTGTACGCTTTTTTTGCCAGTTCAACTTATAGGTGGGATGTTCTTACAGGAAAGATGCAAGAAAATCGTACAAAATTTACACTGAAGTCACTTTCGTCCACCAGATGGTCATGTCGAGAGGATGCTACAAAATCCAGATGAGAAAAAGGAAACAAAATTAGAAAGCGGAACTTTAGTAAAAATCCTTGAGAAATTTGAAACTGCTTTTTTAACCGTATTTTGGAACGAAATTTTAAAACAACTTGGAACAGTTAGTACCATTCTTCAAAAACCTGGTCTGGATCTAAACACTGGCACACTTCTACTACAAGGACTACACAGTAGTATACAAAAACACCGTGAAAATTTTGAATACTTTGAAGAAAAAGCAAAAAAATTGAGTTTATACGTTAAATTTGATTATTCAAAAAAACGAGCAGATTAAAAAAAAATTCCAGACGGGCCCTCTTCACATTTAGAAGGTTCAAACAAATTTAAAGTCGAAACATTTTATTTATCGATCGATACATTAGTGACAGAGTTAGCCAAGCGACGTGAAGCATACGGTTATGTATCTAATCTTTTTGCATTTTTTGGAAATTGAAGGGGAAACATTAAAACAATATGCGCGAAATCTTATCGAAACGTACCCGCTTGATATAGATCAGGCATTTATCGAAGAGATTATATTTTTTTTAAATTTTATTATATCTCTTCCTAATTCCGAGAATTCTGTAGTAACACCTAAAGACATGTTGAATATTATTATCGAAAAAGACCTTGTTTCAGTGTTTTCAAATACCTATATTGTTTTAAGAATATATTTAACTATACCTATCACGAACTGCGAATCCGAAAGATCATTTTCAAAATTAAGCTTTATTAAAAATGGTCATCAATGGGCGAGAACAGATTAGTTTCGTTATCGATCTGCTCTATTGAGAATGACGTATTGGGGGAAATTGATTTTGAAAGTGTCATAAAAGCATTTGTTGAAAATAAACAAAGAAAAAAAGCGTTACCTTGTCTTAGCCTTGTATCTTCTGCATAATTTTAAATGTACTGAAGTTTATATTGTTTTAATTTTTAAAGTGCCTTGTCAAAAAAGAGTTGGGTAGGGCCCTCTACAAGAATTAGCACCGGGCCCACTAATGAATAAATCCGCCCCTGGTGGATTGGGTAATGGAAACTAACTGTAGCCCTGGTTGTTCTTAGTGGGACATGAATATTAATTTTTTGAAGAAGCTCTGGAGTTCCAGTTTTTCCATGTAGAATGTTGTAAAAAGTGATGAGATCCCTTCTCTTATGACGAGCAGTGACCGGTGCCATATCCAGGATATTAAGAATATCTGCATCATTGTAGTTGTCCAAGATATTGAGTCTATAGGCAATTTGCTTTAAAAATTTATGGCTCTCTAAATTTATGGTACTCTAATGGCACATAAAACAACATAATGTTATTCTACATCCCACCAAACTGAAAACAATGGGAACCTTCTCTGGTTACACCTCCGGGGCTTCTACAATTTTCAAGCCATACGGATGCTGAGACTAAGGAAGATGAGGGAATTTTACAATTTATAATTCACGTCTCATCTGCTCAGCGCGGTAAAGTTCCAACGAGAATGGTTCCCTTCATACTCCAATCTATGATATTCTTTAACTTCTTAAAATTCTTTACTTATCTGGCTTAGCTGTTCAGAGATGGTAAGCATTTAGACTTCATTCGCTTCTAGTATAAGTGTGTCATCTGGGTGTCGCAAGGTACTGATTGATCTCCAGGTAATAAAACTACTGATAGAAAAGTCTGTTGTGGAATATGACAAACCACTAGCCTTGGTATTTGTTGATTTTTATGAGGCATTTGATTCGGTGGAGTTAACATCAATACGTTAACGAGGCTGAAAAAATACATATATAACAATGCCATTACAACTGTGAAACTTCACAAAACGACAGGTAAAATTAAATTAAACAGAGAAGTTCGACAGGGGGACACCATTCCACCTAAACTTTTCCCAGCTGCCCTTGAATACGCAATAAAATCATTGTCCTGGGATCATGATCATAGAGGCATTAATAAGGATGGCGAAATATTGACGAAGCTTAGATATATGTAGAACACATCGTTCTGATCACGAATAATATTGGCGAGGCTAAGCATATACTTGAAGAACTGGCACAAGCTACATCAGCAGTAGGTGTCCGAATAAACGTAAGCAAAGTTCAACAACGACAAATGTGGATCATGCAATCTTATAAAAACCTGACAAAAAAATGAGGCTTAAAAAAGTACAGTAGGTATATCTGTGTACTATTAAAAGTTGGTTGATCCTTGTCGGGTGTATGCCAAATTAAGAAATCACCTTCAAGTTAAAGTAGGATTATAAACTATGAGGAATTTATATTTACATAATTCTTTTAAATACACCTTAATGTAAATATTTACCTGACTGTCGGTATTTGAGAAATGTCAAGCTGTTGTATAACGACATTGCAAGAATAAAGTTGTAATATAAGCCGATAATAAATACCAGCTATTGATCAAGAACTCATTGCGATGTTATATGATTGAGTTAAAATGGTTTTAGTCTTAAATGAGCCATTACTAAAGTAAATTACCCATTCGAAATTTACTAACTACCGTACTACAGTAACTTGAAATGCTTTCTTTCTGGTTATTAATTTTTTCGAGCATGAAATCGAAATTTTTCGAAGACTTCGAGATTGTAGCAAAAAAGATCTTGCATTTTTGTCGTCGTATTCTATAACCACGATCATCTTTTAAGATGTTTAAAATTTCGTTATACTTTCTCTAAATATTATTATGATAAAATCTCATATTATAAACTACACATTGAAAATCCACCCACGTTTGTCAGGAAGACCAAATAAAAAAATATTGGTGACCTATGCTAACCTAAGACAAAATATTAACAAAAAATGAGCTTTGCTTGTTTTTAAACGTGTATTATGATTTTAGTATGCAAATTACATATATTTGGAATAATTCGATAATAAATTTTAAATTTCTAAATGATTTCTTGATTTAAAATATTACTACAACATTGAATAATAAGGCAGAGATCAGAATATTTAGTATACTATTGGATCACAATGCCAAACAAGTTAATGCCAAACATAGGGGGCCCAGGATCACAGAAAAGAACAGTTATGTTACAATCCATTCTATCGATAGTATTATACGGGGCCCCGGTATGATACGAAGTCCTCCGGATGAAAAAATATAAAGACATGCTTCTCAGGGCACAAAAGAAACCTCTGATCAGGGTGTGCAGCGCGTACAGAACCGTATCAACCATTGCGTTACAGGTGGTGGCTGGTTCTGTGCCGGTGCACATCCTGGCTGGAGAGAGAGTCCGAATGTACCAACGGGGCAACGGGGCAATAGGTTCAGGACCATTAGAAAGAAGGAGAAGTATAGAGTTGTGGCAGAGGGAATGGGCAGCCGAAGTCGAGAAGGCGGTCTGGACGAGATCCTTGATCCCGGATGTGGTGAGGTGGTGCGGGTGTCGGCATCGGCGCGTCAACTACTACTTCACACAGTTTTTGACGGGGCATGGATCGTTCAGAAAATATACCCACCGTATAGGGAAGACCGCTGACGATCTGTGTCCCGAGTGTGGGGTGGTTGATGACGCGCGGCATGTCGTGTTCGTGTGCCCTGCGTACCATGCGGGGCGTGCAGAGCTGCAGCTGGGTCTGGGATCCCCTCTAGGTGAGCCACACGAGCTAATGGACAAAACCATTAATAGCAAGAGGGACTTCGACCTGGTCATTGCTTTTGTCACCAAGACAATGAAACACAAAGAAGAGAAGGAGAGGCGTCTGCAGACGGGATGACCACTATATTTATTTATTTAAAAAATGTGTTTGTGTCGTGGCGGGCAGTCAGAGGGGGGAGGACCCTTTACATCCAAACCACACTGACTGTCTATTTTTATTCTTACATGGTTTTATTTATTTATTTATATATTTTTTTTATTGTAGTTTCTTTATTTATTTACTTAATTTTATCTATACAAGTAATCGTCTTTTGATCAATTTTACTTTCTATTTCCTGTTTATGTTCTCTATCTTTACTTTTTCTTTTCTCTTTTGCTTCTTTCCTATTCTTTCTTTTCTCTTTCTTCTCTCTTCTCTAATTCTATCTCCACTTTCTCTTTTCATCTCCTTTTACTCTAGTTCTTTCTTTGTATGTTATACCATGTTTTGTATCGTTTTGGGACAGTCAGTGGGGAAGGACCTTTTACATCCAACCTACACAGACTGTCCCATCTAAATGTCAGAATGAATGGGTGGACGAGTAAGTGTGCATAGATGAAAGTAGGAATGTTTGGGGTCAAATGAAAGAAAGTATGAATAGGTGGATGAGACAGCGTGGATAGATGAAAGTATGAATGACTGGAGTTGCTCGTAACTGCCAACTGACATTCTCTGTTTCGTTCCATCCTGGGCTGGGGACACCCCGGTCGACCTACCCGCGCACGGTTTGAGCTAGGCGGTCGCTTCACCGGCCTGTCTGGTGCGAAGCGTGTGCGGGGGGCGGCCGAGCGGCCAACCAATCCATGGAATGCACGCTAGAAGTGCCGGAGGGGAGCTATGAGTAAGGTCGACGGGTCAGATATGCTCGCTAAGAGCGGTTCCAGACCCGTCGGCTGGAGAAAGAGGAGGTGGGTTTAGTCGGTAGGCGGCTCGTGATACAGAGAGGGCGGGCCGAATCCGACACACCTGGGACACCTTCCCAGACGGTCTTAAGAAGATTCTCAACTCGAAAAAAAAAAAGAATATTTAGTATACTATTGGATCACAAACGAAAAAAATTAGACGTGATTAAAGCTTCTATATTTCTGTTCCATCATCCCTATTGGGATATACCTATTAACACTTTGCTGAAATACACGCCATAAAAAAAAGTCGGTTCGCTGAACTCAGACACAACTGGATAGTGATTTTAGTAGATAATTGTTTTGTTTTTGGTCAATTTTACCAAAATTGGCAAAATTACTAACTATATTAAGTAATTATGTTTTTGCCAATTTTACCAAATTGGCAAAATTATTTACTAAAATCACTAGCCAATTGTGTCTGAGTTTAGCGAACCAACTATACCATCTTGTAACAGTTATTTGTTATTGGCAATGGGTACCTCCGTTAAGACAGGGTGAATGCCCTCACTCCAAAAATTAAATTTTTTTCATATTTTACGTTCTATGTAATTAAAAAATGTGGTCAGTGTGGTGGGTGCCAATCGACCAAAAACGCAATTTTTTCGATTTTATTTATTTTATTTTTCAGTGGGTTGCAATCAATTTAAAAATTTCAAAAAATTCACACGCATAGTTGGCTTTTACAAAACTTCTACGTCTATATTTTATAGACCCGTAGGCACTGGCGAAGCATCCATGTAACCACTGTTACCATTGGTAACAGTTAAAAATCTTGCAAATAAATATTTTATGACGATGAATAATTATATTTACCAATATTTTTAACAATAGAAATATATAATATTATTATATTATGTGGTAATAGTACCTAACTCAGTAAATAGCCAACTACTCGTAGACACGAAAATATTGGCGAGTTTATGTGACTCAGTTGCACTTTATTATAGGTACTCTGTTACTAGACTCATTTCTGGTTACAATGGTTATATACCCACGCTGGCGCTCGGGACCGGCTAGTGATTGGAAATTTTAAAGGAGCGATGGCATAACCGCGCTATGTATCAGTAGCGCTGTTACCACATTTAAAATTGGTGACAGTACCTATAAAAAGTGTGCGTGCAGTTAACCGTGGATGAGTGTCGCTTCTTAATCGATCAACTACTTGAAAAGTAATTCTCCTTGTATAATTTTGAAGAAAAAAATGAGATTAAAAATGAAAGACCTATTTTAAACAATTTAAAAAAGGCATCAACAAAAGTAGTTCGATATTTTAAATTTAGTTAGTACAGTGAAAATCCTTGGTTATATTATGGTTGCAAGAAAAATATACTGTATTGTTGGCCATGTCTTCTGGTTTCTACAGAAAAATGGGTGGACCAGGTTCACGATTTAAATATTGTTAGCTTTTTAAAAAGAAGACATGAAATTTCTCCGTTACCTACATGCAAGATGTATACCCAATTTGATTCATTTTGGCAAAACAAAAATCAAAAGTTCTCTTAACCAAGCTTTTAAAGCAAATATTGCTAAACATAATGAGTTTGTTAAAAAAATAGATAGGTATATCCTTAACACACTTATAATAGATACTGTATGTTTTTGGGCCAAACAAGAACTAGCGTTTCGTGGTCATTTTGAGTGCGACGACTCTGACAATTCAGGCAATTACAGGGAAGTGTTAACATTAATTGCCAAAAAAGATCAAAAAGTTTGTCAACATCTAGAAACATCTATTTTTTCGAGAGTTTCAAGTGATATACAAAATGATATTATTGAAGCTACACTCACCGGCACAAAATTCCGCCACCCAAAATTTTTGATTAAGTTGGACAATTTATAGCTTTATTATTTGTGCTCCGATTTTCAAGATTCTTACACCAGTTTGTAGGTACATGTATTCGTATTGTTTGGTATTATTCCGGTAACACAAAATTTTGCTTGCATGTCATTGTACAGGGATGAAAGGAAGCGTTGTATTTTCTGCTAATTTTAAAAAATTCTGTGGAAAAATGGAACAGCTGATTTTGTTTTATAGTCCTGTCATATTTTCCCGGAGGTATCATCAACATTTTGTTTTTTGAATTATCCGAATATCTTTTTTCTTGTAAGAGCTGTACCATTTTTTGTAAATAAAAACACTGATTGACTAATACAATTGAGGTTGGATTGATAAGATTAGAATGGCCCGCATGCAGCCCAGATCTTAATCATATTGAGCATTTATGGGATGAATAAAAAAGCTATTTGCCGTCATATTAGGCCTCCAGAAAATTTGATACAGTTATAGCCCTGGAAGAGGAATATCGGGCAATTCCCCATGCAAGGAAAACACATCTTTATTAGATGCTAAACAGATTGCGAGCAGTCGTGGCTGCAAGAGGTGGACATAACCGCTATTGAATTGTTTTGTTTTGTTGTTAAATTTGTTTTGTTTTGTTAATTTTAGTGCGTTTGATATTTTTAATTAAATAAACCTTCAAAGCAGTGTTTTTAATTACAGCTCTTACAAGGAAAGAGATATTCAGATAATTAAAAAAACAAGACCTTAGTGATACCTCCAGGATAATACAAAAGGAGTATGAAACAAAATCAGCCCTCCAATTTTTCCACAGAATTTTTTAAAGTTAGGAGAAAAAACAACGCTTATATTCACCCCCGTATAATGCCATCTAAGCAAAAAATTTTTGTTACCGGAATAATAGCAATTGACATCAATACATGTACCTACAAACTCGTGCAAGAATCTTTAAAATCGAAGTACAAATAATAAAGTTATAGATTGTCAAACTGAATCAAAAATTTTGGGTGGCGGAATTTTGTGCCGGTGAGTGTATATATACATTTAGCCATATCTTCATTTTTTTAAATAAGATTTTTTGCATCTGGTTTTGGTAACACTTCAGAAAAAGTCACGCGTCGCCACTGCCCGTAGGTTGAGTGTACATAATCTCAAAATGCATTTTTTCCGATAAAAGCGTATAGTTTTTAACAGGTCTAATTTTTCTTATTTTTTGTATTTTATGAAAAAATAAATTTTTAATTTTTGTCAGATTTTTCCGTAAGGTGCGCCACTTTTAAAAACCCGGAAAAAATTGTTTTTGTGGGTTTTGGGGGATTCACTTCATTTTGTAGTCTTCAAAATAGATCAAATAAATGTTTTTTTATAAGTTTTACAAAAATTTGAAGTAACTGAGTCCTTTAGAACATTCAAAATTTGAGTGCAACACCTTTAAACCCACAAAAACTGTTTTTAGGTTTTTTAAGGGTTTTTGTGATTTCTTGCGGGATTATAAAAAATGAACAAATTGATGGTTTGATAATTTTTTTGTAATATTTACAATCTGTCCGTAACATTAGGTAAATTATTTGACAGACATTGAAAATTTGACCTGTAGAAGGAGATCCAGTGATGACCCTCTTTAGATAAATTAAATTAAACTTACTTTTACTTTTTTGTGTCTGGATCCGACTACAGTTTTTCTGCCCAGTATCGGGCTACGTCTACACCCTTTGTGTTTGCGTGTAAAAAATCATCGAGGGTGCACTGTCATGGTCAAAGTCTGCATACTCTCAGGTGCTCCACGTTCTGTATTTCCCCACATTCACAAAGTGCGTCGTTATCTGTTCATTTAACGAGGTTCTGTTTTACGGGAGCAACACTTGTGCGTATGCGGTTGAGTGTCCGCCAGGTTCTTCAGTCCCAGTTCATTCCATTAGGTCGTTCTGGATGTAATAAACGTTTTCCTTGATTTAAGTCGGCTGGTTCCTTCGCGGTTCGTCAAACCCCTATCATTGGCGCCTTTCATCGAACGTTTTCCCGAACTTCTCCACATATTATGAGGCGCATCTACGGTCGTCTGGTGATGCGAATCCAAATCAAATTAAAACAAGTTTAGTTATCACAGATTATTCGAATCTTCTTGCTAGATCCACTATTTTGAATCTCTTCCAGCGTCGTACATCATTATGATCATCAGTGAAGTTGCTGGCTAACTCGTTTGGATGAGATTCTAATCTCTTGGAATATTTTTTGTAATATTCTGTTATTACTGTTTTTATGGATGGCACATTGAGGGTAAGGTTTAGATATCTGGGAATAGATATAACCAGTTACGGAGACGTTGAAGAGGAAGTACGACAACAAAGCTTAAAAGCAAGTAAAGCGGCGGGATCTCTTAATTACACAATCTGGAAGAACAAACACCACGCAAGACACAAAAGCAAGAATCTATAAAGCCGCAATTAGACCTATAATGACATACACAGCGGAGACAAGATCTGACACATCTAAAACGAGACGACTACTAGAAACAACAGAGATGAAAATACTCCGACGAATATCAGGGAAAAGTATGTTGGATAGGGAGAGAAGCGAAAACATAAGAAGACATGTAGAAGACAATGTAGAAGACATAAATGTATGAGTGACAAAACAAAAACAGGAGTGGAACGAACACATTAGTAGAATGGCAGAGGATAGGATAGTAAGAATAGCACGAGATAAGTCACCAAATGGACGAAGAAGAATTGGCAGACCAAGAAAAAGAGAACTTATACAATTTAGGAGGCTAATATTGAAGAAGAAACAGGCTTTAAAGCCTACATACAAGAAGGAAGAAAAAGAAGAAGCACAGTGAGGTCTTGCTCTATTATACAGGTGTAAAGAATGGATGTTTGGTGTTTGGTAAAGAATGGACCATAGCTTAACCTTAGATTCCTGAAGTTAAAATAGGTAGACTTAAGCTAACTTACCTTAGTACAAAAGTTGATAATAACCGAAATACAGGGTGTCAAAGTTAAACTTTTATTTTATTTATTTTTGAATATTTCCTGACAGGCATTTCACAACAACACGAAATTTGGTAACTGGTGCTGGTACTGTATACCCTACTAAATTATGTTAAACAAACCTTTCTGATTACTACCAGAGGCGTACGACGCGGGAACGTGAATGGTTGACCCTTCCCAAATTCTACGCCACTGACGGAATTGCTATTTTAGTACAATTTTTTGATTCTCCAATGCTTTCTATGTAAATAATATACTCTTCATTGGTAACGATAAAGCCACTAGTTTTCGAGATATTTGAAGCTAAAAACAAAGGAGCAGAATACATTAATCAAAATAAGTGTGCCTTTTCATTTTTAACTTCAAATATCTCGAAAACTAATGACTTCATCGTTACGAATGAAGAGTGTATTATTTGCATAGAAAGTATTGAAGAATCTAAAAAATATGCTAAAATAGCAGTTTCATCAGTGGCGTAGAATTTGGGAAGGGTCAACCATTCACTTTCCCCTGTCGTACGCCTCTGGCAATAGCCAGAACCGATTATTTAACATAATTTTGTAGGGTGTACAGTGACTACACCACTTCCTGCCAAGTATGGCATGGATATGTCAAATTATTTTAAAGTATTCTTTTTTTTAATAATTTATTCTTTTACAATTAGCGTCTCTTTGCAAAGACAATGACGTCGACTTTGCAAAGTAACAAGACACTTACTCAACACACACACTACACATTACTCCCCTGACTTAGTGATAAGTTATACAATTACGTGGCTAAAGGTTCTAGTTCTAAACCAAAGCCAGAATCAGAGAAAAAAAAATTCTTTATTTAAAACTTTAAGAACTATGTGTGCCCGGTACTATAAAACTATTTGACATATCTTTATGATTTTTGGCAGAAAGTGTAGGTACTGTACATCCTACTAAATTATGTTAAATAATCGTTTCGGGCTACTACCAGAGGCGTACGACAGGGGAAAGTGAATGGTTGACCCTTCCCAAATTCTACGCCACTGATGAAACTGCCATTTTAGCATAACTTTTAGATTCTCCAATACCTTCTATGCAAATAATATAAAGTCATTAGTTTTCGAGGTATTTGAAATTAAAAATGAAAAGGCACACTTATTGTGATTAATGTATTAGGTATGCTCCTTCGTTTTTAGCTTCTCTTTTGCTTAAAAAATCTCGAAAACTAATGGCTTTATCGTTACGAATGAAGAGTATATTATTTACATAGAAAGTATTGGAGAATGAAAAAATTGCACTAAAATAGCAATTCCGCCAGTGGCGTAGAATTTGGGAAGGGTCAACCATTCACGTTCCCCCGTCGTACGCCTCTGGTAGTAGCCAGAAACGTTTGTTTAACATAATTTAGTAGGGTGGACAGTACCAGCACCACTTAGCAAATTTCGTGTTGTTGTCCCACGCCTGTCAGGAAATATTCAAAAATAAATAAAATACAAGTTTAACTTTTCGGTTATTATCAACTTTTGTACTAAGGTAAGTTAGCTTAAATCGACGTATTTTAAGCTCAGAAATCTAAGGTTAAGCTATGGCCCATTCTTTACCAAACACCCTGTATAGTTTGGCACGTACCAAGGGGCACTCAGCATTGTTCTAAGGACTTTTTTCTGGAGTTTGATAAATAAAATAAATTAAATCTCAAAGAAGTTGTCCATAACTTAGAATGACAATATTGTATCAACGAACTACTTAATATATCTTAATATCATATTCATAAAGATGATGAGAAACAGTGTATGCGATAATCGCTTTAACTGGTTAGTACGACTTTAATTAAAATAATTCTATTTAGACGAGAAATTTGTTAATTTTTTTAGGCATTTTTTACCGTATTAAGACATAAATCTGTTAATTTTCTTGTTGCTTTCAATTCTCTGCACCGCTGCAGCTATAACCGTTAATAGCGATAGTGTTTCAGGAAATAAGAGAGGATGCTGATAAAACGAGCAGTTACCGGCTCTCAGTGGGTCAGTGAGTCATCAAACAAATCACAGTGGTCTACCAGGAAACTTTTGCCTCCGTCCATTTTTCTTTTCCTCTTATTTTAGTTCAATTAAATACACCTTCTCAGGTATCTCTCTGCTGATACGCTTAGCTGAAATATTCCACCAATATGTAAATGAATTGCGCTCCATTTGAGTGGGTTATATGAATCGGTTGTTGTTGAGAGGAGGCAAGCAACATTTTAAATGGCGCACACCCCACATGCATTTTTGCATGTAAGTGCAACACTATATACGCGAAATTTTCGATTCTGTCTACCTGACTGAATTGAAAAATGAGCCAAATTCTGATAGTATTGGTCAGTACTTTCCAACGCATGTCTAATTTTGAAAATCGATTATGCCATTGAAAAGTTACCAAATTTCTACTTAAGAAAGTGAAAATGTTTGTGGGAGTGTATGTACGTGTGTGAAAGATATCAAACGAAGGATAATTATAGCGAACCAGCGCTATTTTTGACTGAGTAGAGACATAAAAAGTAGAAACTTAAACCAGAAAACAAACATAAAACCCAGTACTAATATAGTTCGTCCGCTATAACTTTTCCCATGCGTCACGATTTATTTTCAAACAAATTAAGTCAAAACATAAAGTGAAACGTACGCCGATGTGTGTAGTATATAGTATACAGTATACAAAATGTATATAGGTACACATCGACGTTCGTTTCACTTTATGTTTTGACTTAATTTGTTTGAAAATGAATCGTGACGCATGGGAAAAGTTATAGCGGACGAATAATATATACCGATTGATATCTGTAAAAACGGTATTTTGAGGAAAAGGGATTTACCACAAATACAAACAGATATCTGATATTAAAGACGTGATATCTCTCATAAAAATAGGAAGCCTAAGATGGGTAGGACACCTAACAAGATCACAACTGAATGACCTTCCTAGACGAATCCTTGTATCACAGCTAGTAGACGGTAGACAGAGAGGTACTTTTTTCAGTTGGTCTCTGTCAAACGCTTTTGTAATATCTACAAAGCTGAGGAAATGGGTTTTTCAACTCTATGGACTTCTTTAGTAGTTATCGTAGTATGAAGGTTGCGTCGGTTGTAGACCTATTGGTCCTGAATCCTTATTGTTCTTCTAATATACCCACGGTATTAATTAACTTCTGTGACAAGATTTTGGTTAACAGTTTTGATGCAGACTGGAGCACCGTTATTCGTCTGTAGTTTTGTGGACCGTTTTTTAGTCGTTTCTTGTTTATTTGCATTGTTATTTTTGTTCTCCAGTCCTCTGATATGGTTAATGATCTAACTTCTTCTTCAAGTGCCATCTTCGTTCCGAAGGTTGGCGATCATCAGGGCTATACGTATTTTCGAAACTGCTGACCGAAACAATTCGTTGTTGCTACAGCTATACCATTCCCGTAGATTCTTTAGCCAGGAGTTTCGTCTTCTTCCTATGGACCTTTTTCCTGCTATCTTCCCCTGCATAATTATTCGAAGCAGTTCATATGTTTCGCCTCTTGTAATGTGTCCCAAGTATTGCAGTTTTCGTTTTTTGATCGTAAATATGACTTCCTTTTCTTTATTCATTCTTCTCAAGACCTCGACGTTTGTGACTCTCTCCGTCCATGATATTCTCAAGATTCTGCGATACATCCACAGTTCAAATGCCTCTAATTTTTTGGTATCAATCTTTTTCAGCGTCCATGACTCCATTCCGTAGAGCACAGAAAGTACGTAACATCTCATCAGGCGAATTTTCATTTCAAGGCTCAAATCTCTTCCACAGAACACTCCCTTCATTTGAGTGAATATGGATCTGGCTTTTTCTATTCATATTTTGATTTCTGCTGAGCTATCGTTGTCTTCATTTATTAAAGTGCCTAAATATTTGTGTTTGCTAACTCGATCAATAATTTCATTGTGTAAATATAAATTTTGGACATTTCGTGTTGATTTCGATATTACCATAAATTTAGTTTTCTTTATGTTCAAAGATAGTCCATATTCTTCGCTGCAGTCGGCTATCTTATTCACCAATGTCTGTAGCTCTTCAAGTGTTTCTGCGGTCAGAACGGTGTCGTCGGCAAATCTCAGATTGTTTAATCTAACACCATTTATTTTAATGGGTCTACCCCAAAATCCCGACAGCCACAATCCCGACGGCCAAAATCCCGACACGCCATAATCCCGACAGGCCAAAATCCCGACAGGCCAGAATCCCGACAGGTTTGATAAGTTTATTTTTAACATATTACATTTATTTCTTGTTTTTTGTTTATGGCCTCTGTTTTTTATTTTTTGTTACTAAACAAAAGTATTTTGTATTAAAAGTATTAAACAAAAATCGGAATTTTTACTTATGCGAGGATTGTTGCATGTCGGGATTCTGGCGTGTCGGGATTCTGGCGTGTGGATTCTGGCGTTTCGGTGTTTTGGCCGTCGGGATTTTGGCTATCGGGATTTTGGCAGTCGGGATTTTGGGCGGCACCGTATTTTAATACCTATGGATTGCTCAGAGAGTGTTATATTCATTGCGTCTTCGGAATAGAGATTAAACAGGGTTGGTGACAGTATACACCCTTGTCTCACACCTCGCTTTATTTCAATTTCTTCAGTGGTATTATTCTCTACTCTCACTACTGCTTTCTGATTGTAGTACATTTTTGCTATTAGTCGGATGTCTTGTTTATGATTAGATGATCATGCCGCACTTTATCAAAGGCCTTGTTATAATCTATGAAACACATGAATACATCTTGATTTATGTCAAAATCTAACTGCTTCTTTCTTATCTTATTAGTTTTTGAAATATCTTTATTAATTTTGTCATTATCTCTGGGCTACCGTACTTTATAAGCTCGTTATTGATACTACCAGTTCCTGCCGATTTTCTGTTTCAATTCGGTTCAATTTTTTCAATCAACTCATATATTTTTATACATATAGCACATATTTATATTTTCGACTTAAATTAATAAAGAATTATTGAGTAAATAAATCCTTTATTTATTTTAGATTCAAAATCAGACTTGACCTCAAAATGCCCAATGCTAACAGAATGTCCTTTAAGAGCTGAAAGCTGTACTGACGATGACGACTGTTCTGTTGATGCTGTCTGCTGCAAGAGTCCCTGCGGAAAAGTTTGCACCAAACAATTGTTTACAGGTAATTTTGGCATTTTAAGTAATAAAATATTTTCTGCTTTTACAGAAAACACCAATTTTGTTGAACTTTTGTTTTAAATCGGTACTTTTTAGTAACGTTGATTAAGTCAATCCTGGCAATGAAACAGTGACCAACGAAACTTTTTCTGTATAATTGATAACACTAAGTAGCACTTCAATAAATAACATATCCTAAATATGCTTCTGCAGATTGTTAAGTTCCATGCAGCTCCCGAGACTTTACTATTAATTGGCCTTTGCTCTACGTAATATTTGATAATAGCTTGAGTATCCTGAGCCAGTCTCACTGATTGTATATTGTAGTTTTCCATTTGCAATTACCAGTATTCCTTATACCGGTATTATAACAATTTTAGCAATTTTTGCCAACAGGCTTTCTTTTGTTTTCTTGCTAGGTTGAGCGCATTTTTTTTCTTTTATATCTTTAAAATTATCCTTTGCAGATTTGACCTACTATGTCATATTTCCTTATCTTTTTATGTCTTTTGTCATTAATCTATGCCTCCTTATTTTTTATTGCCCTTCTCCGGTATACGGGGTGATTCATTAAGAATGTCCAATCTGTGAGTTGTAGATTCTAGACATCAAAATATTAAGATTTAACCCAAATCACTTACATAAAATGTGGCTCGTTACTGAGTTACAGGGTGTTTTATTTAAAAATTTAAAAACTATTTTTACACAGTGCCTTAAAACCATATCCTTGTCATACTTGAAAGAAAATGCAGGTACTGTACGTCCTACTAAATTATGATAAATAAACGTTTCTGGCTATTACCAGAGGCGTATGACAGGAGATGGTGAGTGGTTTACCCTTCCCAAATTCTACGCCACTGGCGGAATTGCTATTTTAGTGCAATATTTCGATTCTCCAATACTTTCTATGTAAATAATATACTCTTCATTCGTAACGTTAAAGTCGTGAGCTTTCGAGATATTTGAACAGCTATTTTGATTAATGTATTGTGCCCCTTCATTTTTAACTCAAAATATCTCGAAAACTAATGATTTTATCGGTACGAATGAAGTGTATATTATTTACATAGAAAGTATTGGAGAATCTAAAAATTTGACAAAAATAGTAATTCCGCCAGTGACGTAAAATGTGGGAAGGGTCAACCATTCAGTTTTCCCTCTCGTACGCCTCTGGTAGTAGCCAGAAAGATTTATTTTACAAACTTTAGTAGGGTGTAGAGTACCTACACTTTATGCCAAGTATGATATGGATATGTTAAATACTTTTAAAGTACTGGATACAAATAGTTAATATGCATATAATAGGGATGTTTATTTTAAAAATTTAAAAATTATTTGTAGCCAGTACTTTAAAAGTATTTAAAATATCCTTATCATACTTGCCAAAAAGTGTAGGTACTGTACACCCTACTAATTTTTGTTAAATAAACGTTTCTGGTTACTACCAGAGGCGTACAGGGGAAAGTGAATAATTGACCCTTCCCAAATTCTACGCCACTCATGGAATTGCTATTTTCGCATAATTTTTACATTCTCCAATACTGTCTATGTAAATAATATTTTCTTCATTTGTAACGATGAAATCATTAGTTGTTGATATATTTGAAGTTAGAAATGAAACATGAATTTCGAAATTCATCTTATTTATTTTTAAATTAACAATATATGTAGTTTGTATTTTCATGTCATCTTTATAGTGTCCCACACTTTCAAAAACCAAAAGTTTACATTTCTGCTATCAAATCTGCCACGGTGCTTATATTAATTTGAATTTTTTTCCCAGGTCCTGTTGCCACTTTTAATGCTGTCATATCTGTTGGATTATCAAAAATTATCGATTTAATTCAGATTTCTGTAGCTTTCTATTGGTCAGGATCTCCTATGAATGAAATAATCAGTAGTAATTGCACAAGAGCTCTGAAATTATTGAATTTTTCCCGAGTGACACTTTGACAGTTTTAATTTCACGAGCCGAAGGCGAGTGAAATTATGTCAAAGTGTCACGAGAGCAAAAATTCTATATTAATTTCAGAGGTCGAGTGCAATTTGTTGCGATTATTTCATGAATAAAACTGTTCAAAACCAAAATTTTATTGTAATTTATTTATGTAAGTACCATTAAACACACAGTTTTTATAAATATTTGACGATTGAAAGTCATCACTTTTATAATTTTTAAAACATTAATTGTCATTAATGTCACTGAATGTATTTTTTCGTAGCAACGAAGGGCATCTGACGTAATATACTTAACGACGGGAGATTATCAAAAATTATCGATTTAATTCAGATTTCTGTAGCTTTCTATTGGTCAGAATCTCCTATGAATGAAATAGTCAATACAATTTACAAAATGCTTTTCTGCAGATAGCATACCTAAAGCACTATGTTTTAACATCGAAAAACAGCGTTCTGCTTCAGATGTTGATATAGGAATGGTAACTAAAATACTTAAAAGTTTAATATTTTCTTCAAATGTGCTTTTTAAACCTTCCCTCTACAATAAAACCGATAGCGAAACAGCCCCAGAGGTAGTACTTAATTCGTCTCGCTAATACAGTACCTACTTCTAATTCAGTTTTAAACCGAGTTTTGCTTAAAAATTAAAATTGTCTCCATGTTTCATTAAGAAATGATTCAGAGAACTGATGCTTATAAGCAGAAAACTTCTCCGACATAAATAAATTAGAAGCAACTAAATGTCCGGAGAAGGTAGACCTTTGAAAGAACTGGTACTTTGAACAATATGAACCTTTAAGTCGTTGTCTAATTCGGCGCTAAAATTGACCAGCTCCTTAAATATGCCTATATTTTATGAATTTTCGTTTTCGTCGTGACCTCTTTAAAGCTAACTCGAAAGCTTCACAACACCTTATAACATTTGTAGTTTTTTTTTCTAACGAAAAACCACCAAAAAAATTTTTTAAGATACTAATCTTCATTGTCAATTAATAAATTAAACTTAAGAAATAATCAAAATATTATCAAAATACCCACGATCGTGATGCACTAAAAGTTTAATTATAAATACAAAAACTTTTTAACAAAAAATTATACATAATAAAAGCGACAAACCAGCACGTAAAGAAACTCAAAATAAATAGACCTGGCTTCATACCCTCGTGCCTGGCACAGAGATTCTAATTTTAGGGTATACTAATAATAGTCCAATAGTATACTATTAGGGTATACTTTAATAGTCCAATATAGCTCTTTCTCTGTCACTTACATAGAATGCTCGTAAAATCTTTCTCTCTTTAATCGTGCCAGTACTGACTTCGGCACGAAGGAGATTCTCCTGTCGAATACTCTCCGCTGTCGGCAGGGATTGTATTACGCCCATAGTTGCCATATTTTATATAATTTATGAAGATCAAAAGAAATACACACAAAAAAATTAACAGGAATTAAAAAGTTTTGAAGATAAAAAATATGTTTCTGCATAGTTAGCAAGGTAGCGCCATGGTTCTATGGCACTACCTCACGGGCCGCCACTGCCCGCCACTGTGACTGATATGCACGTCATCTTCTGGAGTTTCGAAGCTTTCCGACACTAAATTGATTTAAAGACAGATGACTTACCTCAGTAGTAACCCTGGGCACCAGGTGCTCCGGTGGTCGATTCTGATGGCGTATTCATGTTCGGTGACCCCAAAAACCATTGAGTAACAAAATCTGCCCTTCATAATACCGATTTTGACATGTTTATGCCCATTTGGATTCATGCAATTTAAATATAATTTATTGTAGACTTTTTGCCTGATGTCACCCTGAACACAATGCAAAAACCTGCAAGTCGATAGGTGCTGAGTGCTGTATTCAAAAATCGATTTTTTCCGGTGTTTTTTGTTCTAAATGCCCAGGTCTAGTACTGTGACTCACAATAAATAGGTATATTCCCTGTAGTGCTAATACGCCAGTCAATGGGAGCAAGAATATAGTCTAAGAGCTAGTGAACCCTCCGACTAATGGTCGTCCTGTAAGGCTAGAAATTTTTCTAGTGATAATTCATAGCACACCAAGGCTAAAAACCATGACCTGGCAGGCCTCAGCGGTGCACGTGTATCTACCAGGTGAATCGAAAAGTGCAAATTTAGGGGGTAAAATAAACTTTCTCCTGTAAGGTTTAAATTTAATTATGTATTTGAGTAAGTCATTTAGAAGAAATGTGTACAATGACAGGCGATTCTGAAGAGGATAAGACCTTGCCAGGCGAGGGGAAACATTAGTGGTGTTTCCTAAAATTATTCTTTTTGCATCGAACAATTTTTTTTTAGGTTTTTTGATATATTCCAAACAGAAAATGTCTTTAGTGATTTTTCTCTTAAGTTAATAGTTTTTGTTATATAAGCGATTGAAAATTTTGAAAATTGCGAAATCGGCCATTTTTAACCCTAAATCGGATATTTGTCTAAAAATTTCAATGTTACCAAGGTACGTAGATATTCTTTAAACATTGATGAAATCCCGAAGAGTTATTTGCAATAAAATATCGAAAACCCTTTGTTTTTTTAATTGCTAATCAAGCGGGCGCGTCACTGTAGTATAAGTGAGGACGTTTGAGTTTGCATAAATTCATTATCTCGAGAATGGGCAAATTTCAAGAGAAATCCTCAGATAGGTCGATTTTTATTTTTGAATTAGGACTTTTTGGCATATATATAATACTAGTGACGTCATCCATCTGGGCGTGATGACGTAATCGATATTTTTTTTAAATAAGAGTAGGGGTTGTGTAATAGCTCATTTGAAAGGTTATTTAATTCTCTATTCAGTAATATAAACATTAATATAATTTAAAAATGCATACCATTTTTTTTATTAATATAATTATTTTTATATATATTTTATATAATTATATAATATTTATTATTTTTATATAATTATTTTATATATAAATATTTTATTTTTTATTAATATAATTATTTATACAGGGTGTACAAAAAATTTTTTCTTCTATTTGTCAAATTTAATCAAAGTTAATTTAATAAAAAAAAATTTTTTTTACACCCTGTATAAATAATTATATTAATGTTTATATTAGTGAATAGAGAATTAAATAACCTTTCAAATGAGCTATCACACAACCCCTACTCTCATTTAAAAAATCATCGATTACGTCATCACGCTCAGATGGATGACGTCACTAGTATTACATATATGCCAAAAAGTCCTAATTTAAAAATAAAAATCGACCTGTCTCAGGATTTCTCTTGAAATTTGCCCATTCTCGAGATAATGAATTTATGCCAACTCAAACGTCCTCACTTATACCAGAGTGTCGCGCCCGCTTGATTAGCAATTAAAAAACAAAGGCGTTTCCGATATTGTATTAAAAAAACTCTTTGGCATTTCATCAATCAATGTTTAAAGAATATCTACTTACCTTGACAACTTTAAAATTTTTAGATAAATGTCCGATTTAGGGTTAAAAATGGCCGATTTCGCAATTTTCAAAATTTTCAATCGCTTATATAACAAAAGCTATTAACTTAAGAGAAAAATTACTACAGACCTTTTCTGTTTGGAATTATTCAAAAAACCTAAAAAAATTGTTCGATGCAAAAAGAATAATTTTAGGAAAAACCCCTAATTTTTCCCCTCGCCTGGCAAGGTCTTATGCTCTTCAGAATCGCCTGTCATTGTACACATTTCTTCTAAATGACTTACTCAAACACATACTTAAATTTAAACCTTACAGGAGAAAGTTTATTTTACCCCCTAAATATGCACTTTTCGATTCACCTGGTAGATTCACGTGCACCGCTGAGGCCTGCCAGGTCATGGTTTTTAGCCTTGATGTGCTATGAATTATCACTAGAAAAATTTCTAGACTTACAGGACGACCGTTAGTCGGAGGGTTCACTAGCTCTTAGACTAATAGGATATTACATCCGAATTCTATCCTACTGCATGGATTTTAATGAAATTTTGGGCCTAGCCTTTACTTATCTCCTAATTCAAAGTCTACCCTATGCCGATGTGTGCTTTTATCTTGGCTTTTTTGGTTCAAATTACCACAGAGTTCAATAGAGAACCTAATTCTAAGCAAAAACTGTTCTATAATTTTTTTTTGAAAACCCAGTACTTTTTGGGATATTCGTGGTTGAAAATTGGCCATTTTCATTGAAACATAATACCTTTTCGAACGGTTTTTTGCGAACACGTTAAAAGCTCTGCATCTAACTAAAAAACTATATTAAACATTTTTGTAGGTTATAAAAAAACAAAGAGACACTTGCCTTCATAAATCTTCTAGTTATAATACAAAAAATTGTAGGTGAAAATAGTTTGTTTTTTGGTACATTCTCAAATTGTTGTATTCAACTTAAAACAACAGAGAAACGGTCGATTTTAGGTGTGTAATGCTAGGAATGCTATCAAAGGCAGAAGAAGCGTAGGAAGACGTAAAATCTCGTGGCTACGCAATCTCCGTGAATGGTTTGGATGCAGCTCAATTGAACTATTCCGGCGCGTAACCAACAAAATTATAATTCCCAGAATGATTTCCAATCTCCGATAGGAGCGGAACTTTAAGAAGATGAAGAATGCTATCAATACCTTTAGTAGTGCTTGAAAAGACCTTTAAAATGAGCTATATTAAAGGTCCATTACATTAAAACTAAGGAAGATATGCTGCAAACAAATTGATAACTAATGTATTTTAAGAAAAACTGAGAAGTAATTTTAACCTCCATCCACCAAAATGTAAATACATCGTTTTCCTTCCACAATACCTTTTACTATAGTGTTATTTCTATGTACAAAAAGTTAGAAGGGTTTAAAATGAATGGTTTTTAAAAAAATCAAATTATAGAGAGCATTTTTAAATTTTCTTAAAAATCTTCCTTTTTCTCTATGTAACTTGAAAATGATAAGAGATACAGTAATGAAAAATAAAAAGAAATTTTTACCTGAAAAAGTAATTCATTTTTGTGTGATATCTTTTTTCGTATCTCTTATCTTTTTCGAGTTACATGGAGGAAAAAGAAGATTTTTAAGAAAATTTAAAAATGCGCTCTATATTTTGATCTTATTTTTTTCAAAAACCATTTATTTTAATCCAGTCCAACTTTTTGAACATATAAATAACACTATAATAAAAAGTACTGTAGAAGGAAAACGATGTATTTAAATTCTGATGGATGAGGGGTTAAATATACTTCTCATTTCTTCTTAAAATACATTAGTCATCAACTTTTTTGCAGAATATCTCGCTTAGTTTGAATTAATCGACATTTAGTATTGCTCATTGTAAAGGTATTTTCAAGCACTACAAAAGTTATTAGTATCATTATACACCTAATGTCGACAGTTTCTCTGTTATTTCAAGTTGAATTCACCGATATGAGCATGCAGCAAAAAATAAACTCTTCTTACCTACCATATCTTTGTATTTTAACTAGAAGATTTATGAAGGAACGAATCTCTATGTTTTTTTATAACCTACAGAAATATTTTATATAGTTTTTTTGTTAGATGCATAGTTTTTAAGGTGTTCGCAAAAATCCGTCCGAAAAGGTGTCATTTTTCAATGAAAATGGCCAATTTTCAACCACGAATAACTCAAAAAGTATTGAGTTTATAAAATAATTATTATAGAACAGTTTTTGCTTAAAATTAGGTTCTCTAGTCTCTGCCAACGTATTTTTATTCAACCTCATTTGTATGATTTGTTATTTAAAAACAAAAACAAGCGTATCCTTGAAATGCTGCTTCCTTTTTATAAATAACTACATAATAATTTATTTAATACCGTAACACAATAGATTTTTGCCCATCACTTTTTAAAATAATTACACAACAATACTGATTCACTTTAATGATTTACTTACGAACGACCAATTGTTTAGGAGCAATCAACATAAAAGATTAACATATCGACCGAAGACAATGAGCAAAGTTATATGAATATTATTAGTCTTGTGAAATAGGTACAAGAAGTGTAGGTACGCCTAAATACTTAAATATACCTATTAAACTTTCTTCTATCTTTTCGATCTTCGACAGGCATTGAAAGACACCTTTGTGGAGTATGTCTTTCTCAATTTTAAAATTTAAATGGAATTCCAAGGGCGTTTCAAAATATGGGAGTTCCTAAATGAGATGCTACATCACTAAGAAGGAGCGTGCATACAAAATAGAGAATTATGAATATAAATGGTAATGTAGGAATATGACTTGAATTTTAAGAAAGTGCATACCATGACTATTTTTCTCTGAATATATTAAAAGAAATTAAAATGAGTAGGTACAAAGTGACCTGTGTCACTTTACCTGTGTTAGGCCGTGTTCTCATCATAAGCAACAGGCGACTGCAATGCAATTGCAATGAGACAGCAACTGTGGTTGAGTTGCTCTTGTGTTCTTACTGAAATCAACTGTTTTGAAGCGTTTATTGAATACACGAACGCATATTCGTGTATTCAATTATCGTTTGAAGTCTCTTGTGGTCGACGAGGGCCACAATATTCAAAATTCTTGCTGTCTCGTCCGCAATGAATAAGCTCCGCAAATTGATCCTAAGCGAGACACAACCTGCACCGGCGAACTGCGTAGACAGTTTTTCGCATCCTACGATCAGTGCATGCGTTCGCAGGTCTCGCTTGGGAACGTCTGTCATCGGCGTACAGTTTTCTTGGGCCGTGGGACGCGTGACTCACCGCCAGATGTTTATTTTTACTTGTTTTTGTTTGCGAGATGGACGTATCTGAAATGAATATGGATGGTACCTAAGTACAATTTATTATGATGAACAAAAATATTAGGATAGTCAACACCCCGAGTGAAAACTGCGTTGTCTTTGTCATTAAATTCTGATTACTTTTGGTAGACTAAATAAGCGGCAATACGAAATTAATAATCAAAGTTATGCCTTTACAAAAACTCATTATTAGAAAAATAAGGTGAAAAATGATTCATGTTACTTAAAACCGTGATCGATAAAAATATCGTATTACCCTCAAATTCAACTTGTCGGCATATTACATTTTTGTTTATTACCTTTTACATTTCTGTTTATGCTTAAAAATTAAAAACGAAATATGCAGTTAGTGTTATTTTTTATAACCGATCAGTAATTGTAAATGATTGCGATCCTGCAGTAATTGTAAATGATTGTGATCCGAGCAGTAAATTGAGGAATATGAGTTATGACCGAGCAGTAGGGGAGAGATTATTTCAAATATATAGGTATTATGTGCAGAAATAAAATACTCAGTGTGAGATATTTTTTTTTATCCACCCGCTTATGATCAAATTCGATGTTTTCGAAAGTCATACCGCTACGACTACTAGGGACGTGTAAGATATTTTTAAAACGTTACTAGTTACAGGTACGGAAATACCGATTTTAAGTTGCCTACTTAATTCAGTACAAGGATCAGATACATCAGTATTTTGTAATCAATATTTGTACTCAGTACCACTGAGAACCGGTATCAAAAGTAACCGTTACATGTCCGTACTGATTTTGCCCGTCTTTATTCGCCACGTCGATAGCCAACGGTTGGGTTGGGTTGTGTTCAATATGCGGTGCGCTAGAAAAATAAATGCGCGTGTCATCCGACCCACCGGCGCAGGTTGTGTCTCGCTTAGTTTTCAAGTGTCGCTTAGTCTTGTTTTCAAGCCAAGTTTCCCGTCAATACACATTTGAGCGGTTTCTCTGCGTCAATGCACGACAGCAGAAATAAACAGCAATAGCTAGGGTTACCATACGTCCGGATTTCGTCCGGACAGTCCGGATTTAAAAGACATGTCCCGATTGGCGTCCGGATATGAGAAATGTCCGGATTTTTTTCTTTACTAAAAAAAATGGAAAAAGCTGGGCCCAACGGTGGGAAATTTCATTCTGCGCTAAATCAAATGGTTAAGGATCCTACCTGGAAAGAGATGGAAGAGAGCGCTTTAACCATAGTCAGCGTTGTACCGAATTCTGTCAATGTGGATGAATTATTTGATGAGCGCTTGTCACTTCTCCAAGATATAAAAATGCTGAAACATAAATGGATTTTACTACCTAAAGAAGAAACCCCAAACACTTATGACAAATGGCAAGAAATATTTGAAGCATTTTCTAAAAGCAACGTTTCCTTTACGAATATTTTTAAAATAGTAGAATTCATCTTTTGTCTGCTTGGTACTTCGGCTCCTACTGAACGTATCTTTTCGATGATGAATTTTATGTGGACGACTGAAAGAGGAAGATTATCTCTGCCTGTTGAGTTTCTCAATATTAAAGCAAATTCTGTAATGTCATATTCCGAATTCCATGACAAAACAAAAAATGACAAGCCACTTTTGAGAAAAATTATGTCTTCTGAAAAGTATGAAAGAAGAACAGATGAAGAACATCCTATCCATGGGCTCAGTACAGATTAAGCATTTCGCATATATGTACAATATAGAGGTAGCAACACAGTCAAATTCACAGTTTACATTTTCTACAACCCCTTGGACTACCCCTGTCCGGATTTGGCCTTAATAAATTATGGTAACCCTAGCAATAGAACACATTTTTATCAGCCACCGTGAAGATAAAGACGAGAGAGAGGGTCGGTAATGCGGCGTTGCCTAATTGATTTTTGAAATATGAATCGATAATAAATAAGTCTCGTCGATAATCAGAAGCAAAACTCGACGTAGTCACATCACAAAGAATTCTGGAAAGCTCAGAGATGAAAGTACTGAGAAAAATTATAGGAAATACGCTGAGGATCTTAAGAGGAGTGAAAACATTAGAAGAAAATGTAGCAGTATGGAGGAGGCCTGTGTGATCAAAAACAATCAGAATTGGTTATAAAAAGGAATAAAGACAAGAAGAACGACTCGACAAAGAGGACCGAAGTGCGAAAATTACTAGAAGAGCAAAACTGCCCTGGTCAGCATTTTGAAAACTTAATTATATACTTAAGAACCGCAAAATATCTCAATATTTTAGGAACACATACCAATGCATCTTCCCTGTCATGACATATGGATGTCAAACCTGAATCATAACTAACGCGAATATGAACAAACTAGCCACAAAAGAAAGGGCAATAAAAAGGGCAATGCTAGGAAGACTATCCGATAGAAAAAGTAATGACTGGATAAGATCAAAAACTAACATTAAGGATATCACAAGAAAAATTGCGCAATCCAAATGGAGCTTCGCATGCCACACTGCTAGACACAAGATCAATGCTTGAAGGCCACAATATAACATTAAAGACCTTGCAAAGGTAGACGAATAAGAGGAAGACCACAGATGAGATATGTAGATGAGATGGAAGAAGTTGGGAGGGGCCTATATTGAAAAATAAAAAAGAGGAGGCTAAGAAGGAAAAGAAGAATTGCATTAATTAGCATTGTCATTTCCGTCTCATGCGTGTGTTGTTTCTCTTTCTTTTTAAGTGGCCAACATTCAGTTCTGTACAACATACCTCGTCTTATGGCAGCATTTTAGGATTTTCCCTTCAGTTTCATTGGACTCTTTCTGTCCCGCAACACACAACACACCACTTCTTTCCACTTCATTTATCTGCCCTAATTCTACTGTATGCATCATCATCTATTTCCACATTGCTAAAGGTTTGTCTTGTAACGCTCCCTAAAACTTAAAAAAAAATGAATGAAATACCATTAAACAATATTTCAATAAAAATTGTGTATCTGATAATACGTAAGTTTAAAATGATTCATTAATTTACAAATATTTGTGTTTACCAATATTTTATGGTAGTCTTTATGTGGATCAAGGTTTAATCTTTATGGAATTCCCATAGATCAGTTTAAAATAAAATTTTAGTATTAATCATACATGATATTAATACCCTATTTGCATTCTTGAATGGTATTAGCCAACTAAATTCTTTGCAGACGACTAATTGCTTCGCCAATGGATATATCACACGTGGGAAATTGTAAAGGCGGTTTGTTGAATTAAACTATTGATTAAGTATGGGAACGAGGATGGCGATAAAATAACAGCAATAGGATATTCTATAATATGAAAACAATAAAATTTAGAACGAAATAACATAACTATTTTCGAACATTTAGAATATGTTTCCAATAGTATAGTTTAAAAGGGATCCTATTGTGCTATCCCGTGGGCACTTTGTTGCTAAAATGTAAAACCCATATTTTTTGGTTTCTAATATATTTGTAATGCAAAATCACTTGGTCGTCCAAAAATCGTTGCGGGAGGGGACCGGGAGCCTTACAAAAAAAAACTGCAATTTTTTTTCGTCGTTTTTCGGATGTGCAGTATCCGAAAATTCATTCCTCAATTTTGCATACCCATCCGGACATTAGAAATAGTTGTTTTTAATTTATAAAAATACGTCAAACCATTGTTGTATATGGAGCGCCTTCATATAAAATCACTTGCCCTGAAAACCCATATTTTTAAAATCGTTTACATCGCTCTATCTCGAAAAATATTGGGTCTGGCAAAAAATGGCTCTCTATAAACGTTATAGACCAAACATCAGAGAACATGTGAGTGTTTTTGGAATTTTGATTGGATAATTAGTTTAAGAAAAAAATAAATAAATCGAACGGCATGTCACGACGGACAGTGGTGAACGCAGAGATGCGAGGAAGAGCGAGATTCTATGCGAGAGTCAATCCCTAATCGACTCTACTGACCGGGATGTTGTTAGGGTCGTTTTTTCATTGTGATGCCAATTTTAGGGATGATGAATACTGCTAGCGTACTAAATAGATTTTTTTGGCTCATTTTGTTGTCAGATTATTAACACTTTTGAAATATTGTATGTGTTAAGTGATAGTAGTATGTAGTTATATTATCATAATATTAATAATAGGAATTGTTGTATATATTTAAGGTACTGTTGTATACTTATTCCAGATTTAGCCATACGGCTCACACTCCCTCAAAGGGGAAAATTCACTTATCCCAGATACTTACGATATCAAAAGGATTGAGCTCTGGTGGGACTCATTCCGTGTTAACGAGCCCTAGATGACTTAGTACGTCGAGGTATCCCCAAAAATGTTCTTACAGATTCAATTGTTTTATCATTATAAAGCTTATTAAGGACGTCGTAAAATGGTTAAAGTTCAAAAGCTTGGTATGTACATATTCTAAAATGGCATCGGTTTTCCCTGGAATTAATTTCGAAATCAAGAACAAAGGATAGTAATACAAACAATTACATCTACGTACCTATTTCTTAATTACTAGATATACAGAAGGACTAGCACAGCCTAAAAGCCACTTCTTATACAGAGTTATTAGTTATTAATAATCTTGACACAGCTTCGTATGTCAACTTACGGGCTCGTATAGCTTTATTATACTTTTTACCAGATAAAATACCATCAATTGTGGACTGAGCATATAGACCACTGTCCAACCATACGTCAGCAAATCTAGAATCTGTCATAAACTGACCAATTATTTTCAGGAAGTTCTTAACAATGTAGAATCCACCTAGACGAATAACTACATTCCTTGTGTCTTCTGGCTGGGACCATTGGAGCTCTTTGGCTTTATAATAGATCGCTTGGTCAAATGTCAGTACTGTGTATCTGTTATTTAGCTTCTTAGCAATTTCACTGCACTTTCTGATAACAGTCCAAAAGGTATCATATTCTGACGAGACATGGGGTAGAAGAGGTAAGTAGCCATAGGTCGTTACATGTGATTTATCCTCCAAAGTCAGTTTATGAAATCCTGACCACTGTGGGATAACGGTTTCATTCCTAACAGTCCCTCATTCTGCAAATGCACCATGCCATGTTACGACATCGTATGTTATTATTAAGATTCTGGCTCTTTTCTATGATTCTCAGTTTATTTTCTTCTGATTGTACTTTTCTTTTTGATTTCTCAAAATAACTTTTATGAAGGGAATGAAAACCATTAGGTACTGTCAGCTTCTGATTCTATGGCAAAAATTTAAATTGTCCAGGTATATCTTCATTCAATGGTCCTCTCTGGAAGGTAGCAATTTGGGTTCCGTGAAAAGTAGGTGATTTGTCCAAGGTCTCTTCCAAAATGTCAACGTTGTCAGCGGCAAATTGGACAAATCTGCCGGGTACCAATTGTCTCGGTATGGTCACATGATCATTCTCCAAGTAAAGTTGAATTTCTTCTTAGGCGATGCTGTTACGCACTCTAAGAGTATTGATGTATGAAATTGAATGACCGCAGGCGTGCATTGCTTCAATGAGTTTTTTTGATCTTGTTTCGTGATGAACTAAAAGTCCTAGCCCAATATGCTTTGGAGTTTTTATTTTTACCTTTGAGCAGACAAAAATAATGTCTTGGCAAATGCTTAGGGTTTCAGTCTCCTTTTCATTATCGCTTTAATTTCGGACTATAAGGTTAACAAGAGAATACAAGCTTTCAGGAATAGACTTTTTGTAGTCTCTAACATTCATTTTTTTTTAAGTCGGGCTCAGTTGACATCTTGTTTATCTCACTTCGGATAGTTTGGCAGATTTTGACTAGAATGTGTTGCTCCGATGCGCCGAAACTGAAACTGAGAGTGTCAGATTCGTCGTGGTTGTGCACGATTGTCTCAACTGCCTGTTCTTTCGAGAACTTCCTTAAAAATATTGTGAGCTCGTTTTGTCTAGGAGACCTTACTGATTCAACAGCATCCCCAAAATGGTTTTTCATTTTTTTAATTATTTGTTTCTCGCTCATGTCGTCAATGCCACTAATTTCACGATACCTTTTTTGCCAATCGATTTTGTATTGTATCCTTTACCTTTCTCAAAACCCTTTCTCCATTTCCTCCAAGAGTTTCCCAAATGCTTCATTTTCTGTTTTTTTAATATCAGTATTTCCAACAGATTTTTTATTTAGATTGTGTAATTCAGTTGAAACGCAAGCGGCATGATATTTTGTTTCGGAGACAATTAAGTCGTCTCCAGTTCTCGCAAAGAACACAGGGTTGCTTCGTGATATAGCTCTTAATTTTTTTTGTATATTATTAGTCATAACTTGGCATAGTTTTTGTTTCGGTGAGCGCTTCTGATAAAAGATGCACTTTTGTGAATTAAAAGGTGATCGCAAGAGCCGTTTTTGAAAAATATCTTCTCTACGAAACGTCAGTTTAGTATTTTTTGACTTGTACGAGGCAATGTTCTTTGAGCTCATATAGGATTTGTAACAACTTTTGTGCCATTTAAAAAAATCTTGATTTTGTAGATCATCAAATTTTGAGAATATATGCCGCATATATTTATCATCATGACAATTTTTCATACGTTCACTCGTGCATTGAATAAAAGTTTTTTTAGATCTTTCTTGAGAATTAACCAGCCTTCCTCGTTCCAAACAAATAAGACACACATTTTGAATAAAAACGTCTTGTCCGACATCAGATTTTCGGAAAGAAACATGCCTTAATCTGATTTTTTACTCAAGTTAGCTGTCAGAGCTGCTGCTGTTTGTTAAATCCATTTCTAGATGGATACAAAAAATTTTTAACTGTAATACTAATAAGTAGGTACAATATTGTTAACTTACCAATAGGTTTAATTAATCACTTTTAATAATATAATTAACACAGAAGAACTTTATTATGTCTCACTTAAAATCTCAGTGGATTTCGCGCTAAAACTAAAGCTTATAGTAAAGAATTTAAAGAAAGAACAGGATCTCAAGGCAAAAACGACCCTAACAACATCCCGGTCAGTAGAGTCGATTAGGGGTTGACTCCCGCATAGAATCTCGCCCTTCCTCGCATCTCTGCGTTCACCACTGTCCGTCGTGACATGCCGTTCGATTTATTTAATTTTTTCTTAAACTAATTATCCAATCAAAATTCCAAAAACACTTACATGTTCTCTGATGTTTGGTCTATAACGTTTATAGAAAGTAATTTTTTGCTAGACCCAATATTTTTCGAGATAGAGCGATGTAAACGATTTTAAAAATATGGGTTGTCAGGGCAAGTGATTTTATATGAAGGCGCTCCGTATACAACAATGGTTTGACGTATTTTTATAATTTAAAAACAAATATTTCTAATGTCCGGATGGGTATGCAACTTTGAGGAATGAATTTTCGGATATTGCACATCCGAAAAACGACGAAAAAAAAAATTGCAGTTTTTTTTTGTAAGGCCCCCCGCCGGTCCCCTCCCGCAACGATTTTTGGACGACCAAGTGATTTTGCATTACAAATATATTAGAAACCAAAAACTATGGGTTTTACATTTTAGCAACAAAGTGCCCACGAAAATCTTTTCTAGAAGCCTTTTGCCAGTCCATTTACTCTACTACAAGTAT
The DNA here is from genome assembly GCF_917563875.1 of Diabrotica virgifera virgifera. Lineage (NCBI taxonomy): Eukaryota > Metazoa > Arthropoda > Insecta > Coleoptera > Chrysomelidae > Diabrotica > Diabrotica virgifera. The sequence goes on along the minus strand of NC_065448.1, from coordinate 174,338,775 downwards.
TTGCTGGCTGGCTGGCCAGCTGGCTGGACACAGAGAGCTGAGAAAATGTATTTTTTTTTCTATCATTGTGTACTTTAACAATCCGTTTTGTTAACAAAGTTGGTCAGGTAACAGAAAGATTTTTAGGGTTTTTTGATGTTAGCGAGAATAGATCTGCAGACGCTCTATATAGTTTAATTTCAAACATGCTTGAGCCATATGATTACAAAAATAAATAAATTGCTCAATTTTACGATGGTGCAAGTGTAATGGCTGGCTCTTTAAACGGATTACAATCAAAAATTAAAGTAGATGCTCCAAAAGCAATTTTTACACATTGTTGCGCTCATAGATTACATTTAGTATTGCAAGACGGCTCAAAATGTATTACTAATTGTAGGATATTTTTTGTCGCCTACCCGAAGTATATGTGTAGCCTACCCGCATACTGCGGTCACGAGCCGCCACTGATTAGGACCGACTTCAGTTCATATTCATGTTTTTCCGTTTCTCCCGACCAGAAAACCCGAGAGTTTTCCATCTGCAGGCTATTTGAGCCTGTCCACCTCTTTTTATGAAGCTGTTTCATCCATCTTATATTTCTGTAGCTATTTACCAACATTTCTGGGCTGTATCAGCTTAATACATACATTTCAAGTACCTAATAGAATATCCTTTTTCTGTGCTTAGGTCTGATCCGTGTTTCCTTCCTATTTCCGTCCTAGTGGAACCAATGCAACTAGCATTTTCGTCAGGATTTGTTTCCTTAGTCAGTGTTTGGTCCACGGGAAGTATTTTATTTCCCCTCTACCTGCCCGCTATGCCAGTGGGGGAACTGACAAACCCATCACGGACTTTGTTCTATTAGCAATTTTTAAACCTTTTATAATAACGTAACCAAGAAATTAACTACAAATGTTTATTTTTTTACAACTTTCATATGATGTCCTTTTAACCTGATTAAAGTAAAATAATAAAGAATCTACAACTTTTAATGAAAACAGTTTGTCACACACACTTTTTATAAATCTAGAGAATAACTTATTTAATTAGAAAATTCCTCACAGTAACATATGTTTTATACCAAGAAGATTATAAAACGAGGCTATAAATAACCATTGAGTGATTACTATATATTAAATTAAAGAGAAATTATTGACTCATATATTAGATGTCTAAACATAAAAAAAACAATACTTAAGTGTACATCAATAATGTTTTAGTTGGTAATTATCTGTCGTAAGTTTGGTTCATGGCGAAAAAGCGAATTTGGAATTGAATATTATTTACCCAAGGACGAAAAATTGCAAAAATATATAAATACAGACCGAATATAAATTATATTATAATATATTCGGTCTGTACTTATATATTTCTTTATTTTACACTTTAGTAATTTATATAATACGTCAAATTGAACACATTATGCGTCAAGTTTTTTTTATTAACGAAGGGAATGAGGTTGATGACACTTTTTACAGCAGTTTCTCATACCATTGACGTATACAGGGTGTAACAAAAATAAAGGTCATAAATTTAATCACATATTCTGGGACCAAAAATAGTTCGGTTGAACCTAACTTTCCTTAGTACAAATGTGCACATAAAACAAGTTACAGCCCTTTGAAGTTACAAAATGAAAATCGATTTTTTTCAATATATCGAAAACTATTATAGATTTTTTATTTAGAACAGACATTTGGCATTCTTATGGCAGGAACCATCTTAAAAATAAATTATGTATAGTGAAATTTGTGCACCTCATAAAAATTTTATGGGGTTTTGTTCCCTTAAATCTCCCAAACTTTTGTGTACGATCCAATTAAATTATTATTGTAGTACCAATTAGTTAAACACAATGTTTTTAAAACTTTTTTGGCTCTTAATATTTTTTCGATAAGCCATTTTTTATCGGGATGCGGCTTCTTTTTTAATATTTTTACATAAAAATTTTATGAGGGTTTTGTTCCTTTAAACCTCCCAAATGTTTGTGTACGTTCCAATTAAACTGTTATTGTGGCACCATCAGTTAAAGACATTGTTTTTAAAACTTTTTTGCCTCTTCGTATCTTTGCGATAAGGCGCCTATTATCGAGATGTTGCTTCTTTTTTAATATATGGTTCAAAGTATACCCAAAAAATGTAAGTTATAAATAAACTTTCCGGCCGAAAATATTCAAAATATCTCGATAAATACTAGCTTATCGAAAAAGTGCTAAGAGGCAAAAAGTTTTAAAACATTGTGTTTAACTAATGGTACCACAATAATAATTTATTTAGAACGTACACAAAAGTTTGGGAGGATTTAAGGGAACAAAACCCCATAAAATTTTTATGGGTTGCACAAATTTCACTATAATTTATTTTTAAGATGGTTCCTACCATAAGAATGCCAAATGTATATTTTCAATAAAACGTCTATAATAGTTTTCGATATATTGAAAAAAAATCGATTTTCATTTTATAACTTCAAAGGGCTATAAATTTTGTTGTGTGCACATTTGTACTAAGGTAAGTTAAATTCAATCTAACTATTTTTGGTCCCAGAATATGTGATTTAATTTATGACCTGTATTTTTGTTACACCCTGTATGTTGACGATGTACGCATATCGTACAAATAATTCAGTTCTGGCAGAACCTCACCAAAACTATTAGGTAACCAAAACATACTGAGAATTTGAAAATAACTATAACATAGCGAGCAAAAGATCCAGAGGAAGATCTCCAATACAGTATGGTCGGACCAAATAAAGTATTCTCCGAACTACTTATTCTCCGAAGCAAAACAACACGCATAGGAGAGAAATAATTGGACAGAAATAGTCAAACAAATTATATGACGCCACTACATCCTTCTTCTTCTTCTTTTCGTGCCTATTCGTCTCGAATATTGGGGATCATTCTGGCTATAATTATTTTATTAACTGATTCTTTTAAATAGATTAGTTGTTGTTGTGGAGAACCATTTCCTCAGGTTCTTTAACCACGATATTCTTCTTCTCCCAATTCCGCGCTTTCCGAATACTTTGCCTTGAAGTATTACCTTCAGTAATCTGTATTTAGTGCCGTTTCTCATTATTTGTCCGAGATATTCTAACTCTCTCCTTTTAATGGTATACATCACCTCTCTTTCTTTCTCCATTCTTCGTAATACGGTCTCGTTTTTTATCTTGTCCGTCCATGATATCCTTAGGATTCGCCTGTATAGCCACATCTCGAAGGCTTCAAGTTCTTTCTCCATCGCTTCAGTGAGTGTCCAGGATTCAACTCCGTAGTATAATATTGAGAAGATATAACATCGTAGGAGCCTTACTGTAATCTTCAGATTAAGGTTGTGGCTTTTAAAGAGTTTGGCAATGTTATTGAATGCACTCTTAGCCTTCTCTATTCTATATTTTATTTCTTGTGAGTGATCCCATTGTTCGTTTACTATTGTTCCAAGATAGATAGGTATACTGTTTTACTCGGTCCACTGGTGTATTCTTGATAAGCAGTTGGGCGACTCTTATTTTATTTTTGCTGATGGCCATAAATTTAGCTTTTGATATATTTACTTGTAGTCCAAATCTTTCCCTTACTTCATTTACTTTGTTTATTAGTTGCTGTAAACTGTAAACTGTTCAAACTGTCTGAAAAAATAATGGTGTCGTCTGCATAGTGGATGTTGTTTAGGCGTTCTCCATTTAGGAGTGTTCTATGTTCGCAATTTTCCAAGGCTTCACTAAATATTTCCTCTGAATAAACGTTAAATAATATAGGTGAAAGTATACATCCTTGTCTAACGCCTCATAGAATCTGGACCGCGTCCGTTGGTTCATCTCCAAGATTTGCTCTTATTATAGCTGATTGGTTCCAGTATAAATTTTGTTTTATACGCCGGTCTTTATTATCCGTTTGGGCTTTTGTTAGAACATGCATCATTTTTCGGTGTTGAACTGTATCAAATGCTTTTTGGTAGTCCGCAAAGCAGGTGTTAATATCGCAAGTCATATTTCTGCATCTTTGAAATCATATCTGTAGACTAAACAGTGTATCTCTTGTACCAGTCAGAAATTTACGAAGTCACAAAAAAGTATTTATAGCTTGTTCTATTCTGCTCTTTATTTCATTTTCAAGGTCCCAACCCTCGTTCAGCAGACAACCCAAGTATTTAAATTATTTAATAGTTATTTATGATATAAGTGTTAAAAGTACACGTTTAAGGCACGCATGTGAAAGTTTGCAGAATGAGCGATAGCGAGTTCTGCAATTCACATGAGTGCCTTAAAAATGTACTTTTTAACACGCATATCATACAATATTTTTTCTACAAACGTAATTACAGGACAATATCTACAAAAACTTTTACTTGAACTTGACTGACATTCCATTTTGATATTTTTTTGCCATTACATCAAAATTGGCTATACGGTCAATACGAATTGCAGTGCCATAAAAATTTTAAAGCACTAGTGCCTTAAAGTAGCATTTTTAACGCTCGTATGGAGTGCTAAAAATTGCATTTTTAACACGGTTTTAGAAAAAAGTATTTAAATTGCCTGTGGTATTTTTAATTGTGGCTAATCCCATATAAACATAACATTTAACTTAAATATGCAACAAGTCAATACTTTTAGAACCAAGAATAATTAAATTACCTATATTTACAGAGACAATAGCGACAAATTGAAATACACCAAACGACGTCGGATGTGAATATATGCCCCCTCCTACAAGTCGTATACCGTCGTAATAAAAGCAAAGTCCCCCTCCCCGTTCTCTACGACATAATTTTATGGATGTTCCTTTTTATAATTATAATTATTTTAGGTACCTCAGCAGCTCGTTTAATTTTTGTATTCTTTAAAGAATAATACCATAGCCATATTCTCCAAATACTTACAACCGATTGTCAATGAAATTTCGCCATATTTATGTTATTTAAAAATAATAATTTTGCATTGTTGTGATAGTATTATAATAATTATTTTATTTACTTTTCAGGCTGTCAGACACTCAGAATGGCTGCGTCCAGAAGAGCTAAGTCTTTAGGCGTAGAAACCAAATCAATACGTATGCCCAGATGTAACAAGATTGGAGGGTTTGAGCCTATTCAATGTGATAATGAAATAGTCAGTTCCTGTTGGTGCGTAGACGAAGCTGGATTTGAACTGGCTGGAACCAGAGCTCCTGCTGCGGGTTTGGTGAATTGCACTGGTCAGTATTTTTTAATATTTAAAATCTTATTTTAATATAAAAATGTATACCATTTTTATTTAGTTGCAATGCGAAGGCAAAACAATCTTACTTTTCAATTAGAATACGGAATCCAGCTCTCTGAATCGCGATTTTCGATTCCTATTGGAATCTCATCGGAGAGAGCGCAGGCTTGTTCTCCAAATCCTAACTGACCAGCACCGAGAGCTTTTCCCACACATTGCAACTGAAACAAATAGGGTAGGTGACTAGCGTCATCTGGCAAATGAAAGATAAAGTTTTTCAATCCTAATGGCAACATTAATAATATTAAATATTAAAAATATTACTAAAAGATTTTTAAATTGACGGGGATGTGAATTGCATAGTGTAGAATTCCTTCCCTTTGTCTTCACTGCAGCATCCATTTGGCTTGCAAATTGTAGAAGCCTTGGAGGTGTCACCAGGAAAGTGTACCAATAAGTTTTTCAATTTAAAAATTTTTTAGTAATATTTTTAATATTTTCAATATTATTAATGTTGCCATTAAGATTGAAAAACTTCATCTTTCATTTGCCAGATGACGCTAGTCACCTACCCTATTTGTTTCAGTTGCAATGTGTGGGAAAAGCTCTCGGTGCTGGTCAGTTAGGATTTGGAGAACAAGCCTGCGCTCTCTCCGATAAGATTCCAATAAGAATTGAAAATCGCGATTCAGAGAGCTGGATTGCACTCCGTATTCTAATTGAAAAGTACGATTCTTTTGCCTTCGTATTGCAACTGAATAAAAATGGTATACATTTGTATTTTATAGTCGTATTACTCCGTAGAGTAACTAGGTGCATTTTCCGTTGGAACTTTACCAAGCTGCAGACGGGGATGTGAATTGTATAGTGTAGAATTCCTTCCCTTTGTCTTCACTGCAGCATCCATTTGGCTTGCAAATTGTAGAAGCCTTGGAGGTGTCATCAGGAAAGTGTACCAATAAGTTTTTCAATTTAAAAATCTTTTAGTAATATTTTTAATATTTTCAATATTATTAATGTTGCCATTAGAATTGAAAAACTTCATCTTTTCTTATTTTAATGTTTCATATTTATGGTAACAGTAATATGAATTTTATAGTCATATTTTAAAATAAAATTTCCTTAAAAATTCTTGTGATTATGTGGTGTCGATATTATTTTGGGAATGATGGGATGTCCCATTACAGCAGGACACCACACCCATACAGATTAATATACTAAAAGTACTCAATGCCAACGTACCCGTCATACCAGATTGCAGCAGCATGAGTTCTGCATGCAGTCAACAGTCTAAGTTCCTTTGAGATATAATACAACCATTGTTACACAATGCAAATACTTTTATAAAGAACACACGATATTTTTTTAAAAACTAGCAGAAATAGCTTACAATCAACTTGCTTGTTTTGGTTTTATATCACCAAACTATTCAATAGTGTCCCTCTGAAAAAAATATTATAAATAATAAGAACCAAACTGGAGAAGGACGATACATTAACAACTAAAACAAAATTAAATGTATCAGCTACAATGGAGCAATGTAGCAAAATTGGGACCATACCCTAGAAATCAAATGTAGGATTAGCCTAATAAAATAAAAAAAAGTCAAAATGTAAATTCGTACAGGTTAAAACAAATTTTTTATCAAAGTTTAGGTGGGTACAAAAGATATTTTCAAGAAAGTATCCAAATCATACAAGGGGATCATTGCTTAAATAATTAAAAAGGAGTTACTTTTGCAAAAAATTTTTAACTGCTGAGGCCATTCAGTTACTAATGAATGTCAATAGGATTATTTTCTGTAAAGTTGAAGGGTAAATATTTCACATAAGACTTACTAAATTAAATTTGACCCCCTATTTATTTAAATAATTGAATATAAAACTTTAAAAACAAATTTGCAAAACATTATTTTTAGCGTTTTAAATCAACACTCTAAAATATATTTTTTTGCAGACAAAGTTGCGCTATGTTACCAGTATTAATCAAAAAGAAATTGGTCGAAAAATATTTAATATTTTTTGAGATATTGAATTTTGTTTATTAAATGTTACTATATTTTCAATTGCAAAAACGCGGTTGTTGCCAAAGAAATATTTACCTGAATAAGATCTCATTATTTTGATTTTTATCTATATATTCGATAAATGCATTGCTAAATTAAAATTTCAACAAAACTCCCCCCTAAAATGGCATTTGAAAATTATTCAAATTTGTTTATAACTTGTTTTTTAATAACGTCGCGGGGATTAAGCATTTTGAAATGCCGTTTTGATAATTGGGTTCCTGGGAATTTTTTACTAATTAACAAAATTTTTGTGTCGCTTTTTCTTCTTCTTTTTTTTTTCTTGGAGTTATATTACTACGGGCTATATTACTTTTAGGGTTAAATTTCATTAAGAATGTCGAATCTGTGAATTGTATATTCTAGACCTAAAAATATTAAGATTTAACTAAAATCTCTTAAATAAAATGTGGCTACTTACTGGGTTACAGGGTGTTTTATTTAAAAATTTAAACATTATTGTTACCAGTACTTTAAAACTATTTGACGTATCCTTATCATACTTGGCAGAAAGTGTGGTTATTATACACCCTACTAAATTGTGATTAATAATCGTTTCTAGCTAGTGCCAGAGGCGTACGACAGGGGATAGTGAATGATTAACCCTTCCCAAATTCTACGCCACTGAGTGAATTACTATTTTAGTGAAATTTTTCGATTCTCCAATACTTTGTATGTAAATAACTTTATTGGTATCGATAACGTCATCAGTTTACGAGATATTGGAAGTTTTAAATGAATGAATGAATGAATCAAAATAACTATGCCGTTTCATTTTTAACGTCCAATATCTCGTAAACTAATGACTTAATCGTTACCAGTAAAAAGTATATTATTTACATAGAAAGTATGAGAGAATAAAAAAATTTCGCTAAAATAGTAATTCCCGCAGTGGCGTAGAATTTGGGAAGGGTTAACCATTAACTATCCCCTGTCGTACGCCTCTGGTAGTAGCTAGAAACTTTTATTTATCACAATTTAGTAGACTGTAGACTACCCACACTTTCTGCCAAGTATGATAAGGATACGTCAAATAGTTTGAAAGTACTTGGTAAAAATAATTTTTAAATTTTTAAATAAAACACCCTGTAACTCAGTAAGTAGCCACATTTAATTTAAGTGATTTTAGACCAATCTTAATATTTTTAGGTCTAGAATCTACAACTTGGAGATTCAACATTCTTAATGAAACTTAACCCTAAAAGCGCCCGTAGTAATATAACTCCAAGAAAAAAAAGAAGAGGAAAAAAGACAAAAAAATTGTTAATTAGTGAAAAATTCCCAGGAACCCAATTATCGAAACGGAATTTCAAAATATTTAATTCCCGCGACGTTATTAAAAAAAAAACAAATTATAAACAAATTTGAATAATTTTCAAATGCCATTTTAGGGGGAAGTTAAATTGAAATTTGAATATATCAATACATTTATCGAAAATATACATAAAAATAAAAATAATAAGATTTAATACAGGTGAATATTTTTTTGGCAACAACCGCGTTTTTCCAATTGAAAATAGAGTAACATTTAATAAACAAATTCAATATCTCAAAAAATATTAAATATTTTTGGACCAATTTTTTTTGTTAATACTGATATCATAGCGCAACTTCTCCTGTAAAATAATATATTTTATAGTTCTTATTTATAACGCTAAAAATAATTATTTGCAAATTTGTTTTTAAACATTTATGTATAATTATTTAAATAAATAGGGGGTTAAATTTAATTTAGTAAGTCTTATATGAAAGATTTATCCTTCAACTTTGCACAAAACAATCCTATAGACCTTCATTAGTAATTGAATGACCTCAGCAGTTAAAAAAGTAATTTTTTTGCAAAACTGACCCCTTTTTAATTATTTAAACAATGATCCCCTTTTATGATTTAAATACTTTCTTGAACATATCTTTTGTACCCATCTAAACTTTGATATAAAATTTGTTTCAACCTGTAAGAATTTACATTTTGATTTACATGTAGTGTAATTTTATTTGACTATACTAGATAGATAAAGCAAGATCTGAATTTCAAAAAAATGGCTAAGCTATTCAAATGTTATGATATAACAATACATATAAAAGTCGGATTACTACGATGTTGTATATTTCCTATACTGTTGTACGGAGTTGAGTCGTGGACTATCTGTAAGTATTTTCTACCCGCAGATGGCCAGTTCTGTCCGCGCGTAAATACCAAGAGCCTCTTGTACGCCTGATTGCCCTATAAAAAATTTTTCTTATTTTCTTTGTTACGCATTTGACAAATCCTGTTTCATTCTCTAATGTATGAACATTCTTTCTGCTATGTTATTATTGTAGTACGATATAAATGGCGTTAAATCAAATACATTTAAAATACTACATAGTTATTTATAAAGTTAATTCTAAAACAGTTGCCGTAAACAAATAAATATTTCCAAGTATAATACTCGCATATATCACAGCTACTCGCCTTTACAAAACGAATTAAACCATTTCCAATTATTATTGAACCATTTTTTGAAACTACCTCTATAGTTGTAACAAACTTTTCGTGCTATTTTTACTATTAGTAAAATATTGTTTTTTGTTTTTTTTTTCTACAAAAACGTTTTGTAGACGTATTTTACATGCTCGGTGACCCTGTTTGCAAAATAAGCACCTCGAAACGCCGTATGCAACTTTTTTTTTCATCACTAGGTGGGACGCCGGGAAGGCGTAGGAACAGACGCCGGAGGTAACCATATCCGACAGTGGTGGGTTCCTAAGGTAAAACCTCTTCAGAGTCACGTCGACTAGTTTGGCTCTAAGTCGGACCTCCCTGCACTAAATATCTCCGATGTGGTCGGGACCAGCTAAACACCACCCATCTCATACCTGAGCATCGGGGTGGAACCATGAAGCCTCACAATACCGACAATTGTCCGATTCAGCCTATTTGAATATGTGCAGTAGCTACGAAAGCTCCCGTGTCCTGTGAGTACCTGCATCAGATAGTAGTATAAGTGCATGTGTCCGCAATCCAGCCAGATCCGCAGATTCGGTATCAGTGACTTCGTCCACTGTGCTACATCCTCCGTTGCATATCACTCATCCTGCCACATCCCAATGAGTGTGACCCTCTCCTTACTTCTAACGTTCCCCCTTGTACTTCCCAATTTCTCCGCTGAAACATCCACCTCTCTTTCTCCCTATGTCCGTCACAGTCACACACACCAACACATGTAAGGGGACACAACCGGTGGCGGTGATCACCACAGACCAGCAGCAGACACAATCGTGTAAGCAATTAAGCGCTTGTTTCCTCGAAGGCGGTGCCGACAAACTGCGACCATAACACTGCGATGAATGACGTCATAAAAAACTGTACCATGCAAAATAATAGCGGTGGTTTCCAAGGATGCGTTGGAAGCCACCGCTTGCTGAGTTTGCACATTCCATTGCCGCAGTGAAGAACCTTGAATTTTTCACCGTAATCTGACGTAATTCAGTGTTACGGTCGCAGTTTGTCGGTGCCGCTTTCGAGAAAACTAGCGCTTTACTCTTACTACCGGTAGCAGACAGTTACCAGTGTCCTCACGTACCAAAAGCCTCTTGTACGCCTGATTGCCCTATAAAATTTTTTCTTATTATCTTAGTTACGCATTGGACAAATCCTGCTCCATTCTCTCATGTATGAACATTCTCTCTGATATGTTATTATTGTGGTATGACTTAAATAGCGTTAAATAAAATACATTTCAAATACTACATATATATATATATATATATATCTATATATATATATATATATATATATATATATATATATATATATATATATATATATATAATCGGTTCATAACGTTCTACGACGTCTTCCGATTCCCAATCGCCATTGCTCTCGATCGTAGCACATGTCTTCGTTCAAGCCTCTTTCTCTGATTTCCCTATGGATTCCTTCTATCCAGCTTTTCCTAGGTCTTCCTCTTTTCCGCCGTCCTTTTGGTGCCCATCGTAGCACTTGCTTGGGTAATCTGTCTTCTTCCATACGTTGAACGTGGCCAAACCATCTTAGTTGCTTTGTTTTTACATCGTCCATTATTGTATGCTTTACATCCATTATCTCCAATATTCTTGTATTTCTGATTTTTTGTATTCTTGATATACCAGCAGATCTTCTCCAAAAGTCCATTTCAGTTGTTCTGAGCATAGTTTCGGATTTTTCTTTAAGTGGCCAAACTTCGCTGCTGTATGTTATAATGCTCTTAACAATGCTGTTATAGATGTTACGTTTATTTTCTTTGGAGATACTTTGGTCCCATAGGATTTTGTTCAATAATGCGATAGCTTTCCTTCCTTGTGTGTACCTTTCTTGGATATTCTTGTCCAATGTTCCATCTTGTATTCCTGACAGTGATTAATAGTTATTTCATTTTCCAACGCTAGATCCTGCTGTATACCTCCAACGCACATATTCCGTTTTCTTGGTATTCACTTCTAAACCCCAGTTCCGGTACTCTTCTATGATTTTTCGGGTCATATATTCAATATCGTGATAATCCTGGGCCATAAGAATCTGATCATCTGCAAAACATAGAGTGTATAGCATGTTATCATCATTTAGCGGTATACCCATATTCTTACATTTCCTTTTCCAGGATTTCAAAACTTGCTCTAAATATATTTTAAATAGTGTCGGCGATAGACAGCAGCCCTGTTTAAGACCCTTATTCACTTCAAATCCTGACGAGTACGCCTGATTGCCCTATAAAATTTTTTCTTATTATCTTAGTTACGCATTGGACAATTCCTGCTCCATTCTCTCATGTATGAACATTCTCTCTGATATGTTATTATTATGGTATGACTTAAATAGCGTTAAATAAAATACATTTCAAATACTACACAGTTATTTATAAAGTTAATTCTAGAACAGTTGCCGTAAACAAATAAATATTTCCAAGTATGATACTCGTATATGTCACGGCTACTCGCCTTCACAAGACGAACTAGACCATTTCCAATTATTATTGAACCATTTTCTGAAACTACCATACCTCGATAGTTACAAACTTTTCGTGCAAGCAGACTATTTTTTTAAAACATCGTTGTGTAGATAAGACGGATTTTACGTGACCAGTGACCCTGTTTGCAACATTAGCACCTCGAAATTCCGTATGCAACTGGGTCACATTTCAGTCGCACGCTATTCATTTATATATTATTTAATTGTGATAGTGAAATTATATGTCTATAAATTTGGTCGCAGCTTTCTTCTGACTACATTTTTGTCCACTTATAAAGAAGTCGTTGAATTGTAGCAGTTAAAGATGTTTATATACGACAATTTACAGTAAATTATAGTTTTAAGATCCGACAAAAGCTCCTCGCATAGAAGACATGTATTTATACGAAATATAAAATACAATCTTCATGAGAAATTTGCTTTGATTATTGTATTTGATATTATTGTATGATCTGTTTATTGTGAAGTTTCTATAATTATATTTCATAATATATCCAATCTTGAGTTAACCAGGAGGAAGACATGTTTTGAGTATTTCTCTTGGTGTAAAGAACGTTCACAAATATAGTGCTTTCATGACCGACTAGTTTAAGGTAAATTGAAAGATTTGGACTTGGTAAACTACCTTAAAATAGTCTTGAAACAACCAGTTGAAAAAGAGTATTTGAGTGAACAAGTTTTTAGAAGTTGTGATATAGCGAAACACGGATACAATGTGGCCGTGAAATTACAGAGGATGACACAGAAGAAGATGCTGTTGAAACCTCCGTTGAAAATTGTTATTTAGAAAGGGCTTTTACCATCAATAATGAGAAAGACAAGAAACAACCCATTTGTTATTTAATGCGAAATAAATAGATTAGATTCAATTATTTCAATTTGATATTCATATGAGTAAAACTGCAGCTATAGAAGAAACTGCCGCTCTGATTCATAATTTCAACCGTCTGTGTGAGTGTTTACGATGTAAAGGATTTAGGTTTAAAAAAAATTATAGCGATTTTGTAACATCATTATCATCAATGGTGCTACAGCCGTATGAAAAAGCCTTGACCTTCCCAAGTCTATTACGCCAATCAATCCTATCAATTGCTAACCGTTGACAGTTTGCTGCGCCTATTTTTCTCCCATCCTCATCTACACCATTCTTCCATCTGAAATTTGGCCTACCCCTATTTCTACTTCCCACTGGTTGTGACATAGGGATTCTTCTAGGAGAGTTGTTCTGCTGTGATCTTGCTAGATGTCCTGCCAATCTTAGTCTTCCTATTCTTATAAGAGATACTACGTCTTTACCACCAAATGCATATATATGTGGTGTACCTCGTAGTTGTACCTTCTCCTCTAAATACCATTTTCACAGATGTCACCGAATATTCCTCTCAGTATCCTTCGTTCAAATATAAGCAGAAGGTTTTCATCTGCCTTGGAGATGGTCTATGTCTCCGATCCATATGTCAACAATGGTTGTATAAGGGTTTTGTATATGGTTATTTTTGTTTTTTGGCTTAATTTTCTACTTCTCATATATCTACTCAGTCCTAAATAGCATTTGTTTGCTAGGACTATCCTTCGCTTAATTTCTTCCGTAATGACGTTTCCTTGGTGATCAGGGAGCCTACTTATGTGAATTTGTCATCCATGTGTACCACTTTAAAGGTAGAGTTATCAACCGCGAATTGGTGACCGACGTTTCTGGCTCTATTGTTGGGTGTTGATGCCATCATATTAGTTTTCTCATCGTTTACTTACAGGCCCATATTTTTTGAGGCATTTGAGAAGGTGGTATACATTTCTTCTAGCTTGCGTGTTGTGCGGGCAACTAGGTCTACATCACATGCATATTCCAAAATTTGGGATGATTTATTAAAAATATTTCCTCTGTTGTCTATTCAGGCAGCTCTAACCGCCTTTTCCAGAGCTATGTTGAAAAGGAGACACGCCAGCGCATCTCCCTGTCGCAGCCCAACATGCATTTCAAACGCCTGTGATTGTTCACCCTGTATTTCGACTTTGCAAACGACTTTACGCATTGTAGCCTTAACCAATCTTATCGGTTTATCAGGGATGTGGAATTCATCCATGGCTTCATACAATTTATTTCTTAGGACACTATTATAGGCCGATTTAAAATCTACGAAAAGATGGTATGTGTCGATATTGAATTTATTAGTTTTTTCCAGTATTTGCCTTAGCACAAAGTACTGGTCTGTTGTTGATCGACCAGGGCTAAAACCACTTTGATATTCGCCAAGAACCTCCTCTGAATGTGCACTTAGGCGACCATATAAGATACTCGAAAATATTTTGTAAGCTGTATTAATATAAGGAGGGTTATTCCTCTATAGTTTCTACATTCCAATATTGATCACCCTTTTTGTGTAATGGGCAAACGATTCCATTACATCACTCTTCCGGGATTTGTTCCTCATTCCAGGCTCTGAGTATTATTTTATATATTTGATTAGTCAGAATAGCCCCTCCACATTTAATTCCGCGGGTATACCATCACTTCCTGGAGATTTATTATTTTTTAGATATTTTATTGCATCCCGTACTTCTTGAATTGATGGAGGCTCTAATGGTGTATTGTTGCTTGCTCCTGGGGGTGGTTGATTTGGATCTTCTACTTCGATAGTAAGTAGTTCTTTATAGTTTTAAACCCACCTTTTCAATACTTCTTCTTTTGTAACATACGAGTGAGAGAATGTCTTGCTACTGAACTTTCTACACTTGACGTGTCCATTGGGCGAGTGAGCGACTTTTCCTCTACGACCTTCACACTGAACCAAAAAATTACGTAAATATAATGAAAAAAACATTGATTCAAAAACGGGGAGCATTAATTTTCGTCCAAAGATCAGTATCATTGGTCCAATGTAAGTAGATACATTAACTAATGCTCAAAAACATTAATTTTTATGAACTAGTACGTTCATTCAATGTACTTTCTAGTTAAGAATCAATTTATCAGTACATTAAATCAATGTATCGGTACATTGAATCAATGGATCAGTACATTGAATCAATGAATCGGTACATTGAATCAATGTATCGGTACATTAATTCTTAACTCGAAAGTACATTGAATGAACGTACTAATTCATAAAAATTAATGTTTTTGAGCATTAGTTAATGTATCTACTTACATTGGACCAACGATACTGATCATTGGACGAAAATTAATGCTCCCCGTTTTTGAATCAATGTTTTTTTCATTATATTTACGTACTTTTTTGGTTCAGTGAATGTCATCTTCGTGTATATTTGTATATAACATACAAATAGTTAATAAGTAAACAAAATGACGACTTAATATCTACATAAATATTACAAATATAGGTTGAAGCAACGATTTTTTGCCGATTCTCAAACTAATGTTAAGTAATATCTATAAGTTTAAAGAAAAAAAAAATCATATATTTTTAATTAACACAAACAACTTTTTATAATGTAATTTGGAAAAAACTGAATAACTAAATATAGCAGAAATTGATTCTTCTTATAAAATATATAAAAATATGTTTATATTGTATAAAAAATGTATACCTGATATCGTGAAAATAAATACATCTACAATAACATCTCCATAAATACAACATCTCTCTGGGATTAATTATCACCACCCATACAAAAAACAAATGGTTGAATGGCATTTTTCTTTGATTTCAAAAATCTAATATGATCTTCGACTTCGTGCTGGGTCTTCCCGATGTAAGAATAATTACTGGAAATCTCTGATGGTAATTTTATTAGTTCGTACAAAATATCGATGTAGAACCCAAAGAATAACTGCATCTTAGCCATCTACAATTTATATTAATAATTATTATAAAAAAATAAATCTAAATAGTGGACATAGTTGTATTTTTGGGTATCACTTTTTTTATAGAAATATTTTAATTTATCCTGAAAAAATTTCTAGATGTTAAGATGTTTATTTTTACTTTGATAGATACTACCGACTGCAAGAGTTAATAATATTTTTCAATTATTTACGGTTTAATCACCTAAAGATTTAATTTACTAATCTTTTATAAGATTATACCATTTAGAAATATTTTCGAATTGTTCATATTTTCTTTTACCTATGTTTCGAATTAACTTTTAAAAAATTTACAGAGAACAAAAATTAATTAATATTAAATATACAGGATTGAATAATGAAATAGGTCATACATTCCGTAATGTCTTCATGGGTAATCTTTTCAAATAAAAATGTATTTGTTTTATTCTTGATATGACTTTCACACCGAAGAAAGGAGATAATTCTTTCGAAATTATTGCTGGCCCATTCATCAATAAGTCCATTTCCATTTCCAAATGCCACTCCAAAGTCCATATCAATCTGCAAAAGTGGAAATAGAAGTACAACTTATTTTTATAGAAATCCAACAAAATAATTTATAAATAGTTAAAAATATATGTAAATACATAACTTAGAAAAATCAACCAAATCACTAGTGCCAAACACCGCTCCTCAGAGTCTGCAGGGTGACTGTCTGCCAGGAGGCTACATCTGTTGTCACATGATTTTTTTACACCAATAAAAACCCTTATAGAGTTTTAAGAAATGTATCGGTTTATGTACAAGATCATTGCTACAAAGAATTGATCATTGATTCAGGTATATTACATTAATACAATGATTGCCTTACATCAAAACAATGTATCGAGTTATTAATCAAAGTCGAAAACATTGATTTGATGTTACGAACACATTGATTCAATAAACGAGTTCGTAATTTAAAGAACACTACATTTTGCAACGTTTTATATTCATTAATTTAACCGCATAATCCTGATGTATAATTTCATATATACAATGAACAAATTATTAGTATTATGAAAAAAGTTATTGGATAGATAAAAAGATTCATTGGAATAATGATTCTATTCATTATTTTTTAATGAATAGAATTACTTTGTAATAATGAATATGGTCGTTACTTAATGACTACATGTTTATAGTATTAACGAAATTTTCATTGAATCAATGTAAAAAAAGTCAATGATTGGCGTTCATTGGTACTATGTACAATATTTTTTTCAGTGCAGCAGTCGCTGAAATTATGTCTTTTAAAATAATCCTCTTCTTGCAATATATTCGAAAAACTTTAAGGCGCTTGCGAGACAAATAGACGAGTTTCGAGTCTTAATTTTAAACTCTCGGAGGATCCAAAGCATTAATCTAAAGCACGATATTTGGTGCTTTGGAGAGGACTCCCCGACTTAGCGTTGTTCTTTGGGTTTTCACTTATTATTCTGATTTCATTAGTCTCCTATAGGCTCTTCACCAAAGCTGACAAATGATCAGGAACTCCCATCTTGTGTATAATTTGCCACAAAACTGGCAGTTTACGAAGTTTACGTAGTCAAATGCTTTCAGGTAATATAGAAAGCAGATGACCAAAAGAATTTTGAATTCTAGAGCTTTTTCAATAAGCTATCGTATATTGAGAATTTGTTCTATTAATGAAGACTGCTTGTTCCTGTAGTATTTATATATCCAGGTATGTGTGCATGCAAAATATGTTGATTCTCAATAGAGTTTTACTTGGGTGCGATATTTGTCTGAGATGGTTCGGTAGTTACTACAATTGGTAGTTGCTCCTTTCTTATGAAGTGAAAGATTCTTCAAGATGAAATACTTAACACATTTGGGAAAAATACAAGTAATAGCGTATTAAATCAGTATAATAAGCAGAGGAAATACTAGACTGACTTAACTCTCTATTTGTGTCATGGTATTTTAATCAGCCTTCGTCATCACTCTTCAAAACTGTGCTGAATAAAATAATGATATCTAATGTTCAGTATAAGTGAATTCAGTGAATCAGTATAAGTATCTAGGGATAGTACTAGATAATAAACTTCTGTGGACTAAACATATTCAACACATCAAAGGTAAGTGTGAAAAAAAAATAAATATACTAAGGTGTATTACCAACAGAAAATGGGGTGCAGACCCCAAAACAGCTTTATTGTTCTACAATGCTTGTATTCGGTCAGTCGTGGACTATGGGTGTTGGATATATGGATCAGCAAGCAATACGAATTTAAAAATATTAGATCGGATACAATACAGATGCTTGAGAATATGTTTAAGTGCAATGGTATCCACTCCAACAAACGTTATGCTAGCAGAGTGTAATGAAATCCCATTAAATTTACGTAGACAATTTTTAGCTCAAAAATACTGCATAAAGCTAAGAAACACTGAGTCAGACCTTTTAACAAGTCTGGCTTTATTAAACATGGAAAACTTAACTAGTAAATATTGGAGAATAAAAAATTCACCACCACTAACAGATGCATTCATTGAAACCAGGAATTATACAGATTTACACAACAGTAAATTATTACCAATTTATAAATTTCCGTATAAAACTTTGATAAAAAAACCAAGAATCACAATTCCTAAATATACAGAATCAAATCATTTAAATAATATTTTAGTAAAATCTATACTGAGCGACTTTGTGGATTATACAGTAATTTACACAGATGGTTCTAAAAATCAAACAGGAGTAGGATGTGCTATGTATGTGCAAAATACCCATCAACATAATAATTATAAATTATCTAGTATTAGTAGTATTTTTACAGCTGAGATTATAGCCATCGAAAAAGCTCTAGAATGGATCAAAGAGAATAATATTGAAAAAGCTGTGATAATAACAGACTCCAGATCTGCAATATATGCAATTCAAAACACTGATTTTAATTCATACAAATCAAAAATTTTATGTAATATAAAAAATAATTTGTCCAAAGTGGAAGTAGTATTTATATGGGCAAAAGGGCATGCCGGTATACTGGGTAATGAGAAAGTGGATGAGTTGGCCAAAGATGCAATAAAAAATGGTGAGATCCTAACTCAGATCTTATCGACAGATGCAATAAATGACATCAAAGATAGAATAAATAATATATGGAAAAAACAATGGAAAAATATTTCAAGCATATCAAAAAATTTATATTTTTCTTTACATCAAGAACTTCCTCCGCCACCTGAATACATATTTAAGTATAACCTGCCAAAGCAAGATATTTCTACTATCGTCAGATTAAAAACTCGACACGGAAAATATGAGGCACATCTGCACAAATTAGGAATAGTTAATTCATCAGTCTGTTTTTGTGATAATGTTTCGATTAGAGATTTGAACCATATTTTCTTTGAATGCAACATTAACGAGAGATATATAAATCAATTGTATTACAATTTACGACAAACACAAGTTCATTTTCCAATTAGTATAGAATATCTACTAAGTTGTCATAAAATGGAAATATTTAAATTACTCATAAACTACTTGAAAGAAACAAATATAGTCATTTGAGTCAGATAGGTGGGAATATAACAAAACTAATAAATTGAGGTAAAAATAAAATAAAAATCTGTGGCTAACGGACCCGCATCCAAGCCATTTTTTCACACACACACACATAATGTTCAGTATTGTACACGGTATGAAAAGAAAAAAGGAGAATTATTAAAAGATAAAAAACGAGTTATTTGGAGTATACATGTTACAGTTCAAGTTGATTATCCAGTTGGAGTTGACTATTCTTAGTTCGAGTCAACTCAAACGGCTGGTTTCAGTAAAAGTTGATTGTAAATATAAAATGAAGATTTTTATTCAACATTTAATAGTAAAAGTAGACTCCAACTAGTTAAAGTATACTCTTCCCAATGCCATTTAGTAAAAGTTGATTCACACAAACAACCGATTCTAGAAATTAAAATGTTACTGGATATTAGGCCAGGAAATGAAGCATTTTGGCTCGCAATTTTTTCGTCCAACATGGATTTACTTGAAATTTTCACAAAAGGTAGGAAATAGCCCAAGGATGATTTTCTAAATCATGCCGCTCTACGCTAAAACCATAGGGGTGGTTGCCACCCCATCTCGGGGTCGGGAATTTTTTATTACATTTTAACCATGGAAATCGATGGAAAATGTTATTCTAACAAAAACATGTTTCTTACGTTTTCTTCGGAAAACTAATATTTTTCGAGTTATTCGCGGTTGAAAGTAACAGTTTTTTGGCGATAAAATCAACTTTTTTAGAGGGTTTTTTGAGAATAACTCAAAACATATACATTTAATCAAACAACTGTATCTTGAAAAATTGTATCTTTTAGAAACACAAACAAAATCCTTTGTTAAATGATATTTTTTTAAGTACATATATAATTAAACCTTTCAAAAAAAGTTTATAGCATAAAAATTGAGCGACTTACGATCAAAATAAGGTCGGTACCTAGTTTTTTCTACAAAAAAATCAGTGAAAACAACCCCCTAACTACCCACGTAATTAAAATTGATCTTCGGTCTTCTGTAATTCTTTTTATATATTGTGTATTATCAATACACCCAAGAAGTTTGACCTATTGAAAATTTAGAAAAATTTGAGTTTAAAGATAAACTATATATAGCTCCAACAAGGGTGGTTGACTGCTATTTATCACCTGTCATAATTCCTGTCATTTGACATATTCTACATGTTCCACTCATTAAAACGCCCATTTGGTGATAAATAGCAGTCTGATTTTTGCATGAGAGTTTAATCTCTGTTCGGAGAGTTTAAGTCTGTTCTGTCGGACAAAATACATGTGCCGTTTTCGTGGTCTGACCGTTCCAAATTTTTAACCTGTTCCAAAATTAAAACTTTCCCTGTTCCAGTGTTCCCATATATCAAAGTTTGTCCGACTAGACACCCTTAAGCTATTTACAAATTTTCAGCTTGCTATTAATCAACTTTTTTTTCATACGCGGGATCCAGACCTAATACAATGCTCTTCAGATAAAACTATCCACCTTGAATAACTTTTGAACCACTGATTTTTAGGAAAAGCGCAAAAACTCGTCAAATAGAGTTTGAAGGGGGAGACATTATGCCATATTTAAGCTTGCTGGGAAAGGCACCCTCTCACCCCTCGTACATCCCTTAATTTTTTTTTAATTGTTACCACCTTTTTTTGTTTGATATGTGGATTCTTCTCGTTGTCCTCATTTCAAAAATGCTTGATGCTTGTAGTGATTAGTTTAAGGGACAAATAAATAAAAAAGCAAGAAAACTAGATTGAAAAAAAAAATAATTTTTTTAACAATTTTATTACAAACATCTAGAATGAACGCTTCACTACCAAAAAATTTTACAATTATAATTTAATGTTCAAAATATCTTCCATTTATTAGTATACAATTGTATGGAAGTGACTGGATAAAATTATTTAAAAAATTATTTTTTTTAATCCAGTTTTCTTGCTTTTGTATTTACAGTGGAACCCCGATAAGTCGGCCTCCATAACCCGGAAGTCCGACTGAGTTTTTACCAAGAAATGAACAATGCTATATACAACTGTACGTAATTTAGATGTAGGTACTGTGCATATGTCTTTCATGTTTTTGCAATTATAATGGAGTTTTTTTTTGTAAGTATAGGTACTGTATTTTATTTATTTTTACCATATTCCCCGACTAACCTGAATTTTCGATAACCCGGATCGGCCGCAGTCCCGATTAATCCGACATATCGAGGTTCCATTGTATTTTTCTCATAAACTAATCACTATAAGCATCATGTGTTATATATTTTTGAAATCACTACAACGAGGAGAATCCACGTATCAAATAAAAAAGGTAGTAGTAATTTAAAAAATATAAGGGATGGTACGGAGGATGAGAGGTGCCTTTCCCAGCAAGCTTAAATATGGCATAATGTCTAAAAATCAGTTGTTCAAAAATTATTTAAGGCGGATAGTTTTATCTGAAGAGCACTCTATATTGAAGCAAACTACAAATTATTTGCAAACTAAAGACTGCGTTATATTCACGATCGCTTTTAACCTATTGACTGCCAGCAACGCTCCTCTGGTGTTTTGACAAACTTTGTTTATGACCCGGCAACGCAACTCTTGCGTTCTTCATATGATTTATCTTATGGGTCTAGTATTTCGCTGACATATGGAGAATAACCTCTTATTGTGGGTGGCAGTCAGAAGGTTAAGGATCACTCAAAATCAGGAACGATTTGTCCGAAATATTCGGGGTGCGGACTTTTCTCCAACTCGACTCTACCTTATCGGTAGAGTCTACGAGAAGTGTACGGTAAATTGAAGCTGTAATTACAAAGAAACAAATATGTATGTCTTTGTACTCACTTTATCACGCTTAACGAATTACGGATCTGGATTACAATGCATATTTTTTTTAAATTCTCGTATCAAAGTTACGCGTGAAGTTAGTCGTATTGATGACAGTTGGGGAAACGTCCGCGAGCCGAAATATTCACAGCCAACTTTCTGTCGGAGCACCAAAAGAAAATAGAGAGTTATTGCCACCGGCAAATAAAGGATCCTTTATTACAGGATACTTTAATAAAGGACAAATACAGGACGGGTCTAAAAGAGTGGTATTGCAAACGCAGTTAAAGAATCTTTTATTTTGACAAATGACATGAAATATTTTTGTAAATATAAAAATAACCTATAAAATTCCATTTGTCGATATAAATTAAAATAAGATAATTGAAGAGTAAAACGTTAAATTTAATTATTTTGTCATTTAAAGATGTTTAGAGAACAACATAATATATCCCATAATACTCATCGTTCAATAATATGGAAGTGCAATAAATTGGAAATACTATTTTAGGAGTTTTTAAATACTTTTGCATTATGGGTATATGTAATGGGGAATTTCTGGAGAATATATTATTAGGGAATAGTGGATATCCATTCCTCAACTACAACTACCGAATGACACCATTCCAGAATTTTCAGACAGAAGTTGTGTTTTTATAATCCATCACAAATCCCTTCAAGAATTGTTATTGAAAGAACATTTGGTATTGTGAAGAGATTTCCCATTTTACCATATGTAATGAGATGCAAGTTACCTTTTATTCAAAGAATAATATCAGCTTGTTCAGTTTTACATATTGCAGTAGTACATAATAGAGAAAACGTTGAAATACTGGCAAATGAGTGTGCTGTTGATATTGATATAGAAGCTGTGGCAGTACATTTTCAACCAGGAGCTAATCTAATGCGACTAAATTGTGTGTGTGTTTGTTTAAAATTATTGTTCGACATTTAAAGCTAGCGCTTAAACTAATTTTATTTTTATTGGACTGCAGTTTGTTAATAAATTTATAAATAAATATAAATATTATATTGGTGACTGATTTTAAGTATTTTATGATCATTAGCAGGTTTTAAATAATAAATTTATAAATATATACATACATGCTATTGGCGTTTGATCTTTTATCCATTATGGCCCTATCTCTTTCTTTCTTTTCACCTCTGGATAACTAGTTATCAGGAAGTTTATCTGACAGATTAGATACTAATAGATATCTGACAGAGAAAAACTTCCCGTTAACTAGTTATCCGGTGCTCAAAAGACAGATACTAAGGATACTGTTATATAAACTTCCCAATAATTAGTTATCTGAAAATGAAAAGACCTCTAATCTGTCAGATAAACTTCCCGATATGCAAAAAGATAATAGAAGAATTAAGCTTTATGCTGGTTTTTATTAATTTTTTTGGCAATGTTTAAATAAACAAATACTGATGGCATGAAATGGATCACGAACAAGGAGGAATGAAGAAGGAATTGGAGATTGTGTTTACCATTAAACCCATAAAACTGCAGTATCTGGGACACATATGATAAATCAGCACCGTTACTCCCTGCTGCAGTACATATAGTGCAAGGTACAGTCAAAGGTAAGCGAAGACCTGGTAGAGGGAGAATATCAATGGAACTGTTTCGAATCGCAGCTAGCAAGGTTACGATTGCTATATGATTTCCAACATTCGAGACGGATAAGAACCAAAAGAAGAAGATGGCATGAAAATGAAAGTGTATTAATACTTTTGATTAAAAACTTTATAGATACTAATCTATAAAAGATTAAATTTTCAAAAATAAATACTTGAACCTTTGTTTTATTTTGTTAACCTGTTGTTATATATCTGTTGAATAGAACTCTATTTTGAATCTAGAATTTTAACAAATCCTAACTTTCATTAAAATTTATTGATCTTATATCTTCAATAAATATTTATTTCTATAGAAAAATGTAAAATATATTGAGTTTAATAAATGAGTTACTGATATTTTAAGTCTGATCATTGTAATTAGTAATAATTTAAAATTATTTACATAATATTCCTTTTTACAACTTCTTGTAATAACTCAAGCTTCAATAAAATGTTCTTTTCTATATTCGTTTGGGTCAAAACATCAATAATCTATATCTCAGAATATTACTTAGAGTTGTTTTTAATAAAAAAAAACCCAACATACAACTTTAATGATGAAAGTTTAATCAAACATCAATCCCACAATACATAAATTATCAATCCAAAGAAGCGACAAGATAAATTCAAAATACAAGTGAAGTTAGACCTTTCTTCACATTTTTGACACGTTATGTCAAAATAAAGGAACTTTTATTAAAATAAAGGTGTCCTCTAATTTTCCTTAAATACAGGCGGCCTGTATTTTATTAAAAGACAAAAATAAAAGACGCAATACTGCGCATGCTTATATGTCAAAATAAAGGATCTTTTATTACAGGTCGACTTAAAAGACGTTGGCAATAACTCTCTAATAGCTACTAATGTAGCGGTTCACTTAATGACAGAATTTGTGTACCTACGTTATGGGAAAACTAAATATTGTATTCTAAAAAGGTCTGAAACTTTCAATTAAGTGAAAATTGATCGATATAAATGCTACTTAAATTTTAATGAGTGCGATGACTCAACAGTCAACCTAAGCGTAAATTAAAAAAAAATGAGTTTTATTTTTATACAGATATAGTTAAATTAATATGCACTCATTCGTTTCGGCTGTCCGATAACGTATCGACCATTTCTCCCATTGATGTAGTAGCTAAAGTAACAAAACGGTTTTTAACTTTCACTTGAGTCAATCAACTCATTTCAACACGTTTCTTCAAATTCCACTCGAACCATTATTATTCCTAAACAGGACGTTCGCTTTAACTTCTACAGAATTCTTACTATTTTCTAGACACTTTATTCATTTCATTATTACAGAGAACGGTGAAATTAACCAGCTTGAATGTGCAATACGTTCTTGAATTAATTTTTGAGTTCATGAAGAAAGTGATTCTTGTTAATTTGAGAAGTGACTACGAACACGTTCAAAACTTTTACGTGATTTTAAAGAAAATAAATTTCTTGTGCAATCTTAAACAATATAAAAGTGCATTTAAATCAAAGCGAACACGAACGAACGCATGTGACCAAAGCCCTTCGACCGAATTAATTATTTCGTCCACATTACAGCGAACTAATTCATTTGCAGTCATTCGTTCAGTATCGGGGGTTTTTTGGGGATTCGTGGCGCGGCAGTTATTTATTTGATGTAAATTGTAAAAATGAATTCGGATGAGGATATAATAGGTTTGTTCTAGCATCAGTTTCAAACGGTTTGAAACCATCAGCGAATAGTGGACCATCGCGAGTATAGAGGGAATAGCACTATGGTGACTGCATTATGTTCTCTCACTGACCAACTGTTTGCTGACGGTTTCTGACTAGTTTGACTGTTTGCTAAAACAACTTATTTATTGCAAGTGCATCGTATATTAATATTTGTGAGGCGGAGGCCGAGGCAGTGAAAGACCTCCCCAAGAAACGATGAAAAGGGAGCTGGTGGACAACATCATTGTTCAAAAGATAGACTTATTTAATGATGTAAAAGCTGAAAAAATGGAATATGGGCTTTTTTAAAAATTTTGTAGAATGAAGTCTACTGATTTTGAATGGTTATTAACAGCTTCGGCCACATGCGTTCGCCAGATGTGTATGCGCCTTTACATTGTAGCGAACGAACGCATTCGTTGATGATCCGTCCGCAATGTCAGATACAGATGAAGATGTAATCATTAGCGCTGCTAATTTTATAGTTATTGCAGGACATGCCGAAAAAAGAATGAAGGGAACGTGGTGTTCAAATTTGTTACAAAAGGACTTGACAGGACAGTCGCGGGAATGGGTCAGTCACAATTCACATTGTGTTTACGTTTGTTGACGTATTTCTTGTGAAATTTTAATACAATAATGCCTAATAAAATCCAATGTGTGTTCTGAAAAGGACAAAATGGGAAAATATTAAAAAGATAATATGTCATATTCATAAATATGAGACTTATAGGTACTTTTAGCATAAATTTTGATACGACTTTAATTTTATTTTCTCCTGTCTCTTTTCTATAATTATGTATTTAATTTAAAAAATTTGAGTTAATAATTAAAATAAAAAGCAATTATTTTCAGACTCAATAATATTTTATCAAAGTATTTTTTATTATTTTATTGAAAATTTCGTAGAGCCCTCTTTTTGTCTTTCTCGTCTAAATGATGCCAGAAACGAATTTTTTTTTAGTTCAGAGACATCACAATTCATTTCAGTAGAAATGTTGGTCCAAGCATCAATTTTTCTGTTTATTATTTTATATACTTTCGATTTCAGATTCCATAGACATTCTTCGTTTCTATATAATTCAATTAATTTAAGTGTCTACACAATTTCACGACTACAACATAACAAACAGCCCTCTCAGACTAATTTGTAAAGAAAAATCAGTATTTCCCAACGAATTCGTTCGCTACGTTTTATCCACTGTTCACACTGAAAACGAATTTCCTTTGTAGTCTGGGCTGATTATCGGAGAATAGGCCATTTTTGGGAAAAGTTATTTACCAGCAATTTTATTGCTGGAATCGAATCTTATGATTGTATATATTAATAATATAGGTATGCAAAGTCCGCAGATAGTGTGCTACTTTTTTTATAAACAAAATGGCGCCCGAAAATCGTGTTTTTTTCAATTTTTGCTCTATAACTCCAAAGATTTTAACTTTACACCAAAGACACTCAAATAAAAATTCACCGCAATTAAATTCTGCATAGAGACGTGTTTTTTCCGATTTACTTCGACGAAAACTTTCCCCGGAAAAAGCGGGTTTTTCCAACAAAATCTTTAATTTTCAACTAAAGTTTTAGATAAGTAATTGTTAATCAATAATTAAATAACTTGGTAATGCAAAAGCTATTTTCGTATAGATTATAATTCCAGAAGCCGATGGAAATTTAATGAACAGTTTAGCAACAATTGAATTGTTAATTAAAAATTTAAGGTCACTATAATAACGACAATAATTATGATGCATAAGAATAACTATGATTTTTTCATAAAAAGACACTATACCTATCTAATGTACTTCACAGAATTGAAATTGGACAATTTAAGCGGCCTCAGGAATATTTTAAATTTATAAAGAATTTTTTGGCTTATAAACAAATAGAATATCTCGGGAAATATTAAACCAAATTAAATTGAAAAAACGGTATTCGAAAAACAGTGGCAAAACGCTTCTATTAAAAGAAAAAACGTTTAATTATGTTAAGTAGTTCCTGAGATACAATCGGTCAAAGTTGACCAGAATTTACGGCAAAGATATAAACAATAAGATCATAATTTTCAAACCCTCACCTTTTTATTTTTGTCCTCTTTCTCCACACCAATTTTCATATCCTTAAAATACTCAACATATTACTCTGGGCTAATTAGCAAAATTCATGGAAAAGTTATTTACCAGCAATTTTATTGCTGAAATCGAATTATAAGATCCTCCATATTAATAATATAAGTATGCAAAGTCCGCAGATAGTGTGCTACTTGTTTTATAAACAAAATGGCGCCGACAAATCGTATTTTTTTCAATTATTGCTCTATAACTCCGAATATTTTAACTTTACAACAAAAACACCCAAATAAAAATTCACCGCAATTAAATCCTGCATAGAGATATGTTTTTCACGATTTACTCCGACGAAAATTTTCCTCGGAAAATGCGGGTTTTCCTAACAAAAACTCTAATTTTCAAATAAAGTTTTAGGTAAGTAATTATTAATCAATAATTAAATAACTTAGTGACATCAAAGCTTTCTTAGTATAGATTGTAATTCCAGAAGCCGGTGAAAATTAAACTATTTTAGCAACAATTCAATTGTTAATTAACAATTTATGATCGCAATAAAAAACAAAATAATCATGATTCATTGATCAAACTTATAAAGATTATAAAGATGAGATGCTTATTTAATATTTTATCGACCAAATATAAATTTTTCTTTTTTTTGCATAATTAAATTTTGAAAAAAAAATAGTTATAATACGCTGGTCTAATTAGTAAAGTACAAAGAAAGGTTATTTACCAGCAATTTTATTGCTGGAATCGAATTATAAGATCCTATATATTATTAATATAGGTATGCAAAGTCCGCAGATAGTGTGCTACTTTTTTTATTAACAAAATAGCGCCGACAAATCGTATTTTTTTTCAATTATTGCTCTATAACTCCGAAGATTTTAACTTTACACCAAAAACACTCAAATAAAAATTCACCCCAATTTAATTCTACATAGAGGCATGTTTTTCCCGATTTGCTCCGACGAAAATTTTCCTCGAGAAATGTGGGATTTCCCAAAAAAATCTCGAATTTTCAAATAATTTTTTTGAGCCAGTAATTATTTATTAATAATTATATAGCTTAGTGAAATAAAAGCTTTCTTCATATAGATTATAAATTCAGAAGCCGGTGAAAATGAAACGAATATTTTAGCAACAATTCAATTGTTAATTAACAATTTACAGTCGCAATAACAACCAAAATAATCGTGAGACATTGATCAAACTTAGAAAGATTATAAAGGTGTGATGCCTATTTAATATTTTGTCGACAAAATATAAACTTTTCATTTTTTTGCATAATCTTTAAATGTTTAAAAAAAATTGTTATAAACAAATTAACATTTCTCAGAAATTGTTTATTGTATTATAATTTTTAAAAATACTTAAAATGCATATTTCAAAGGTCTTGAAAATGAATGCTTTAAAAAATATTTCCAACCATTTGCAAAAAAGTTATGAAACAGCAAAGTAAATATACGATTTCTCCGTTGTTTATAATTTGTTTTAATTGTTACAAAGCTTAAAAGTGAGTCTATGGTACAATCTAATTACACACAACGAATGTCAAAAATTAGTGCAATGGTTATATTATAATCAAAGATTAAAAATACTTTGTTTTGTAATTTTTAGCGCAAAAGTAGGCCTGATACAGAGTCGGATCTAAAATGTTCACTCGAAGCGACTGACACGCAGCATACATTATTTATTAAAAGTGCAAGTCGCGCGGCCGCCGGTCGTCGCTCCGAGTGAAAATTTTAGCTACAGTACTGTATTATTCTACTTTCGCGCGTGTAAATTACAAAAAAATATATTTATAATCTTTAATTAAAATATCACCATTAAACTTATAATCGATATTTTTTTGTAAATAATTAGCTTGTACTTTAAACTCACTTCTACGCTTTGAAAGAATTAAAAAAAAATTATAAAAACCGTAGTAATCGTATGTTTACTTTGCTATTTCATAACTTTTTTTCAAATAGTTACAAAAAAGTTTTAAAGCTTTCATTTTCAAGATATTTGAAATGCGCATTTTAGCTGTTTTTTAAAATTATAATATAATAAAAACTTTCTGAGAAACGTTAATTTGTTTATAACTATTTTTCTTAAAACATTTAAAGATTATGCAAAAAAATTAAAAATTTATATTTTGTCGAGAAAATTTAAAATAGGCATCTTATCTTTATAAGATTTCAAAGTTTGATCAGTGTATTTTAATTATTTTGGTTATTATTGCGACCGTAAATTATTAATTAACAATTGAATTGTTGCTAAAATATTCGTTCAATTTTTACCAGCTTCTGGAACTATAATCTAAACCAAGAAGGCTTTTAAGTCACCAAATTATTTAATTATTGGTAGATAATTACTTATCTAAAACTTTATTTTGAAAATTAAAAATTTTGTTGGGAAAACCCGCATTTTCCAAAAAATATTACAAAAAACATAAACAAAATGAGCTAATGTCACTGTCACTAAAATAAATGATAAACGTCAGAATTTTTAGTAAACAAGATATAAACGTAAAAAATATACTGACATTGTTACAGTTAAAATTCCTTTAAAAATTTTTCGAAGTTAATTATTGATATAAATTACAATAATTATTGTATTAAATAAACAGCTTTAAGTAATTTTATTTGCAGTTTATATAGGTACGATTAATATTAAAAGTGGCATGCGTCACTTGAATCTATGTAACTTCAGCCCGTGAGTAATTGACCCGTGAGTAACTTCAGCCCGTGAGTAATGAATTATTACTCAGGGGTACAGTAATGGGTGTTATTATCTATGAAAAAATAGCGAATAATGAGCATGTTATTAAGCGGTCGTAGAAAAAAGATTTTAAAGATATTTGTGCTGCTACCATGATGTTATTAATTACGGAATTCACTCTGCCGCTCTAAAATATTGTTCCTTAACTTTTTGGCTACTAATCTATTTAGGAATACGATGCAAATTTGTTTTCCAATATGGAAAATAACATGAAAAAATAAAGTTATCAACTTTTAGTACTATCATAATGTTTAGTAATGTAGCCTGTCCTGTCAAGTTGTATCTAAGTGAATTTTTTAACAAAACTAATATTTTAAGCATTATTTTAGTGAAAATTAGCGCTCCGACATGGAGGTTGCCAGATTTGCTAACAATTCTCGAATTTTTGCATTAACATGAACCGAATCAACAGATAGCAATTACGTGATAGGCTCAATGGTTTCAGAAAAACACGTGCTACAACAAGATAACTAGAGTTAGCTAGTTGTAGCATTTAGTGTACAACTCATTCACGATTATTTCGATTACACAATAGCTTGTTAACTCATCTTGTCAAGTTTTAGCACTAAATATTAGGGGAATTTTATCAACTTTCGTCAATCATAAATAAATACTTAACCCGTTTGAAGAGAATTATCAAGTTTTTACACAATATGGAGGAAAATAAAATATATCTTGTGAACTAGTTATCTCAAAAACGTCAATTTTGGAGTTATCAAGTTATAGTACTAAGGCGACGAGTTGTAACAATTTAACCTCATATAGAGGGTTAGTTTTGGTGGTAGCGGCATAGTGCTATGGAGCGGTATTGCTTTGAAAGGACATACCGAACGTGTGAATGTAATTGGGCGAATTC
This sequence comes from Diabrotica virgifera virgifera, assembly GCF_917563875.1. Taxonomy (NCBI): domain Eukaryota; kingdom Metazoa; phylum Arthropoda; class Insecta; order Coleoptera; family Chrysomelidae; genus Diabrotica; species Diabrotica virgifera. Next base: position 174,307,369 of record NC_065448.1, on the reverse strand, counting down.
TAGCTGACATTTATGTTGAAAATATTTTAGATCATGTTTTTCCATTTGCCAGCCACATTGGATATGACATATCGCGCTAATGCACGATAACTCACGTGCTTATGTCGCTAGAATAGTGAATATTTACCTTGATAAGATTTAATTTAAAATTTATATTGGCCAATGTATAACCACTCATACGCGATCACCAATCGCGTCCACTACTGAACATAGGCCTCCCTCAGTTCTCTCTAGTGTTCCCTACTAGGCCGCGTGGGGCTAAAGATTGCAGCCTAAGATTGTATTTCACATCATAATTTCAAAATATGCAATATTTTTGTTAATGAGTGTATAGATGTGAAATATATGTATATCCAGATGAATTTATATATGTATCCAAAAATGTCAAAAAAAAATCTTTGTAGGTAATACCGCTAATAACGACATATTTGTAGGTTTATGCACCTAAAATGTAAATACAAAGAAAAGTAATGGCGTTGTTCGACTCACGCTCTCTTCTTGCGTATCATTTTACAATTTTCTTTCCATTACCACAGTGTGAAAATACATCGTTTATTTTATTAATTCTAACAATATTTTATAAGTATACCTGAGTTCACAGCTTGGACTTTCGTTTAAAATATACCTATTAATTGTATTAACTCTATGCATTTTTGGTTGGCAGGCAACTGACCAGTGAACTTAGCTTTCACATTTCAAATCAGATGTTAGCGGTTTTTAAGTTAAAATAATATAATTAGCATATTAAGGAATTATTATTTTGCTTCAGAAAGTTTGTTGGCTGGTTGTTTTACATTACTATCAGCAGCCACATTATTAGTGGCATCATGGCATATTTTTTTCGTTGAGGTTTTGTTTCTAGATCAATCAAACACAAATAATGTTCTTTTTACATAGTAGTTATATTTTAAAGGCTATTTTTTACATATATTTGCTGATATTGTTAAAAAATATACGAAAGTTAAAGAGAGGAAAAAAGAATAATAACTGAATCATGATAAATTTGAAAGACAAAAAATTTAAAAAATAGCGACAGAATATTTTTCTAATAAAAATCATGAAAATAAAACAATGGAAAAATAAATTCAGAAATAAATTAGGAAGGAATGGAGGCAGATAATAAAATCAGTCCGGACAAACTGTAAATTGTAGCCAAAATAAGGGAAAAAAGGATTAGTCCACCCCAGAATAGGGTAATAGAGTTACATAATCAGAACAGCAAATACCTATTTTTAATTGTTACAATTAGTACATTCTTTGACGGTTTTTGCGGTAAATTTTAAAGAACCGCTTGGATTGACTTGAAATTTGGCATACATATCTATAGATAATATGTCAAAGAAAAAAAGTGATATTGTGCTGATGTGTGCTTTTGCTCTGGGGGTGTGAACCACCCCTTCTCGAGGTTGAAAATATTTAACCTCAAAATAACCTCAGAAATCGATAGACATTTCAATTCTGAGTAAAAAATCTTTTATACGACTTTTTGGGTAAATTGATATTAGCAAGTTATTCACGATGGAAATTGATGATTTCCTACATGAAAAATGCATGTTTAGAGTGGATTTTCAAAATTAACTCAAAAATTATGCATTTTTACGAAAAAGTCATTAGAATCAAAAAGAAACCTTTGAAATTAATGAATTGAGTGGTGTTTTTTAAATTATTATAGCAATAACACTACCTAAGTTATAGCCTACTTAAAATCGGGGTTTTTTCGAATTAACCTTGAATCAAACATTTTATCATTAAATCACGCAAGAAATAGATATTTTTGGAAAAAAATATGGAAATATGTTTAAAGACTTTACTGATACCTTTAAAAGGTACTACGATAAAAGTGATTTGGATAAAAAATGGCCGAGTTATTAAACAAACAAAACGATTATGTCGTTGAAAAAACAAAAAAATAATTACTTAAATCGGTGAATTTTCCACAAAAATAACAATTAACAATATTCCATATACGTTTAGCTTTATTTATAAACTGACTACGTGTTCTGAGATTTTAACCGGTTTAAAGTGCTTAGAGTTAAAAAAAAATTCAATTTAGTAAAATTAAGAATTTTACTAAATTTCTAATAAATATAAGAAATTATTCTTTGATGTTTTATAAAATTTTTCCATTTGTTCAAAATTACTTGAAAACTAAAAGAAATTTGAAAAATATATATCAATACTAAAATGTATTATTTTTCATACTGAAACTTTTTCAGTTTTTTCAATGTCTCTATGATAAAAACTGAGTGAGATATTTATATTTTAAGTTTGCACGTAAGTGTGAGAAGCAGTTTTATAAGCTCTTTGAATCGCATGCTTTAAAAATCAAAGACCTCCAGAAAGTCCAACTTTTGAGAACTTTTAGCACTTAAAATTCTCGACAAAATAAGCTTTGAAACAATGAAATATCTTGAAAATTAGAGAAGTTATACAACTTGCTATTAATCAACTTTTTTGGTACGCGGGATCCAGGTCTATATGTAAAGTAACTTATAAAGCGATAAAGATTAATTTCAAAAGAGACCAACTTTATTTTGAGCGTAATTTGCTTACATTTAATGCTAAAAATAAAAAAAAAAAAAAAAATAAAAATAAAACTTTCTTAAAAACTTCTGATAAATTTTCCCTAAAGAGTGCTTCATTTTTTGGATATTTCACGTCGAAATGTTCGATTTGGAATTTCACGAATAAGAACCTACTTTTCATTAGCTACAACTCTGGTTCTACTAGCTCTCCAAACTTCATACATACACAGATTTTTTCAGTTTTTCATAATCTATATTTCATTATTTGCGAAGAACTGTCTAACAACGTGGTTCATTTGTTGAAAAATGTACATATTCACTTGCAAATAACTCGAAAAGTATTGATTTAGTGAAAAAACTCTATAGAACAAAAGTTGATTAAAATTAGTCAGTTTATCAATTTCCGAACTTATTTTGGACCTATATTTTTTCACCCCCGAGAAGGGGTGAAACTCACCCCCAGGGCAAAAGCAGACATCGATACTATATCACTTTTTTTCTTTGGCTTATTAGCTAAGCGAATGCCAAATTTCATGTCAACCCAAGCGGTTGTTTAAAATTCACAGGTTTTGCAATATTTTACCGTGAGTAAATGATCTAATAAATGTCTTTGTATGGGTAGTTTATTAGGGTTGAAAATATTAAATACTTAATACACTAAATTACGAACATAAAATAAAGTTTAAATCACTACAAAATGCATCATTACCTAATTTAAAGTTATAAATTATTTTTTTATACAAATTATTTTTTAGAGGGTAGTTTTTAAGGGTTTAAAACTATAAAATACATTTCGACATGAAAAACAATCAAATTCATATATTAAGCATACTATTTAACATACCTACACATAATTTAGATTTAAATAACGCTTATATATGCTGTTTTTATTTTTTGGTAAAAAAGGGTAGTTTTCACCCCTTAAAAATAAAAAGCACACCTTGTAGTCATATCACTTTTGAAGAGGAGGGCAAGATGAGCTTATTTGCAAAATTTCATCTAAATCGGAGCGGTTGTTTAGAATTTAGAGGTTTTGCAATATTTTACCGTTAAAGAACGTACTTACTAAATAATGTAACCCTTAAACACCCAAAGCATAACCTATCAAATATAGTTTTTTGCACGATTGATCATTTTTGACTGTTTACCGTGACAGATTTTACGTCAGTAGGTGACATTTACTAGCAACTCGACGGTAAGTAATCCAACTCGACGGTAAGTACTCCAACTCGACGGTAAGTAATTCACTTACCATCGAGTTAAAAAATCTCTTAATTTTAATTTATTTTTTGAAAGAATAAAGAAAACTAACGAATTGTTTATTAATATTGAAACTTATGGTACAATTGGTTAATTTTTCTCTTCAAATACGCGATCAAAGTTGAAAACTTGGAAATATCAATGCCATCATAAAGAAAAACGGTGGACTTAATCATTAAATATTCTGCCCAGAGGCTTCCAGGAGCTTTCAACTGCATTATGTCTTTGAACGAAATATGCCAATAGAGTCTTTTCTTCGATTCTTAAATTCTTGCCTTCGCACCATTTTTTAAAAGTTTGGTAGGTATTTTGATAACGGATTTTGGATTTTTCGGGAATAATTGCGGAACACCCTTCTTCCCAAGCCCGTTCAATTTCTTCAAATTCACTTTCGCTCATATTAGTCTAGGCGCCAAATAGAGGTCACCGTGTCATTTTCAATTCTGATGGACAAACTCAACGGTTTCTTATGGATTTTGGGCTGCTGATAACGAATTTCGAGGGGGCATTTCGATCCGAGTGGTCAAAAAATTGTTATCAACAATTTAATTGTTTATAAATTGTTTATAAGGCTCTGGCTCATAAACTAAAAGAGATAAAAAAATGTTTCAAATAAAATTTGTTCCCTAATAAAAAACGAGGAAACAACCGTTTACTAAACTTAAATCCGACAATTAGAACTCAAGATATTGTAAAATTAGTGCACAGTGCAAATTGCAAATTGCAAAATAAGTATTTTTTGAAGCTTTACCGATCGTAACTCGGCTTCTACGCATGCAAATAAGCTTTATAAGGTGTCCTTTTAAAGCTTAATTAAGAGGCTTCTAAACAAAGTTTGTTAAGTTATTCGATCTTCATTTGTTTTAAAGTTATACCCGTTTGAAGTTATAATTTTCTTAAAAAAATTGTACATTAATTTGTTTATAAAGGTTTCAAGCAAACTTGAGCTATAAACATTTATACTTTAATTAACAATAATGATAAAACAACTCAAAAGAAACAATTTGAGCTTACGAAGATGTTCGTAAGTTTATTTTTGGCTAAGATATCGATATTTTAATGACGCGCTATGACGCGCAAGATTGGCTCACAGTCAAGTAAGTATGTATTCTTCGACGCTTTATCGATCGTAATTCGGCTTCTACGCATGAAAATGAGCCAATATGTGATATCCATATAAAAATGGATCGAGTTCTTTTGCAGCATCATCATTGCATATAAAACGAGCATTTATGGTGTGGCGGCATACACACAATTGACGGGACTTGATGATGCTGCAAAAGAACTAGATCCACTTTATATGGATATCATATATGTAGATAATTAGACTCTGAAGCCTCAAAAAGTTTTAGTTTTACTGCCTACAAGAACAGACTTGTACCACCATGTAACTGTTAAAATTTCGCTAAGAACTTATGCAGATGTAAAAAAGCTGATATTCCCTGTATATCTCTATGCAGATTTGCAGATGCATGAAAAAAATGTTTGTAAAAATAGTATTAATAAATAATGTCAACTTACTTTTTAGTTATACTTCTGGAATATTAGTTTTTAATGTTTTTTTTTCTCATTTAGTGCAAAAAATAGAAGACATTGTAAATAGAATGAAAGGTGATACGAGGTACAGTATGATGATTTAATTATAAAAATTATATGATAAAATTTTATTAAGATCTTCAAAAATGAAAAATAAAGATAACGTATGTATACATAGAAATTATAATTTGCATCGAGAAGTTAGCGCGTAAACCTTTACGCGGTGAGCCGTTCTTGCGCCTCATAGCGCGCGCCATTAAAATATCGACATCTTGGCCAAAAATAAACTTATGAACATTTTGATAACCTTAAATTGTTCCTTTTGAGTTTTTCTATCATTATTGTTCATTAAAGTACAAATGTTTATAGCTCACATTTGCTTGAAACCCTTATAAACAAATGAATGTACAATATTTTTAAGAAAATTGTAACTTTAAACGGGTATAACTTTAAAACAAATAAAGATCAAGTAATTTAACAAACTTTGTTTGGAAGCCTGTTAATTAAGCTTTAAAACGACACATGTAAGACTTATTTGCATGCGTAGAAGCCGAGTTACGATCGATAAAGCTTCGAAAATTACTTATTTTGCAATTTGCAATTTGCATTGTGCACTAATTTTACAATATCTTGAGTTCTAATCGTTAGATTTAAGTTTGGTAAACGGTTTTTTCTTCGTTTTTTATTAAGGAACAAATTTTATTTGAAACATTTTTTTTATCTCTTTTAGTTTATGAGCCAGAGCCTTATAAACAATTTATAAACAATTAAATTGTTTATAACAATTTTTTTGACCACTCGGATCGAAATCCTCCCTCAAAATTCGTAATCAGCAGCCAAAAATCCATAAGAAACCGTTGAGTTTGTCCATCAGAATTGAATATGACACGGTGACCCCTCTGGCGCGTAGACTATATTTTAATTTATAATAATCAAAATTGTACTTAAAATTATTGACAACTAAATAAAAAACTCAATTCTCCATTGTTGTTATGCACCCTAGTTACTACCTAACAATCAAAGTATCTATCTTGATAAAATGAATGAAACTAGTCAATATGACGAAAATGTTTAATTTTATAATTTATAATGGTATCAATCGTGCAAAAAACGTTATAAGCATGTCGCACGTTAAGGGTAACCGATCTCAGACAATAATTGGAGTCGTCGCTCCGCTCCTCCTCTAAACAATTGTCTTCGATCGGTATAAAACCCTTACCGTTCTCCATACTTAATATACTATATCGGTTCTACCAGGTTGCTGAAGATACAACAGGATCATATCGACGTAAGTACATGAGATTTGTTAAAGATTATTTGTAATGTCAAATCATAATTGACAAAGATGCATTCAACAAGTAAATAATGCAATTCAAACACTGGGAAACGCCCACCTCTAGCATGGCGAAATAAAACATATTAATAAAGCTTAGTGTAAGGAATGCCTGCGAGAAATATTCTTTAGATATAAATATATGACCGTAGAAAATAAGGTGAATTTATATACAAAACATGTATAAGATAACATACTCACGTACGTTTAAGATCAGCTGAAATAAAGACTAAAGGATGATTTATGTTACACCGTGACATGGACGGCACGGCGCGCAGAACAATAGAAATCGCACGTCCTCGGCACTTCTCGGTCTCGCCCCGTTCCGTCTTAAGATAAACTAGCCAATGCTTTTCATATCAGACGATTCTTCAACATGCCCCGTCCCGTCCACGTCCCCGTTGTAACATAAATCCGGCTTAAGTGTAGAAATATAGTGAAGCATCGCACCTCGCCAGTCACATTGCTATGACCATCGCTATGGCCATCGCATACTGAAAAACAAATAGCGAGATGCCTGACAAGGTGCGATGATCCACTATGTTTACTGCTGTGTTTATATGCATTGATGCATTGATTTGTTTCTTCGGCTATGTACGTAGAGAACCCGTGTTGAGCTGCCCCCCCCCACTTGCAAAAATTAAAAAAAAATAGCGCTGATTTATGAGGTATTTATGAGCTCTCATATTCCGCAAATTAAAAATTTTGAGCTCGTTACCCTGGGCAGAAATTTTAGTGGGGGGGCTGAGTACTTAAAAATAGGGATATTGAATCGATCTTTGCGGCAGAATTACGAGCTATTTGTGAGCTCTCGAAGTGACATAGTTTCGATTTTTGTGCTCATCCCCTTCACCCCCAAACAACCCTTTAATTGATTTAACTTAAGAGAAAAATGCTGAGAAAAATTAAAATACGTCGTATCGCGGATATAATTCGTATAGCTTATATATTCTAAGAATAAACTTTTAAATTACGCGCATTTCGATTATTGAGCTACCACGCCTTTGCAAGAAAACCACCCCATCTTCCCGGCTTAAGATGATTTAAATTCATTATTTGGCGACTACATATCGTTTAATAATTTATGAGCCCCCAAAATACGAGCATTTAGATCATTAAATTGCAATTTCTTTTGTATAGTGCAGTCACTGAAGGTAAAAATCAACTATTACCTTTAATTTTGGTGAACCTTCATCAATGTTCACGAAAACTGGTGAGTGGGTAGAGGATACCTCAAGAAATAAACGTGACATGGTGCCACCTTGCGCTTTTACCCTGAGGGTGGATACCACCCCTTCTCGGGGGTGAAAATTATTTTATTAAAAATAACTTCAAAAATCGATCGAAGGACAAATTATAAGCAAAATTTGTTATATAAAGTTGCTTGAATACCTACTTAGATTTGAGTACTCGCTTACATAAAAAAAATATACATTTAATTGCCTATAATATGTAACTCACTTTGAATTATTAATATTAAAAGGTTTTTCAAGTAAGGAGTTTATTCAATGTTTTATTAGTTTCAATGTTCGTAACCATTACTTTTTCGCAAAAATCTTACAGTTTTTGAGTGATTTACGAAAAACCGCTTTAAAACAGGCAATTTTTACGAAAAATTAAAATCTTTGATCTTTAATAACTGAAAAAGTATTGATTTATTTTAATAACTTTATATAACAAATTTTGCTTATAATTTGTCTTTTGATCGATTTGTGAAGTTATTTTTAATAAAATAATTTTCACTCCCGAGAAGGGGTGGTATCCACTCTCGGGGTAAAAGCGCAAGGGGGCACCATGTCACCTTTATTTCTTGAGGTATCCTCTAACCACTCACCAATTTTAGTGAAAATTGATGAAGGTCCACCGAAATTGAAGATAATAATAGTTGATTTTTACCTTCAGTGACTGCACTATACAAAATAAATTACAATTTAATGATCTAAATGCGCGTATTTTGGGTGCTCATAAATTATTAAACGATATGTAGTCGCCAAATAATGAATTTAAATCATTTTAAGTACAACTCTCTCTTAAGCCGGGAAGATGGGGTAGTTTTCTTGTGAAGGGGTTGTAGCTCAATAATCTAAATGCACGTGATTTAAAAGTTTATTGTTAGAATATTTAAGCTATACGAATTATATCCGCGATACGATGTATTTTAATTTTTCCCAGCATCTTTCTCTTAAGTTAAATGAATTAAAGGGTTGTTTGGGGAAAAAGGGGATGAGCTCAAAATCGAAACTATGTCACTTCGAGAGCTCATAAATAGCTCGTTATTCTGCCGCAAAGATCGATTCAATATTTATATTTTTAAGTAGTGGGGGGACTCAGCCACCCTCCCCCCCACTAAAATATTAAATTCCTGTCCAGGGTAACGAGCTCAAAATTTTTAATTTGCGGAATATGAGAGCTCATAAATAGCTCATAAATCAGCGCTATTTGATTTTTAATTTTTGTAAGTGGGGGGGGGGCAGCTCAACACGGGTGCGTAGAGATGTAATTAGTATACACTATATTTCTACACTTAAAGAATGATAACGAGCTAAACTCGTAAAAGCATAGGTACGAAGAGTAAGGAACAAATAATTCAGAAACACATGTGGAATCGACGGAGAAAATGGGGGGGGGGTGGAATCGAATATGGGGGAGAAAATGACGCAGTTTATATCCATGTAAAAATATTGGACAGAAGTAGATTGATTATTGAAGATATATCCCCTACTTGTCGATCATCGGTCAAACCATCCAAAAGATAGAGACAATAGTGGTTTCTCCTTTCCTGTCTACATCCTTACCCCTTTGAACAGTTCCTGGTTCATCCACCTTCGGAATCAATTCGGGTGCATATTTGGATTTTTCCTTCATCCAAATGGAACTTCCGATAATCATACAATCCTTTAATTGTTTTTTCCTCCCTGCATATTCCTCACCACGTTTTGTGATCAACAACAGCTCTTTCCATTGGGGCAGATATATTGAGCTCCTAGAGGTCTCTTTTGATTCTGTCAACCATCATTACCACGTCTCAGGACATGATCCATCCATGCAAGTATCCAGCATCTTACTATGCTTGTTTAGAGATGTTTCTTATTTCTATGTTTGAGCAATCTTCCAATTACCGTGCCATAGAACCGTGCCAATCTTACTTGTGCCATAGAATTTTTGTTATTATTTTGTTTTCAAAGGTAAAAAGTCGTTGTAGTTCTTTATTAGGCACCATACCTCACAACCATAGATATAATACTACTGATCTTATAATTGTATTATAGATTTTTAGCTTTAAATTTTGATAGTAATAAAGTACGGTAATTTAGGACAGTAACTAACAAAGCACAGTATTTTTGATTTCAGCATTTTACTTAACCCTTTCAACCCCCCTTTTTTTAGTTAAATAAACGGAGTTCAAATCGTAATTTCTCAGCTTTTTTGTATGTAATTAGGTTATGCAAACAGGTTCCTATAAGATTTTTTTCTTAGATTTGACATTGACAGATAGGACATATGTGTCCCATTGGTATTGTTAACTGGGACATATGTATCCCAGTGGCAGCCTATGAAAAAAAGGTCCAAGTGTTGTCTCTGTTTGTCTCTATTTCATAGTTTTTGTCCCTCCCGTCATCAGTCTCAAAACGGCCCGGTTCACTTTCAATATCTGAAAGCTTATCAGCTGAAGATTGAAGTTCCTTTTCAGAAAACCCTCGTTGCGACATACTGCAAGAATCCCAATGGGTTAAATATGTCCCGCTTAAAAATACCACTGGGACATTATTGTCCCACTAGGGTTATTCCTAAAAAATCAGGAATATTTCTATCAAAATACTATACCATATTATTAGAATATGGTGTATCACTGATATAAATGCAAAAAAATATTCACTTACTGCTCAAAAATCTCGATGAAAATGGTAAAAAGCGAATATAAACGCATTAAAACGTCGAGAACTTGTGAAAATAAATCTGTAACTGACTCTAGAAGTCACCCAGTGTTGTCAATTCAGTTTAATTTTCTTGCTTTTGCACTAAAAATACCACTAAAGCGAAACTATGTTTAAATCGGGACGTATTTGAGCCAGTAAATATTTTTAAACTTTAGTGGGACATATGTATCCCGAGAGGGCCGAAAGGGTTAAAGCTCCTGCAGGCTTATTTCGCGCTGTTATTCTCGACATATTTCCTCTTTAACTTCATTGTTGTCAATATTGTACCCAAGTATTTGGAGTTCAACAAAGTTATGAAAAAAGGTCGATACTTACAATCTTCAAAAGGCTACCGATTTCGAGACTTACAGTGTATGTCCCATCATCAGGCCAACAATACAGAGATGTGTTTGGTAATTAAATAAATCCACTAGATATATTTAGGGGTTCCAGTTACAAGGGGTTCTCCGCTAACATCAGTGGTCATGTATGTGCTCATCACCTCCAAAGCACTCATCTACTCAGGAGTTAAGGAGTTTTTTCCCTGCGTATGTTGTTTTCTCTCTCTCTCTCTCTACTCTACACCTGAGTAGATGAGTCCTTTTTAGGAGATGAGGTCATACGTGACCACTGATGTTATCTAAGATCCCCTTGTAATTGATATCTTGTAGATTTGTTTATTTATCAAACAAACTTTTGTATTGGTGGCTTGATGATGGGACATAAACTGTAAGTCCCGAAACCGGTAGCCAATTTTTAACATCAATGAAGGATAAAAGATTGTGAGTATCGCCCTTTTTTCATAACGTTATTGTATTATGGACACACACTTGCAACCATTTCATCTTATTTGAAGTTCTTTACTCTCCCAGATTGTCCCCATCCATTGTTATCTAGAGTTATCCCAGTTTCTTCCCACTTCTATAAAGAAGAAAAAACTAAGATAAAATTCTTCTATAATTTGTTCAAGCAGTGTATATAGGTACGTATTATGTTAAGATGTTTAGACAAGGAATATTTATTACGAAATAGGGTGACATTGATACCTAGATTCATAAACAAAATAAAAACTTATATCTTCGTGCTAACTCGTTGACCATGTACTTACTTTGAAACAAAAAGTAATCATTTTAGAGGTACCTATATTATTTCCAAACGAACACCTTTCTTCGCCTTCGATAATTAGAGGAAACATTAAATTATACTCATTAATAGCTCGCATAACTGAACTATTTATTGGTCCACTGCAATTAACCGTGCAATCAATCTCGTTTAATCTATAATCGATCGGATAAATATTACGCATATCTTAAAAAACCGAGATATGAAATCATACTGTTGGCTTAACCTAGAAAAGACGTACCAACCTTCAATACCTAATTGAATTTTAAACACAGGTTGACATTATTTATTTTCTGTTTATCTTAAATATTAGTATTACCGTTTTAAATAAATTATTGTCATAATCAGTATCAATCTGCAGTGATGAGCGCACTAATAACCGGCAAAATAACGCAAAAGATGGAAAACATATTAAGTTGTGAGATAAAAAGAAATAAAACTAGTAGAGTTGTTAAATTTAGCGATAGTAACATATAAATTGACACTATATTGATTGTTTCCCACCTTTAGACGTATTTGCAAAAAAGAGTGAAAATCGACATATTTATTATTGTTAAACAGAAAATAAGCATAAACAAAAAATAACTCGACAGCGTTACATCAAGGAATGTCTAAAGCTAAGAAATGTCTACCGCTTTAAAAAAAAAGCAGTTTTGAGGAAAACGCGTTTAAAGTATTGTCAACATTTGTTTTCAGTTTCTTTTTTGTCACTACGCTCAAGCGCGTTGGCGCGAACTTGCTGCAAAGAGAGTCGAAGGTAAGGAGACAGGGAGATAGTGTTGAATATCGGAGACTCGCTTTGCAGGCAGCAGATTCGCGCCAGCGCTCTTGAACGTAGTGAATGGTCAACAGCTGTTCTCATCCTGTTTTGTAAATTACTCGGCGTTTCAAAAACATATTCCGGTGTGCATCACGTTATGATTTGACGGACAAAAATAAATTGACAATAAAAGCTGACAATACTTTAAATGCGTTTTTCTCAAAACTGCATTTTTTCAAAGGCGGTAGACATTGTAACTCAAAAGCTACTTAATCGACTTACCTGGAATTTTGTATATTTTCTTTAGACATTCCTTGAGGTAACGCTGTCGAGATATTTTTTGTTTAACACTAATAAATATGCTAATTTTTACCCTTTTTGGCAAAACATTCGTTGTTTTGAGTTCTGATGTCAACCGAAAAATTCATTGTTTTTTGAGGTGTCTTTAAAAATTTGCCAGCATTGGCTTATTTTTAAATATTTTTTCTTGATTATTTTTTTGAATAATCTATGAATTGCACTGAATGTGCTTATTTAATTTAAAAATAAAATAATTCCACCATATTAAAAAAAATCACAAAAATTTGCTTGAAATGTTGATTTCAAACCCTACGCCCGCGCTCCCCCTTATGGATAGCTACGACACAATTTTGATAGGCAACCCATGCAAATCGTATTTGGCTATGTATTAAATTTAATAAAAAAAGAATGTGTGTGTACTTTATACGCACGTAAGAAGTTATACTTCTATTATAATATAATTTCAACGAAATAAATATACCTACTTAACAGTTACAATACAAAAAATTAACAATAATTACCAAAAATGAACCAAAACTTAACAATTCCAAATATTAAAAAAAAAGAAAAAAATATGAATCGTCCGGGATTTGAACCCGCAATCTCGCGATTTTTTTATCTCTGGTCCAATGCTCTACCAACAAGGCCATCAAGCCGCATGCTAGTTACCTTTCAGATATACATAATTATACATCACGGTGACAAGTGAAATATAAAAATAGATGTTTTATTATTTTACGCCCAAGGAAGACAAATCCAAAGACACAAAATTATAATAAAAAACCTTTTAAACCACCTTTTTCAAATTGCGCAAGTTGTATTATTAATATTAATGTTAATAAATGAAATATAAATATTTTGACGTTTCACAATTTGACAATTCACTTTTAACTGCAGTGCCTTCAAAATTTTAAAGCACTAGTGCCTTAAAGTAGCATTTTTAACGCTCCTATGGAGTCCTAAAAATTGCATTTTTAACACGTTTGTAGAAAAATATATTTAAAAACACTAATATATTCTTTCCACACCTTTTCTGGACTGATACATACATAAATTAAAACATTTTGAAGTATAACTTCAAAAATATAATATGAAAACTATTTAAAAAGGCAGTATACCTATTAACTAACCTTTGTTGTTTCTCTTTCCACAAATTTTAAAACGCAACAACCATACATAACCAAACCGTCAACCGTCCAAACCACAGCTGCGCTACAGCTGCCATATTGGATAATTTTTGACATGTCATTTGAACATCCAATCAGAACAAAGTTATAATGCGCATGCGCCGGGATCGTAGGTTTTAACATATAAAAATTCACCCTCATATCGCGCGTAAAGAAGTATAACTTCAAAAAATGTTTCATCCGGAAAGCAGATGGGTGCAAGTCTATTCGGATATGGTACTATTATTTGCTTTAAATTTTTGCTAACTTCTTATCTTGTTAACTTGTTATCTATTGAAGGTGACTTTATCATAAAAGTTTTTTGTGCCATTTTTTTTTTGATGATATCTTACATTAACTTTTTACCTTTCTTTATCTTATCTATTTTTAGTGAAACTTTTTTGAAACAAATAGTCTTTCTTAGAAAAGAGCATTGAAAAATGATTTGATTGATCAATGTCAGACATTCCATTATTGTAATCTAGAATTATATTTGATTTAACAGAAATTTTCCGTTGCAACCTACTATTTTAACAGCATGCCTGTTTGACATGCTAAATATATCTCGCTTGTCTTTGTTTGGTTCACGATTGGTTTACCGTGAATATACGATGCTATTAAATATTACTTTAGCAATTAAAATAATATTCGGCGACACTTTTCGATAGAACTCTTTATTGATTGCTAGAGGTGTTTACAGATCAAAGTTTTGTTCGCTACTACTTACTAAAATTACAAAAAGCGCTCGACCAGAAATCCCGTGTGGTGGGGAAAGCAAAAATGTCTTTATCTCTTCTACAAAATTTCACTTTGGAAAAAAAAACGTAATTAACAAATCGTCATCACTGTCCTTCTAAGAAGCAGCAACATAGCTTGCCTCGCACAAACTTTCCAAATACCTAACTTTATAAAGAGAATCAGGAATACAATTGACAAATATTACCCAGAACTATGGGTAAGAATGAATGTATTTTAATCTATTAAGATATTTCTGGAAAATAATTTACCCAAGCTTTAGGAATGTTCTGATATGCATCTACATGTAAAATAAAATCGAAACAAAAATTAACTAAACCATAAGGAGACGGAATAGTCTTTTTATTTACACTCAGTAACAGGATCATTTTGCTGCCAAATGCACTCCCGTTGTTTCAGTTCACGATTTATTTAATTCTAACTGAGGCTTCTCTGTTATTTCGTAAGACTCTACGCGTATAAGGTTTTCGTGTATTTAGCAGATTTGTAAGAGTAATAGAACTAACCGTGTACCCTTTATCGAGATGGTCCAGAAGTAAATGTAAAAAAAAACAACGTCAGTAATGCCACCTACATGATTGTCAGAATCCTCCGATTTTTCACTGTAAATCTTTATTTTCATTACAAGATGTCATACTCACATATTTCGTACAGTCTGATTCCATATTTGGGTTTTTCATTTTTTATGTATTGGTGGAAAAACAATCTTCCCCACCCTAGCATCATGGATTCGTCAATACAAATTATATTTTTGAGAGAAATGAGAAGTCCCAGATCTAAACAATAAATCTAAAACTTTTCGTGGAACCACTTTCTGGTAACATCCTTAATCTCTGCCTTTTACCATTTATATAGCAAGGAGGTGACGAAAAGAGAACGAAAGGGCCTCTACAGTATGCAGTCACATTCCGTCTATTCGTCTAAGAAAAATTCCAACCAAAGTGGATTCCGTGTACTCAAAATATGAGTAAAATGAAAAAGTAAAAAACAGCTTGGTTCAATTCGGTTTAGAGGTGATGCACCATCCCCATGCGTACGTCTCTGTCTCTCCAGACCTCTTCAGTGGGGCCACATTAACATCTCTGAATCGAAACGAAACCAAGCTGCCTATTTAAGCAGAATTATGAAAATAATTAACAAATATAGTAATAGTCTTGCAACTTTGATAACCGATTTGATTCTTGCTTTGCATTTTTCAATTTCTTGCGCAGCATATAAATTAGTTTATTCCACCAATAAGAAACTCATCCGAAAAAATAAGTACATCAGCGTTTGTACTATAAAATTTGACGTATCCAATTTCACACAATTTTCTTGTAAAATAAATATTTCAGGATTTAATGAATTTCTGTGAACAAATTATCATTCACACTTTGTTGCTTGGAAACCATCGTTATTATCCTTCAGGTTAGAGTAGGGTGACCAAACGTCCCGTAAAAACGGGATTGTCCCGTTTTTTAACGATTTGTCCCGGAGTCCCGAAAAAGTATCTCGGGACGCCTAAATGTTCCGTATTTGCGTTGGGTTGAGTTTTTGTATCTGACTATGTTTTATCTCTTTAATTTTTCTTCAATTTCTGCATTTGTTTTCATTCTTATTTCTCCCTCTTTTGTTACATTGTGGCCCAGTATTGTTCTCATTATTTTTCTTTCAAATTTCAGAAGGCTGTCTTCCTCTGTCTTGTTAATCGTCGTTGTTTCCATCCCATATGTAACACCAAGTCTTATTAAGGTTTTATATAGGTTCATATTATACTTAGAGTCTTGCTTCTCAGCAGATTTCTACCGTGTAGATGTTTTTCTGTCCTTCAAAATTCTTTCCTCTGTTATCTCTTTTTCCGGTTTTCCCTATTTTTACTCCTAAGTAGTTAAAGATGGATACAGTTTCAAATTTATGGTTCTGTGTTATTAGATATTTCTGAGAATGGCATGGATCAACAAACCGTCAGAACAAAACAGGGAAGAATACAAAATATCGAGAAACAAAGGCAACTCAACAAAAAAAAGAAGAAAAATTACTGGTTTCGCTGGAGGATATTGAAAAAGACAGAGAAAATTATCAAATACAACAATAATTTTACAAAAAAGTCAAAGCAGCAAAAAATAAGCCCAGCATTAAAACAAGAGGACTAAAAAAGCAAAAAAATAAAAACCTTGTTTGAGTTTGAGGACAGACAGATCAGCAAAATATGGGAAGAATATTACGAAAAAATGGTATTCACTGTGAAGGAAATACACTGCGATGAAAAATTAAGGCGTACAAGCTAACGACGAAGGAAACATTTTCACAGAAGATGAAATAACAACTGTGGAATAAAATACGGAGGAAGAGAATTACGTAAGGGAATAAACCAGCTAATACAACAAATATGAACAAAACAGACAACCAGCTGATTGGAAGGCAGGTATTATAGTAGGTACTTATATATATAAAAAAAGGAGATCTAGAGGAGTGCGAGAATTACAGAGGAATAACTTTATTAAACAGCACATATTATAACATTCTAGAAAATATACTAAACATAAGACTTAAATCATGCACTGAACGAATACATATTAGGAAAATACCAGAACAGGTTCAGACCGGGGGAGGTCGACGATTAATTCCATACATACAGTGGAGCAAACAATTCAAAAATCGAGAGAATACAACAAAGAAATACACCTAATATTCATGGATTTTAAAATCGCTTTTGATACAACCAATCGGACAAAAATGATGGAGCAGCTAGAGAATGTTGGAATCCCAGAAAAATTAAGACATATGATAACAGTGAGCCTAAAGAACACCAGAGCAAGGATCAGTTACAACGGAACAACTTCTAAGGTGATTAATGTGCACAACGGCATGAAACAAGGTGACTCTATCTCTCCGACAGTATTTAATCTGATATTGACAATATCAGATATTGACATAATCTGTAATCATGAGGATGAGAAACTTGCAAACAAAAACATTATTACAGATCAACTTCAAATAGTAACATATGCAGATGATTTAGTCATCGCAGCGAAGACGAAAATAACACTTGCAGTTGAAAAATTACATAGGTAAGGAAGCTAAGAGAATAATAGGGCTAGAGATAAACCAGCTCACAGCAAAATACATGGCGATAGGGAAAGATGACCCAACTGGCAAAGTTTTATAGTTTTCTGTTTCGCAGTCTTGATTGTACGTAAATTACACATTCAAAAGTAAATTGAAAAGGATTTATAGGTCCCAAATTAGCTAAATGACTACGTTTTAATTTCCCCTACCTGTTTGGGTATCGCTCCAAACATATAACATGTCTTTCACAGACAATACAAAAAAAATTCGATGCCCAACCAACCCTATCCCCCCAGAGAATAATTCTAGGTGCGCCACTGCTCCTTGGATGTGTCCCGTTTTTTCAAGTTTATGATTTGGTCACCCTAGGTTAGAGATCATCTTCAAGTTCGAAGACGACGTCATCTTCACTATCACTTGAATTCTCAGAAAGTTGATAATCGCTATTGGTGTTATCATCCTCGCCAAAAATTCCGTCAAATTCGAAATGAGTTAGATTTACGTAGAACTAAATTTCATTTTGGATTAATGGTCTTTTCTTATCCCTATTGGGTTCTTGATAATTAAGTTGGATAAACGGAATACCAAAGTTGAGCCCAATAGGAAGTAGGAAAAGAGGCCGACTCCGAAGATCGTTCAGAGATGAAGTAGACAAAGCAATGGAAAGAAGGAATTTGCAGGAATGGGACTAGCAAAACAGAAAGAACGGGAGAGAACGGTTTAGTAATAAAAATAAAATACTAATAAAAATACTCAAGGTGTAAATAATGTGATGCACTCGACAATTTCGTATATATTCGCGTATATATTCGCGAATATTTGCATACTTTTGCATATTCGCATTCTAGTGCAGTCACTGAAGGTTTTCACCTCCGATTTCGTTGAACCTTCATCGATTTTCATGAAAATTGGTGAATAATTAGAGGATACATCAAGGAACAAAGGTGATATGATGCCAACTTGCGCTTTTACCCTGGGGGTGGATGCCACCCCTTCTCGGGGGTAAAAATGATTTTATTAAAAATAATACCATAAGTCGACAGAGTGACAAATTATAAGCAAAATTTGTTATATAAAGTTATTAAAATAAATCAACACTTTTTGAGTTATTAAAGACCAAAGATTTTATTTTTTCGTAATAAAATGCATGTTTTAAATCGGTTTTTCACGTATAAATCAAAAACTATAAGCTTTTGCAAAAAAAGTTATTATTACTAAAATTGAAGATAATAAAAAATTAAATACATTCCTTGCATAAAGGACTAAACTAATGTTAGTTCAAAGTGAGTTATTGGCAATTGAATGTGTATTTTTTTCGACCAGTACTCAAATCTAAGTATACGATGCAATGTATAAAATATTCCTGCTAAACATTTGCCAAATTACTTCGGAATACCTATCAAATGAGCTTCAGAACAAGGTAATAGCGTCAAAATTAAGCAAGTTGTAATGAAAATAAAAGAACCGTTTCGAATTTTTTAGGAAAAAGTGAAAAATAAAACATACGCCATTTCCACAAAAATTAAAATTTACAATAATCCTCACAAAAACTTCTTTATATTAGCATACAGTCGGAAAAATGAAAGAATACCCATGAACGAACATATAAAACACGCTGTATTTTCCTGTCACCGTGTCACAAAGAAAATTGTCCAGTGCAAGTACATGTAACAATAATTATGACATGTTCTTGCGCTGGCCAATTTTTTATGTGACACGGTGACAGGAAAATACAGCGTGTTTTATATGTTCGTTCATGGGTATTCTTTCATTTTTCCTACTGTAAGTAATGTTTTCGATAATTTTGACCCGTACAGAATGCATATTTTTGAAAAAAGATATGATTTAAAAAAATCATAATTTTTAAAATTATTGTAATTCTCATATTCTTTCAATATACGTAAACAATTACATATAACCCAATTTTAGTTTTTTCTGTGCCAAATATTTTACCTGTTTTACTATTTCTATAGGGTAAAAAATACCCGAGATAGAAACGTTTAAATCTTAAATTTTGCTGTAGGAACCATGCAACCGGGGTCATTCAACCTTTTATTTTTAAAAAAGTAAGGGGTTTAAAAGATTAGGTTCAACTTGATTAAATATCACTTGGAATTAAATTTCAAACAGTTTTTAGATGAACCTGATATCGTAAACACGAACAGAGTTTTTAAAAAAAACAATAACATTTTTTGGAAACATTTTTAAAAGATAAATTTTAAAAAATTATTTGAAGCATAAATCAACATGTTCGGCTCATTTAATAGATATTTTTAAATACTTTGACAAATGTTTAATAAGTTTATGTTATAAAATGCATCAGTTTCCCGTTATTTCAGCTTGAATACTTAGAATTTTACACGCCGAAAAAATATACATTCAATTATCTATAACTCACTTTTAGTTAACATTAAAAGGTTTTTGTAGTAAGCGGTTTATTTAATTTTTTATTAGCTTCAATTTTGATAATAATAACTTTTTTGTAAAAACTTACACTTTTTGAGTTATTGATGAAAAATTGGTTAAAACCATGCATTTTTTTCAAGAAAAATTAAAATTTTTGATCTTTAATAACTCAAAAAGTTTTGATTTATTTTAATAACTTTATATAACAAATTTTGCTTGAAATTTGTCCCTCTATCGAATTATGGGGTTATTTTTAATAAAATAATTTTCAGCCCCGGGAAGGGGTGGCATCCACCCCCAGGGTAACAGCGCAAGTTGGCACCATGTCACCTTTGTTCCTTGAGATATCCTCTAACCACTTACCAATTTTCATGCAAATCGATGGAGGTTCAACGAAATCGGAGGTAATAGCTCATATACACCTTCAGTGACTCCACTATTCGTATTCGCATTCGCGAAATTTGTGCGAATGTTTTGCGAATATGAATATCAGAAAAAAATAATTCAAAAGTTAATATTAGGTTAATAAAATTAAAATCTATCCACTTCTTATCTTTTTTGTATTAAAAGAAAGTAACTTAACCTCGTATAATCACATTGTCAACCTTTACGTTATTTTATAATTTGGTATAATGTAAGAAAGCTTAAGATTCAGATTGATTTATACCAAATATTTATTAACTTCTGATTATAAATCTAGAAAATATTACGAAAATCGAAACAAATTAAAAAAACTCAATATTCGCATTCGCATCCGCATTCGCGAATGTCGGTACAAGATATTCGCATTCGCATTCGTATTTGCGAATGTTCAAAAAATGACATTCGTTACATCACTACAATACTGACGAATATAGATGCTAACTGTTTGTCTGCGTACGAAGTAACTCGTAGTTGGCTTTCGCGAAGAGATTTCTGTTTACTTAAAAAACACAGTAAACGTCATACGTTTAGTTGTAGCAATATGGTTGATAACATATTTATTTTTACGTTCAAATTCAAATATGTACTAAGTAAGTCTTGTGGCACCAACACGGAGGCGTGTGTGAATATTACTTCTTCTCTTCTATTTTATCTTTGTTTCCAAGATTGTTCATATTTCTTTACTTCGTATTTCGTATTGGCTTTTTGGGGTGTTTTTTTTTAATTTATTATTTAGTATTTTTAGTAGAAATTAATTTTTGCGTTTCGATTTCCACTTCTAAAATGGTTCTCAAAATACAAATCAAACAAATTATTTTGATCTGTTATGTTTAAATTCTATCTTATTTTTCATATTGACAAAACAGATATAGGTATATACCTTTTAAAGTAGATGATTTTAAAATGTGCATTCCTAAGACGTTTTTATTAGAGGATACTTCATTCAATTACTGAAATTTTTACTTGAGAATAGTCATAAGAAAAATCATAACACGTGATTTATTTTTAAAAAATTAACCACACTCAATCATGACACTAAAAGTTTCTGGCTATTAATTCCATTGCTGTTTGTTAAAAAAACCAAGAAAAACCCATGATACTACCCCGACATGGTATGTATTAGATTTAAAATATTTTCATGATGAATGAATTCCTAACAAGGAAATTGTTTGTCATTGTTGGTGATGTCTTTTTAAAGACAAACACATGCTATTGGTTTTTCTAGCGGTTATTCTCAAATTAAAGTTAATTTCGTGTAATCGAATTAGAATCAGAATTACATATTCTTTATTATCACTAAAAATTATACAATTTTATGGACAAAGCTTACAAAAAGTTAAAAAATAACAATAACAATAATTACAATATACTGAAAGTACATAAATCGTCAATATTACAATAGTCCTGTCGCCAGGGGGGGTACAACGGCCTCGTTAATTCAGATGGACTTACCCAAGTTTTTTTTATGTATTTTGACCCGTAGAACACGAATTTTTTGGGTAACAGTTGATCCGGATGTCGATAAGATTGTTATAGACCAAGAACTTGAGGAATCAAATAACAGCGATTTTTGGCAAAACAAAACAATATTTTGTATTTTTTGGGTCATTTTAAGCAAAAAATATTTCTACAAGTTTTTTAGTAGGATGCACAGTTTTCGAGATAAACGCGGTTGAACTTTCAAAAAATCGAAAAACTGCAATTTTTAAACCCGAATAACTTTTGATTAAAAAATAAAATAGCAATTCTGCTTAGCGCCTTTGAAAGTTCAAGTCAAATTATGTCGGTTTTGATTATTTGCATTGCTAAAAATTTATTGTGTTATTGTTAAACAAAGCTACAAACAACTAGTGCGTGAGTGATGTTTCTATGATTTCTCATTTAAAATCGAACGAGTAGGTAGAATAGGTACTAGTGCAATCAAGACTATTTCTACGTTACATGCGTTAAAACACATGTAAAAGCACGGGAAACCCTACGTGTTTATAGCTTTGTTAAACAATAAAAAAATAAATTTTTACCAATGGAAATAATCAAAACCGACATAATTTGACTTAAACTTTTAAATGCGGTAAGCAGACTTGCTATTTTATTTTTTAATCAAAAGTTATTCGGGTTCAAAAATTGCAATTTTTCGATTTTTTTAAAGTTCAACCGCGTTTATCTCGAAAACTGTGCATCCTACGAAAAAACTTGTAGAAATATTTTTTACTTAAAATGGCCCAAAAAATACAAAATAGTGTTTTGTTTTGCCAAAAATCGCTGTTATTTGATTCCTCAAGTTCTTGGTCTATAACAATCTTATCGACATCCGGATCAACTGTTACCCAAAAAATTCGTGTTCTACGGGTCAAAATACATAAAAAAAACTTGAGTAAGTCCATCTGAATTAACGAGGCCGTTGTACCCCCCTGGCGACAGGACTACAAATAAGACATAATGAAATAGAACATAAAACAAGCCATTACAAAATTGAAATAAATTGCAAATTGCATAATAAAACCATAGGAACTGATAAGTTTAAGTTGCTGCATATGATACCCAAATATAGATAAAAATATCTACTTTAGTTGTACGAAAGAATTAACCTCCAATTAAGTCCTACCAGAAATGCAGCTCATACAGGGTGATTGATTAGTGGGGTAAAGCTCAATAGATCCGCTATAGTAATAGATAGCAAGAAAAGTTAATAACAAAAATTTTAGCCACCTTTGAGCTTCACATTACAAAATTAGTTAGATGGTTACAGGGTGTTGGATAACATAGTGTCAGACCAAAGTTATGTTTTTTTTTAATAGAAAACCCTATATTCTATTTTATATTCGAAATCCTGTTAACTTCTTCATCACAAAAATATAAAGGTTTGTTATGTTATACAGGGTATTTACAAAGTTATAACCAATTTTGTATGAAAATCGTAACAAGTTCAACTCCCTGTATAAATAAAAATAAGCACAACAGGAATGGTTTATTCATGCCACATTTTTTTAATTATTGTCAAAATTTTCAAGAATTATTGACATTGCTAATTTTCTTTATTTCAAATACAGGGTGAGTCAAAACGCAAGTACATTATTTTCTCAGTAATTTTAAATGGAACACTATATATTTTATATCACTATTGAAAAGTACCATTACCGGTACTTTAATTTTTGTATAACATTCCCTATGTCCAAATTTAGTAGTTTTCGAGATATTTTCATTTTTCAGAGCAAATTATTTTAGGTGTCATTATTTTAGTGTATTAAGTAAGCCAAGACTGAATTGACAATTGACGATTACTGATTATCAATCCGGTAATCAATATAAGAATGTAGCAAAAAGAAATAAAAATAATTTATTAGTAATACATTTTACAAAAAAAAAAACACAACCACAACATGCAACATTTTTGAAACAATTAAAAACTACTTTTTTATGTAAATGCAACAAACAAAGAAAGAAAATTAGTAATAAATTTTACAAAAAAACATACAAACACAAAATACAACATCTTGTGAAGACAATTAAACACTACTTTTTTATGTAAATGTAACAATGTAACAAATAAAGAACGAAAAATAATTTATCAGTAATATATATTGCAAAAAAAAAATGTTTGAAAAAATTAGAAGCTACTTTTAATAAAATATTTTTAATATTTCAAAATTACTTCCTAACACATTTATGCACGCCTAAAAACGATCATTGAATGAGGTACTTACTCTACGAAGCATTTGTAAAATACACATCGAAATACACTTTGTATTCTATTTTTCATCTGATCCCTTGTTGTTGGAGGTATTTTATAAACTTCATTATTAACGTAACCCAAAAAAATCAGTCCAATTTATTAAATTCTGGTCATTTGGGTGGCCACGCTACTGGTCCATTGAGAAATGAAAATACCTTGAAAACTAATAAATTTAGACATAGGGAATGTTATATAAAAATTAAAGTACGGTAATGGTACTTTGCAATAGTGATATAAAATACAGGGTGTTCCATTTAAAATTACTGAAAAAATAATGTACTTGCGTTTTGACTCACGCTGTATTTTATATAAAGAAAATTAGCAATATTAATCATTCTTGTAAATTTTGATAATAAGTAAAAAATATGGCATTAATAAACCATTGCTGTTTTGCTTATTTTTATTTATACAGGGAGTTGAACTTGTTACGGTTTTCATATAAAATTGGTTATAACTTTGTAAATACCCTGTATAACATAACAAACCTTTAAATTTTTGTGATGGAGAATTTAACAAGATTTCGAATTTAAAATAAAATATAGGGTGTCCCATTAAAAAAAACATAAGTTTGGTCTGCCACTGTGTTATCGAACACCCTGTAACATTATAACTAATTTTGTAATATGAAGCTCAAAGGTGGCTAAAATTTTTGTTATTAACTTTTATTGCTATCTATTACTATAGCGGATCCATTGAGCTTTACCCCACTAATCAATCACCCTGTATATATATTGACACTATTTTTAAAATCCTTTTAAAGTCATGATCTTATTTCTTATTCATCGAATGTTATTTTATTTTCGACTACACAAGGCCATTAATTTAACCATAATTTTGAAATTTGGAGTGGACAACAAAATCGTTCCTAGAGAATAAAATTTACTTCAAGTACTTTAAATCAATAATTTCAAAAACCCAAATTTGATTCATAATGTAAAAACATATTGGAAGGTCTCTCTTATTAAATATGGCGGGAATTTTGTAGATAGGATTAACAGCAGTAAATATGCGGTTAGTATATAGTTAAATTTCATTGATTATTCCATACATAGAGATTCTGACCAATAGAAAGCTACATCTAGAATATTGATATAAAGAGAGGAGTAAAACAGGGTTGTGTTCTGTCGCCGGTACTATTTAACCTGTACAGTGAAGCCATATTTCAGGAAGCAATAGCGGAGCTAAGTGGATAATATCCAACCTCCGATAGGAGAGGGAACTTTAAGAAGAAAAAGAAGAAGAAAGCTACAGAAATAAAAATTACAGCGATTATTTCATTCATAGGAGATTCTGACCAATAGAAAGCTACAGAAATCTGAATTAAATCGATAATTTTTGATAATCACCCGTCGTTAAGTATATTACGTCAGATGCCCTTCGTTGCTACGAAAAAATACATTCAGTGACATTAATGACAATTAATGTTTTAAAAATTATAAAAGTGATGACTTTCAATCGTCAAATATTTATAAAAATTGTGTGTTTAATGGTACTTACATAAATAAATTACAATAAAATTTTGGTTTTGAACAGTTTTATTCATGAAATAATCGCAACAAATTGCACTCGACCTCTGAAATTAATATAGAATTTTTGCTCTCGTGACACTTTGACATAATTTCACTCGCCTTCGGCTCGTGAAATTGAAACTGTCAAAGTGTCACTCGGGAAAAATTCAATAATTTCAGAGTTCTTGTGCAATTACTACTACTGATTATTTTTTCATGATTTTAACTTCCAATCGTATAGTAAGATATTTGATCACGTGTTTAATTCTGTCCAATCAGATTAAAATTATACTGAGAATTATCTACTGTAGAAAATTACCGATAGAATTTTTTTAAGTAGATTATTTCTGTTTAATGGCAACCAGTTTCTTAGTTTTGACAACTGTCACATTTAAGAAAATATCCATAATATACGTATTAAAAAATAATCTTACGAATATCACACGACAGTAAGAATAAATAAGAAAATAATGCTTCATTTTTACTCAAATTTGTTGTCATTGGGCAATAGCCACTCGAGCCCTGCGGGCTCTCGTTTCTATTGCCTGATAACAAATTTTCGAAAAACTGTCGCATTATTTTCAATTTATTCTCACTCTCTTGTGATATTATACCCGATAATTTTTGATAATTTCCCGTCGTCAAGTATTTTACGTCAGATGCCTTTCGTTCCTACGCAAAAATACATTCAGTGACATTAATGACAATTAATGTTTTACAACTTGTCACAAAGAACACCAAGAAACAGGTTTAGTAAATATTCAGGCGAAGATATCAATATAATATTAGTTAAAATGATTTAAAAAGATAGTTTTATTCATGAAATAATCGTATCGAATAACTCTCAGCTCTTAAATTATCGATTTGTTTTGCCCTCGTGACACTTTGAAACTGTCAAAATGTCCCTCGGGATACAAGTCGATAATTTTATAGCTCTCGTGTAATTACTACTGAAAATTCAGTCCCGACTTTATCCCTTATGACTTTGAGAATGCTGAAAGATGAAATCAAGAAAAGTAAATTATGTGAAAACTGTTTGATATCCTAGGGAAATCTGCGTGAAAATTGAATTTTCTTTTGTAAAGAAAGTCGCATGGGCTGTCACGATTTTCTCCCTTATGCCATTTTACGAATCGGTAGAGGAGTAGAGATTCTATTTTTAAAAATTTTGACATAAGGGCTACTGGTGTTCTAAGGTTATCAATATTATGACCTAAACATGTAATGTTAACAGGTCATTGTCCGTGATTTTCTTCTTCATGCTACTTAAAAATATGTTAGTTTTCACGATAAGTAACCTGCAAAAAAAGATATAACGCTAGGTCATGAAAACTCAATCGTGAAAATTCAATTTTCAGAAAAACAGAAAAAAGAACTTGGTTCAATTCTAAATTTCCTCTTTTTTGCTTATATCATACGACATTTTCAGTACACAAAAAGTCATAATACTCAAAATGGTTGAACTTCGTATTTGAATCCGACGGTCTATGGCGAGTAGTAGGTACAAATTGATTGCATGCTTTCTTTATTAATTTCCCTTCTGAGGAAGGTTTTGTAACAGCATAGTTAGTTGTTGACAACATTTAGCGGAAATTAAACAAGAGTGTTCTGTTTTTATGTGTTGTTTCAGAATTTTTGAAAAACATTTCAATTTCGGAAAGGGTTTCTTGTAGCCACGATTTAATAGTGAAAAAGCTGTGTTTTAGTATTTATTTAAAATGTTATTAACCAAAGATTTCGAATAAACAAATTAACTTTTGTTTCAGCTCCCAAACCATGTGCCGATCACACTTGTAGAATGTTCTGCCCACACGGATTTGCGTTGACACAAGACGGTTGCCCTTTGTGTAGGTGTCGAGATCCTTGTGATGGAATAAACTGTCCTAACGCATTGGAATGTCATCTTGAAGAGCTAGCCTGTGCAGATCCTCCTTGTCCTCCAGTCCCAACATGTAAGCATATTTTTTGTATTACAAAAAGTCATACTTTCCACAATACTATTAAAACTAATTGAGTGGTCGTTTGCCAAAAGCTGATATGTCCATTTTGGCTACTTTTAAAGAGAGCAAATTCAAATTTCTACTATGTCCATAAAATCACAGTTTTAGAAATATCATATTTGGTTTTGAGTTTAATTTTCTTACAACTATCCATATGAGTTTATAGATAACCTAGCTACAAATTTTATAAAATTTTTCTGTTAATTTTGCAAAATGCAAAAAATTTACGGATCTAAGTGCACATATCAGCTTTTGGTAAACGTTTTTTAAATAAACTACTGGCGACATTGTAATAAAATTTGGTGGGTTTTAAGAGGTAGTTTTTTCGCATTTTTTGACATTCAACTAACAATTTTCTATTCACCATTGGCGCGCATACGGGTAATGGTCTAAATTTTTTTAAAAGAAAAAAATAGTAAGCCACTGAGGTATTTCAAATTAAAGATTATTTTTGAATCCTCGTTTAGTTTATAATAAAAAACCTCTCTTGTCTTATTTTCATATGGTGCACTATTTTTATGTAAAAAAATATATATCTTAACGCGTAATTTTCATTTATTAATACATTATCAAGAACTATCTAATAAAAAAATAGTAAACAAGAACAATAATAGAAAATAACACTAATAAGATTTAAACCAGGATCAGTAGAATTTTATATTCATCATTGGCACCCGTACGGGTACTGGCTTGAATTTTTTTAATGAAAATAATAGTACGCCACTGAGGTATTCCAAATTAAAAATGATTTTTTTGCACGATTGATCATTTTTGACTGTTTACCGTGACAGTTTTTACGTCAGTAGGTGACATTTACTAGCAACTCGACGGTAAGTAATCCAACTCGACGGTAAGTACTCCAACTCGACGGTAAGTAATTCACTTACCGTCGAGTTAAAAAATCTCTTAATTTTAATTTATCTTTTGAAAGAATAAAGAAAACTAACGAATTATTTATTAATATTGAAACTTATGGTACAATTTGTTAATTTTTTTCTTCAAATACGCGATCAAAGTTGAAAACTTGGAAATATCAATGCCATCATAAAGAAAAACGGTGGATTTAATCATTGAATATTCTGCCCAGAGGCTTCCAGGAGCTTTCAACTGCATATGTCTTTGAACGAAATATGCCAATAGAGTCTTTTCTTCGATTCTTAAATTCTTGCCTTCGCACCATTTTTTAAAACTTTGGTAGGTATTTTGATAACGGATTTTGGATTTTTCTGGAATAATTGCGGAACACCCTTGTTATGCACCCTACTTACTACCTAACAACCAAAGTATCTATCTTGATAAAATGAATGAAACTAGTCAATATGACGAAAATGTTTAATTTTATAATTTATAATGGTATCAATCGTGCAAAAAACGTCATAAGCATGTCGAACGTTAAGGGTAACCGATCTCAGACAATTGTCTTCGATCGGTATAAAACCCTTACCGTTCTCCATACTTAATATACTATAATTTCGTCGTCCAAGTTACGATAAAAAATATATCTTGTCTTTTTTTCATATGATGCGCCGTTTTATGCAAAAAATAAAACATCTTAACGTCTACAAAGTATTTGAAATAAGTTTCTCTGCATATGAAAACTACCTCGAATACTTTGTAAGCGTTAAGGTGTATTATTTTTTTGTATAAAAACGGCGCATTATATAAAAAAAGGCAAGATATATTTTTGTCACAAATTATACGAGCAATTAAAAAATGATTCTTAATTTGACAGATCTCAGTGGCATACTAGTTTTTTCTTAAAAATAAATTTACACCATTACCCATACGCGCGCCAGTGATGAATATAAAATTCTTCTGCCACCAGTGAAGAAGGTCATTTTGAACACATGTTATAGCTTTGAGCGTAGTTAAAATCTTATTAGTGTTGTATTAGATAGTTTTTGGTATAACTTATAATGTATTAATGAAAGAAAAATACGCGCCAAGATTTTTATTTTTTTGCATAAAAATGGTACATCATATGAAAATAAGGCAAGAGAGGTTCTTTATCAGAAATTGTCCATGGAATTCAAAAATAATTTTTAATTTTGAATATCTGAAGTGGCGTACAATTTTTCTATTTAAAAAAATTCAAAACATTACCCGTATGCGCGCCAATGATGAATAAAAAATTATTATTTGTATGTTAAAAAATGCGCAATAACTACTGCTTAAAATTTACCAAATTTCATTGTCATACCTCAACCAGTGTTAGAGTAATAAATAGATTGGCATCTTGAAAAAAAATTTTCAACACCCCGTATCTCGGAAACGAAGCATTTGCGGACATATGTTTATCGAGCAAACTGTACTTATTTTATATGTAGAATTACTCCTTACAGTTTGACATACTTACTTATTTATGACTTACAACTGACCACAGAATTAAAAAACAACATTCACAGAAGTAGAATACCAAATACCTTAAAATTAACGAAATATTATTATCATAAAATATATAGAAAGACATAAGCAATTCTGCTTGTTCATTGGCGGATTGATACCTCTATGGAAGGTTGTCACTCTATTTTTTGCGCGGTCTCTTGATATTTCTTCTGATGATTGGTGATTTATCTCTTGCTATTTTGACCACACGAGCCTTCCCCTTTCTGGAAGAGTTACTCCATTCTTTTTTACTATTTAGTGATCATTGATTTATACACTGTACATTACATTTTTTCCGTCTTACCTCCTTTTTGATCTATCAGCCTAATTCCTGTAATTCTTCTCAATACTGTCATATTAGCAGTTTCCAGTAAACTTGGTGTTATTGCTGTGTCGATTGTTGCTTCTGGTGCATATGTCATTATTGGTCTTACACTGGCTTTATGAATTATTGACTTCATCTCAGTGTCAATATGTCGATTTCGCGATATAGTGTTATTAAGGCATCCTGTCTCCATAGCTGAACAGTGTAGTTCCCTATTCCTATTACTTGTTCAACACTGATGCTATCAATTTGTGTTTTACATCTGATTGGTTCTTTGTTGATTACTGTTATTTTAGTTTTCTGAGATGAGATTATTATAATAAATCCTTTCGCTCTTATGTTAAATATGTGTCTCTTATATCAACTGTGACTAGTCTTTGTACATTATCTTCATCTTGGGCTATCAGTAATGCGTCGTTTTCGTAACTGACTATTTTACTTTTTTGTTTCCCATTTTGTATCCTCTTCCTTTGTTAACACTTTTGATCATTTTATCCAGGATTGAATTGAAGAGCATAGGACTCAAATACCCCTGTCTTATTCCGCTGCCTATGTCTATAGATTCTGTAAGTTGTCCATCATTTCTGACTTCCCTTTTGTTTTTGGTAGATGTTTTCAATAATTTTTATGATGATTAGGGGGATAGGCAATACATGTATCCTTTTCTATGTATTGTGGTTCTATTACATCCTTTACCTCCGTTTTTTGACCTCTGATAAAGCGCCATATTTTCTTCTGCAGACCATAGAAATCATGTTCCATTTCTCTCGAAAAACGTTCTTAGTGATCATTGTTTTTCTTCTTACAACTGCATGTGTTTCGTTTGTTACGGTATTGTAATAATTATCGTATACCTCTTATGTCTTGGTTGACATATACTTCAAGTAATCTTTTTCTTTCCTTGACATTTTTCCTTCACTTCTGTATAAAACTATGGAGTTCTTCGCCTTGGGAATGATTTATTTATATTTATGTTTCTTCCACCAAGAACTTCCTTGGTCGAGGCGAAGATATTAAACTTCATTTTGTCGAGCCTTTTTCGACTCCATCACTTTCTTTGATATATATGTTTTTTCTTCTTTCTGTTATTCTTTTTTGTAATAGGTTTCTTGTGGAGTCATGCTGTAAGCTTTCGACTTTTATCTTTGTGGTGTATTCACCACAGTTTTCACCAAGTTTGCTCACCAGTGGATTGTGATTCACTTTTATGTCTGCATATACTGTGGGAATATGTTCTATTATCTATTTGATTCCCGACAAAACATAAATATATCAAATAACATATATCAAAGAAAAAAAAATTTTTTTTGTCTTTTGTCTGGCCCCTAAAGACAATTAAAATTGAGAGAAAATTCAAATTATAGCAGGCAGCCCAAAACAAGCCCAATTCCAGGTTTGGCATTCGTTCTGACACTCAGTTTTATAAATATTTTGATTTTCCTTTCCTTTAAAAACTATATCAAACTCCAATCTCAACAAACTGATATATATTATTACAATGAAATACGATAAATGTCATTATAAGATATAATGATGTGATGTTACAAGTGTTCGAGTGCTTTTTGGGTCGTTTGAAATGCTTTAAATACACAGAAGATTTTAAATTTTTAGTTCTAAGTTATTATGAGTTTTTGAGGCGTGAAATTTTGGAAATCTTATTTTTAAACAACATTGAATATTATTATGTAATAAAAAAATGCGCAAATTCTCTAATAGGGAACGCCAAAATTTCACGCCCCAAAAACTCATAATAACTTAGAAGTACAAATTTAAAATCTTCTGTGTATTTAAACCATTTCAAACGACGCAAAACTGCACTTCATTATATCATGAGGTCACATCATTATATCTTATAATGACATTTATCGTATGTCATTGTAATAATGTATATTCTTTTTCTCATAGGCATCTTTCAGTGCGTCACAGTTTTTCGATTTCTTTCTAACGCATTAAATTGTATGTGACAGAAAAAAGGCAAGTCCGTGATTACAGACATTTATAACATTAATTCTAGTTGTCGATAGATGGCGCTATAATCGAAAAAAAAATATTTACGAATTATATAATATATCTACGAATTAAATCTGTATAATTTTTAAGACTATACAAATCAAAGAAAATACCATTTTATAAATGCAATAAACACAATTGATTTGTTTTTATGCCAAATTGCAAATAAAATGTGACAACTGTCAGATTTAACTAAAATGTCATGTTAGAATAAATGTTATAAATGTGTATTATCACGGACTTACCTATTTTTCTATCATTTGTGAAGCACTGAAAAATACCCATGAAAAGGTTACCAGTTTGTTGAGATTGTAGTTTGATACAGTTTTTGAAGGAAAGGGGAGAACTATCAAAATATTTATAAAACTAAGTGTCAGAACGAATGCCAAACCTAATGAATTAATGGCGAGTACTTTAAATACTATAATGATATGACGTCACCCCAATGAGGGCGCGTTTTGGGCTGCCTGTTATAATTTGAATTTTCTCTCGATTTTAATCGTCTTTAGAAGCCAAACGAAAGACAAAATAACTTTTTTTCTTTGATGTTTTAAATTATTTTCTGTTGTGATTTATAGCTTTTTTTTCGAATTTAAAATTTTATGAAAATTCCGTATACTAGTTGGACATCTTTATACTATCTGCTATTAGTCTGGGCTGATTATCGGAGAATAGGCCATTTTTGGGAAAAGTTATTTACCAGCAATTTTATTGCTGGAATCGAATCTTATGATTGTATATATTAATAATATAGATATGCAAAGTCCGCAGATAGTGTGCTACTTTTTTTATAAACAAAATGGCGCCCGAAAATCGTGTTTTTTTCCATTTTTGCTCTATAACTCCAAAGATTTTACCTTTAGACCAAAAACACCCAAATAAAAATTCACCGCAATTAAATTCTGCATAGAGACGTGTTTCTTCCGATTTACTTACTTACTTTACTCCTCTTGATTCCTTGGAACATAGGGCCTCTACAGTCCCCCTCCATTCATCTCTGTTTCTGGCCAGGGCTTTCACTTCTTTCCATGTTAACCCATTGTCTTCTAGCTCTCTGGTAATATTTCTTTTCCAGGATGTCATTGGTCTGCCTTGTTTTCTTTTTCCAGTTGGTTGGTAATCCAGGGCTTGTTTGGTTATATCATCTTCATTTTTCCTTAATGTGTGTCCAATAAACTTCCATTTGCGTCTGTTTATCGTTTTGGCTATCGGCTCTTGATTAGTTTTTCTCCAAAGTTCCTTGTTACTTATCCGATTTGGCCAATATATTTGCAATATTCGTCTAAGGCATCTATTTACAAATGTTTGAACCTTTTGTATAATCTTTTTCTCTATTTTCCAAGTTTCTGCTGCATATAGCAAAATACTCTTTACATTTGTATTAAATATCCTGATTTTGGTTTTGGTTGTTAATCTATTGGACTCCCATGTTTTCTTCAGCATATAGAACGCATTTTGGGCTTTAGTTATCCTTCCATTAATTTCCTCTTCTATTCCACCGCTAGCGTCAATTATGCTTCCCAGATAACAAAACTTCTGTACATTTTCTACTTCTTCTCCTTCAATGAATATACCCATTTCTCTTTCCGTATTTATCTTCATAAGTTTGGTTTTTCTTGTGTTAATCTCTAGTCCTATTTTTCTTGCTTCTTTTGTCACCTTTTCTGTTTTTTTCTGCATATGTTGTCTTTTTTCGGACACCAGACATATATCATCTGCAAAGTCTAGATCTTCAAGCTGACCGAAAGCATTCCATCTAATTCCTGTTTTATTTTTCGTTGCCTTTTTCATGACCCAGTCAATTAAGATCAGAAATATGGTTGGAGATAGAATACACCCCTGTCTGACTCCACTGTCTATGTTGATTGGTTCTGTGAGTTTCCCATTGTGCATGATTTGTGCGGTATAGTTTTCATAGAACATTTTGATAATTCTTATATATTTTAATGGAATTCCATATCTCTTTAATATTTCCCACATTTTTTCTCTGTTAATCCGGTCAAAGGCTTGTCTAAAGTCAATGAAATTTATATAGATTTTGCTCTGCCATTCTATTGTTTGTTCTACAATGTTTCTTAATGTGTTAATATGATCTGTGCATGCTTTATTACTTCTGAAGCCCGCTTGGTTTGGTCTTAACAACTGGTCTATAGTTTCTTTCATTCTTTCTAGTATCATCCTTGTCATGACTTTACTCACTGTAGAAAGTAGTGTTATTGCTCTCCAATTGTTGCAATTCGTTTGATCTCCCTTCTTGGGTATCTTTACAATTATACCTTTTTTCCAATCATCAGGTATTCTCTCCTCCTGCCATATTCTGTTTATTAGTACATACAGGATTTCTTCCGATGTTTCTCTATCTGCTTTCAGTAGTTCTGTGGTAATGTTATCTATTCCAGCTGCTTTCCCTCTTTTCAGCTGTTGTATTGCTTTACTTACTTCTTTTTTTGTGAATTCCGATTCGGTGAAGTTTAGTTCTTCCTTTATTTCTTCATTTTCCATTTCGTGTTCTATTGTTCTGTTGGCATATACTTCTCTAAAATGTTCGATCCATCTCTCAACTATTTCCTTTTCATTCTTCAATATTTTCCCGTTCTTGTCTTTTACATGCTCAACGTTCATTTTTCCGCGCGAGCTTAGTTTTTTCGTCGTTTTATATAGAGTTCCCATGTCGTTGTTTTTTGCTGCTGTTTCTGCTTTTATTAACAGTTCTTCGTTATATTGTCTTTTGTCGTTTCTCGCACTTTTTTTAACTTCTTTATCTTTCTCTCTATATTCTCTCTTCATTTGTTCCCTATCTCTTAGATCATTTTTTAGAATTTTACATTTAAGTAGTTTCCTTTCGTTTATCTTTTCCCACGTGCTTCTCGATAGCCATGGTTTATTACTTCTTTTTTGTATTCCTATCGTTTCTTTTGCTGCTTGTGTATATACATACTTGCATTTATCCCACAGCTCTTCTATCGTGGCATTTTCTGTGTTGTAAGTTTTATTATATAATTCTCTTAACTTGGTCTTATATTCTTCAGTACTTTCATTTCCGTCTTTGAGCCAGTGAACGTTATATCTTTCTCGTTGTTCCATTGGCGTTTTCTTACTTCTGGCTAGTTTGAGTTTGATTTTGGCTCTAATCAACATGTGGTCGGACCCTATGTCTGCCCCTCTCATTGCTCTAACATCTAAGAGTGAGTGCCTCCATGTCTTATCTATGGTTATGTGGTCAATCTGATTGTGTGTTTGTCCATCAGGGGATGTCCATGTTACTTTATGTATGCGTTTGTGTTGAAATATACTTCCACCTATGACTAAACTATTTTGGGTGCAGAAATCTATAAACATGTTACCATTCTCATTAATTTGTCCCAATCCTTCTTTCCCCATTACAGTTTCTCTTCCACTATTATTCGTTCCTATTTTGGCATTCATATCTCCGATTATCATCACAATATCTTTTTTATATTTATTTTGTATTTTATCGTATGCCATCTGTAGCTGTTGGTAAAACTCATCTTTTATGTCCTGTTCCTTTTCATTTGTTGGTGCATATACATTAACAATTATTAGATTTTTATATCTCGCTTTGAATCTAGCCATTATTATTCTATCCGAGATGGCTTCCCATTCTATTAGGGCATTTGTTGCTTCTTTTGAAATCATGAATGCAACACCACTCTCGTGTCGGTCTTTTTCGCCACATTTTCCCGAGTATATAACCGTTTTGGCGTGTTCAATTCTTGTTTTTCCACATCCCTTCCATCTAATTTCAGATAATCCTAATATACTAATGTTATTTTTATCCATTTCTTTTGCCACTTGATGTGTTTTACTTGTTTCAAACATTGTTCGGACATTCCAACATCCTATGTACGTTGTTTTTCTCAAGTCCATTTCCGTGGCCATTTTCGTCATCGCGTTATCGTGGCCGATCGTCATCCAAAGATTTTACCTTTAGACCAAAAACACCCAAATAAAAATTCACCGCAATTAAATTCTGCATAGAGACGTGTTTCTTCCGATTTACTTCGACGAAAACTTTCCCCGGAAAAAGCGGGTTTTTCCAACAAAATCTTTAATTTTCAACTAAACTTTTAGATAGGTAGTTGTTAATCAATAATTAAATAACTTGGTATCGTAAAAGCACTTTCCGTATATATTATAATTCCAGAAGCCAATGGAAATTGAATGAACAGTTTAGCAACAATTGAAATGTTAATTAAAAATTTACGGTCGCTATAATAACGACAATAATTATGATGCATAAGAATAACTATAATTTTTTCATAAAAAGACACTATACCTATCTAATGTACCTTACAGAATTGAAATTGGACTATTTAAGCGGCCTCAGGATATTTTAAAATTATAAACAATTTTTTGGCTTAAAAACAAATAGAATACCTCGGAAAATTTTAAACTAAATTAAATTGTGAAAACGGTATTCAAAAGTCAGCGGCAGGATGCTTCTTTTAAAAGAAAGAACGTTTAATTATGACCAGTGGTTCCTGAGATACAACTGGTCAAATTTGACCGAAATTTACGGCAAAGATATAAACAATAGGATCATAATTTTCAAACCGTCACCTTTTTATTTTTGTCCTCTTTCTCCACACCAATTTTAATATCTTTAAATCCTCATAACATATATTATTATAATAAAAACTATCGATAATACGTGTGAAAATTGCCAAAAATAGCAAAATTCCAATCAAAAATTAGGTTGGCGAAAATGTAACCCTCAAAGTTCAAAATCGGTATACGTTCACAAAATGCATTTTCTCGGCTTCCCATGGAGCAATTTCCTTCATTCTTTTTTTGTTCCCAAGTAACTCGATTAGAGCCATCGAACTAACGCATTATTAAATGTCAAACTTGCTTTTGTTTTGTTATAAAAAATTAATTTATTTATTATAACACAATATTTTAATTTGTTTAAATAAAAATTGTTTAAATAATTATACAGCTTTCAAATGAGAATATTTATGTTTTTAACTTTAAAAGGTACACTTGTAGTAAGTTTATCTAAAAAACTACCTACAACTGGAAAAAATATGTAATTTTCTGTTCTTATAAAAAAATTAATTTATTATAACAAAACAAAAGCAAGTTTGACATTTAATAATGCGTTAGTTCGATGGCTCTACTCGAGTTATTAGGGAACAAAAAAAGAATGAAGAAAATTGCTCCATGGGAAGCCGAGAAAATGCATTTTGTGAACGTATACCGATTTTGAACTTTGAGGGTTACATTTTCTCCAACCTAATTTTTGATTGGAATTTTGCTATTTTTGGCAATTTTCACACGTATTATCGATAGTTTTTATTATAATAATATATGTTCTGAGGATTTTAAAGAT
Source organism: Diabrotica virgifera virgifera (assembly GCF_917563875.1). Taxonomy (NCBI): domain Eukaryota; kingdom Metazoa; phylum Arthropoda; class Insecta; order Coleoptera; family Chrysomelidae; genus Diabrotica; species Diabrotica virgifera. Next base: position 174,269,503 of record NC_065448.1, on the reverse strand, counting down.
ATGAAAATTGGTGTGGAGAAAGAGGACAAAAATAAAAAGGTGATGGTTTGAAAATTATGATCCTATTGTTTATATCTTTGCTGTAAATTCCGGTCAACTTTGACCGGTTGTATCTCAGGAACCACTCGTCATAATTAAACGTTTTTTTCTTTTTAAAGAAGCGTCCTGCCGCTGTCTTTCGAGTACCGTTTTCACAATTTAATTTAGTTTAATATTTTCCGAGATATTCTATTTGTTTATAAACCAAATAATTGTGTATAATTTTAAAATATTCCTGAGGCCGCTTAAATAGTCCAATTTCAATTCTGTAAAGTACATTAGATAGGTATAGTCTTTTTATGAGAAAATCATAGTTATTCTTATGCATCATAATTATTGTCGTTATTATAGTGACCGTAAATTTTTAATTAACATTTTAATTGCTGCTAAACTGTTCATTCAATTTCCATAGACTTCTGGAATTATAATACATACGGAAAGGGCTTTTACGTTACCAAGTTATTTAATTATTGATTAACAACTACTTATCTAAAAGTTTAGTTGAAAATTAAAGATTTTGTTGGAAAAACCCGCTTTTTCCGGGAAAAGTTTTCGTCGAAGTAAATCGGAAAAAACACGTCTCTATGCAGAATTTAATTGCGGTGAATTTTTATTTAGGTGTTTTTGGTCTGAAGTTAAAATCTTTGGATTTATAGAGCAAAAATTTAAAAAAAACACGATTTTCGGGCGCCATTTTGTTTATAAAAAAAGTAGCACACTATCTGCGGACTTTGCATATCTATATTATTAATACATACAATAATAAGATTCGATTCCAGCAATAAAATTGCTGGTAAATAACTTTTCCTTGTATTTTCCTAATTAACCCAGAGTATATCTCTGTTGTATAGGGTTCGGATTCCAGTGCTAGAATTATCACACACCAATAAAATACTTCATTTAACCTTAGTTCTAGTCACGCAATAATTATACAATATTTTTTTCATATTATATGTAGGAAAAAGATTGGTTATATCTGACAAATACCAGGATATAATATACATGCTCATCATCTATATTGCAGATAAATTATATATTGTGACATTGATTTCAAAATAATTGTTAATGTCAAGGCAATGTATAAAACACGCACACTTTTTTCACGTTTTGAATTAACACCTTTTCGTCCTATCCCATCACGATTCGTTTGCATTTCTAGTTATTAAATAATTTTGTGGCATTCAACGATTTCAGTGAATTCACACAAATTATTACGAAAGACGATACTTAAAGTCCGTGAACTTTACGGTAGAAGGGAAACGAACCGAAAGACAAAAGTACACAAAAATATTTTTCTTTCCCGAGGCAGTAACAAGAGATCTTCGTGATTTGGACACACCTTTACTATTTACTATTTATGGACAGAGATGGTTCGAAGTCACTTTCATTATCATTTGTTACTAGGTAGGGCATTAAGTTATATTGCATTACGGTATTTTAAATGGTATAGCCTGATATTTTATAATTTAAATTAGTCGTCTAAAAAAATAATGACATATAACAGTTTTTCTGCACTTTTTTCTTTTTGTTAGTTTTACAATACCAAAAATATTATTTATTATCGTTTCATTAACAACAAATATGGCAAATGATAGTTTCTGGGACACTTTTTTTCTCTTTTATGGCCTTTGGAAGCTATGCCAATTTAGCCAGCAACATTTCTTAAAATTAACGCCTAACTTAACCTACCACGTAGAATGTAGAATGTAGAAAATGGGGCGGCCAAGAGATTTTGATACACTGCGACCTTTGCAGATATATTGTGTTTCCCCCTCTTTTAAAGCAGTTCATCTAGCTTGGTCCTCTTAATGAGGCTCAACAGCCTTGATAGTGGCCTTTTCATGTAGCCTGGTGCTCCGGTTTTTCCTCCCCGAGTTCTAGAAACTGCACTCGTGCGAGACCTTCACAATAACACAGAACGTGTAGAGCAGTTTCCTCTTCTTCCAGACAGAACCGACAGGTGTCCTCTTCTGTCAGGCCTATGAGACCCAAATGTCTATTGAGTCTACAGTGTCCAGTCAGCAGACCCACTATCATTCTGACAGTGCTGCGACTGCGCAAAAGTAAGTCTGCTGTAAATTTAGCCAAATGTTTTTTGATGACCTATTTGGCCTGCCTCTGTCCTGGGGAGTTGTTCCACCACTCAAGTCTCAAGAGACTTCTGTTGCACCCATTTGTGTATAGCTGCCCTTTTTATCGTATTTGCGATTCCAAATAAGGGTTCCGGACCAACCAGTGGCGTAGATGCGCCTTCTCGGGCCAATTCATCGGCTTTCTCGTTGCCACGATGATCCTTATGTCCCGGCACCCAGGCAAGTGTCAACCTGAGAGAGGACATTCAAATAGTTCCATACTAACCATGAATCGACCTGTACCGAACTGAGAGCCTTTAGAGCCGCTTGACTATCCGAATAGATAACGATGGAATCGTTATCTATTTTTCGGCTGATTAGCTCCATAGCGCACCTTTGTATAGCAGCTACTTCGGCTTGAAATACGGTCGCGTATGTTCCTAGACATACCCGGACTTCTGTCCTTGGTTTTATGCCATATATTCCAGCCCCTGTACCTATATCGGTTTTGAAGCCGTCCGTATACGATATTGAGTTTGCCGTTATTGGCGCACCAGTTTCCCAGTCCTCTCTTTTTGGTATTGTAATTTGAAACTTTTTGTTAAAGCTATACCTCGTAACTATTCGGGCTACAGGCATTCCTAGAACGGGGTCTGCCTGTATGTCCTGGTATAGCCTTAAGTTATCAGCTCCCTGCATCATACTTATTGGAGCTTGGCCCTGGATCAACTGGCTGTTTTCATGGCTCCTGTAACACTCAAGCATGCAAGCATTTGTGTGCTACTGAGCAATCGAATCGCCCCGGACTGTTGCGTTTTGTTCCACCACGCCACTGAACCGTAAGTTATCATGGGCCTTATAACCCTTGTGTATGTAGATATTCGTCTACATCTGATCAGAGCCATAGTGGCCTTTTGTGTGACTTTTTGAATGTGTGCATTCCATGTCAGCCACTGGTCGAATATTACACCTAAGTACTTGGCCTGACTTGTGAATGGGATTTCTACTCCCTTGAGCGCTAGTGGCTGTAAGCCTTGCAGTGCTCTTTTCCTGGTAAAGGGAACAACGGATGTTTTTTGAGGGTTAACCTTCAGGCCTTCTTCCTCACACCAGCTGTCCACCATCCTCAGAGCGACTTGAAGTCTCTCTGAAATTATTTTGGTAAAGCGTCCTCGAACTACAATTACCAAGTCGTCCGCATAACCTAGACAGTAAAAACCCTCCTAGTGGGCAGCTGCTTTCTGCCTTCGCTTCAATGGTGGCTTCACCTAACGAGGACACCATGATCCTGTTTGCTAAGGTCGCCTTTGTCCACTCGCATATGAAGGCAGGAACTCCTTTCCTTTTAAGCGCTTCCGTTACAGACTCGAAGGAGACGTTATTAAACGCTCCCTCCACGTCCAGAAACGTCGCCACCACTATCTCTTTGTCATCTAGCGACTTTAAGAGCACTCTGTTAAGATCATCCAGCGCCAAGTCAGTTGACTTTCCGGACTGGTATGCATATTGACGATCGCTAAGTGGATTCTCCATCAGCACGTCGTCCCTAATATACCTGTCTATCAATATTTCCAGCGTTTTTGCTAGGAAAGAGGATATATTTATTGGTCTGTATGACTTGGGGATATGGTTCATTACCCTACCAACCTTGGGGATATATGTGACTTTTACCCTTCGCCATGCAGTTGGAATATATCTCCATGCCAAACTAGCTTTGAAGATATTTTTTAGATGCGGGATAATCACATCCTGTCCCTTCTATAGGATAAATCCCGTCCATTCTAGGTGATTTGTATGGCTGGAATTTATTGACCGTCCACCTAATTTTTTCCGGTCTCGTGATGTCGGTAGCTAATTTCCAGTCAGCCTTAGTAGGCCTTCTGGGATGAGCTACCTCTACCGGAGGATTATTGTCAGTGGATGAGCCGAGGACATGTACCTTGGTAAGCATTATTGAGCTTTCCTCCAGGGTTTCCACATACGTTTCGTCCTCTTTCGTCAAGAGGCCGACCTGATTCGCAATACCATCCTTAGCCAGGACCTTGTGGATTCTGAAGCATGCGGGAGCCTATTCGACTTCCTCGCAGATTTTTCGCCACGAGTCTCTTTTGGCTTTTCGGATCTTCTTATTATGTTGCGTCAGTTTTTCTCTATAAATGGCCTACTCCTGGTTGAATTTGGTTTTATTGAATAGCCTTCTTACATCTGCCCTAAGCTTTTGTAAGTGTCCATTCCACCAGGGTGTGTTTTTCTTTCCTTTCTTCTCTCTCTCTCTCTGGACAATTCTCCTGGTAAGCGGCCAAAATAGCTCCGCTCACCGTTTCAACTGCCAGTTCGAGATCTTCCGTATCTCTTATAGAAGAATAAACCTACCATACACCAAGAATATTACGAACCTAATCGAACAATCAATGATAGGGAAGGGAACAAACTTTTCACACCCAGTGGTCGTTCAGGGTGACTAACCATAAACTAAGTAAATCACGGGATAAGGGGTATCTATTATTATCAGGAAGAAGAAATAAAAGTGACAAAGCTAGACCTAAGCTAAAGTTGCAATTTATAAAGGTACTTGACAAAACGGTACGTGTACCTCTATACATTCGTTTTTATATCTACAGTGTGTACCATATCACCACCGTGATCCAAAGATATTTTATTTTTAATAGGACACCCTACATTTTATTTTAAATTTAGAATAACCCACTTAAAAGCAAAACTTTGTAATATTTATCCATTTTTATGACTAGAACTTTTAAATATACCTACATAACTACTGTGGAATTTGGGTAGTGTTTTATTCGCCATATAATTTTGCGTTGCCCAAAATATTTAATAAACAAAGTTTTTCATATAATGTATCCATACATGAAGAAGCCAATTTACCACAAATTATCACCCCAAGTGGTTGATATGCGACTAATTTTGTCTTACTAACTCTTACTAGTAATGAAAAAAAGGGCTGTTTTTGCCGACTATCTGGGACGGCTTTCCTAGGCGCCACCTGTAGGACGCGCTCTAGCCGTTAAAGCCCATATCTAGTATTATGTATAAGAGTTCCGTTGGGTATAAATATGTAGAACCAAATACATTTTTTAACGAATGTCGAGAAACGTTTGATAAGTGATCCTCAACTGTACTATATCAACCTAAACATTCTCACAGACAAGATAGGCAGTTTGACTACTAGTTGGTATGAAATATGGATTAAATATTAAATAACAATGAAAATTTATATATTCACAGTCAAATATTATTGTTACAAAACTGACTTTTCTTTTCTATGATCTTTTAGGCACTAATGTTTAATTTTAGTTGACTTTATTTATTTTTAATAACTTACAACTAAACAAATGAAACACACTGAATTTATATCTTTTATTTTACAAACTACGATATCTAATTTATTTATTACACTAAAGCTAATACTTTATCTACATAATTACAAATTCAAAAATATACCGCGCCCGATACATATCAAAGTACACCGACGTATTCAAATTCACAACTAACTGCTAATTTCAAAATCCCTCTTATTTATACAATGCTTAATCATCTCGAATACAAAAGAATTATCCAGAATAAATGAGTATTTACATAATAACTTATAGCACGTAAAATCGAATTTACTAGTACAATAACAAAAGAACAATTATTAGAAAAAGGTATGTAAACAACTTGATCGAGATCTTTCTTTAAATTAGGGTCCCTCATAAATCATTGTATAAAAAAGGTTACTTGGTAAACATCTTCGGCGTCTGTTAGGCCGGGAGCTGAAAACAGTCGGGCTAATTGTGTCACATTATACTGTCAAAGAAAACTAGTTCGTTTTTTTTTGTTGCTGTGTTTATTGACAAACAGGAACTCTCTGGTAATAAAGTACTCTTCATATTTCATATGTGACCCGTTCATTTATGGCGATAAGGCGAATTGTATCTGGATTTGTTGGAAAATGTCAATAGTCCCGATTTAACAGCCATAATTGAACAATGCGACTGATATCGTCAACTTAACTTAACAAGATGGGGCTCCTCTGCATTTAGTTGTATGCAACATTTGATTTTTAAATGAGACCTTTATAAAAGATATTTTATTTAAACCCCTTAAAGGGCTATCACAGAACGTTTTCTAACTAATAAGTTCATCATCAATGCTGTTTGCAGGTTCTTTAACATGTTTAAGCCACCAAAATATATGGGTAAAACCCATTAAATGCTATACAAGTATAGAATGTTTATCTTAGATATAACATCAGGCATCACAGGACTTTCCAGAATACGTGGGTTGCTTTGTCAGGAGATTAGATCCTCACATTATGAATAGTAATTAGCAAGTTGCTAAGAGGGCTGAGAAAAATTTGATGCATTTTGTAGAAAACCTCAATCTGAAAGACTCAATTTACATGCTAGCTGATGCATGAGAGACTCTTGCTGAAAACAACTTTAAACACGGCCGGAAAAAACAGTGGTTGATCTCTCCAGCTTCAAACAAAGAACAAGAAGAGACCAGTACTGAAAGTAGTAATTTATCTTTGTACATTTTGGTTAATTGCCAGACTTCAGCTCCATAAGTAAACACTGGTTTTAATATTGTGTTGTAAAGTCGTTTTTTATTTTCTGTTCTTATATTTTTTTGTCACAGTAACTATACCTGTTCAGGCTCCTGTCACCTGTTTGGGACCGTTCAAGTATTACGTAACGCAGGTTGGGGAGGGGGTCAAAAATCTTCAAAAATTTCGTTACGCAATAGTTAAACTCCCATAAGAGTGCGTTACGTAGGGGGGAGGGTTAAAAATCTTCAAAAATTGCGTTACGTAATACTTGAACGCTCCCTTTTCCCTTAATACCCTTTCCTTAATATTTTCTTCGTTTCGTCCTGTACTCGTTACTTTTATTCCCAGATATATGTATTCATTGCAGCTTGTAATTGTCTCCTGTTCCAGGTTCAGGTTCTCCGTTTCTTCCCTTCCTACGCATAGATATTGTGTTTTTTGGTATTCACCTCCAGACTTCATTTTCTATATTCCTCTATTAATTTCTTTGCCATATATTCAAGATCTTCCTTGTCCTGTGCAAGTACAATTTGGTCATCTGCATAGTGCATAAAAAAGATACGGCAGTTAATATACAGGGTGTAACGAAAATAAATTTAATCACATGTTTTGATACCAAAAATAGTTTGATTGAACCTAACTTACCTTGGTACAAATGTGCATATAAAAAAAGTTACAACCCTTTGAAGTTACAAAATGAAAATCGATTTTTTCCAATATATCGAAAACTGTTAAAGATTTTTATTGAAAATGGACATATGGCATTCTTATGACAATAGCATCTTAAGAAAAAATTATAGTGAAATTTGGACACCCTATAAAAATTTTATGGGGGTTTAGTTCCTTTAAACCCCCCCAAACTTTTGTGTACGTTTCAATTAAATTATTATTGTAGTACCATTACTTAAACACAATATTTTTAAGAGGGGTCCTTTTTGAGTAAGATTGTGCAAAAAATCCGAATTAGAATATTTTTCCTAGCGGATGTGCAGTGGCTTTCTGGACTATGTTGCATTTTTAAAGTTACAGATTATTTGTGATACTGTGGAAACAGTCAGAGACACCTTGTCTCATATGAGAGTAATCTCACATCAGTCAGAGTAGCATAAACTCTGATGTTTCAGAGAAATATCTCATATTCTGTGGAAACGTATCTGAAATAAACTTATGAGACGAAAATCTCAAAGAGATTTTAGTCTCCTTGTGAACACTCGCCTTATAAAACTTGAACCTAATTTCTAAAAACTTATCGTTGGTAATTTTTTTTTATTTAGCTAATGCCTCGACAACTAATTGCCATTGGCATGGTAGGTACGGTGAATTTTTGCAGTTAGGTACCTAGTGTCATGTGCAGTGTGTGTGTTGAGTAAGTGTCTTGTTACTTTGCAAAGTCGACATCATTGTCTTTGCAAAGAGACGCTAATTGTATCCGAACGTCTGCGGTCCCTCCGTGAGTAACGATCCCACAAGGACAGAAACTATTTTCATTTATTAATTTATAATAAACGAAAAATTTCTGACCCTGGTGAGATTCGAACTCACGACCATTCGGACCTTTCGATCCAAAGGTAGGCGCTCTTACCACTGAGCCACAGAGGGGGTCGTTGGTAAATTATTTCGTATAAAATACCTCTATAATAAGCGATTTGATTTTCTAAATAATAGAATTCATTATATTCGATTCTTGAAACCACTTTTATAACTGCAAATGTCTTATAAAAATTTTGTTTATTTGATAAATCAAATCTGTTTACTGCTGGGACCTTCCATGCCCATATTTATATGTAGAACGGTACCACTTGAAATTTTTTTCTAAATTCAATGTTATTCACCTCATCATTAGCAGATATATTCACTAGACGATAACTTTGAATCTATTATTGTAGAACTAGCAATAATTAATATATTATTCATAACGCGATATCAGGTCTCGGTCACAGACCATAGCTTGTCTATTGTATTAATTATTGCAACTGAAAGCCAACCCTGCGTGAGTCATAGTGTCAGCTTATTGCTTATTGTAAAACAAACGCAGGCGAGTCTTCACTTTCACCGGATAATTTATAACACATCGAAATACCAAACTCAGAAGGTTATGTGAATATATCGGTCAGCACATCTTGACTTTTCTATACTAGGTTTCTTCGTTAAGAATTGCCTACAATGAAATACCTCTTGCCAATTATTTCAACTACTGCAATTAATTATAGATATATACAGAGAAGTATTTAGTATTTCTATTTAATGCTTTAAACAACAATAGAGTTGATGACCGATATTACGTAAAAGAAAAAGAAATACTCAACACTATGAAGGAAACAGAAATGAGCTACTTTGGTTTCTCCCTTGTCGTTTCCCCATTACTAAGGATCGTGATTTCTTCCAATATTCCTAACAATTTTTTTCCATTGGTCTCTATCTTCAGCTGCTCTAAGAGCTTCGCAGAATGAGTTTCCAGCTGGATTCTTAATTTGGTCGGACCGTCTAGTTAGTGATCGTCCTCTTGATCTTCTCCCCGAAACGTTTCCAGAAACAATTAATCTCTCCAAACTGTCGTCACCTCTGCGAACCACGTGACCGAAGAATTGCAGAATTCGTTGCAGACATATTGTGGACAGCCTCTTTTTAATCCCGAGTTGGTTTAGAATGGAAACGTTTGTCCTATGAGCTGTCCAAGGTATGCGCAGCATTCTTCTCCATCACTACATCTCAAAGGCATCAATTTTTGGCGCTCGCGTGAGCGAAGAGTCCAAGTCTCTGCCCCGTGTAGAAATATTGAGAATACCAAGGCATTCACCAGTCTCATCTTGATATTTTGAGAGATAGATATGTCTTTCCAAACTTTAGTTAGGCGACTCATCGCATTTTTTGCCATATCAATACGTCTCCGAACTTCTGCTTCACAGTTACCATCGTTAGTTATACCAGACCCGAGATAGACAAAGGTGTTTACTATCTGGTATTCCTGTAACATGTTAGTCAGTTGAATAGTGTCGGATCTGTCGACCACCATTATTTTTGTATTAGCTGTATGGATTTTCAGACCAACTTTATTGCTCTCGTACTCAACTCTTCGCAGAAGATCAAATATTTCTTGCTCATTTGCTGTTATAAGTGTCATCAGCAAATCTTAAATTGGAGATTTTTCTACCAGCTACTGTTACTCCACCGGCCCATTCTTCTACAACCATACTCATGACATGTTCACCATAAATGTTGAATAAGTCAGGTGACAACACGCATCCTTGTCTAACACCTCTCTCGCTCTTGAATTGGTTTGAGAACTTCTGATCTAGTCGTACTGTTGCTATATTGGACTGGTGCAGATTTTTAATAAGTGTCACCAGGTGCATTGGTGCGCCCATTTCTATTAAAATTGACCACAGATTTATCCAACTTACACAATCAAATGCCTTTTGGTAGTCAACGAAGCATCTTCTTCTTCTTCTTCTTCTTCTTCTTAGCCTTCTATCGTCCACGTTTGGACATAGGCCTCTCCCAACTCCTTACATCGGTCTCTATCCTGAGCAACATATTTCCAATTTGTTCCGGCTACTCTTTTAATATCATCAACCCACCTCATCTGTGGTCTTCCTCTTGGTCGTTTACTTGCATATAATCATGAAATTCTCTAGACTTTTCAATGAGTTCTCTCAGGTTCAGGATTTGTTCCCGTGTACTTTTACCCTTTACAAACCCCGCTTGTTCCTGAGGTATTTGGTAATGTATATAGGTTTTTGATCTGTTTTTGATGATATGCAACAAGATTTTACTTGCTAAGAATACATATTGCTAATAAAACATATAATGGACTCATTAAACATCTAAGATCTAACAACATCACAAGAAAAGCCAATTGCAAAATATACAAAACCCTGATAAAACCGGTCCTTATATATGGATCAGAGACATGGACACTGACGAAAAGCGATGAGAACTTATTAGGTACGTTTGAACGAAAAATCCTTAGACACATATAAAAGGGGGTGAAAGAATATGACGTATGGCGCAGAAGATATAACTTTGAACTATACGCAGCATACAACGAACCCGACGTCATAACATCCATAAAGATCGGACGTCTGCGTTGGATGGGCCATGTTGAACGAATGTTGGAGACCGAAACACCAAAACACATAATGAAGCAAACACCAGTAGGGAGAAGGTCAAAGGGAAGACCCAAACTTAGATACATAGATTAAGTGGAACAAGATCTGAAAACACTTGAGATTACCCACTGGAAGAACAAAGCAAGGAACAGAATAGAATGGCGGAAAATCCTAGAACAAGCCAGGACCCAAAAGGGGTTGTCGAGCTACTGATGATGATGATGAACAAGATTTTACTAGCATGTGTTATTAGTGACAGTGTGCTATATTTTATGTGACAGTGTGGCTACTTTGGTCACCTACTAAGAAATAAAAAATATGAGTTAATGCGATTGAAAATCCACAAGGAAAAAGTTTTCCTTAGTTGGCTGTATACCATGTAATACAAAAAATAATAAAATCCTTTATAAAAGGTATATATTTAAAATCCCTAAAAAGGGCCACATCAAAATCAGAACATAACTAGTTTTCGACTGTTTACCAGTCATCATCAGTGCTTACCTAAAATGAATATAACCTGGTAAAATAATGCAAAGATTTTGAAATTTTGATTACGGTTAAGAAAAGTTGTATGTTATACTCATGTGAAATTTACATTCTAACCACCAAGATATAATTTTACAAAAATATGTGGGTGAAAGCCCTGTAAAAGTAATCCCTCAAGGAAACATCGGTTGAAAATGCTAACTTGGATTGCATGGATGCATAACTAAGCATAGATGTTTAAAATATTTACTCATATGCCCCAGGTAACATCTGAGCTGTGGTTCGACTTGTTCACATGGTGAAAGTATGGCAACAAGTGACAATGAAATGGATAGAGACTTCCGAACGATGACATGACAGAAATGACAGTTCCACGGGAAGTTGAAAAATTAACTACAGCTAATTAAAATTAGAAATGATGTAACGACTCTCCATTGTGAAAAATAATCATTTAAAATTCAGTAAACTAGATGTTGTAGTTAAAAATGTATTCGCGTATAATGTCAGTGGAGGTGGTTAGGCAAACCACATTACACAAATGTTAGTATTCGAGAACTAAAGTCAGTAATCAAATCTTGTTGTCAAGAGACCTAAGATTTAAAAAAGTAATTTTGTGTCGATTTAAAGTTTTAAAGTTATCGAATTTATTTAACTTATTGGTAGCTGTTGGAATTTGTGTAAGTTTAAAAAAGGAGGTGACAATAGGGGTGACAGAGTGTAAAAATGTCTTAAATAATCTACGGGGATGTATCATTAAGAAAGCACAAGCTCAAACTTAGACGACTAATTCCTAAAGACCTCGCAGGCTGCCCGGATTAAGCGATTGGTTTTACAAGGGAAAGTGAAATGAAAATGAGGACAGGGGAGACGACGCATATAAATGTTGAAAATTTTAAAGCAGTGGAGTGGAACAACAATAAAACTCTTCAAAACCTCTGCAGACAGAGTAAAATGGACCATGATGATTTCCAATGTCCTTAAAGAATGAGGAACATGAAAAAGAAGAAGACCGATATACAAAAATTATTAAGTATATTATGACAGTCGCAATTATGACAACATCGCAAATAGAAACAGAAGAAAAAAACAAAAAAGATAAAAACACAAAGAGGTGTTACAAAGAGATTCTGTCTCGCCCAAACCATTTACTTTTAGCTCTAGAACAGTGGTTCTTAACCTCTTATGTTTGGCGACCCACTTTGAAGTTTTTTCATATTCGTGACCCATTCCTCTCCCATGGCACAGTATAAAGAGGGACAGTAGAACCACTCTCCGAAAAATTGGAAGTAAAATCTTAAGTCGCGCATGGCAACCGCGCAATGTTCCCAGTCGCTTTTGTCCCACTCTCGCATTGTTAGTCGCATAGAAACGTACGGGTTTTAATAGGGAAAACCCGCATCCACCACTGGTGAATTAACAATTGCGTACTGCCGGTATTACTTCTTGAGATCAAAGTGCCGACATGGAAGAGGTTTTACTGTCCCTCTTTATACTGTGCCCATGGACTGGCGCCGTTGCCAGATTGTCCATGATCACTGTACGCTGCTCAGCTACTGTAAGTGTCATGCCTCGACCCACCTGAAATCCGCCCGCCACCCACTAGTGAGTCACGACCAACCGGTTTGGAAACGCTGCTCTAGAAGATATGTTTCGATCTTTGGAATGGGCAAATAAATGAGTGACGATAGATGGCGAAAACCATCTGATAATTGCCGATGATGTTGCGCTGATAACAAAAGACAAAGAAAAATTGCAGAGGAACTGCTATTCGATCTAAATACAAAATCAAAAGGAATAGGATTAAAAATAAACTTAGCAAAAACTAAAAATCTAATCCAAGAATCTCTGAGGATATACCTCTGGACACTAATAATATAGAAAAGGATGAGTCGTATATAGACTTAAGACAAAAAATCAAAAATCCACAAGGAAAAAGTTTTCCTGTAGTTGGCTGTATACCATGTAATACAAAAAACAATAAAATCGTTTATAAAAGGTATAAAATCCTTTATATAAAAAATCAAGCTTTGGCAGCGGCAGCATTTGGTTGATTACAAAGAACAATAACAGGAAGTATCCATAGTTCACAAATGTGGTCTAAAGGTAACAAAGTACTCGACTCTAAGAATGTACCACAAAGTTTATTAAAAAGTTAAATGTTAAAATCTTTATTGGACGCGTTTCGGCTCAACACGATCCATCATCAGCAATGTACAAGATGAGTGTTACATTCTTAGAGTCGAGTACTTTGATTACAAAGAGTATTTAAATCAAACTTACCAAATACTTTAACACGTTCATTGCCACCAAACACGTTAATTACTTGTGCATCAGCTGTGCCGCCCATCTTATTTTTTCTGATTTTTATATTGAATGTTTACAATGAATAAAAAACGGTATTACAAATGTGATTTTATTGAAAAAAACATAACACTTGATCATTAATAAAAATACACCCATGGGTGTAACCGGCAACTCTAATGAAAATTTCATTAGAAATGTTGATTACACCCATGGGTGTAAGTCAAATTTACAGTAATTTTTGGCGATATGGCATTAAATAACAAAAAATACAACACTTAAATCACTTAGGGCGAATGGTATTTAAAAAAACAATCGACACAAAAACCAGGTGATCCAGTGCAAGCGTTGCAAACATAAACAGTTGCTTTTCTTTTATTTTGCCTCCTGCATACTAAGCACTCCTTCCTTAGAACTCGTTTTACCTTTTTTGAAGTATCTCCTGTCCCGTAATTTGCTTCAATTGTTTTCCTTATTTTTTTCAAATTTGTGCTCTGTCTCATTTATCTGTTTACATTATGACTTAACGTACATAAGTTCGGCAGTTAGGGTGCCAGTGTCAGAAGCCAACTGACATGATATCGTTCTCTGAGCCTTTCCTGTCAGCAACCAGCATTACAGATGTTTAGTATAATGTTCATTTAACTTGCCTACCAAATGTTATTCTATTCGGATTATTGCCGGCGTTACATTGATCGCATATGTTTACTATGACCTCGCTACACCCAAGGGTGTATGTGGCAGTGGCAACTCTACAAAACCTTAACATACACCCATGGGTGTAGTTGGCAATGAACGTGTTAATGGCAAAAGCCTTCGATCAGTACGTATTGCTCGTTCTGACATATGGAACTGAAACATGGGCTTTTAACAACAACAACAACATAGTCCTCAAACGTTAAGTGACTCAGAGAGCTATGGAACGGAGAATGCTCAACATTATGCTTAGTGATCGCAAATCCAATGAAGAAATATGAAGACGATCAAAAGTAGCAGATGTGATTCAAAAGATTACCATTTTAAAATGGAACTGGACAGGGCACATAGGAAGAATGAAATAAAGCCGTTGGACGAAGCGAATTATCGGATGGCGACCAAGGGTAAGCAAAAGAAGTAGAGGCAGACCTCAAATAAGATGGATTGATGACATCAAGCGTATTGCTGGCCACGAATGGATGCAAAAAACAGCAAACAGATATGAATTGACACACCTAAGGGAGGCTTACATCCGGCGATGGATGCAATAGACTGAATAGATTGATGATGATGACTGGACCTGCTTCTTTGAGCCAGAAGCCTTAATGGCTTCTGCCCAAAGGAACCCTTTGGTACACAGCCCCTCGCTTGGTGTCCCCGGTTTTCCTGAGTTCACGCTCGATCCCAATGTTCTGAACTGCGTAAGGATGTGTTGGTTATCCTAGGAACTTCTCTTATCGATAGATCAGCTTCACTCAACCCGACATGTCGATCTCTTAAAAAGCTACTTAACACTGGGACACCAGTGAGACACATTCTAGATATTTAAACCAATCGAAAAAAGGCTTCTCAATCAGCTACATGACATTTAAAATTTGACTGATACCGTATCCTAAATTTACGAAAACTGAATTCTTCTTTAGTACCAAACAATTGATGCAGCCACATTCGCAACCGAAAACTTTGTTTCCTAACTGTTCTGCAGTCAAGTGGTAAGCCTAAAAAGGTAGCATCTACTTTGATGGCTATGGTCGAAAAAAAATTATTAATATTGTTTTCTGTCTCCTTATATTTGATTATCAGAAAGATCATCCAAATAAAAGGCTGATAGATTGGTTCTCCTTTATTTGCTTTCCACGATGTAAATAACCAGAAAATTATTAAAAGAGAAGCATAACTAATATAGGTATATTACAGATGTTTTACTTCTCCTATAGTTCAAATAAAAAATTAAACAAATTTCTTAGTACACCTCTGTAACACCTATAGGCTAATACACCTGATAATTGCTGCTATTACGCGCATCTTTGCTTCAGTGCATATCTAGGTAAAATCCTTTAAGTATATATCGAATTGTAATGTAATGTCAGAATCGAAGTTGACGAGTTTCACCACCTCACCACCTTAGCCTCTTTGTTCGCAAAAACAGGAAGCGCCGTGAGAGATGTGATGTAAGATATATAGTTTTCGATTAAAGTAGTTTTACTGGATTAAATGCACAACAATGGAACATTAATCGTTATGGTGTCTATTGCTAAAGCAGGAGGAACTCGACTTTAATTTGAAAAAATCCTGTTTCATTAAATTGCATAAAAGAAACAACTGATTTTTATCAATCAAGCTGTACTATATTTAATTAGTAAATATTTTATTATGTAGTTCCTTTATGTAGTTTTATTATGTTTTAATTTATCATGTAAATATTCTTAAAATCATAAAAATGATGAAATATTATTAAAATCGCTGCACTTTTTGGGTCTTTGCCTGTTCCAGAATTCTTCTCCATTCAGATCAGTTTTGTACTTTCTTCTACTCTACTACTACTTTCCTCTACTACTTTTCTTCGATTGTTTGTTACATATTTTTATGGGCGTTGTCTGGTTATAATATAAGATTTCTATTATTCTTATATCTCGTTTAGGGCCAGTTGTTCAATCAATGGTTAACTCATGGATTAAGTAAACCATGATTAAATTTAATTCGAAGATTATTTCTAATTAAGTTGTTCAATGCAGGTTAACTTTCGGATTTATTAAACCCAAATACTGAAGCAGTGACAATGTTGCCAGTTATTAATTAACGGCTTGGAACAAATTTTATCATGAAAATTGTACCGAAAAATGTGTTCTGTGGTATAAACGATGGTGTTCATGGCTTTTGATGCAGTGACGTCCCCATGTCAGTGATTATTTTCGTGTTTTAAATTTACATTTTAAAAAATGGAATAAAAATAATAAAAGAAAGAGAACTACGAGCTTTACGGCTGATGAAGAAGTAATATTAATATTTTTTGTTAAAAAATATACCTACAGTTGAGTCCGCGAGTCTTTACCCGTGCGTCATTAATACCTGGCGAGATAAAACACATACTTTTTATTTAGCATCATTCTCTTCCACGCATAAAATTAATGACAAACCAGCTGCCGCCTGTTATTAAGTAAAGACACATGTTATTTTTATGAACGATTTAGACTCAGTGCATTAAAAAGAGATAGTTACAAAGAAAGACCATTGGGGATGTCTTCACATATTTTAAGTACAATTTCCGACGTTTTGGTTTGTTTACTTTTGTGGCTGTCAGTTTGTTGAATTTTTTGCTGTTATTTTGTCGAATTTTTGCATTTTGAAGTTTTTTATAGTATACAAACAGTTGTTTTCACAACTAATTTTATATTGGAGTTAGAAATTTTGTAATAAGTTTATGTTATTTTACGATAAATTTTGACAACGTACAAATCTAACCTCATTGTTGACACAGTTGAATGCTTGTGTTTAAGGTTACGCCAAAGTGAATAAAATATCAAAAAGAAAATATGTTATCGAATTTTTTTATAAAATGTTTATTTATTTATTAATCAATGATAATAAAATAATTTATTAAGCTACTTCAAATGTAGCTGTAATTATGCACCAAAATTTTAAAGCAAAACTTAAATTTGACATTCTATTTATTTGATAACGTCATATTTTATACTATAACCCGTGATCGGAATAATATCCACGTGCCGTTGCGTTTAGTAAATTTCCGACTTATTTCGTATGCTTTAAATGATGACGCACGGGTAAAGACTCGCGGACTCAACTGTAAACATATTCTCGAGAATAAGAACGTGATGCAGTTACAAATTACGAGAAAATGAAAATCTGGGAAAAAATAGCCAATAGGCCAAACTAGTTTGTACTGAAATCTGGTTTGGCCGGTAATTTTAAATATTTTTAATTAACTATTATAAATAGTTTACCTATTTGTAGGTTGAGCTATCCTGTCTCTTGTATGATCAACAATCATAAAAACTGTTTCCTTTGGTACACGAAATCTATTCAAAAACTCATTATCTGACCACTTATGAAAATGGTTTTCTTTTACTCGAAAAACAGGATTTTTTCGTAGAGGAAAAAATTATATTAACAACAGCTAAAAACTCTTCGTCTTCTGTGATATCTCCATCTTCAAAATCAAAGCCACCATTATTAGCAATAGCCATAATTATTAGACACTAAATTATAATAGATTATTTTATATCTTATCTACGATTTAAAAGTAGCAATAACAACACAATATATTATAGTGCAATAACTATGGTTGTTTTAATCTGGAATTTTCTTGACAATATTTAATTTAAAACGAGAAAATAAGGTTACAAATCTCTAGTTAACACTGTTAATCTTACGTTTTTGGGCGATTAAGATAATCTCTGGTTAACAGATGGTTAAGTGTTAAACTTGCATTGAACAACGCACTATTACGTTTAATTGAAGATTATCTTTAATCTGAAGATAATCTCCAATTGAACAATCGGGCCTTAGAGTTGCACAAGTTTGACTTGAATGCTTGAAATTGACTTGAGTTTGACTTAATTTCAAGTAAATTCTTCTGACAAATAATTCAAGTCAAGTCAAACTGGTCAATGGTTACAGGTTTGAAAATTCAAACTGTTTGTCAAAATAGATTAAAAGCGTAGATATACTTTTTTTCGAGGTAGAAATGTAATTAAGACGCCAATTAAGGCAACTAAATTTAAAATACAATGAGTCCCACATAAAAATAACTTAAGACGCAAAGCGATTAAAGTCAAAATAGAGTAAGTAGTAACTTCAAGAAAATGATTCATCTACGCGTAAAATTGCTTACTAGCAAGTTTCGCTTTATCGATGATTTTCAACTCTGACAACGATATCACTTTTTTGTATGTACAATATGCCCCAAAATAAAGTATACCGAACTGAAAGCTATTGATCACAGTTGCCATGGAGAGATTGAAGTATTTTGTATAAGTCAAGACAATATTTGACGTTTGCTCACAAAAGTGGTGTAACAATTACATTGATGATGGTGTTAAGTGCTCAAGAAAAAACATTTATTGTTGAGACCTACTTTTGCTTATACGGAGTAGGGCGAAATGATGGGCCTAGTTTAAAATTTGTTTCCACGAGGTTTGAAGAACGCTTCAACAAACGATCTCCTACAATGCGCAGCATATTGTTGCTTGTGATGAAATTTAGACGTACTGGTTCTATACTTACCTAACGAAAAGGAAGATCTGCAAGGAGGAGAACCTCTAGGGACAATAACAATATGGGAAGGATTCTTGATCAAATATTGGCTTCTCCTGAGAAAAGTAAACGGCGAATTTCAAAAGAGCTTGCTTTAAGTAAGTCTACTGTCCACCGAGCTGCAAAGGAGTTGGGAGCTTTTTCTTATCGCATTCAAGTGGTTAATAAACTAAGGGTGGCTGATAAATGCGAAAGAGTTGAATACTGCGGGAGAACATTGAGTATGGTTTACGATAACGAAAGCTTTCTCATGAATATTTTGTTCTCAGATAAAAGCCATATAACATTGAGTGGATACATTAATAAACAAACAACACGATTTTTGGGATTTGAAAAGCCACAAGAGTTTATTGAGAGACCTCATTATAGTGAAAAGGTGACAGTGTGGTGCGCCATATCAAGTCATGGGATAATTGGTCCATTCTTTTTAGAGGAAAATGGCAGACGTTTAACTGTTAATCAGCAGCGATACATAGAACTCATTGTAACACCTTTTTACCAAGATCTTCGCCGGTTTTGCCGTGCTAGAAATTTACCATTCCGCTCACAGTGGTTTCAACAAGACGGGACCACAGCGCATACTGCGGCAGAAATTTTAGCTTTGCTGCGACGCTACTTCCCAGGGCTTCTTATATCAAGAGGAAGTGATTACCACTATCCATCTAATTCACCCGATCTTACACCACCTGATGCGTATTTGTGGGGGATTCTTAAAGAAAAGATTTACAGGGATCCAATTCCGCATGATCTTAACACATTGAAAAATAACATTCGTCGAGTTATAAATGAAATTTCAAGTGATGTTTGTAAGGCAGTGATTAACAATCTTCAAGAGCGATATTAAAAATGTATTGTAATCCAAGGAGGACATACTTAACACATAATCTCTACTTATAAGTAATGTTAGCACTCTAGAGACATAAATTATAAATTATTTATTTGTTCAATTATATATATTATACACTAAGGGCCGGTTGTTCGAACGCTAATCAACAATGATCACTATCAAATATGGTTGCTGAAACTTTGGTCAACTTTGGTTGGGTTGCTGAAAACATAATTGATTATAATTATGCGATTAGTTAATTAATTAACATTACAATTATTAACATAATTGATTAACTAACTTCATAATTGTACTCAATAATTATGTTTTCAGCAACAAAATCAAAGTTGACATTGACAGTTGTGACAGTAATTAAATATTTGATAATGATAATTTTTTATTAGCGTTCGAACAACCGGTCCTTAGGGCCTGTTGTTCGAACGCTAATCAACAATAATCACTATCAAATATTTAATTACTGTCACAACAACTGTCAATGTCAACTTTGGTTGGGTTGCTGAAAACATAATTGATTATAATTATTTGATTTATTAATCAATTAACATAACAATTATTAGCATAATTGATTAACTAATTTCATAATTGTAATCAATAATTATGTTTTCAGCAACTCAATCAACGTTAACATTAACAGTTGTGACAGTAATTAAATATTTGATAATGATCATTTTTGATTAGCGTTCGAACAACCGGCCCTTAGGCCCGGTTGTTCACACGCTAATCAAGAAGTTGATTATAATTAAGTCCCCTTAACAACCATCAAATAACGACACCCCTCATGCGTACGTCAATCAGTTGATTGTGATCAATTATGTTAATTATCATTAGGATAATTAACATAATTGATTGATTAATTAGTTATTAATTATTAATTAACCTAACAATTATTAACATAATTGATTAATAAATTTCATAATTGTAATCAATTATGTTTTCAGCAACCCGAACAAAGTTGACATTGACAGTTGGTGACAGTAATTAAATATTTGATAATGATCAATTGATTCCATTTTTGATTAGCGTTCGAACAACCGGCCCTTAGTGTAATATCTACCAAAATTTATGAAGGAGCAACAAAATATGTTTTTGATAGACTTAATTGTAAAAAAATCACCAGGTCATTTTTACAATTTTGGATCTAACGTCTTATGGTGTTACTATCACAAACACTATTATTTGTCCTAGAAGTTTCCTAGAAGCTTCCTTCGGAAATTCTTCTTCATACAACTTTTTGGGACTTTTTATCAGATGTCATTTTAAAGAACTAGTTCCACTACGTCATTTTATATTGCTGTTCTTTATTTTTACATAATGTGCACTTTGCAATTTTCAATTTTTTAGAATCGCCTGCCGCGACAAAAATAAATCAGTATATTTCTTTTACTTGTTAATGAATTCTACCTCGTCTACAGATTTTCTTCTCTTAATTTTTGCAGTGGTGATATCTTCAAAATCAGACTCACTTTGTCCTGGTACGTATTCTGAGCCGAAAAAGGTTCAGGTTCAGACATTGTCGCACAAAGCACACACTTCAAAACGAACGTAACTAAAAAGCCAAGCGTATACCTACTTCGAAATATGAATATGAAATATAACTTATTTGCGAAGTAGTAGAGTACAGGTTCAGACCTGTCCACATAAGTCAAAACAAAAGGCGGTACGCTCTCAATTAGAATAAATTGGAAATAAACACGTTGCGCAATATGATATTCAAACTTCAAACTGTTTGAAGAAGTTTGATTTCAAGTGACACCTAAATATATCGAAATCAAGTCAAGTCAAACTTTTTTACAAAGTCAAGTTTGTTGAGTAAAATCAAACTAGTTTGACTTGATGCATCTCTAATCTCGTTTGTCTATTTATACTACTACCACCTACTACTATCGGTTTAGGGCGATCTCCGACGCCTTCCGACTCCTAACTGCCATTTTTATCTGTTTAATCATAGACCTGGAGGGATTTCCCTTTCCTCTAGTTCTTTTTCAATTCCCTCCCTCCACCTTCTTCTCGGCTTTTCCTCTTTTCCTTCTCCCTTGTGGTGGCGACTTATTATACAGTTAACTGGAGACTACATATTGACAGATGAAAAATGAAACACTCCCCAAAAAATGTTCAATTACAATCCAAAAGGTAAGAGAGATGTTATAAAACCTCGAAAAATATGGTCATAATACGTTTGTGAGGACGGAACATCGAAGTCTAACCTCTGTAGTGAAGAAGAAGAAGAAGATCAAAACCGCTATATCCTTTTAGATCGTAATAGGTAAATTTAAAAAAATTCAGTTCCTAATGATACTTACTCCGTGGCGTTACAACCCTTCGTGGGTTTCAGCCGACTCGACAACATGTCTCCATTCTTGAGCAACCTCCGTCCCATTCTCCACGCCCATAGTGTTCAGTTATCCTGCTATATTATCTCGCCACCGGAGTCGAGGGCGTCCGCGTTGTCTTCTTCCAGTTGGGACTTCCTCCCACACCAGTCTTACTTATCTTTGGTCTGAATGTCTTCTGAGGTGTCCTGCCCATTGAAGTCTTCTGGACTTTATTTCCCCCTATGATATTGGCGTCTGGGTAAAGTTCTTCGAGCTCTTTGTTAGTTCTTATCATATATTCAGCCCTGTGATGGACGACCGAAGCTATCTTTAACGTAAAGTTATCCTGTAGTTAAGTTATAATCCTTGAATTGGTGTGATTAATCATATTTAACTACTTGCGTTATTTCTTGACAGTTCTTGAATTATCTGATATATCAACTGTCACTTTATAACGCGACAGCAAACCTCAAGTTATCAGATAACTCTGTAGTTATGTAAGGACATAGATATATAATACTCTAGATTGCGCCCTGCGATCTTAAAATGGGTAACGGTTGCGACAGAGATAAATGAGCCTATTTGGTCGGTAGTCTCTTTTTAATTTAAGGGGAATATCAACGACGTGAATATCCCACTTTATCGAGTAATATGTGTTGACAGTTGGAGCGGGTGGTGACGGGAAATGGTCTTTGGTCTTCGGACGTGGGTAATCGTGGTTCGAATCCCATACCAACTTTACTTTTTTTATTTTTATTTAATCAATATTGCGTTTATTAGATATTTTTACATCTGAAAAATGGACCTAAGTAAATCTAGCAGATAATAAATGTATGTATAGTAAGTTAATATTGGAATACATAATTTGTGAACTGCATAGTAAAATAAAAGTCATTCGTTATTAATATAAATTCGTCCTTATTCGAATGATGTGAATGTTTGTTTTGCTTCTACTTTTTTAAAAAATTGTAACAATAGTTTCATAAATAAAAATAATGTCTAATTACTTATAATTGAATCGGTCATTTCAAAAACAGCAAAGTCCACAATTTTCAGAAACTAACTTTTTGAGAGGAATAGACTCCTTTAAGATAAACGTTGTGTGCAAAAACGACACCAGTCCAGTAAAAACATTAGCAACAAAACTACAATATAACTCTGAATTTTGATGTCATCCATTTCATCCATCTTTCGACTATTAATAGTTAGTTTTCTTTGCTCTTCTGTAAAATTAGGAATATGTGACTCATGTTGGTTTTTAAATGACCGATTCAATTAATAAATCGATGGTACATTATGTTGATATTAATTATTGGTAATTTTTTACGAATATTTTTAACAATTACTTTATACTATTCTACAATTAACTTATTAAAAAAATAACATTGGCTTTTATATTTTTAAAAATCTATAGGTACCTACACAGTTTTTCTTATTTGTTATATATTTCTTTGGATAGATTTACTTTAGAGATGTAATAATATCTAATAAACGCAATATTGATTAAATAAAAAATAAAAAAAGTAAAGATTGGTACGGGATTCGAACCAGGATTATCCACGTCCGAAGACAAACGACCAGTTCTCGTCGCCATCCGCTCGAACTGTCAAACCATCTAAAATACTCGACGACAGAGTAGGATAGTGACGTCGTCGATACTCCCCTTGAATTAGAAAGAGACTACCGACCAAATAGGCTCATTTATCTCTGTCGCAACCGTCACCCATTTTAAGATCGTAAGGCGCAATCTAGAGTATTATATATCTATGTGTAAGGATGTGTAAGGTTAGATTCATCTTTTGACTTGTTTTTAGATAGAAATCAAGTGAATATTCAACAAAGAACGCTGCTTCAGGTTGTCCTAGGATTTTGTGCGGCCTGTTATTAATTTAATATCAAATATAAAGCAGTACAAAATTAAAAATATCAAAAAATAGACCTCAAATAACAATTAAAAGCACGTAGGTAATAATAAGATTAAAACAATAATTAGCAATAAAAAGTAAAGCTAATAATTTAAGAATAGAAGGGTAACACAATTTTAAAAATTATACAAAAATCAAATCGAGATTAATTGTTGAATATAAGTTGAAATTTATAAACTTTATGGTTATCTTCCCATCCTATCAAGCCTGTGTCATTTTCCGATCAATCTCTCGCACTCACTTTAACTCAAACGTTAAAGATAACTTCGGTCATCCATCACAGGCCTGATTGTCCTGATGCTTCCAGCACAGCACAGGCCCAAAGATATTCCTGAGGATTTTTCTTTCCCAAACACGTAGTCTCTCTTCGTTTGCTTTTGTTATCGTCCACGTTTCGCTTCCATACATCTTAACGCGTCGCATGATTGTTTTATACACTTGTATCTTCGTACGTCTTGTTAGTTGTTTCGATTTTATAAGATTTTCCTATCCTATTGTTTATTTCTTGTGATCCATTATTATCTTCAGTTATTGTTGTTCCAAGATACTTCAATTTTCTAAGGCGCTCAAAGTTAAAGTCATCGATGGTGATGTTCTGACCAATGCTGTCTCTGCTTTGGTTATTGCGGCTCGTATACATATTTTTTGTCATGTTTTCGTTGATTTGGAGCCCCATTTTCTTTGCTTCCTTCTCGAACCTCACGAAAGTCTCCTTTATCCTTAATCGGGAGTTTCCTATTAGATCGATATCGTCTGCAAATGCAAGTAGAGAATTTGGCCTTTCTCGATGAAATACTGTATTCGGGAACTGAAATGATACTGGGACAACATAAACCACAAAAACTAAAGACGCAAAAGAAAAAGTTACATAGCGATTAATCTTACTGCGGAAAATTGATAGGTGCTGTATTTCCTCGCCTAATAGAAGAAAATCGAGATTTAAATCAGATACTGAAAAACTAAAATTATTTCCTCCAAATCACTTAGCGCAGTGTATCTATGAGAGAGCTTCCTGTTATTTTCCTGTGTTTCAGATCTATACAAAAACGAGATTCTTAACACGTTGACGGACAGATCGTCTATAGACGTCTAATTTCCATTGATGTAATGTGACACAACGTCTATAGACGTTGCATTTTTCCCTATTGTACTTTGCAAAATACATATAGTGTCACAACACTTGCTTATACATTTGACGCACTGTCCGTCAACGTGTCAAATTTTATTATATTACTAAAAATTTAGTTTCTTCTCCAATAAGTGATAAAAACTGATGAGCTGAAATTTACTTTGTGTTAATCGTATCCTCATCAACGCACTCATAATCTAATGAAGAGAATTTAAATAAAACTTACTGAACTTCCTGTCAAAGATACATCTGCCGCTTTCTAGGCCAGGAAATAAAAATGTATGATTTGAGATTACATACACATATCTTGTGATCTCTTTCACGTGACATACATTAGCATCTTTTTAACGTTTGGTACTTAAATGAGTACTTAAAGTACTCATTAAGTCGTTTGAATAATTATTACTGTAATTTTATTACGATATAAATGTATGTAGTTCGTTTAAATGTGCAACAAAGTAGCCTATGTAATAGTCCAGAAAGACACTGCGTATCCGCTAGGAAAAAAATTCTGATTAGGATTTTTTGCACTTACTCAAAAAGGACCCCTTTTAACAAATTTGCATGTTGCCAGGTCCAAAAGTGGGTCGAAAATTGTTTAAACGTTTTTGTTTGTTTTTTTTCCTAAATTATTTTTTTTTGCATCGAACAAAGTTTTTTTGGGTTTTTGCATCATTCCAAAACGAAAAGGTCTTTATAAAGTTGATAGTTTTTGACATACAGGGTGAGTCATGAGGAACTGTACATACTCCTACCTCGTATAGAGGCTCCTATGGGGAATAACAAATGACCATTAAAACGTGTCTGCTCCCATTTTTTAGTAAAATACAGGGCGAGTTTAGCATTTTGACAGAAATTTGTATTCGTCATAATTTTTGAACGGTTAGACCGATGTGTCTCTTATTGGGGTCAATCGTTACACTATTACCACCTAATCAACTGATTTATTCAAACTAGAAAAAAATCAGGTCCGGCTTTAAAAAATTAGTTTGTTTGGGCCTTAGAAAAAATTTTACCCTGTATACGCTTTTTGAAAACTCTAATATGAATTTTACAAATTAGCCAAATAGGGAATTAAAATGACATATTTATTTTTTCCCCACACGATTACTTAATTTTTTATAAAAAAATCAAATTTGACTATGAATAATTAAAAAATTGTTAAAGTGAACCATAGATTTAAAAAAATTTACTTTTATTACAAAAATTAATTTTTTTATGATCATCATAGTCTCATTATATTCTTTTAACATCGACTTATTGTCGACATTGTTGTAGCCGAAATGGCCTAATTCTTGTAATCCTAAGGTCTTTCGACCTAACTATGTAGCTAGTTCCAACTACTTTGGATCTGAAGTTTCAACCTGATGATGGACTGATTGGTCAGAAAACGTTTGTGTTTTTTGTACTAGTGATGTACCCACTTTAATCCAATTTAGATTATTTTTAGAAAAAAAATTAATAAATTTATATACCATCTACCTACAAGTGAAGTTTTACTTCCTTAGTAAGTTTTTGATATATTTTTCTCTTTGTAGGTAAACGTGGACGAAGTCTTGAAAATATATGTCCTGTGGGAGATCCACTTCGCATTAGTGACACTGTTCGTCCATTCTTATGTGGTACTGATCCTGGAAAACCACAGTGTCCGCCATTGTATCAGTGTTTAGTTCAAACCGGTAAGTTAAACTAAAAAAATGCTAAGGTCTTAGCATTATTACTCTTCCACATTACATTGCATTTTAGACTGAAAATTTCTTGTACTTTGATGATAACGTAAAGAATCCGATACATGATGAATAAAAGCAAATACATATATTACTATACGCCACAGTTTTAATAAGTTTTTATCTTAAATTTTTTTATGTTCAGTTCTCATAAGTATCGACAAGTAAACCTTTTATGAAATTTATCTTTTGCAAACTATTTTCCTATCACCATCATCATTCTCTTTGCCTTTATCTCTATGCGGGATCGGCTTCCCTAATTATATTTCTTCATAATATGTTTCTATCTTGGTATGCACCATTTTCAATCCCATTTACCTATATCTGCTACCTACCTAAGCGTTTTCCCAGGTCTTCTTTGCTCGTCCTGTCCTACTCTTTCCAGGAAATCACAGATCAGCTATTCTTCGTATTAACGTCTCGACGTGGAACATAACCAAATTATCTTAACCAATGCTTTCTCATTTTGGCATTAAGTCACTCCTAGACTTCCCTGATATACTTATTCTTAATTTTATCCTTTTTTGTCACTCTACCCATCCATTTAAGCATTCTCATTTTCGCCAAATGCATTCATTGTTCCTCTTTCTTTTTAACTGCCCAACATTCAGTTCCGTTCATCATAGCTGGCTTTATGGCTGTTTTATAGAAATTTCACTTCAGCTTCATTGGAATTTTTCTGATTCATTTGTGAAACATTTTTAGGATTTTCAACCCTAATTTGAATGCTTGTACAGTGGAACCTCGATAAGTCGGATTAATCGGGACCGCGGCCGATCCGAGTTATCGAAAATCCAGGTTAGCAGGAGAATTGGAGAATATGGTAAAAATTAATAAAATACGGTATACTTACAGATAAACTCCGTTATAATTGAAATAACATGAAATATATATGCCCAGTACACATCTAAATTACGTATAGTTGTATAGAGTATAGAGTATTGTTCATTTCTTGGTAAAAAACTCATGCGTAGACAAAAAAAAAACGCAAACACAAACCTATCTGAAGCACAATTACAGAACGGAAGCGAAAAATACGACTGTACTACACACAATACGGTCACAATCGGAACAATGTTATAGTATTTAAGAACAGTGGAGACTAAGACCATTGTTTAAAAAAGAATTTTTTAAATAGTCTTTTAGTCTTTTTTGGACAATGCTGACAGTTTGAAATAAATAAAGGAATACAGGTGCCTGTTGTTTCCGATAATCCTAAAATGAACGTCGCTCTGCCGCCGTGTGCCATGAGTCATTTTTACTATCGTATAGTTCAAATTACACAAATACACATTATCTCCCAAATATTATATTACATACATTTGTATTGTTGAAATGTTTGTCTGATGAAAATCGGTCCGAGTTAGCCGGACTTCCGGGTTATCGGGGGTTGACTTATCGGGGTTCCACTGTATCTTCATACTATTTCCCGATTAGTCTTTAATACCGATCCTAAGTACTTAAAACTATTGCTTTTCACAAAGGTATTGGTCGATAGGTGACCGAATTTTCAACTCCGGCCTTCTTTGAACATATTTCCACCATATTATCGAAACTTTTGTAATATTGTGGAAGGAAAATTATTCTCCCGCGTACACATACATAAACATAAGACACATTTGGTCGCACGTGTAACTACAGTAAATCCCGAAAAATTTTCCTACACGACAAAAAGAACTTTATAGTCGTTTGTTTTACACTGATTTATTAATATTTCTCTCTCTCTCTCTCTCTCTCTCTCTCTTTCTCTTATTACCAAGTGATAGTTATACAAAATAATTTTAGGAAATGATTATGGAGTGTGCTGTCCAGCTTCCCTGAAAATACAGAAGACTGGTACCTGTCCTACAGAAATGGATGATAGTAGACAATGTGGTCAACTTTGTACACATGATTTGGAATGCCCTTCAGTTCAAAAATGTTGCAGTACTGAGCAGTGCGGATTTTCGTGTATTCATCCAAAGAATGTTACAGGTAAGTTTATGATTAGTTACATAGTTAGTAGTAAACATAATTTTTCTAGCTTTATTACTGCTACTTCATTGAACTGAAATAATGGGTGAAATATGACTGTATAACACTATACGGCACCATTCATACACCCATGTTTTCCTATAAATTTTCTTGAGTATGTTTTCTCTGTATACAGGGTGTGTCAAAAGTAGCGGGATGGTACAATATTGCACGAAATAAACATCGTATCGAAAAACTGGAAAATAAGTGTTCAATATTTTTTAAAAATATATCGAATGACAACAAACACGACTCCGCACTCCACCCCCTGGAGTGGAACTCCCATTTTTTATTGCAGATTTAGATTCCTTGTGCAGAAATAGGTAACTTGTATTAGAGACTTTTTTCGAATTGTTAATAAATGGCGCTGTAATCGGAAAACCCTAGGTAATTTTAGGTAACCTAGGTTATCGTGATACCCTAGGTTAATTATAGAAACGGCCTAATATCTCGAGAAATACCAAATGAAAAACCAAAAAACACGTAGTTAAGATTTTTTTAAATATATCGAATGGAACCAAACACCACCCCGCATTCTCACACCCTTTGGGAGTTGGGCGGGGACAACTTTGATATCTTAAATGGAGAAACATTTTTTCAATGGAGATTGAGATTGTATGTGAAAAAGTAAACACATTTTATCTGAACTTATTTTCGATTGGCGTTAGATGGCGCTGTAATTATTACAGAAAACCTATACAGATCCGAAGTCTGCAAACTAATTTTTGTGGTACAGAATACAGTTGTTTAAGAATGTTCTGTAGAATTAGATTAGAATCTGCAATAAAAAATAAGGGTTTCTACTAAAGATTTCAAAATTATCCGAACATTAAGTATATTAAAAAAGTACAAACCTGAGTGAAAATTGAGCATTGTACTTAAGTACGTTTTTCCTTTACACCGGTCAGCTCGTTGAAATATGAAAATACAATACTATCAGGTATCTCTAACTCCTAAAGCAGCCTAATGTGACCAGTTCAATGAATATAATCCGCAGATATGATCATCAATGGCGTTACAATTCTTGGTCCGTCTTTGCCACCTTTCGTGTTTGACGGTTCTGTGCCGCTATTCCCCATTGTCTCTCTCCCATTTTCTCGATATCATCTTCAACTACATCTTTCTACATTTTTCTAGACCATTCTGCAGATTTCTCCCATCCTATCTGTCCCAAAACACATGGTAAATAAGGCGATTGCCATCACTGTGTCTCGCATGTCCTACCCATCTTAATATATTGGCCTTTTTTGCACCTTTGCACTGCATTGCAAAGCTCTGCAAAGATCTGTTTCCAGCCAATATTCGCGTTTTAACTTCTCGTTAGACCGATATTTAATGCAGGTACATTCAAAGCGGGAAAATATCCTTAAATTCTTAATTCTAATGATTCTACGTCATCGGCAAATGCGAGAACGATTTTTGCTTCTCGATTTTTGCTGTCTGGTTGAATCCACAAAAATGAGTTGTTTTTTTTTAAACGTTTATTCAGCAATCTGTTAGTTATAAAAATTCTAACAATAAGCGTCTTTGGGGTTTGAAGTAAAAAAAAATTGACGTTAGAGAGGTCAGTCCAATGACTGGACCTCTAGTATGGAACAAACATGACATTTCGATAATATTCTACATACAAACATACATTTTACATTTACAAACAATACATATATCTAAAATATAAACACAATTACGGTGAGTTATAAAACTTATTTATAAATAAGGTCCAGTGGATTTTTACGTTTTAGTCTGTGAGTTTGTTGACTATTATCAAGCAAGTTTATTGCCAGGGCATTTGGATGGCTTTCTAGGCGTTTTATGTACCGAACACTGCACTAAACTATCACTTCACTGATAGTAGGTACTTCTAGATCACAATAAATGTCTTTGTTTGACACGAACCATGGGGCCTCTTTTATAGAGCGTAACACTTTGGATTGTAATCTTTCCATTATGGATATGTTGGATTTTGCTGCTGTACCCCATAGCTTTATCCCATAGGTCCAGACCGGTTTGAGTATTGTATTGTATACCAACAGTTTGTTACGTATAGACAACTTCGATGTTCTGCGCAGTATCCAATAATGTTTACGAAATTTTTAATTTAACTGTTGGCGCTTTTTCCATATATGTGTTCTCCATGTCAAAGTTTTGTCCAGGTGCATGCATACCAAGGTATTTAACGCTTTCGGCTTGTGGAATTGCTTTGTTATTTATTTCTATATTAGGAGATATTTTACGACATTTTGTAAATATGATATGTTGTGATTTTGATTCATTGATCTTTATTCGCCATTTCTTTGTCCACTTTTCAATGTTCCTAATATGCCTTTGAAGAGATTCGGTAGCTGTTGCGGGATTTTCATCTGTGACTAACATAGCTGTGTCGTCTGCGAATGTTGTAGTCGTTACATTTTCGTTTGTTGGTATGTCGTGTGTAAATATTAGATATACTGTAGGACCCAGAACACTAGCTTGAGAGACTCCAGATCGTATAGGGTGGATTTTTGATGTATCTGCTCCATGCTTGACACGGTAGTACCTTTCTTCTAAATATGATTTTAGTATAGTAAACATTGAATCAGGAACGTTCATTTTTATTTTGAAGAACAATCCTTCATGCCAGACTTTATCAAAAGCCTGACTGACGCGACGTCAAGAAAAAGTGCAGAACAGTACTTTTTTTCTTCAAAAGTTTTATTTACTATATCAACGACTCTATGAACTTGTTCTATTGTTGAATGCTTATCTCTGAAACCAAACTGGTGATCCGGAAAAAGATTATTATCAGTTATCTTCATTAGCCTGGTCGCTAATAGCTTCTCAAATAGTTTAGCTAGTACCGGTAAGAGACTAATAGGACGATAAGAGGTATGTTCGTGAGGTGGTTTACCATGTTTATGGATCATTATTATATCAGCAATTTTCCATTGCGTTGGTACAATTTTGAGCCTTATTGCGGCGTTGAATAGTTGTGTTATCATAACTTCCTTTTTATATGGTAACTCTTTTAAGATAGTTCCTGTTATAAGGTCATAGCCAGGAGCTTTTTTGGTTTTTAATCTATATTGAATAGTATTTTTTACATCTCTTTTTGTTACTGGTTTAATTTGCTCACTTGGCTATTGGATTGTTGCTAGACTTTCATAGATAGCCTCATCTTCTTCAGCACTGACAGAGGGTAGAGGTTGAAAAACTTCTTCAAGATATTTTACAAATGCCTCTGCTTTTTCTTGATCTGTTTTCGACCATGAGCCATCTGGATTTCTTAATGCTGGTATGTGTTTACTGATTACTGAGTTGTTTTAATTTCCTGGTGGCCTTCCAAAATGAATTATCGGTATCTGCTGTTGGTGTTAAATTTTGAAGATAATTTCCGATGTAGGAGTTTTTGTGCTTTAGTATTGTATTTTTCAGTTGTCTTGCGGCTCTATTGTAGTTCACTTTGTCTTGATGCTGCCTTGTGTTTTGCCATATATTTCTTAGTCTCCTCTTCTCTTTAATTTGGTTTCTTATATTAATAGGATTGTTTCTTTTATTCTGTGTATCTTTACATTCTGGAGTGGCATTCCAAGCAGCTTCTTGGAGAAGTGTAGTAAATTTACTAAAATGAGTTGTTTATATTGTATTTTTGTACTTCACAACTAGAAGAGCACCATTGTGCTTCTCAAATTTGAGCTTCTGCTGCAATCTCGTAGCTCTATATTTTATAGCATCTTCTATACTCTAAAAAACAAATTCATAATTAATGGAGATATATTTGTTATAGAATGTCTACATCAACGAGCTCTCTCAGAAGTTCTATCAGTAAGCGAAAGAGCTGGTAGAGGGTATGTTCCGCAATGTACGCAAGATGGTCAATTTGAAGCAAAACAGTGCAGCAGAAACGGCTTGGTTTGTTGGTGCGTTGATCGACTGGGAAGAAAAATGAAAGGATCAATGGGTGCTGCCATAGATATAAATTGCTCAATAACTGATGGTAAGAGTCATTTATATATCAACATTTTCATGTTAAGTTTTTATACTATTATTTTCTAACGACTAACTTTCTTCTTCTTGTTTGAGATCTTTTCATGTTAATAATGATTCGACACTATAATGTTATACGCTTCAAACAAATTAGACCTTTAAATAATTGATGGATTCGACCGTTACTTGATGGAAGTTCATTTTATCTAACAATAAAACACTGAAAACGTTTGTTTTCTATACTTCCACAAAACTTATTATAACTTTGTGACTACAGCTGTTTCGGCAGAGTGCCTTTGTAAAGTGATTTAGTTTACTATGGGTTTGTATTTTAAAGTCTGACTGAAAAGGTTGAGGAGTGGGAAGTTGTTTGTCTTGAGTTGCAGGGCCGTAACTACCATTGGGGCAACCGGGGCCCCCGACCTAAGGGGGACCCCGCAGGAGTCCCCTTTGATTGGCCGAGATATTACATTGATTGACAGATATTGACATAGATTTTAACGAAGAAAATAAAAATATGTATTTTGAAAGCCGATCCCAACAAAATATTTTCAAATGACACAATTTTAAAAAGACCTTTTCAAAATAACGCAACATAAAGCTTTAATTTTTTACTGGGGAAATTAGTCTTTTGGACTAAAAATGCAATTGGAATAGAACAGGGGCCCCCGAGGCCTAAGCTAAGCTGGGGCCCCCAATACCTTAACATAAACATTTAAATTATTACTTAGGAAATTAGTTATTTCTAATAAAACCTAAAATGCCATTGGAAGAGGGGGCCCGGGCTAAGCTGGGGCCCCCGAGACCTTTCCTAAAGATATAAATTGTTACTGAAGGAATTAGTTATTTTGGCGAAATAAAAACTAAAATGTAACCGGAATAGGGGCTCAGGTCCCAGCTACTTTGTCTTAACCAATTTACTTCAGACCACATCTTGGTACCACATATTGAAAAGAAAGGTAAGGGTAAGATAGAATCAGCACATTAGGATCAGTCCCACCAGTACACTCACCAGCTTCACTGGAGTGTGTTTGGTTCACACTGCAGTTGCTTAATGCACCTTAATGTGCATTTACGTTCGCTTGGTTATTCGTTCGCTACAAAGTATTAGCTATCATTATAGCTACCATTTACATTGTAGCCAACGAACGTATTCGTTGATAATCTATCCGCAATGTCAGATACAGATGAAGATTTAATCATGATACTATAAATAAAGAGATAGTATCTTCCCGTAGCGCAAATACGTCCGAATTCTCGCATTGATGACGCAACTGGAGACCGGAAGTTGAATTTTAATTCTTGGGTAAGTTAAATGGGATTTGTATGCATTATGTGATGAAATTATTCAATTAGCAAAATAACATTAAACTTCAATATATTTGAAAAAAAAATAAGTGTCGAGATTCCAGTCAAAATAACTGTCAAAGATAAAATATAAAATACACTTAGCTTACAACCGCGAACAATTCAAACTAATCGGATATTACGAATGATTACGAACCATTACGAACTTGCGGGTCTCCACTTACGTCACGACTTCCGGATGTGCAATATATTATCTTGTTATTTATTCGCTCAGACATTTAAAAAAAATGCCGTGTCACGCTAATGATATTATGTATTATAGTACATTCTTTCACGGTTTTTGCTCTAAATTTTAAAGAACCTCTTGGATTGACATGAAATTTGGCATACGTATAGCTTACATGTCAAAGAAAAAAAGTGGTATTGTGCGGATGTGTACTTTTGCCCTGGGGGTGACTTTCACCCCCTCTCGGGTGTGAAAAAATATATGTCCAAAATAAGTCCGGAAATGGGTAAACTGACTAATTTTAAGTAACTTTTGTTCTATAGAGCTTTTTCGCCAAGTCAACACTTTTCGAGTTATTTGCGAGTGAATATTTTCATTTTTCAACAAAATAACCACATTTTAAGACGGTTTTTCGCAAATAACTCAAAAAGTAAGTATTTTGTAGAAAAAACGTTCCTAGAAAAAATATAACCTATAAAAAAGTAAAAAAAAATGGTGTACGCGTTAGGTCTCTGGATCTCGTAGAACCAGAGTTATAGCCAATGAAAAATAGATTCATATTCACCAAATTTCAAATAGAATATTTCGACGTGAAATATCCAAAAAATTAAGCACTTTTTGGGGAAAACCCATTATAACTTTTTTAAACTGTTCAAAAAAGCTTTATTTCTGTTTTTACAAAAAGTTTCTAGCATTAAATTTAAGCAAGTTACGCTCAAAATAAAGTTGGTCCATTTTGTTTTGGCAAAAAAATCGGGAAGACCACCCCCCTAATTAGTAACTTAAATGAAATTCATTGTTACCGCTCCACAAATTATTTTACTTATGTTGTGTTTATATGATCTGTAAGTTTCATCGATTCAAAGTGCTTATTTTTGAAAAAATTTGGTTTCAAAATAAAATTTTTTAAAATTTTAATTTTGAAAAATATTTTGTTTTTCAAAATAACTAAAAAATTGTTAGAGATACCAAAAATCTCGAAAAACAAAAAAAAGTCAGCATTGCTTTTCTGAATATCATGTATTTTTTTGTTTTTCTGTTAGACAAAAATTGAATAAAATTTGGTGTTTCTAAATATCAGTGACTCGTTCAACCCCTTTTAACTACAGCCCTTTCAATAATCAGGACTTTAAACCGATGAAACTTAGAGATCATATAAACAATACGTACACGAGTCAAAAAACTTGTGAAGTCGTAACGATTAAGTTCATTTAAGATACTAATTAGGGGGTGATTTTCCCGATTTTTTTACCAAGACAAAAAGGGACTAGCTTTATTTTGAGCGTAACTTGTTTACTTTTGATGCTAGAAAGTATGTAACCCTTATAGTAGGGTTATATTTTTTTTTGGTACTAAAATTTGATTGATGAAGAGAAAGGAGTAGTGAGAAACGGCTTAACAAGTTAAAATTAGAATGAAGATAACAAATTAATTATGAGGATGAGGATGAGACGTAAAAGCTCAGGAAGTGGAGATCGGCTTATTTTCGTGCTGTTGTTTAGGGGAGAAAGAGATAGTGATAAAGGAAGAAACCAGAAAAATTAAAAGTAATGAAATACTTAAAAGAAAAGAACTGACCTATGATCAATAAATCAAAGATGGGCGCCAGAAGTAAATGCCTTTTAGAGCCTTTACTTCGTTGATAGAACAGTGTGGGAGACTAGAAAAGAGAGAGAGAGATATAGAGAGAGATATATAGAGAGAGATATAGAGAGAGATATATATATAGAGAGAGAGAGAGAGAGATATAGAGAGAGAGAGAGAGAGAGAGAGAGAGAGAGAGAAATAAGGAGAAAGATATAAACAATCCAAATAACTTAATCCTGAAATAAAATATTATATGAACACATATAGTTGAGAGATATCAGGTGCAGGTGAAATGATACAAACCTAATAGGTATACCTTATTTTTATTGTGTAAAAAAAAATACCTAGATATATGTAAAGTAAGATTTTGGTAACTAATGTATATATATATAATGTAAAATTTCTAGCTAAAAATATAAATAATGTATAATAATGTAAAACATTGGCTTGCAAGATAAATATATAATAGTAAAATTTAATTAATAATATAAATAATGAATATGAGTAATGTTAAAATTTTGGTTGCCAAGATATAAGCAGATAACGTAAAAGTTTCCGACTATTAAATGATTTCTATGAGTTTACGTTTCTTTCAGATACAAACAATAAAGAGACAGAAAAACAATAGTGAGTGCTAGTCAACAGAACCAGATGATATTCTTCATAATACCGTATTAATATACTTGTATATTATCTACCACAATACCTAAGTTATTATGTAATGAACCCTATAGAGACCAATGCTCTAGGTCTATAAGTACTTATGTTCCCTTACATGCATTGAGATTTAGATGAAAAATTGACAAAATATTATTTGTTGTGTAGACACAACCGATAGTAAAAGATATGATAAGGGAAGTTAAAAAATAATCTAATGCTTAACAACAAATGTAGAATAAATATATAATATATTGCGGAACACAATTCGGTCTATAAATGAGAACATTAATTAAGTACACTTATCTTTGTTCCAATCTAGATGAAATTCCTTCAGCTCTAATTCCAAGTGTTGGCTTATGGACGTGCCGGTTTATCAGACGGTAAGCGGCTCTATGAGTATACACATCTTAGGGAAGATTTACGTTCCAGATAATTAATAGGAATGTTATTCTTAGTGCATTTTCCATATAAGTTGTCTTTGTGGGATATTAAAAGCTTGGTTCTATTTTATAATTCTCTAGGTACGGCAGACGTTCATTTTAGGTATATTATATCTTTACAGATATATTTAGCTTGCTTTGTAATTGCAATTCCAAAATAGATTTATTGAATATCTCCTATTCTTTTATGTATGACATCTGCCGTTTTTTCTCCAACACATATTTGTCTGTATTTGACCTTCTTAAGTCGTTGGTTAGCTAGCACTCATTCTGTTTTCATTTTCCTACCTCGATCGTAAGGTAACTTTTTGTTATTCGATGTTAATTATTACGGTTGTCGGGAGTGGCTACTCGGAAACGTAGCGGAACGCTACATTCCCCCTCCACTCGATATAATTTTCCTTCAGAAAATTATTCTGGCAAAAACCAAAACGAAGTTTATTCTTGGCAGGGTTAGTACTTTAATATGGGTCAGGAGTAGTAGCTCCTAGCAGTTGTAGCTGTAGTTACAGTCACAACCACTCCACAAAGTTAAAGATAGGATTAGTACATCAACTAACTAATCTAATCTAACCTAAAACATTAATTTTGAATTTGGCTCAAAGTGGGTAAACATCCACATTATACCACATATTTACACAAGGGAAATAAAAGGCAACACTTCTCATGCTTCCGAGCATGGAAGAGTGCGGGCACAAAAGTATGACACACTTGTGTGGATCCAACACAAGAGTGCATCAAGGTAAGTTCCCAAGATTCCGGAACCGGTATGGTTTACGGAGATCGCGAGAAAGGAACTTTTCCTTCCTTAACGTAGACAAGGACTAGTCTGATGATCTGCATCCAGACTTTATTTACGAATGAACCGTATACTAGGTATCTTAAAGTTTACTAACAGTTATTCTTGTTGTACCATTACTTACATCAATTAAACTTATTAAATCGTTCACATTAAAGGCTTAGATTACACGTAACCCCAAATTGTGATCATCGTGAACTAAAGGTACTAGAAAAAAATATTCCTGACTAAAACAAAGTATCCACCCAACTACATAAAGAACCATTAAATTTGGCCTTACTCACTATCGGACTCACTATCGATTTGGATATTAGCACCTAAGTTAATCCAAAGATGAACACAAAATTTATTGTTGACATATTCAACCGAGAGTAACCAGGATATTCTCCAACCGATTCAAAACATGGTATCAAAGATAACTTAAGGTAAGGAAATAGAGATGTAACATAACTCTCTTAGGTAAGATAAGATAAGATAAGATAAAGTGAAGTACGATACGCTAAGTTAAATATATTATATATCCAATGCAGATATAAACCAGGTAGTTAAGAATGCACAGCAAAACAAAAAATGGACAAACAAAACAGTTCCACAAATGGATAGCCATTATCGTATCCATCCAAATATGGTTCCGTCAGTATAATTCATAATCCATTCCCGAATTGACTTAATATAATCACAGGTAATAATCATTGAAAGGTAACCTAAAGATAACCTAACTTAATATCTGTATCCGATAAATCTATAGCCTAAGGCTACAGCTGATTTCAGTGTACGATATACCAAAACGTTTGATAATCAGTGTATTTTTATACTAACACATGTATAAGCATCAACACAAGTAAGTTCTTAACTACAATTTCTCAAAGGTAAAACTAAAATTTAAGAACCAAAATCAAACAATTTCATCTGAAACCGTATATTTATAGATCAGTTCCTAAAATCAATGACAGAAGAGGTCCGAACTGGACTACTATAGTGGACCAATGCGTAAGAAAACGAAAATCAAATATTAGAGTAGTCACTAAACAACAGCTAATGAATGTATTTTCCAAAATTATTGATATAACAACCATCAACGAAATTAATATTAAAGGTATTGGGTTATCGCCTTGTACAAGAAAAAAATCCATTGTATAACTTGATGAAGACTTAATCTATGCTACAGAACCGAAGATGGTCAACGACCATATTCGCCACATAGCGACTCCAGGTAAAAGTACATCCATCACAAAATATAGCATGGATTACGAAATCCGCTAACGATCTAGTCCGGAATTTGATCAACGAATTCGAACCCACGTATTATGCTTAGATACACCTATATACCCATATACAACAAAATTTACTAATAAAAGTGAAAAGACAATATTTAAAAGCAATTTACCTATAACAGTCTAATATTTTGAGAAGTGATAATAATGGAATACCCTGTATAATGCATTTATTACACCAGACAAATGTTATGACATTCCCTGTGCAAACGCTGAGTCCATAATATATGTGAACACTTAACTATCAAGGTAAAATCAAGAGCAGAGGTAAAAATAATAATTACCAAATAGCAAAAATAAGAGTTTTTTTAGGAAACTAGCAAGTTGCAGACTGCGATAAAAGGTTCCAAAATTAATGCAGAACGCAAGTTAATACTTATCATCCTCTGAGGTCGAGGACTCAGAATCCATGACTGTTTTATCAGGTAGGAGATCTTTGACATGAAAACGACCAATTCGTTTATTGGACGAATTGTCTTTTAGTTCATAGACAAGAGGCGATATGACTTTTAAAACCGTACATTGAATATACTTCTGACAAAATTTCGCCGCTATGGCATCATTTTTACTTGATTTCACAAAATTTCGTTTTAGGACTCGGTCTCCAGGATAAAAACGTAACGGTCTTTTCCTTAAATTATAATATTTCTGGGAACGTAAATAAGAAGATTTCAATCTCTTCCGAATATCGGCAAATATAGGGGGTAGGTTTTGGAGATCCTCTAGTCGATGAAGATTCTCAGAAACTTGTGGTAAAGTAGTTGCATTATCGGAAATTAAACCAAAATAATCGCCTGAGAGAGGAACATTTCGACCAAAGTTAAGATACGCGGGAGAACATTTAGTGACCTCGTGAGTGGAAGTCCTTATGGCTTGGGCAACAGAATGAATGTATTGATCCCACGACCTATGGTCCTCAAATGTATAAGACCTTAAAGCGGTAACAATACTACGATTTACACGTTCTGAGTGGTTCGCTTGAGGGTGATATGCAGCATTATAGAAAATCTTCTGCACCCTATATTTGGACATAAGAGTCTTGAAAGCGTTCGAGATAAATTGGGGCCCATTGTCACAGGAGACAATTTGAGGAACACCAAATACTAAAAATACTTGTTCTTCCAAATACTTAATAATTGCTGGGACTGTGGCTTTCCGAAGAGGGCAAACCAAAGGAAATTTGGTGAAATAGTCCACTACTACGAGACAATAAGTATTTCCTGTATAGCTACGAGGGTATGGACCAATTAAATCGAGAGAAATCATCTGCCAAGGGAAATTAATATTTCTAAAAGAACCCATAAGACCAGCTTGTGGTAAGTTACTTGGTTTACAAGTAGCACAAACTATGCATTTAGAGATGTACCTTTTAATGGATTTGCGCATGCCAGGCCAATAATATAACTCAGCAATACGGTGGTAAGTTTTATAGAAACCAAAATGGCCAGCAGTAACTTCGTCATGACACATACGCAAAATATTTTCCCTGTTTGGCGTAGGTACAACTATTTTCCATTCGGTCATATTCGATAATACCTCAACAGGACTTAAAATGTGTTTGTACAGCACATTGTTCTCCACCTTAAAATCGGGATATCTTTGTGGGTCTTGAGTAACCTTATCGACCATATTTTGATACCACGCATCAGGAGTTAATGAAGATAGATCTAAAACATTAATATCAAAAACACGGGAAAGAGCATCAGCAACCACTACTCCGGCTGCCTTTCGATGGACAATCTTATACGAATAGGCAGTCAGTTTACATATCCATCGGGAAAGTCTCTGAGAAGGGTTTTTCATGCCGTGAAGCCATACCAAAGAACTATGGTCCGTAATTATCGTGAAATTACGACCCTCTAAATAATAACGAAAAGCTTCTAAACCCTGAATAATAGCTAATAGTTCTTTCTCCGTAGTCGAATAGTTTTTCTGCGCCTTATTCAGTTTCTTACTTGTATAAGCTATTGGGTGTTCAGAGCCATCTTTCACCTGAAATAGCACGCCACCAGAAGCGGTGTTAGAACAATCGGTCATCAGATAAAAATGTTCGTTAAAATTAGGTGAGATCATGACTGGAGCGCTCGTTAGTGCATCTTTAACGCGCCTAAACGCTTCATCGGCCTCAGGAGTCCAAATAATCGTTTGGCCTTTTTTCCTATCCTTCAGAAGATCAGTAAGGGGTGATAGTAAGGTAGAATAAGACGGAACAAACCGACGATAATATCCACACATGCCTAAAATTCTGCGAACTTGGGTGGTAGTTTTTGGGATGGGAAAATCTCTTATAGCGGCGACCTTTTCAGGGTCTGTCCTAAGACCCTGGTTATCAACCATATAGCCTAAAAACTTCAAACTTGGTCGACAAAATTGACATTTATCAAGATTAACCGTTAAATTTGCCTCTTTTAACCGGACAAATAATTTATTCAAAATTTCGATATGAGTAGAAAAATCCGGGGTGACTACCAAGATATCATCAAGATAATAAAACACGTAGGGCTCTAACTGAGGACCTATTACTATATCCATGAGACGACACATAGTTTGGGGAGCAGATACTAACCCAAAAGGCATTGTTACAAATTGAAACAATCCTTTACCGTTGACGGCAAAAGCGGTATATTTCCTACTTTCAGTACTAAGAGGTATTTGTAAAAAAGCTTTTGAAAGATCTATAGACGATATGAACTTCGAGTTTTGAAGTTTGCTCAAGATAATATCAATTCGAGGGATCGGGTAAGCATCCCGATTTACTGTGATGCTGTTTAACTTACGTCCATCAAAACAGACCCTAAATGATCCATTCTTTTTTTTCGTGAGCCATAATGGACTACTATAGGAAGAGGTAGACGGTTCGATGATATTAAGTTTAAGCATTTCATCAATCTCTTGGTCTAAATCTTTTTGCCACGCTTGGGGTATCGGATATTGGTATTGCCTAAATGGTGTGGGATTATTCACTTCAATAGAATGGGAAAGCAAGGTAGTACGGCCTAACTTATCCGTAGAGGAGATAGAATTAAACTTGGAGATAGTTTCTTGTAACTGATTTTGTTCCTCATTTGATAAACTAGAAAAATCTTGTACGGCATTCAAGCTCGAAATATTAAATGAAGATATAGACATAGAAAAATCAGAGCAGTTAAGTGTGCTATTAAAAACATTAAGAAAGTCCATTCCAAGGATAACTGAATTTTGCACTGAGGGGATAACATAAAAAGTAACATTTCTGCGTATATTCGCTACAGAGACTTCTGTTACGAATTTTCCCGTGATGGGTTGTACAGTACCATCAGCAGTCGATACTTGAAGAGAAGAAATCGGGTTAACTTTGACTTTATCGTTGTCTATTAAACGAAGAGATAAAGAACCTAGTAAAGATATGTTTGAACCACTGTCTAGAAGTGCTAAACAAGATTGACCTAATACTTCGATAGGGAGATACGGACGATTATCGTTATGTTTCCTAACTAATAGAGAATTTAAATCTAAGGTTGTTTTATCAATCACTATGGTGTTGCCAGAAAATTGAGATAAAGGTAGACAGGTATCTCCTTCCTTAATTTTTCTGGAAGAAGAAGGTAAAGGTAACGGAATTAACGCAGAGTTAAGTTCTTGCTCGAGACAAGGAGATGGGAGATTTAATGAAGATACTGAGAAAGAAACACTATCATTATCTGATTCGACATTAAAGGGTGTCTGCTTCAGAAAACTTAATCTTGAGATAGGTTCTTGTTTGAAGTTGTTGTCCTTTTGGACGAAATACCTTTCCCTTTTCGACTGGTAGAAAGTACGGGAGGGCTTGACGTGTTGAGTCCTGTATTGTTTATGGAAGTTACGGAATTCCCTGATGGAGAGACTGTCAGAGGAGGGCTCAGGGTACAATCCTCTAAACGACCGTTTCCCTGACAATTCCTACAGTTGGGTTTAGTGGTATTTTCAAGGCCACACCCAAAACAAAAGGGACGCAATCTGGGGTTTGGGCATGCAGAGAAGGCATGTCCCTGAGTATAACAATTCCAACATACGATCGTGGAGGTAACGGTAGATACATTGTGTTTCGGTACTTTATTTTGCCATGATCGATTTCGTGAAAAGGAATTCTGACTAGAAGACGGGAAAGGACGAGACGAAACTACAGTTGAGGGTTGATTAGACCAAGAAAATGTTTCTTCTAACCGCTTACATTTTTCCGTAAGCTCGTCGATACTACGGATTTCTACAAGAGCTAGTTGAGAGTGATATGAGGGTAACAAAGATTTCATGATGATTCTTACCTTTTCGGATTCCGTGAGAGGAATGTCAAGACGACTACACAACCCAAGGATGTTGTTGATAAACATAGTAACGGGTTCATTCTGGAGTTGTTTCCGCTTTTTAATGTCATCCAAAAGATCATCTTGGTAGGAATATGGTAGGAAATCAGCTTTAAGTTTTTGCACCAGATCTTTCCAGCAAGAAAGGTTAGAGCGATTATTCATAAACCAAGTGAACGCAGGACCGGTAAACAACTCAGCGGAGGCTGCAAATAAGTCATCCTCTGGAATACATCTAGAGATTCGCAAACATTCAACTTTCTCTAAGAAAGCGACAACAGTATCACGATCACCTGTACCAGAAAAAGAAATACCCCATTTATGAACTTGGGCAGATTTAG
This sequence comes from Diabrotica virgifera virgifera, assembly GCF_917563875.1. Taxonomy (NCBI): domain Eukaryota; kingdom Metazoa; phylum Arthropoda; class Insecta; order Coleoptera; family Chrysomelidae; genus Diabrotica; species Diabrotica virgifera. The sequence goes on along the minus strand of NC_065448.1, from coordinate 174,225,827 downwards.
AAAATGGGAAGGGTGACGCATTGTGTATGGGTGCATTTGGAGTGGAGGTAGCAGCTGGGTTTCCCCGAGCATCGAGGTCACCTTCAATATCCAAGATTTTGACTGCGACGGTTTTCTGGTATAATTCCTGTTCATCGGTATCACACTCTAAGCGACTTACTCGTTCAGATAAATGAGCTACTCTAGACGACAATCTAGCAAAGGTAGGATCCAGTATTGTACCCCTGAATATCCCGATTTTCTGGGTAAGGTCTTTCAGTGTGTCCTCAATCTCCTCCTTATGTTTGTCAAAGGGAATACAGGAGGAAGAAATTTGCCGAAAACTCCTATTTTCCTTCTCCTGTCGCAGAGCTCCACGCAATATTTTGCGTTTACCCTCGACGGTAGGATATTCAGTAACATCAATACTTCGGATTTTAAGCTCGTAATCTAACTCTTTTACCAGTAAATGATCAACTTTAAAAGTGGACATTTTAAAAAAGAAACTTTCAGTATCAAGACAAAACACCCCAATGAAGGTTAGATAGATAAACTCAATAAAAAAAAATTTTACAACTGGCACAAAGCCCGCAAATTTAATCGCATACAGTAATCTAAAATTGAGATAGAAATCAGAACCTAATAAACATATACCTATAACCCAAAATATATAATTGTGTGGATACAAGTGCCAGTACAGGATATCATAATAATTATAAGATACCAAAAAATATGTAACGTATAAAAATGTAAAAATTCAGTTTATTAAATATTAACGTCACCTTCAATAAACATTTATATATTACCTTTTAACTTATGTTCGTATACCACCCAACAATTCATGCTATATCCTCAATTCTAAAATAATTTCCCTTACACCTGTATACTCTCTCAAAAAAAAACAAAATGATACACTGCTACTATCAACTTTTTCTTTTTTTTTTTATTCCAAAACAATAAACAAACTGTAAGTGATAATTCGCAATAACCAAATTGAATAAGAGAATGTAGTGTAACTAACACTAAATAACCACCTAAATGAAAAACAACAGCTCCACGATGGGCTCGCCACTTTGTAACCCTTATAGTAGGGTTATATTTTTTTTTGGTACTAAAATTTGATTGATGAAGAGAAAGGAGTAGTGAGAAACGGCTTAACAAGTTAAAATTAGAATGAAGATAACAAATTAATTATGAGGATGAGGATGAGACGTAAAAGCTCAGGAAGTGGAGATCGGCTTATTTTCGTGCTGTTGTTTAGGGGAGAAAGAGATAGTGATAAAGGAAGAAACCAGAAAAATTAAAAGTAATGAAATACTTAAAAGAAAAGAACTGACCTATGATCAATAAATCAAAGATGGGCGCCAGAAGTAAATGCCTTTTAGAGCCTTTACTTCGTTGATAGAACAGTGTGGGAGACTAGAAAAGAGAGAGAGAGATATAGAGAGAGATATATAGAGAGAGATATAGAGAGAGATATATATATAGAGAGAGAGAGAGAGAGATATAGAGAGAGAGAGAGAGAGAGAGAGAGAGAGAGAGAAATAAGGAGAAAGATATAAACAATCCAAATAACTTAATCCTGAAATAAAATATTATATGAACACATATAGTTGAGAGATATCAGGTGCAGGTGAAATGATACAAACCTAATAGGTATACCTTATTTTTATTGTGTAAAAAAAAATACCTAGATATATGTAAAGTAAGATTTTGGTAACTAATGTATATATATATAATGTAAAATTTCTAGCTAAAAATATAAATAATGTATAATAATGTAAAACATTGGCTTGCAAGATAAATATATAATAGTAAAATTTAATTAATAATATAAATAATGAATATGAGTAATGTTAAAATTTTGGTTGCCAAGATATAAGCAGATAACGTAAAAGTTTCCGACTATTAAATGATTTCTATGAGTTTACGTTTCTTTCAGATACAAACAATAAAGAGACAGAAAAACAATAGTGAGTGCTAGTCAACAGAACCAGATGATATTCTTCATAATACCGTATTAATATACTTGTATATTATCTACCACAATACCTAAGTTATTATGTAATGAACCCTATAGAGACCAATGCTCTAGGTCTATAAGTACTTATGTTCCCTTACATGCATTGAGATTTAGATGAAAAATTGACAAAATATTATTTGTTGTGTAGACACAACCGATAGTAAAAGATATGATAAGGGAAGTTAAAAAATAATCTAATGCTTAACAACAAATGTAGAATAAATATATAATATATTGCGGAACACAATTCGGTCTATAAATGAGAACATTAATTAAGTACACTTATCTTTGTTCCAATCTAGATGAAATTCCTTCAGCTCTAATTCCAAGTGTTGGCTTATGGACGTGCCGGTTTATCAGACGGTAAGCGGCTCTATGAGTATACACATCTTAGGGAAGATTTACGTTCCAGATAATTAATAGGAATGTTATTCTTAGTGCATTTTCCATATAAGTTGTCTTTGTGGGATATTAAAAGCTTGGTTCTATTTTATAATTCTCTAGGTACGGCAGACGTTCATTTTAGGTATATTATATCTTTACAGATATATTTAGCTTGCTTTGTAATTGCAATTCCAAAATAGATTTATTGAATATCTCCTATTCTTTTATGTATGACATCTGCCGTTTTTTCTCCAACACATATTTGTCTGTATTTGACCTTCTTAAGTCGTTGGTTAGCTAGCACTCATTCTGTTTTCATTTTCCTACCTCGATCGTAAGGTAACTTTTTGTTATTCGATGTTAATTATTACGGTTGTCGGGAGTGGCTACTCGGAAACGTAGCGGAACGCTACAAGTATTTTTATAAAACAAAAATGAAGCTCTTTTTAAACACTTTAAATAAGTTGTAATGGGTTTTCCCCGAAATGTGCTTCATTTTTGGTTATTTCACGTTAAAGTATTCCACGTATTTCACGTTTAAGTTTTCGGACAGTCACCTCAAGTTAGTTTGTAAACACCACTCTATAGTTGCTTTCTCTTTCGGCTCTTATTGTTTTTAATATATTTGCTTAAGTTGTTGTTAGTTCTGAAAGCTGGTGTTATTCCTTTCTTTTTTATGTATCTGGCTATTTTTGTTGTTATCTTGCCTGTATATGTGACTGGGTTCTTTCTGTGGTGGCGGATAGACTAATTTCAGGGCTTTCTTATGGAGTTTTTGGTTTAAAATCTTGTTAATTGTTTGTTCGTTATAGCCATTGTTTACTGCTATTTGCTTAATGATGTTCAGTTCTATGGCTATAACGAACAAACAATTAACAAAATGTTAAACCAAAAACTCCATAAGAAAGCTCTGAAATTAGTCTATCCGCCACCACAGAAATAACCCAGTACCTTCTGTTCTATCACATATTATACAGGCAAGATAACAACAAAAATAGCCAGATACATAAAAAAAAAGGAATAACACCAGCTTTCAGAACTAACAACAACTTAAACAAATATATTAAAAACAATAAGAGCCGAAAGAGAAAGCAACTGCAGAGTGGTGTTTACAAACTAACTTGTGGTGACTGTCCGAAAACTTACATCGGTCAAACTGGCAGAACCTTTGACAAATGGATAGCAGAACACAAAAAGGCTTTCAACAATAGAAAAACAGACATTTCTACATAGTCACTTCACCTTCTAGATTCTAGACCATAATCATTCTTTTAATGAACAGTTTCGAATTCTTCATATTCAAAATAAAGGCCTTAAGCTATCTTTATTAGAATCTATGGAAATTAATAAATTGAAAAATGCGGATATAATTCTGAATGACCAACTCGAGACAAACAGCTTCCCACTCCTCAACCTCTTCAGTTAAAGACTTTAAAATACAAACCCATAGTAAACTAAATCACTTGAGAAAGGTACTCTGCCAAAACAGCTGTAGTCACATAGTTATAATAAATTTTGTGGAAGTATAGAAAACAAACGTTTTCAATGTTTTATTGTTAAATGAGGTCTTTTCAACTTAATATTCAATGAGTAATTGAATGAGGATGTGATTAAAATAGTGAATAATCCCGAAGAAAATAATTGTATGCCTCGCTATGCCCTTTACTAAAAATAATAGTAAAACGCGTCGTGTTGTGAAAATAGTGAAAGAAAATCTACAACTAAATAAATGGAGGATATCATAACCTCCACTCTATCTTCTTGTAGTGCTGCCTTCTTTCGTGCAGGTTAGCGACTACACTGGCAAATCTGTTTCTGCCCAGAGCGCCTCTAAACAAAGATCATTTTAAGCCATGAAATCTGGCGCGTACCAGGACCCAGTTTTTCTTCAATCTTCACCTGGATGATCATTTCGTTTTTCATTATGTGTCCTGTAGCTAACTTTTCTAATTTTGATGATCTCTTCATCAGAGTTATGTTGAGTATCCAAGCCTCCGTTCCATAAAATGCTATTGACCATACATAGCAATGCAGAAAACTAAGGTAATGCTTATATTACTGTTAAAAAATAAGCTTTAAATTTTGATAAAGCCTTGTCGAATTACCTCTATTCTCGCTCTTACTTCTTGTTTATATTCAAGTTGATTGTTAAACCAGCATCCAAGATATTTGTATTGGTGTACGTATTCAAGCTGTTGGTGGTTCACATATATTGAAAGGGGAAAATTTTGGTTCTTTATATTTTTATAACTTTGGTTTTCGCAGTATTGAGCTTCATGCCCATTTTTCACAACTCTCAGTGACCCTATTTACAGTATCTGGAGACTATGGTCCGACTCAGTCATTAAAACAGTATCATCTGTCTGCATAATGGATGTTATTTACTCTTTGTCCATTTACCTAATACCGTCCCTTTGTCCTGATACCTTCTGAAGAGTGTGATAAAGCGTTCGCAAATATTACCTCCAAGTAGACGTATCGGTGAAAGCACGCAACTCTTGTCTGACACCTCGTTGTATTTCAATTGACGTCTTGACGTGTTACCGTTGGTCTTTGTGATTGCTGTCTGATTCCACTAAATAAGTCCTATAATTTGAGAATCTCTTTTGTCGATTCTGATGTCGTTCAATCTTCCTATCAAGGTCCTGTGATGCACACGATCGAACGCCTTTTCAAAATCTATAAAACAGACAAAAAAGTCTGCTTGTTGATCTTTGTGCCAGAGTGTGAAGACAGAATATTGCTGCTCATATCCCCATGCTTTTCCTTAAGCCAAATTGTTCTTGACCGGTGACCTCTTCACATCTTCTATATATTCTGTTCTGTATGATTCGCAAAATAGGGGAGTGCATTTAGATTTTCACTTCGGAAAAAATCAAACAAGATAAAACTTTTTGTAATTTCATTAAGAAATGTTTAATAAACAACATATCAAAAAGTTCTACTCGAGAAGTGGGTGCTTCATTTTTTATTAAACAAATGAACAGCGAAGTTAGATGTTTTTTTTAATAACTCCGAAAATATAATTTTTAGAATAAAACTGACTTGACCATTGAAAAATTCAGAAAATTTTACAAAAAAAACCTTATATAAAGATTTTTCTAAAATTAAATCTCTAGTTTCTGTAATTTTTTATTTATAACGCTGAAGTCACCCTTCTCACACACATTGGCGCACTGTAAACTAGCGTTGGAAGAATTGCACGGTTGAGTTTTTTTAATGTAATTCTTTAACTAATGGATCAAAAGAAATTTTACAAATTGAACATGAAAGAGGATGAAATAAGCTATCTTATGGTTGTAATATAAAGAAATAAAATGTATGGACATAAGTACGGTGTGGGCGGAAAGTGAGCCTTACATGAATTTTGTTTAAAAATGATTTAAAAATGTGTAACTAATACAATTTTACCTATAAAACTCTCAAATTTGCACAACTTAGCTATCAGTCATCTTACTAAACAATGTTTTATTCAAAAAAAATATCAAAAATTTAATTCAAATAATACGATGTCTCAAAAAATGTAATTTTTAAAAACTTCGTAGTTTTACAGAATTCCCACCACTTTAAGACGGTATTACTCAAGTTTGAATAAATCGAATACAATTTTTTTGCTATTTTTTAAAGCTTGGAATGTAATCTTTAAATATCACTGAATTATTTTAGTTTAAAAATGAAATAAATAATTTCTTTTTGAGAAAACTAAGAAAGATAACAAAAATATAATACAAAAACCGAAAATTGCCAGCTGAAAAAATGGCTATACAGAGTGATCAAAACTTTTTTCTGTAAAACTTCCCTAAAATACATTTAATAATAAGCTTCAACAATAATAAATGTTTAACAAAAAAATTTTTTTTAGCTCTTATACATTATGTCTCCGTAACTTGGAACCTATTGATAACTTTTTTAATATCAGTTTTACGAAAAAAAGTTATTCTTTATAAAATACGCTGCATCCTATATAACATAAGATGCAACCATCAAATATCAAATTTCGTTAATTTTGTACGAGGTATGTTAAAAAATATGAATTTCACTCAAGAGTAAAGTGCCTTTATATTTCACAATATCGAAAATTTTTATAAAGAAAAGTTGTTTCGAATTAAAAACTATGTTCCAATATGTAATTATATCCTTCTAATCGAAAATTTGTTTTTTTTTAATATTCTTTCTAATAAATTTTAATTTTTAATATTATTGTGAAAATTATTTGTTTATCTTTTTTTTAAGAATGAAATTCCATATTTGTTTGAGTGGATTCTACTTGTTTTTCATTTAAATATCCACCATTTTGGATCCACTATTTTGAAATTAAAATTTTTAATCTTTAATTCAGATTCAACAACCTGTTAAATATAAAGACAATAAATGTTCTTTTTAGAAAATCCGCATTTTGGATCCGCCATTTTATAGTTTATAATGTTAACATTTAAGTTAGGTTTATCAAAGCTCTCAAAAATAAATATATGTAGAAATAAATACATTTTGTTAAGAAATTATGATTTTACAACTATTTTTTAAGTTATCCGCCATTTTGGATCTGCCATTTTATAATTTAAATTATCAAAATTTGATTCAGGTTCAGCAACCTCTCAAAAATATCCACATATATGCCAACAAACACGTTTTATAAAAAAAAATCGGATTTTACAACTACTTTTTAAGGATTTTTAGGAAAAATCCGCTATTTTGAATCCGCCATTTTGAATTTGCAAATTGTAATGTCAGATTCGGGTTCTGCATAATCAAAACTAAAATAAAAACATTTTTTATCAAAATAAAATGTTGAATTCACCCATATTCTTAACATTATTTATACAAAACAATTGTTATTGTTTAAACAATTAATAAACAATAAGCGGCGAAATTTGTGAGTAGAACTTTTTACTTCAACATATTTATAAACTAACAAAAAAAGTTTTAGAAAAATATAACCTTGTTTGATTTTTTCCGAAACATTATATCTTTTAATCAGAATGTTATTTAATAGACTACTTATAAGGCGGAAGCCCTGACATGATTTGGCGTTCTTCTTTTTTGCAGAGGTATGAAGACAGATTCTAGCCATGTTTTAGGGATCAGTCCTGTACTGTAAATATTATTAAATAGTCCAAGGAGAAGGCCTAAGGTTTCTCGTTGATTAACTTCAGTAGCTCAGCTAGTATTTCATCTTCTCCTGCAGATGTGATATTTTTTAGTTGACGTATTCAACTAAATTGAAATTTTAAAAAAATTGAATTTTTTACAATTATTAAATGAAAAGAAATGAACATCTCTATCTATGAACAGCATCTCTATCTGAATTTTTTAATGTGGTTATATTTTTTGTTTTTAGTGAATACTCGAAATATTTTTAACTTTAAAAGTCATACATACTTCCTTTGCTTTCTTTATGTTGACTTAAATACGTACTATCAATCTTTCTAATACCTACTACAGCTATTTTATAATCTAATCTCTTCCTTCTAGCACGATATGAGGTTATGGGAAGAAGCTTAAATAAAAACGGAAAAGAGTGCGAACGGTTGGAATGTGCACAAATTTGCGAATATGGTTTTAAACTGGACGAAAATGGGTGCCAAACGTGCAAATGTGACGATCCGTGTGATGGGTTTATGTGCCCGGAAGATGAAGAATGTGTCAACGTTAAAGAAGCATCCTGTAGCGAGTTCTTGTGTCCTTCAGTACCAGTATGTAAGTATTAAAAAAATTACAAATATGCGTAAGTTGTTACAATATTCTAGTTGTTATTCCTTAATTACATCTCTTCATTCATAAGTTTTCATGTCTCGGGTCTTTTTGGGCGCTTTGAATATAATATCGTCCCTACCATTTCCAACTATCGAATGTGAAAAATCGGGTTTTTCAGATTCGATACCTTGCCCTCGCATTATACGGTGATACATCTTGTGGCAAATTCTCGTTATTGTAGCTTGATTAGGAGCGCGGGAAATATGCTGTTTAAATCATCGAATATGAACATTTTTTCATTTGGTTGACTGCAAACTGACGAAAATGGTTATATTCGATATTTTGTTTTGTATTAATATAACTAAAGGTATATTTGTACAACGCTAAATGTCGAATGTGTCACATTCGTTAGTTTGTGTTGTAATTTATTCAACAGTAATTCAATTATAATCTGTAAACTGTCGAAAATGCTAAACTGCTGAGAGGAATAAAATGCACGTGTTTACAATTAGTGCGAATTTTGTTTCAGTATCGCTTCCAAGAAATTCTTGTGAGGCAGTTTATGATTTCATTTTAACGGATTTTCATTATTTGATTATACAGTTATTCGCTATTATACATTCGCTACTTTGAATCATCGGACCGAAACAAATATTTGATTAATACAAAAAGCAAAGTAACGAATGTGATTTTTTGGAAAGAAATAAATGATAAGCAGTTCAAATTTGTTATCAATCTAACAAGGATTAAACATTACATACCAAAAATATAAAAATTGTTCCTTTTGTCAATGCGTTGATTTAGGAGTCTCCAAAAAAGAGTTATTTTGCTCTTCTGAAAAGTACCACTTTTCACATTCGATAGTTGGAAATGGCAGGGACGAATATGTGTCCTCATTTTGGCCATCTGCGTATCTAGCGGGGTTTTTCTGATAATTTTTTATAATAATTAATTTCCACCATAATCATTTTTGTTACATCTTCAGTATGATATTGCCTACACTATTAATAATAGTCAGTCGTCAGATATGAAAATGCCAGTACATCTCTAAAAATAATACGAGCAAGCTGAATTTTGTTGAGAATATCAATTTTGGGACCCCAAATAAATACAAATAATGTCGTCACTCCTACCCCCGGACTTTCCCGTAAAACCTGTCTCGTAAGGGGGGAAACGGCAAATATCGGTTTACTAAGAATCTGTACTACTTAGAAAAAAATATTTTAAGCAATAAATGTAGCTGAGCTAATTTTAAATAAAAATGTCTAGTAGCACTTTTTGTGTAGAATGAACCTTTCTCTCAGAAGCAACGCTTGAAGCGACTAGCGATTTTTAATGTCTGTTATGCTCGCAAAATCAATTTTTTAAATAAAATTTGTATCAACTTACGGTTCTTCTTCTTTTAGTGCCGGCGGGTGTAATTTCCTCACCAAAATAATCTTTTACCTGCGTTTGGAAGGGTATGCCATAATCCCATAGGTATTTTCCTCACCAAAATCGAAGTGATTATTTCAGGTAGATTTTACAAAAAGGCATTCAAGGGAATTATTTATCTACCTGCTCTAAGATTACAGTAGGTACCTATAATAATTAATGAGTTAATAATTATGGTATTTTATTTTTAGTCACAATTGCAATTTTGGCATATTTAATATGCAATGGCATATTTAATAGAAAGTAATCGCGATAAACCTTTACTGCTATTTGAAAATTTTATTTTTTATTAAGTGAATGTTTTATAAAGTAAAAAATTTAAAAAGTGAAGAAGTGTACTGGAGTTATAATAAAACAATTTGTAGTGCGAAATTGTTTACTATTGGTGCAAATTTTACAATTTCTAGAAGTAGCCTACAACATAATCATGTACCAGATCGTCAGTAGATAGATCGGAAAATTGTTTCTAACTCTTGTAAACGTTAAGCCGAAGAGAATATTACTGAAAAACCAGCAAAAATTATACGCCAAGAGCTTGCAGCTAATTTGCCTGAAACAATTCTACGATTGATATAAGAAAAAATATACGTTAATAATAAATATACGTTAAATATGCGTTATAAGTTACATAAGATAAAATATATAATTATCGACAAAAAATGATGCCTGGTCGACTTCCTTCCAATATTGATAACGTTCAATAAGGGGAAAAATATTCTCTCTATAAACTGTGTCAAAAGTAAGATAATAGTGAAACAAATGTAAGACTTTTAGCGACATTGAATTGTATATATTATATAGATGGCACATTTTCTTCTGTACCAGATATTATTTGCAATCATTCACTATTCACGGTCTAATTAATGGGCATTGTATTTCTTTATTATACTGTTTACTGCCAAACAAAAAAAACATAAACTTACAAAAATCTTTTTTATTTGTTAAAATCAGAAATTCTTAAAGCTCTGAAAATTAAGTTTAATCCTAGTAAAATTTTTATAGATTTTGAAAAAGCTATACATATAATAAGCTATACATATAATAATGAAATCATTAAAATATGTCCGAACACTGAAATACATGGTTGTATATTTCACCTACTGCAAGCTTCTAGTATGTGGTATAGAAAAATTCTGTCTCTTGATTTAACATCAGAATCAGAATATACGAATGATTGTGAAGTAGGCAAGTGGCTCAAACATACTTTTGGCCTTACATATATAAAACCAGAAGACGTATCAGATTGTCTTGTGTTTGATTTAATGTCATGCAAACCAGAAAATGAAATTTTAGATAGATATGTTGATTATTTAGTTGAAACATATATAGACGAAAATGCCATATTCTCCCCATATTTATGGGCAGAGGCAAATTCTTCTGTTATTCGTACCACGAATGCTTGCGAATCTTTTCATTCGCATTTAAATTCATCTTTTTATAATACGCATCCATCCATATACATTTTCTAAGAAAAAATTAAAGAATTTCAGGTAGATACGTACGTTAAAATTCAAAGTTTGCATATTGCAAAACCAATCAAAGATAAAAAAGTTAAACTAAAATTGAAAAAGGTAGAAAATTTATTAATAAGATATCAGTCAAATCTATTGATTATGTGTGTCTCTTATTATAGTAAATATTAAATAATAATTTATAGGGGAGTCAATATACAATATGTCCCTGTAGGTTGGAATCATATAAAACTTTTTTATTATTAATTTTACGAAAAAAGTTATTTTTCATAAAAAGTTCTGCATGGTCTAAAACCTAAGATTCAACCATCAGATATTTTCTTAATAACAATTTTCGATATTTTCAAATACTAAGGTACTTTACCCTTGAGCGAAATTCATATTTTCAAATACAAAGGTACAAATATTTGATATTTGATGCATTTTAGAATTCTACACGATGCAGAGCATTTTATGAAGAATAACTTTTTTTCGTAAAATTTATAATAAAGAAGTTTTCCATAGGTTCCAAGTTGCGCAGACATACTGTATAAGAGCGCAAAAAAATTTTTTTGAACATTTAATATTGTTTAAGCTTGTTATTAAATGTATTTTAGGTAAGTAAGTTGTACAGAAAAAATTTTGATGACTTTGTGTTAACATTTTTTTAACTGATAATTTTCGGATTTTGTATTACATTTTTTACCTTTCTTAATTTTCTCAAAAAGAAGTTGTTTATTACATTTTTGAAGTAAAATAATTTAGTGCACTTTAAAGACTATATCTTAAGCTTTAAAAAACACCTATAAAATTGTAATATATCCGTTTAAACTTGAGTACGGAGCACACTAGTTAGCTCGCGAGTTCAAAAATCCCTTTTAATATAATACAGTTTAAAAATAATAGTTTTCGGTCCGAAAACTGTATACATACTGGTTCGCTTCAATGGTTAAGCAGGCTTTCACAGGCAATGTTTGTACGCTTAAGTAATGAACTGTTTTCCTTTTTCACTAAGTAATCAGCAAATCTAACTAAAGTCTATAGCAAAACATTCACGTACGTCTAATGGATCTAGGAAAATCCAAATTTTTTAATTTTTCTACACCATGATTGTCCGAGATGAAATCTACATGATTTTATTTTCGCAGAGAGAAACACTTCACTTACGGCTGCATTGATCTCTTTTTCGAAATCGGAATACACAATCTTAGGATGAAAAAGTTTTAATTTTTGACACAATTTAAGGCAATCACATATGAATTTGCTAACTTATTTGAAAGCAAAAGAATAACGGCACAAAGTGTCCATTATTGAGTCCATGAATTGTAAATAGTTAAGTAAAAAATTTTGTGCAGTATTTAAAAGTTCCATCAACCTATATAATTGCTTCTAATTTACTTAAAAACGTTAAGTTGATTTTTTTTTTGAGTAAAACATCGTTTAGTAAGATATTTAATAAGTAAGTTGTTTAGTAAGATTTTAGAGTCCTATAGGTAAAATTGTATTAGTTACACATTTTTAAACCATTTTTGATTATAATTCATGTACGTCTCACTTTCCGCCACACCGTACGTTTGCCCATATTTTTTCTGTTTATTTCAACTTAAGATAGCTTTAATATTCTTCTTTCGTTTCCAATTTGTAAAATTTAGTTTGATCAATTAGTTACGAAATTAAAATAAATAAAAAAAAACCAATAGAATCCTTTATAAAAGGTATTTTGTAAGCACACATCATCAGTGCTTATCTAAAATGATTGGTCAACCAATCGAAAACTAGTTCTGTGATGTAGACCTTTTTAGAGATTTTTAAATATATACCTTTTATAAAGGATTTTATTCGTTTTTTGTATTATATGGTATACAGCCTACAGGAAAGCTTTTCCTTGTGGATTTTTATAATAAATTAATTCAAACGCGCGCAGCGTTGAACGCTCCTATAAAGTGCGCCAATGTTTGTGAGAAGGGTGACTTGAGCGTTCTAAATAAAAAAATTATAGAAGCTGTAGATTTAATATTAGACAAATCTTTGTATTCGGTTCTTTACGTAGAATTTTTAAGTCAGTTTTTTTCTAAAATTTACAATTTTCGTCGGCATTTAAAAAAACAATTAATTTCGCAGTTCATTTGTTTAATAAAAAGTAAAGCACCCACTTTTGGAGTACCTACTACTTTTTGATATGTTGTTTATTTAACATTTCTTAATGAAATTATAAAAAGTTCTATTTGTTGTTGTAGAGAACCATTTCCTTAGGTTCTTTAACCATGATATTCTTCTTCTTCATTGGCGGTAAAAATTCGATATTTTTTATCAGAGTGTCCTATTGACAAAAATTAACATGAATTTTAAAGGTAAAAAGCACATTAAAAAGAATTTATGCCTTTTGCCGCAAATGAAGTACGTTTCTATAAATCTGTTGTATAAATATACTTTAATATATTTAGAACATTTATATGAACAAGTCAGACAGGAAGCAGAGAAGAGAGGACTGCAATGGAATATGTTAAAACAATTAGCTCAAAATGGAACATTATGGAAAAGAAATATTAAAGAAGCACCGCAAGAGTAAATAAAATAAACTGCTCGTCAAAAGTTAGGGATATTTATGCTCATTTTCATAGCTGATTTTTTCGAGAACAGATTAACGGATTTCGCTAATTTTTTTTATTATTTTAGATTTTTCTTAAGTATTTACACAGTTGTGCAAAGGTTAACTCAAACTTCTTTTTTGTACTTATACCGGGTGGAAGAAAAGGAATGTTTTTCTTATGTTAAGTTTGAGACGCCTGTAGGGAGGACGAGGTACAAATGTGGGTATTCATTAGAATCGTATTGTAACCTTATGTTTTGTGAATATTTTGTTTCTTGAATGTCCCTAATATCTTTAGAAACAAAGAAAATAGACTGTTTTGTAGTTTAACATGTATTTTAACCGAAACAAAAGTTTGAGACGCCATGTAGGTAGGAAAAGACACAAAGACATTATGTTATAGTCTCATATTTTGCGAATATTATATTTTTTTTATTTCTCTGATATCTTTAATAACAAAAAACTAGACGGTTTTATTCTTTAGTACGCGTTTTAAGTGAGGACATGCGATACGTGAAGAGGCCATGTCTTGTCATACCACTAAGATGAAATTATTTTCTCCATAGAGTGCGAAAGAAACAGTGTTTAAATAAAAACATTTTTTGTAATGTACCTCTCGCTATTTAAAGAGCCTCCACGTAGACACCAAATCTGTACTTATTCTCAAGGAAATTCCGCCCCAAAACATCACAGGGCCTCCATTAAACAATCTCGTCTCTCTTATATTACGCTGTGCATACCGCTTACTTGGTCGACAAATAACTCTTATAGGTGTCGATAAGAATTGTTTACCTTATGTGCCTTTCTGTTTTTAAAGTTTTGTAAACTGTTATTTTTTATTGTTAATGTAGTTTTGTTTCAGTTAAAACACCTGTTAAAGAGTAAAACCACCTATCTTCTTTGTTTATAAAGATATCAAGGACATTCAAAAAAGAAAATGTTCACAAAACATAAGACCAGAATACGATTCCGATGTATATCTACTAACATGTGTACCTCGTCCTCCCTACAGGGTGGTACAAACTTAACATAAGAAAAACATTTCTTTTCTTCCACCCGGTATAAGTACAAAAAAGAAGTTTGAGTGAACCTCTGTACAACTGTGTAAATACTAAAGAAAAATCTAAACTAATAAAAAAATAGCATAATCCGTTAATCTGTTCACGAAAAAACCGACTATGAAAATGAGCATAATATTCCATATCCCTAACTTTTGACGAGCAATTTATATGGACAGAATATAATATAATGTGTTAAAATAAGTACCTTCTAATTACTAAAAATGTATTGTTAAAATAGGTATTTTTTATTATATCACTTCCATTGGAATGTCTACCATTTAAATATATAACATGATTTTCGTTTTTGAGTTTTGGCAACAAATATCAGTCATTTGAAATTTTCCTAAAAAATACTGAATTTAAACTTTCACATAACAAATGATCTTACGTCACGGGAAATACTTCCACTTGCTTCTACGAAGAAGGTATTAGGTGAAATTAGAAATTTGTAGCTGAAATTGTGTAATTTCGAAAAACTTATTTGTGCAATCGAAAAGCAGCAAATTTATACCGTTTTGGATCGTTTATAATGTGAAATTTTAAATTCAATGCTTTAGGCATATTTCAAATTCCTCATTTTTGTTGCCAAAATTCAAAATCGAAATTTAATGATATAGGTTTTGAAGATTAAGCTCTATCAATGGAAATTCCATAGCGACCAGTCAACAGAACTAATACCTAAATTTTATTGATCTCATGAGAATCATAAAAAATGGCAAAAATCGCGCAACGTTTATTTATTTAACAGCTTTATTAAAATTGACTTCATTTGCGGCAAAATAAAAACATTGTATACGAAAGCTGCACTCTTCACGTTTAAAACGCATTCTAATTTTTGTCAATAGGACACTGTGATCAAAAGATATTAGTCCAGAAAGCCACTGCGCGAAAAATATTCTGATTCGGATTGTTTGCACAATCTCACTCAAAAAGGACCCCTCTTCACAAATTTGCACGTTACCAGGTCCAAATGTGGGTCAAAAATTTTTTAAACGTTTTTTGTTTTTTTTTTCCTAAAATTATTTTTTTTGCATCGAAGTTTTTTTAGGTTTTGTGGATTATTCCAAACAGAAAAGTTCTTTAATGACTTTTCTCTAAGGTTGATAGTTTATAACATATAAGCGACTAAAAATATAAAAATTGCGAAATCGGCCATTTTAAACTTTAAAAACTATGTGAAAAACTGAAAATTGTGAAAATGTTGCTAAGGTGGGCAGATATTCTTTAAACATTGATTGATGAAATCCCGAAGAGTTTTTTGCAATACAATATCGAACACCCCTTTGTTTTTTAATTGCTAATCAAGCGGCCGCTACACTATTTTCAACCGTGGCAGGTTAACAACATTGTGTGTAATATGCGTAAATATATGGATGACAAAAATATTCTGATTCAATTTATTTTCGCCATCTTGCTTGAAAAGGTTCCCTGTCAACAAATTTGCGTGTTGCCAGGGTCAAAAATGGGTCAAAAAAAATTTAAACAATTTTTTTAAATTTAATATATTTTCCGGGGCGGAGGTAAATTATTAAAACATATTGTTATAAAGTATTTTCCTTACCAACTCACTCAGGTAATAAAATAATATATATTTAATTTAACAATGTCTTATTATGAAAGCATCCGAAATCCGAATACAAGACATTAATTTCCTTACATTATAATAATAGTTTATAATATAGATAAGAGGTATAAATTATTATTTCATATTTACTATAATTAGACAGACACTTTACAAAATCCATTCTAATAGTAATTTGATTAGACTGATATCTTATTAATAAATTTTCTACATTTCTCAATTTCAGTTTAACTTGTTTTTATCTTTGATAGGTTTTGCAATATGCAAACTTATATTTTACCACACGTATCTACCTGAAATTCTTTAATTTTTTCAAAGAAAATATATATGGATAGATGTGCATTACAAAACGATAAATTAAAATGCGAATGAAAAGATTCGCAAGCATTCGTAATACGAATAACAGAAGAATTTGCCTCTGCCCACAAATATGGGGAGAATATGTCATTTTCGTCTATATAAGTTTCAACTAAATAATCAACTCTATCTTAAATTTCATTATCTGCTTTGCATGACATTAAATCAAACACAAAACAATCTGATATGTCTTCTGGTTTTATATGTAAGGCCAAAAGTATGTTTGAGCCACTTGCCTCCTTCGGAATCATTTTTATATTCTGATATTAAATCAAGAGACCAAGACATTTCTATACCAAGCTTGGGGTAGGTGAAATTTACAACCATGTATTTCGGTGCTCGGACACATTTCAACGATTACATTATGTATAGACTTTTCAAAATCTTCAAAAATTTTACTAGCATTAAACTCAATTTTGAGAGCTAAAAATTTCTGATTTTAATAAATAAAAAATATTGTTGTACATTATGTACATTTCTGTTTTTTTGTTTGGCAGTAAACAGTATAATAAAGAAATATAATGCCCATTAATTGGCCCATGAATAGTGAATAATTGCAAATAATATGTGGTACAGTAAGAAAATGTGCCATCCATATAATAAAATTCAATGTGGCTTAAAGTCTTATATTTGTTTCACAACTAAATATTACCCTACTTTTGACACAGTTTATAAAGAGAAAATTTTCCCTCTTGGTTGTTTTTTGAGCACACCTCTTCACAAATTCTTGAACCTCATCAATATTGGAAGGAAGTCGACCAGGCATAATTTTTCTTCGATAATTATATATTTTTTCTCATGTAACTGACAACAATCGTAGAAATTGTTTCAGAAAAATTAGCTGCAAGCGCTTGGCGTATAGTTTTTGCTGGTTTTTCAATAATATTCTCTTCGGCTTTACGTTTACAATAGTTAGAAATAATTTTTCGATCTAACTTCTGACAATCTGGTTCATGATTATGTTGTAGGCTACTTCTAGATATTGTAAAAATTGCACCAATAGTAAAAATATTCGCACTACAAGTTGTTTTATCCTCCAGAACACTTCTTCACTTTTTAAAACTTTCACTTTATAAAAAATAAAAATTTTCAAATACCAATACCGCGAAAGGTTTACCACGGTCACTTTTTATTAAACATGCCATTTTTTTCAAAATTCCAATTGTGAGTAAAAATAAAATACCATAATTAATTAATTATTATAGGTACCTACTCTAATTTAATAGTAGATAAATAATTCAATTGAATGCCTTTTAGTAAAATCTACCTGAAATAACTGAAATAACCATTTTGGTCTTGGTGAGGAAAATACCTGTGGGATTATGACATACCCTTCTAAACGCAGGCAAAAGATTATTTTGGTGAGGAAATTATACCAGCCGGTTTTCCGATTATAGTTAACTACACATGCAACAGTTGAAAATAGTGTGGCGCCCGCTTGATTAGCAATTAAAAAACAAAGAGGTTTTCAATATTGTATTGCAAAAAGCTACAATCCAACAAGCGATAGCTGGCGGGTGACCTTCTCGTATTGTGTATTTCCCATTGTATATTTTAGCGCAAGGTCGCCCGCCAGCGCTCGCTTGTCGGATTGTAATTTCATCAATCGATGTTCATAGAATATCTACGTACCTTGGTAACATGGCAATTTTCGTTTTTGACATAGTTTTGGATGGCCAAAAATGGCCCATTTTACAATTTTTAAATTTTCAATCACTTATATCTCGAAAACTATCACATTTAGAAAAAAAATTAACTTAAGATCTTTCCTATTTGAAATGATCCAAAAAACCTAAAAAAAATTGCCCGATGTAAAAAAAATAGTTTTAGGAAAAAACAAAAAAAATTTTTTGACTACTTTTTGATCCTGTCAACATGTAAATTTGTTAAAAGGGGAGCTTTTTAAGCAAGATGGTGAAAAAAAATTGAATCAGAATATTTTTCCGCATATATATTTACGCATATTACATATACATGCAACGGTTGAAAATAGTCTCGCGCTCACTTTAATAGCAATTAAAAAACAAAGGGGTTTTCGATACTATATTGCAAAAAACTCTTCGGGATTTCATCAATCGATGTTAAAAGAATATCTACTTACCTTGGCAACAGTGAAATTTTTAGTATTTCACATAGTTTTTGAGGGTCAAAAATGGCCGATTTCGCAATTTTTAAATTTTTAATCGCTTATATGTCAAAAACTATCAACTTTAGAGAAAAGTCACTCATGACCATTTCTGTTTGGAATGATCCAAAAAACCTAAAAAAACTTGATTCGATGCAAAAAAATAATTTTATGAAAAAAACAAAAAAAAACATTTAAAAAATATTTGACCCACTTTTGGACCTGGCAACATGCAAATTTGTTAAAAGTGGTCCTATTTGAGTAAGATTGTGCAAAAAATCCGAATCAGAATATTTTTCCTAGCGGATGCGCAGTGGCTTTCTGGACTATATGGACTTTTACAGTCGAGTTGATATAACTTTTATTTAAAAACTTGATTTCGCGAGCGTAACTGTCTTTTTAAAAAAATTATCTCAGCTACATTTTTTGTTTGAAAGATTTTTTTCTACTGCGTACAAATTCTTGGTAAATTAATGTTTTTCGTTCCCCCCTACGAGGTTGGATTTTAGGAGGAAGCCCTGGGGTAAGAGTGGCAAACTTTTTTGCATCATTTTGAGGAATCATGGAATGATTTTTAGAGGTCAAATCTTTGTTGGTCACTCAAATATCTCTGTAGCATATCTTCCTTTCAAATATTTCACTCCTTTCATTGTATAAACTATTATTCTAGTCGGACATAATTGGATTTTGTTAATAGCTGCTGTTGTCTCCACATAATTTGATCGAATTGAATACATAAGTCTCTAAGCGTATTTGAATTTTGTACATAACTAAAAAACAACAAATAATTTAGGTCGTCCAAAAGCAGTCTACGCTAACCCTTGTGAAACGGGCACTCCACTGACAGATGACCTTAGAGGAGCACCAGTAGCATGCGCACTCAGATCAGAAAATGGAATTATCTGTCCCTCTACGTACGAGTGTACTGCTGTCGCCGGATCTACCCAAGCTGTTTGCTGTCCAATTGCCGAAGAAGAACTAGAGGCAGATGCTTCAGAAGATTATAGTCAAATGGATATGCGACCACAAACAAGTAAGACATTTTGTTCTATTTTTTAATATTGTCTTATTAATGTTCTTTAATTTTAGTGTGTGAATATCTTCATGAGTTTTCTGAGAGTATGGAGGGTACCAGAGAAGGAATGTCATTGGCCCTTCCTACACCAGAGTGTGATTCAAACGGTAACTATGTCGCAACACAATGTTCAAGAGAAGACTGTTGGTGCGTTGACAATTTTGGAACGGAAATACCCAAAACTAAAGGCAAAGGTAGGTAACTGACCTTTTTGATATATCCCTTATTAGCATTTATGGGGTGGTCAGGTGGACCAAAAATATATTTCCTAATTTTTTGCTCCATCAGACTATAACTATGTATATTCCAATTGTAGGATTTCCAATTCCAATAATAGGAAACAACTAGTTAGAGCAAATGATACTGACTCTAGTCTCAAAAACATTGTATGTGGAGTACCACAAGGTTCACTATTGGGTCCTCTACTGTTCCTTATCTTTATAAATGACATCACTAATTTAAAAATCGATGGGAAAATTTTTCTTTTTGCTGATGATACCAGTATCACTTGGAGCAACTCAACTATTGCATCTCTTCATGCAACTATAACTTCTGATTTGCCTACTCTCTTTTAACGTGGATAAGACAGTAGCATTATCCTATAAAAGTGCTCTTCAACCCCTGCTTGTTAATAGCAGCCAGATCTCTACCGTTGATTCTGTAAAATTTCTTGGTATTTTTTTAGACAGCAACCTCAGATGGTCAATTCATATCGATTTGATAAGTAATCTGTTTCGAAAGAACTCAATTTAGCATCTTCTAAACTAACATATTTTTCCTTGTTCGAGTCTCATCTTCGATATGGTCTTCCTTTTTGGGGTTATAGTACAGCTGCCCAATTGACTGTTATTTTTTAAAATACAAAAAAGAGCAATAAGGTATCTGTTTGGCCTCAGATAGTCCATGTGGTGAGACCGCTCCCGTCCGAAAAAATGTCTGATTCGGTTTCTTTGTGGATTCCTATTCAAAAATGTCCCCTTTAAACAAATCTGAAGGGTGCCGCCGGGCGGAATTTTTGGGCAGAAATTGTTTAAACAATTTTTTTAAACAAATATAAAAGATCACGTTTTTTGCTCTCGAACATATATTTTTAAGTTTTCTGGGTCATTCTAAACAAGAAAGGTATCTTGCAAATTTTCTTAAAAATTGATAGTTTTCGAGTTATAGGCGATTTAAAATCTGAAAAATGCGAAAATACGCATTTTCGAGGCTTAAAAACTCATATTTAAATTAGTATTTTTGAGGTTATCATGAGGTTAACATTAATCTTCACGATTCGGAGGAGTGATCGCGTCCAGCCTCCAAAAAATATTTTTTTATTATTATTTGGGATATTCTAAATAAAATAAGTTTCTTGACATTTTTCTCAAAAGTTAATGGTTTTAAAGTTATAAGCGATTTAAAATCCGAAAAATGCCAAAACAACGCATTTTTGGATTTTAAATCGCTTATAACTTTAAAACTGTTAACTTTTGAGAAAAATGTCAAGAAACTTATTTATTTAGAATGTCCCAAAAAATCTAGAAAAAATATTTTTTGGAAGAAAATTGGACATTTTAAAATAGAGCGCGCCGCACCGGCAAAAAAATCGGATGGACATGCATATTTAACAATTAAAAAACAACGGTTTAAATTAGGGTTAGACCCAATCACTCTTCAGAATCTTGAAGCTGAATGTTTAAACTTCAATGTAAGTATCTGGCAATTTCAAAAATACTAATTTAAATATGAGTTTTTAGGTCTCCAAAATGCGTATTTTCGCATTTTTCAGATTATTTTTGAGAAAATTTACAAGACACATTTCTTGTTTAGAATGACCCACAAAACTTAAAAATATATGTTCTGGAGCAAAAAAAGGTGATGTTTTGTATTTGTTTAAAAAAAATTGTTCAACCAATTTCTGCCCAAAAATTCCGCCCGGTACCCTTCAGATTTGTTTAAAGGGGACATTTTTAAATAGGAATCCACAAAGAAACCGAATCAGAAATTTTTCCAGACGGGAGCGGTCTCACCACATGGACTAAGAACAACAACACATTGCAGAAGTTACTTCAAAGATCACGGAATTTTAACCCTTCCATCTTTATATATTTTAGAAACTGTTTGCTTAATTCGTAAACACATGCATGTCTTTCCAGCAAGGCCTCATCATGACTACTCCACCAGAAATTCAACTTTTGATGTCTATTTACCGATCCCGTCCTCTGAGTTAGTAAAGAAATCTATATTATATTCCGCAAAAAAACTATACAACCATCTCCCTTTACAACTCAAATCTGCAACATCTTTCCCCAAGTTCCGTAAGATGACAAAAGCTCATCTATCTAAAAGACCTTATTATTCAGTAGAACAGTTTCTTAATGACTAACCAAGAAATTACAGTAATGTACAAGTCAGGACCGTCTTAGCCACACAAGGCGCCGGGGTGCAAGGCTCATCTTTGCGCCCCCTTTTCTCAGAAGATTATATAGGTTATCGGTACGCTAAAATTAAAACTAAATATGTTTGTTTTCTTTATTTTTATTTTATGTATTAAAAAACATGGTTTCGGTATAGGGCTTTTTACAGTCATTTGTTTCGAGCTTCTGTCATATGTCGTATAATCCGTATATACAAATCGTATAAACAAATGAAAATCGATGAAAAGCCCCATTCAAAAGAGATCAATCTTATAACACTGTACCATACTTTTTAACGTATATCAAAGTCAACTTTTCTAACTTTTAAGTTGGCTAAAGTTTTTATTATTTCGGTGATATTTATTTTTACTTGCTTTTCTGTACTTATTACAGCCAGGTTTGTTAATCTGTCTAGGTCCATTGTTGAGCGCAGATAATTTTTATCAATTTAAGTTTAGAAAAAGCCTTTTCTCTTTCAGCTATTGATACTGGAAGTGTTAAATATATCCTTAGACATGTAGAAAGATTTGGGAAACGGAGAGTAAATTATTAGAATATATTATATATAACTTAAACTATCGAGCAGAGTCGTGTCTATATTTATAAAAGTATTATTAACAATTATTCTAAATCATAAAATAGATCTTCACCATCTATATCAGACCTATTTCCATGCGCTGGTTTCTTTTTGTAAATTTAAACATTGTGTTCTTTTAAGTTTTCTTCGGAATTTCTGCAACTCAATAAAGCTACCTACTTTCCAAGAAAGAAAAATTAAAGTTTTTCTCTACCTCTCAACCTCAACATTTCAAATCTTTCACTTAATTTTGCAACGGGAATGTCCAATAAATAATAATAGAAGTTAACTTCAAACTTTTCTTTGGGTCTAAAAGATGCTCGGCTGCAGCCACGTAATTGAAATGTCTTTTTCGGGGACGAGGACGAACAGTTTCAGAAAATTTAGTTTCGTAATCAAGTTCTTTAGCAATTGATACCGAGTAAATTAATATCTTCTCAAAATCAGTGTAAGTGCGGGTGTTGGTTAAATCTTTACTAACTTGATCAAGCATCTTACAGCTTCCGAAATAATAATATCGCTCGTTTGCAAAGTTTTGCTGACAATATTAACCTTTGCTTAGGCGCTTCTAATGTAAAGGTGGGTATCTCATTCATTATGACATTCCACCGTAATGTTGATGCGGAAAAAACATACCTAAATTTCTTTAACAATTTAAAATTTGTTATTTCCATTAAGAATTTAGCGGCATCATTTAGCACTAAATTAAGGCTGTGAGCCGCACAAGGAACATAAAGGCGGGTATACATATGCGCTCTGCTCGGTGTGCGAGCCGCTCGCGCGCAGCATATTTGTTAGATTAGTACGTGTTTTCAAGTGGCACACAAACGGCTCGCACACGGCGCACCACGATCTAACTTCTGTCGGCTTTTCAACAAATGCTTTGATGGTTCGCAATACGTATTTGGACGGGTTTGCGAGTGGTTTGTTGGTTTTGGGGCGCCTGAGTTGAATATTTGTTAGTAATGGAGTGTTAGGAAGGAAATATCAAACTTATTGATGTTTACCGTGGAAAGTGAAAATGAGATGATGACTTGCAACCAATTTGCAACCAACTTGCAACCAATTTGCAACCAACTTGCAACCAATTTGCAACCAACTTGCAACCAACTTGCAACCAACTTGCAACTCAACTTGCAACCAATCGGAATGAAACCAAACACTTCTCGATGAGAATAGGAGAAGCTACTCCCGACGTCGGCCGATATCGGATCTGATCTGATCGGAGAAAAACGGATCCAATGTAGGCACCCACATTTAATACTAATTATCTACAATTACTAAATGTTCGTAACTTTCCTCTGGATCGTGGAAGGTTTGTCAAAATGAAAAATGTTAACGAACATTAACCGCGCCACGAACGCGCGGCGCTCACACGGCGCGGAGTTCGCGGCGCGGATATGTATTTCCGCCTTAAAACGCACGAGGATTCATGTCTAAAAATTTTTTTGAAGGCTAATATTTTTTCTCTCATATTTGCTCCATTATCATACCCTTGGCCTCGTAAATCATCTGAATCAATATTCATTAATTTCAAAAATTCTAACAAACAATTTGCTAATCCTTGTCCGGTAGTATCAGTAACCGGTAAAAAACCTAGAAAATGCTCTCTAATTTCGGCAAGCTTTGTTGACGAATTAGGATAAACGAACCTAACAACAATAGTAAGTTGTTCCTCGTGTGAAATATCAGGTGTACAATCTAAAATTATGGAATAATATTTAGATTGTTTTAAAAGATTAACAATTGTGCATTTAATTTTTTTACCAATTAAACTTATCAATTCATTTTGAATATTATGTCCAAGGTAATGAGGCATACGATGCTGAACACTTTGAATCCGTGCAATGTGCTCTAATAGCGTATTATCAAAATTGGAAATACATTCTATTAATTTAAAAAAAAAACTACCGTATTCCGATTCATACAACCTTTGACTGGTTCCTCTTAATGGTAAATTTTGTCGTGCTAAAAATGTTATTATTTCGATAATTCTTTCCAAAACCGCCTTTCACCTTTTTCTTTCGCGTTCAGCTGCTGCTTGATTGACAGAGTCTAGTGTATGACTTTCTAGTGTAAGTCTTTTTCTAGATCTACATATTTTTTTATAGAAATTAAGTATATAATACGCGTCACCTTTTTGAAATTATTGTCTGAATAATCTAAATGGTTTTCATATTTTATTTGGATATCGTAGGTGTAGTAAGCATTAATAGCCTTTGTAAAAAATACCGAAAGTGCACTTGTATATTTTTGCTATTTGTAATTTTTTTTAAGGACAAAAAGCGAAAGTTTGATCCTAGCAAGTGTTCGGCTTGCGCCCCTTGAACTTGGCGCCCGGGTGCCTCGCACCCCTTGCACCCCCGGGTTGAGACGGCCCTGGTACAAGTAACCAAACTTATCTATATTTGGGTGTCACATGCAGCAGCTTACACCTATTAGTTCCTATATCTGTATTTTACTTTGTTGTATGTTCACTTTGCAATTTCTATTAATTTTTGCAATATATCGGTTTTGTTTTTTTTTATACTTTATTAACTTGTATTTTTTTTATATTGACGATTTATACAATTTCAGAAAATTGTATTTGTTAATGTTATTGTTATTATTTATTTTTTTCTTCTGACTTTATGTTAAGCTTTGTTCATAAAATTTGTATAATTTTCAGTGACAATAAAGCATATTTCTATTCTATTCTATTCTATTCTATTGGCTAGAGCTTTTACGCCCTCCAGGAAGGATCATTGAATGAGCTTCTAGATAGCAACTAGAATCCGTATTGTGATGTTCTAATCTCAGGACCAGCAACCCACAGTGTGGGGAAGTCCTACGTAAAAGGTTTAAGCATCTTCTTAAAGTTCCCTCTCCTCAATCGAGGTTGATTACTACAATTGCAAACTCTTCTCTGTTTTCAGCTGTTCAAAATTTAGCACTGTCCGTTGTCGGATGTTCCTTAGCTACGATAGTCTTTTTTTCCTAGTCCCCTCTCCTCTCTTTCACTCGATCTTTCCTTTCACTATTAGTTGAGCATATTGGTACTTATTATTTCTCAGTATGTGGCATAGGTATGATGTTTTTCTAACTTTTTAAACATCACATATTATTTTATATATCTTTATAACAACTTCATACGATTTAAAGGATTTTAAAGGGCCGGATAGCTCAGACGGTAGGATGTCTGACTTCCATGCAGGTAGGCCGGGGTTCGAAACCCAGCACTAGCGAGAACATCTATGTAGACATTTTTATATAGGCCCCAGGCCAACTCAGCCTGAATAAAAATTAGTACCTTGGATAAAGCCAGGGGTAATAATAGGCGATTGTAGCGTAGCACTGGCCCTGTTATCTTCCTTGTATATTGTAGGCCCTAGATATAGCAGACTACTCTGCTATAATCCCAAAAGCCACGTTGGCGGTATGAAACGGGAGACTATTATTATATGTTGGTGCCTCAACGCATGTAAGTATACCTGTAAAGATGGAATGATGATGGGATTATTATTCCGAAGACGTATTGTGATTATGATCTAACTCGAAAGGGTCTTTTTTAATATAAATATACCTTTTATTAGTCCCAACACTGAAAAGTAAAAGGGACTTAAAAGACTATAATATACCTTTTATAAAGCATTTTAAATACTTTTCTGATAGAGTATCTTTCTTAATGAGTAATAGGCCATCGTCATCATTGCCTCTACAACCCTTAGTGGGCCTTGGCCTGTTCTCAATTCCATATCTTAATACTCATAAGTCGTCTTCCACATGGTCCTTAAATCGTGCTCTCGTTACTCCATTCAGTTTGTAGTAGTCCAGGGCGGATCTGTTTTGAGATGGACGTTGAGAGGTCAGGGCCGCCCAGAGCCAGGCCGGGCCCCGGGGATGAGACCCGGCCGGGCCCCCCCCCCAAACCCAGTTGAACGAAAATTCCCAAAAATCTGATAACTCATAAACTGGGATATGTAATAGTGAACACTCATGCTATTGACACAGGAAGGAAGAAAATTAAAACAGTTTTAACAATTAAACTTTGTTTTTAATTATTTACAATAGAACTGTTAGTTACAACATAACTTTTCTAGTGCTGTGAACGTCGGCCTACGATTACGATTTCTCTCAGTGCTGTGAACCTCGTTTTCAGGTTGGCCACCAAAACATCAATTATTGTGTAAAAAACTTCTGTTTTGAAGCGTTCTTCCGGGGATAAATTTAACATTACATCTTCTGTAGCTGTTTCATCGTGAAAAGTCTTCCTCTTTCTCGCACGGGAAGTGGAGAGTTCCGGTTCGATACCATAAGCATTAAGCATTTGCAACATGTTTGCATTCAGAAAATATCTTGTCCCAGTTATTTCTTAAGGCACTTAAATCATCAATTAGGCTCTCTATATTACTACTCTCAACATCCAAAAAAAAAAAATAATAATTTCATAATTAAAACCGCAAGCAAATTCAATCTGTTGTAAAATATTTTAATAAAAGGAATTTTTTTAAATTTGCTAACGGCCGGGCCCGGGCCCCGGGGATTTTGCCCCCCCTGACCCCCCTCTGGTCGGGCCTGTGAGAGGTGACTCTAATTTTTTGCAGAAATTGCTTGGAATTAACCCATATAATAATAATTGAGTTATCCTCCCACTCAAAAAGGTCCGGAACATTGTTTAAATAATCAAAATGTCAAAAAGTGAAGAAAAAAATCGAATTTTTCCTTCGGTTTTTGATTATAACTTTAAAAGTATTCACTTCCGAGAAAAGTTGCACAAAAACAAAAATTGCGTAATTAAATTTCCTACAATACAAGAATGGTTAATTTTTTTTAATTGTTACCCTTGTTGCAAAATAGCAATAATTTCGAAAAAAAACATAAAAAAAAGAAGTATTCGCATATTACGTTTTCCAACCATTTCTGCTACACTTAGGACCTTTATATTTCACCCAGAAAAACTTTATGATATGATAAAACAGTACTGTAAATTTAGTTAAGATTGGTTTAATAGATTTTGCAAAATCAATTTTGCAATCCAGCTTTCGCCAAAAAAAATTCGTTTTTCCAAAATGTTGCTGGACTGAAAATAAAGCAGTTAGCAAGTTAATTTTTTTTTTTAGCAAATAGAAGAATGTACCTTTCATGTGCAATTTGCAAAATTAAAATCGGTTAACTACCACGGCGTCAGGATTTTTTTTAAATAAACATTAATTTTTGGTGCTAAGCGCAGGACAGCGGTGTTTGATTCACACAAGTTGATTTTCACCAAAATTTCTTCCAATCTTTATCTAATATATGTATTATTTTCTTACTCTATATTTTGTTGTATGTTCATATTTTAATTCCACAAAAATCAAACTAATTTGATTATTGTTTGTGAAAAATTGTTTAAACAATTGCATATGTTTAAAAATAATACACTTTTATTTTCCAAGTTAAAACATATGAACAAAGAAAGTTTTTGCTAAAAAAGTGTTATTTCAAAGGACAGAGTATGTGTTTTTATTTTGCAATAAACAAATTTATTTATTTATTTCGAAATGTATTAAACTTTAAAATTTATCAATCATTATCAACGGTCATTGGAATGCCCAATCAGAGCGAACGTATCCGCTGTCCTGCACGTAGCACCAAAAATTAATGTTTATTTAAAAAAATTCCTGACGACGTGGAAGTTAACCGATTTTAATTTTGCAAATTGCAAATGAAAGGTACGGTATTCTTTTATATGTAAAAAAATTTAACTTGCTGTCTGCTTTATTTTCAGTGCTCCAACATTTTGAAAAAATGAATTTTTTTTGCGAAAGCTAGATTACAAAATTTATTTTGCAAAATCTATTAAAACCGATCTTAATGAAATTTACAGCATTGTTTTATCATATCATAAAGTCTTTCTAGGTGAAATATGAAGCTCCTAAGTGTAGCATAAATGGTTGAAAAACGTAAAATGCGAATACTTGTTTTTTTATGGTTTTTTCGAAATTATTGCTATTTTGTAACAAGGGTGACAATTTTTAAAATTTTCAGTTGTAGGAAATTTAATTACACAACTTTTATGTCGGTGCAACTTTTCTCGAAAATGAATACTTTTAAAGTTATAATCAAAAAACCAAGAAAAAAATCGAATTTTTCATTCATTTTTTGATATTTAGATTATTTAAATAAAGTTTCGGACCTTTTTGAGTGGGAGGATAACTCAAATATTATTATATGAGTTATTTTCAAGTATTTTTGCAAAAAAATATGAGTCACCTCTCAACATCCAAATTTACTAATATTTTTACAGATGCGCCTGGTCTATAGTTATAAATGTGTTTCGACGGCTCCATCTAGTTCATTCTCCCTTAAGTGACTATAGATTCCCTATAAAGGTGGTAAAGCTCAAAATTTTAGCGCCTACGCCATAATCCGTATCTGAGGAAAATTATAAAATTTATCTGAGGATTTTACGGTCAAAACAGCCTAAACGATCTTCATCACTTTTTGAAGTAATAGTAATAATAGTACGAAGTACTGAGCCTAACATGCCTACTCCAGTAAGTTGTTAAATCATTTCTTGGGCCTGACATACATATCGGCATTTGTCGTTTTGCACCAGAGGATCTTTGACCATACATTTCGGGTAGTTTTTATTTGGAATTATCTATAATTGATGGAAAAATACAGGAGTAAAGAAACAAACTCTCATATGATAGAGTTCCTCGAGAGATTCTGTGGTGGGCACTCAATAAGAAAGGAGTCCCTGGTGCATATATAAAGATTGTGAGGGATATGTATGAGGGAGTAACGACTAGTGTTAGGACAGGTGTGGGAGAGACTGATAAATTTCATGTGAAAGTAGGATTGGACCAAGGCTCGGTGCTTAGTCCGTATTTATTCTCATTAGTTTTGGACCAGATAACAGCGAAACTACAGGGTAACATTCCATGGTGCTTAATGTATGCTGATGATGTCGTGTTGGTAGGAAATAGTGAAAGAGACTTAGAACAAAAACTGGAACAGTGGACACGAGCTCTGGAGGAAAAAGGTTTAAAACTTAGTAGGACAAAGACAGAGTATTTGGAATGTTCATTTAAAGATGGAGTTACTACAAATAAAATGGTATCTTTGGATGGTGAACTGATTGTAAAAAGCAATAGTTTTAAGTACTTGGGATCGGTATTACAGAGTAATG
Source organism: Diabrotica virgifera virgifera (assembly GCF_917563875.1). Taxonomy (NCBI): domain Eukaryota; kingdom Metazoa; phylum Arthropoda; class Insecta; order Coleoptera; family Chrysomelidae; genus Diabrotica; species Diabrotica virgifera. Next base: position 174,195,943 of record NC_065448.1, on the reverse strand, counting down.
GAGAAATAGATGGGGATGCATGCAGTAGAATTAGGGCTTTATGGATGAAGTGGAAGGAAGCGAGAGGTGTGTTGTGTGACAGAAAAGTTCCAATGAAGCTGAAAGGAAAATTCTATAAAACAGCCATAAGACTGGCTATGATGTACGGAACTGAATGTTGGGCAGTGAAAAAGAAAGAGGAACAACGAATGCATGTGGCGGAGATGAGAATGCTTAGATGGATAAGTGGAGTGACAAGAAAGGATAAAGTTAAAAATGAGCATATTAGGGAAGTCTAGGTGTGGCACCAATTGATGCCAAAATGAGAGAGCATAGGTTGAGATGGTTTGGTCATGTTCAACGTCGAGACGTTAATCATCCAATACGAAGAGTAGCTGAAGTGCAGATTCCTGGAAGGAGAGGAAGGAAGAGAGAGAGGAAGACCAAAGAAGACGTAGGGGGAGACGATTAGGCAGGACATGTTGGTAAAGGGGATTAATATTGATATGACCCAGGATAGAATTGTGTGGAGAAATGCAATTAGGGAAGCCGACCCCGCATAGGGATAAGGCAAAGAGAATGATGATGATGATGAAAGATGGATCTAATGCGCAATTGGGCGATATAAATTAAATGTATCAGGCTACTTCTGAAAATATGTTTTTAAATTAGCAGAAATTTCTTTTTTAATAGCTTAGCTGTTTCGAAGTCTTCTTCATCCTAGATACTAAAGTAATGATGTGCTTTCTATTATAGGTACCTAATACGAGATTACGACAATAATGTTTCTGTGATTTTGAGAGGATTATTTTTACTTTTTGCTGAACACTATCGATATAGTCTTTAATGTAAATGATAGTATTATTAATTTGAATTTGTTCACCATTTTTAATAATGTTTTTGTATATTTTCAGAATCTGCAATCAAAAATTGTACGGAGTTGAGGGAAACTATGGATTGTTTAGATTTAACCTGCAGGATGGGCTGTGAATATGGATTCATCTTAGATGAAGATACTGGTTGTCCTCAATGTCAGTGCAGAGATCCTTGCAATGGTATCGCTTGTAGTGAAGATGAACAATGCCAATTAGTAGAAGTTAGCTGCAAAGATCATTACTGTCCTCCTGTACCAGCATGTAAGTATATATGTATATAAAGTAATAGTTATTCGTGCTTTTTTTGGTCATTTGCCTCTTCATGTTACCTCAACTAGTCACTATCCAATACCATTGTATGTAATCCATCTTGTTTATCGTTCTTCCATCTTATCTAATGTCTCTTCATCTCTTGTATTCCTATGGTCGCCAAAATATTTTCTATCTATGCTATTTCATAATTTTGATGAATGACATGGCTATCAAATTTGCATTTTTAAGTTTTACAACTTACCTAATGCTTGCGACTTTGATTTCTTCCCTTATTCATTAGTTTTTATCTTATAGTTTTTATGCAATATCTGCTATAAAGTTGTTCTGAAGCTATTTATTTTATTTGTGGCATTTTGTAATTAACTATTCTAAACTTTCTCTGTAATCTCTTTATCACGAATATTGCATAATATGTATACGACATACGACCTTCTCGTACAGAAACCTTGTCACTCATCTGCTAAGCTGATTTATTCATTCTTGCAAAATTTTAGTTGCAAGTTTCAGGGTATTATTTAGCAAATTGATCCCTCTATAGCTTTCTGGTTGTTTCTTATGACCCTTTTTTATGTATTTATGTTTATTTACAATCTACATCATTAAAAGAGTATTAAGTAAATTTGTTCCATGTTTTTGGGTATGAAGAAGAGACTTCCAATGATGTCTCATCTTATTCTATTTATGTTTAAGTTTTAAAATCTGTTCTGAGGCCAGGTTCTATCTAGTCTCCTTGTGGCAGAGCCATTATGGAATAATTCCCTTACTAACTCATTATCATGGTGAATGGTACGCTCATTTTGTGACTCCGTGGCTCGATGGATTTCTTCTCTGATGAAAGGTATGTTTAAGTCTTCGTGAAGTGTTTGATTAGTTACGTACTATGGTGCGTCCACTATTGATCTTAGAACTTTAGACTGAAATCTTTGGATGATATTCAGTGATGTTGACTTTGCAAGCCCCAGAGGTGTAGTCCGTAGTACCAAATAGGTTTGAGTATTGCTTTGTACAGAAGAATTTTGTTTTGGATGTTGAGTTTGATCTGCGTCCAAGGAGCCAATACATTTGCCGGAATTTCAAGTCTAGTCCTTCCAAGTAAGACGTTGGTCAAGATGGAGGCCAAGGTATTTAGCGTCTGTTACTGTTGGTATTCGTTCCTTTTCCATTCTTACGGCGGTTGGTAAACGTTATTTGAGATGATTTTGTTTTGTTTACTTTTGTTCGCCATTTTGTGTACCATTCACTGAGTATGTCCAGGTGGTGTTGCAGGTCTTATGAGGCTTGTATGTGATCTTCATTTACAGCTAGTATTGCTACGTCATCAGCAAAGGAAGCGATCGTAGTATTATGAGACTTTGGTATATCGGCTGTGTAGAGTGAGAACAGCAGCGGCCCGAGAACACTACCTTGCGGAACTCCGGAGTTAATAGGACAGAGGCTGGATTGTTGGTCTTTGACCCTTTTTGTATATTAAGATTAGCTCGCCTGTACTACATTCTTCTGGTACCTATTTTATTGCGTCTTATAATTTCTTTATTAATAGTGTCAGTTATATTTGGTAGCCCACGATTACCTGCAGCTTTCCTGTCCTTTAGTTTTTGAAGTATTAAAGAAGAAATCGCATAGAATCTGACTTGCAAACCACCTGAGCTAGGATAAGCCCTATTCGAATCTATTCTCCATACGTTCAGATCATTTTTCTATAGACCATTTGTCTTTTTTGTTTTGACACAATTTTTCCTACACTTCATATTGCGATTGCAGAAATGTTGAAGATATGGTTTAAACTGAATATAAAATATTCTTCTTTCCTATTGATTTAACGCTGATTATCTATATTATCCCCATCCATCTTCCATCTACGACCTTAGATCATCGCTACATTTTGTGATAATCTCGGGTAATAAATTCAGTCTGAGACAAGATTCGTTTCTGTTAAGACATGTATTTTGAACCAAACATACAAAAGAAAAGATAATTATCGTTAATTACTTATTCATTTCGTTATTTAAATATTATATTCTACATATAGGGCTTTCGTAAACCTCAGGTTAGTGTGACGAGAACCGACGATCGAGGGAATTAATTAGGAACCTCGTTTATTTTTCAACGCAAAATAAATAAAAAAGAAGGTATCTAGCTCAGCACGCCGGATAGAAAGAAAGATAATGATGGCTACGTTCAACGCACATAGCCGTTTGATCGAATCGGGATTTATCGATTTCGCTCAACTCGCCAAATCGTCGGGGTTCGGGAGGTTTCGGGATAAGTTCAGAGCACCTATCACTGGTTAGTTATTCTCCGTTCAACACACAGAGAATTCCCTAATGGATTTCTATTCGGTCCTTTATACTGTCAGAGACGGTATAAGAACACGTTTTGTTTAATACAGAGGCGTACTCTAGGCGATAAAAGTATATTACCGTCACAATTTCTTTCGGTAACATAACACTCCAACATTTTACTAAAATTTATTTCGAGTACAAATAACTGACATCACTCTTCCTTCTTCCATCATCTTATTCACTCCTGGCGAAGTGTTTGCCGCCCTTTTGGGCTTTCTGATTCATTTATTGCGGAGAATCAGTCCGCTGTTGTCTTTTATTATTATAATAGTGTGTGTGACTTGGCCATGTCTACAATTTTTCTCCATTCTTTCCGGTCCTTACAGCGCTCCTTCCAATTGTAGATTCTCAGCTTCTTTATGTCTCCTAAGACTTGATCACTCCATCTTGTTTTGTGTCTTCCCTTTGGTCTCTTTGTTGTTGGCCTCCAGCCAGTTATTCGCTTTAGCGTATAGTCTGGGTTAGCTCTTTCTGTGTGTCCCAGCCACCTGAGCCTTTGCGCCATCACGAACTTGATTATTTCTTCATCCTGGATGACTTCTTTAATTTCTTCATTGGTTAATCTTCTAAATTCGCCTACACTTATCCTCACCTGTCCCATTATTCGTCGAATTATCTTTCTCTCTAAGATTTCTAACCTCTTTTCATCTTTTTGTGTTAGGCACATCGTCTCTGCAACATAGGTGATCACTGGCCTGATCACTGGTAAATTTTGAATTTGGTTGTCTTACTAATGTGCTTTTCTTTCAAGAATTTTTGGTAGTTCCAGTAGGTTTTATTACCCAGTAGGATAAGTTCATTTATTTCATCCGTTCTATCATTTCTGCCACTCACCATCACTCTTAAGTATTTGAAACGGTGTACTCTTTCAAATGTATATGCACCAAGCTTAATTTCTTTCTCGATGTTAGTATTTTCTCTTGAGCACTTGAGGTATTTCGTTTTGCTTTAGTTTATTACTAGCCCTCTCTTCTTTGCTTCTTTATCTAGTATTAATATTGTATTCTGCATGGTTTTTAAATCTCTAGTAACCAGTGCAATATCGTCTGCATACGCTATCAGTTGGGCTGAAGATTCGATAGTAGTTCCCATAATTTTGGCTGCTCTTACTGTCCACTCTATAGCAATGTTAAATAATGTTGTTGACAGGGAGTCTCTCTGTCTGACACCTACCTCCATATGTACTTCATCTGACGGGCCTTCCCTTGTTAAGATTCGTGCCTTGGATTCCTTCATCGTCATTTTCGTGAGACTTACTAGTTTTTCTTGAATGCCTATTCACATCATTAATTAGCTCCTCCCTTATTACACTGTCAAAGGCTTTCTTGTAGTCAATAAACAGTATTTCTTCCTTCTTACGTTCTGTTAATGTCTTAACACCTTCAGTCTCTTTCTGTCTAATGTGCCTTTCTAGATTTTCGTCGAAGGATTTTTATATAAGCATTAAATATCAAGCTAGGTATTATAGCTGTTTAAGGCTCGATGCACATTTGCGTCTTTTCAAGCTGCGAGCAAGATGCTTGTTTTCTAGCCAAGTTTCCCGTCAACATATATTTGAGCGGTTGCTCGGGGTCAATACATTCCAGAAATAAACAGCTCTGTATCTACGTTTAAATCGATCGCGCGGTGAACGTGTACTGAATGTTTGCCCAGCAGAGACTGCCAAACCGCCTGACTTCTGAATCGCAGCTTGAAAACACGCAAATGTGCATCGAGCTTTATTCTTCGTTCTCGTATCAACGCCTTCACATCGCCAAAAAATAAAGTCATATTTTGTAGATTTTATAAAAGATTTTAAATTAGGTGCTGTATCCAAAAGACGCAAAAACGATCGACAAACATTTTTAAAAACTTTATTTTTATGATTTACGGTTTTATCTAATTATTGTTGTACGTCAATTATAACATTATTATCTATTTACAGGTTTACCGAAAAAGGTAGGCCAATGCCCTTATCTAGTTCCGGCATCGACAACTTCCTGCGATTTCGAATGCAATTCGGATATGGCATGTAATGGAAATAAAAGATGTTGTTCGAATGGTTGTGGAACGCAGTGTATTGAACCTCTGCTTTTAACAGGTATGTAAATATGTAAATTTACCACTGGTACAAATCAATTTGATGTATGGATACTTCTCTTCATGAATTTGAGTTATGTTAAACAGCGCTATGTATTTGAAATGTGTAATAAAACAATGAATCCGTGACATTCTTCTACAATAATTCAAACCGTAGTTAAATAATAAATTATATAGTTTTCACGAGAATAAATTAGTTCTTAATAAAATGTTAATCATTTTGGGTTTATGTCTTCTGAAGTAGATGCTATTTATTTATTTCGCGTATGGCATTTTGATGCATTTAGAATGTTACAATAAACAATAAACAAGTTTTTCTACAACTCACACCAAAAAGTAGACGAGTTCTGGATTAAGTAAGTTTTTCTACAAACGTGTTAAAAATGCAATTTATCTACTCTATGTCATATTATGTATAAGTTTTTAGTTTGTGAAAACTGTCATTATAGATAGCAGTGCGTGAAGTAACAGTGTATTTTAAATGGGATTTACTTTTTCGCACACTTTCAATGGGTTTTTTGGCACACTTACATATAATCAAATATCCTTAACTTTCGCGTTGTCATGGTGATGACAATATGAGCAATGACTTACAACAAAATTTTTGACAGTTTTGTGGTTTGAAAGTACATAGTTAGGATTTTTAAATGTCAAAGTTCTAAAAATTGTAGAATAGAAATGAATTCCAGTGACGAAGAGTTACAGTTTTTTTATTTGTTCATGGTAGAGTAGATAAAATATTGTATGAAACTGTGCGTGAAGTACTTTTTGCGAACTTACGCGATGTATAGCACTCGCTCCGTTGTCTCTCGTGCTCTAAAAATCGCGTGCGTTCGCAAAAAGCATACTTCACGAACTGTTTCATAAATAACTATTTTAGCACTCCATACGAGCGTTAAAAATGCTACTTTAAGGCACTAGTGCTTTAAAAATTTTAAGGCACTGCAGTTAAAATTTACGTATTGACAGTATAGGCAATTTTGATGTAATGTCAAGAAAAATATAAAAATGGAATGTCAGTCAAGTTCAAGTAAAAGTTTCTGTAGATATTGTCCTGTAATTACGTTTGTAGAAAAAATATTGTATGATATACGTGTTAAAAAGTACATTTTTAAGGCACTAATGTGAATTGCAGAATTTGCTTCGTTATTCTGCAAACTTTCACATGCGTGCCTTAAACGTGTACTTTTAACACTTTTAACTTTTAACATCATAAAAATTGACTCTATAGCAAAATACTTGAATCATAAACAGTTTATAGGTATCTAAACATCGAGGTTGTTAATGTAGTTAATAAACTCGCGTCCATTTGCGCCGCAAATAGGAAATCTTGGTAACTGGAACCACCCTCACAGGCTCGCTGGTGGCACTCCTCCGTTACGGAGTTGATAGTTAGAACATCGCAGCGGCTGCTTGACGGTGATAGTAATTTACAGCACGACCAAATTCACTTTGTATACGTGATTTGGATGCGAACTGGTGTTGACGTTCGGTTTTTCTAAATTTTTTAAATTTTATTTTGGTAACGTCTCGCCAAGTAAATTACCTGCACGATACCAAAAGTTAATCCAGAAAATATAGAAAAACCGAACGTCAACAATAGTGCGCATCAAAATTTCAAATGCAAAGTGAATCTGCTCGTGCTGTACCTCATCTATGCAACATATGCGCATATCGACCATGTTGAGTTCTGATGCGGTTAAGTGTGCACCAGGTCTTAGATGGTAGGTCAAATCCAAGAGGTTTCTCTGTGATGCAAGGTATAATTATGTTTGGTTCAGCTTCCGACCATTCATGGGTCCATTTCGTGATCATATTGAACCCGGTGGCTGCTGCCAATTCTGTGGTTTGTATGGGAGATTTTCTAGAGCGCAATCGACTTTTGGTTGCATCTTATGTATAGTTATGAATCGACAGCGCCGTGTTGCTAAGGATCTTTTTATATTTTTTGGTTAGCAGATTGAGTCGGCCAAGGTGTGGTGGTGGAATGCCGCTTAGCACTGGTAGCCAATGAGTTGGTGTGGATTTGATTACTCCAGATATCATTCTCATGCTGTTATTTAGCTGGACATCAATATTTTGAACGTGCGCATTCTTGATCCATATTGGTGCACAATATCCAACTACAAAATAAATAATAATACTGTAGCGTGATTAGTGTAATTACTTCTAATTACAATAAAACTAGCGGTTCGTAATTTATATACGACTTTATTTATATAAGTTACAGACGAATTTATCTTATACACTAAACTTATTCACAAAATATGCCCGTATTTATACCCAGTTGTTATTCTGGAACAATCGACTCCCATCTCGAGCTATCGGCTTGTTCCGCCTACGTGACGTACCTTCCAGAATTCTCCGGCGAGGCCTAGCACATCCGATTACGTCATTCTCGAGGTGTATACTGTTATACGGGGATCGGCCAAGATTTCTCTTCCGCTACACTGCTCCCCTCTTAAGATCTGAGCGTCTCGATCAGCAACTCTAAATGAAGGCCCAGGATGGCGGAATCTACACGACTCTCCAGCTCTGCATACACCCTTCAAGAAGAAATAACAGTCTACTGTCTTTGAAGGGTACGACATCTTCGGGTTCATGCAACACACAGTGATTTGTACACCAGTTCCTCTGAAGACCACTTCAAGCATGCTTCTCACAATCTTCCAATCCAGATTTTCTACTGCATGGCCTATTTTTGGTAAAGCCAAATTTTTGATGTCATAATTACACACGATTTTCTTCAAATTAGTTAGAACACGCCATATGTTCTCGTAGCTTGGCGTGTCCGTATAAGACTTTCTGGTCACCATATACAGCAAAGATCGAGGACCATCTTCCAATCGCAGTACTCTTCCAATTTTAGGCTGCTGATTTCTTAACTCGTCCAGGCGGCCGAACTTTCTATTGAATACGGACGATATTCCTTTAGTCATCTCGAGGTCTTGGGCAACACAGTGGGCCAGAGAGACGTTTTCTGGAACACCAAACAGATCTTGCTGAACTTCTGTGGTCACGCCGAATCTAGCACTCTTTCTCGCTGCGTAATTTGACATAAATTGATTAAAACTTGGCTGTACGACATCTTTCATCTCCTGTTGGAGGACTCGTGCTTCTTCTGTTTCATTTGAGCCAGCATATGGTGCAAGACGATTTATGTGAATAACTTTTGGTTTACCGTTTGGCAACTTCTTAATTCTATATATTACGTCATTTATTTTCTTCTTAACTTCATATGGACCTTCCCATTGTCTTTGCAGTTTAGGACATAAGCCTCGACGACGTTGCGGATTATAAAGCCAGACAAGATCACCTACTTCGAAGCTTTCATTCTTGCATCGAGAATCATATTGATCTTTCATTCTGTCACTGGCTATCTGGATGTGTTGTCGGGCAAGTTCATGAATGTTGTTCATTCGTAATTTCAGGCGGTCAACGTAGTCTTCGCCTGCAACATGTTCCTCGGAAGGTCCGCAGCCAAACTCTAGGTCGCAGGGCAACCGAACTTCACGACCCAACATCAGGCAGGTTGGTGTTTGACCTGTAGTTTCATTTACGGCCGAGCGGTAGGCCATCAGGAATAAATGAATGTGTTGGTCCCAATCTCGCTGATGTTCAGATACAACTTTGGACAAGTGTTTACCCATCGTTCGGTTCATCCTCTCGACCATCCCATCTGATTGAGGATGCAGGGGTGTTGTTCTGGTCTTATTGGCACCAATCAATTTACAAACGTTTTGGAAAAGAGCTGACTCAAAGTTTCGCCCTTGGTCGGAGTGGATCTCCAAGGGAACACCAAATCGGCTAAAGAATTCTTTAACAAGTACCTCTGCAACGGTAGCAGCTTCTTGATTTGGTAATGCATAGGCCTCAGTCCATTTTGTAAAATAATCCATGGCTACCAGGATGTATTTATTTCCAGCATCGGTTTCTGGAAATGGACCTACAATGTCGATAGCTACTCTTTCCATAGGACTTCCAACATTGTACTGTCTCATGGGTGCTCTCTTTTTACCAACCGGACCATTACCGGATGCACACAGTTCACATTTTCGGCACCATCTTCTTACATCATCTTTACAGTTCACCCAATAGAACCGTTCTCGAACCTTTTGCCAGAGTCTTCGTAATACCAAAGTGTCCACCTGATGTACCGTCATGCAACTGACGCAATACTTCTGACACTTTACTTTTAGGTACAATTAACTGAAGCTTAGATTCTGTACCATCATCGTTCTCAAAGGTTCTGTACAGAAGATCATCTTTTAGTACCAGGCAATTCCATTGGCTCCAGTAGGCCTTGACTTCCGGACTACATGCACTAATGTTTTGCCAACTAGGTCTCTCACCTCGACGCATCCAATCCAATACTCTTTTTATACATGGATCGTCTTCTTGGGCTTCTTGTAACTGTTGTGGCTGCCATTGCTCATTAACGACGGTAGTTCGTCTCACAGGGCAAAGCTGTTCATCTAGTTTAAGCCGGTGATTACAACTTTCACTGCATGGCCGTATCGAGGAAGCATCTGTATTTGAACCAACTCTTCCAGCCCTCTTCATGCGTCTCTTCGGCATCGTGTCACGAATCACCCTCCGTACCATTTCCACCAAACGTTCATCTTTTCTCTTATCGCCTTTTTCCACGGTTATTACTCGATTGTTTCGTGAAGCTTGGCTAGCTGCTTCGTGTTCCAAGGCAATAGCAAGTGCTTCATCTAAAACTTTCGGTCTTGCTAGTCGTAAAGCTTTCTGTAGTTCATTATCTTTCAGCCCATTGACGAAGGTATCTACTGTAATTTCTTCTAAAACGCTGTCTGGCACCTCTGGATAAGCCAACCGCACCACACGAGCCACATCTGCTTCAAATTCTTGCAGATTCTCACTTGCTCGTTGACTTCTACTTCGCAGTTGTGCTTTGTATACTTGTTGTAGATGGGCATCTCCATAGCGTTTTTCTAGACGAGTGAACAAGGTCTGGTAACAATTTTCTTGACCCTTGGGAATTGACCTTAATATATCTGCAGCATCACCTCGTAAAGCAGCAGTCAAGGAAACAGCCTTTTCTTGTTCGGTCCAATGATTGGCGGTCGCAATAGCTTCAAACTGTCTAAGATATATGGACCAAGAGGACTTTCCATCAAATGGTGGTAATTTGAATCTCATATTATGCGACGTTTCGTCTCTCGGTAGTTCATCTTTCACTAAAGGATCTAACGCTGCTGCATTAACTGATGGTTGTACTTTTGTATCGGTTATCCTGCTCTCTAGCTGTTTGATCTTTTCTTCTACGGTCTCTACACTTTTCTGCATCTTATCGAATGTTCTAGAAACTTCTTCAAATTTCTCATTGTTCTGTTTACAAACTTCTTCTAGTTTTTCGTTGTTTTGCCTACAGACCTCTTTAATTATTTGAGAAGTCTCATCGAATCTTTTAGCAACATTTTCGAATTTCTCGTCGCTTTTTCTACTAACTTCTTCAAGTTTCTCGTCGCTTCTTCTAGAAGTTTCATCGATCGTTTCAGAAACAGTTTTTAATTTCGATAAGATTACTTGTTCTGCTGACTGGAAGTGGAACGTCTTTGGGTCTTCTCCGTTCTTCGTGAGAACATCCTCGAGTCGTGCTTGTAGGACTATCTTGAGCCCACTGCTGTCCAGATCCCGTTCCTCGAGCTGTTCACGGAGCTGTTTTACTGTAAGTTCTTGTAGCAACATCTTTGGTCGGCACACACATACTTTCCAAAATGTCTTTTAACAGTCTTTCCGAATACCGAACAATCAACGCACTTTAACTATTCCCGACGAATAAAGTCCAAAAGTATTTTAAAGTCTTTCCGAATACCGAACAATTAACGCACTCCGGTTATTCCCGACGACTAAAGTTCAAAAGTCTTTTAAAGTCTCTCTGTAATTCACTTATTTATATCGCACTAAGTTAACCGAACACCGACACCAACTGTAGCGTGATTAGTGTAATTACTTCTAATTACAATAAAACTAGCGGTTCGTAATTTATATACGACTTTATTTATATAAGTTACAGACGAATTTATCTTATACACTAAACTTATTCACAAAATATGCCCGTATTTATACCCAGTTGTTATTCTGGAACAATCGACTCCCATCTCGAGCTATCGGCTTGTTCCGCCTACGTGACGTACCTTCCAGAATTCTCCGGCGAGGCCTAGCACATCCGATTACGTCATTCTCGAGGTGTTTACTGTTATACGGGGATCGGCCAAGATTTCTCTTCCGCTACAATACCTAAGTCTGAAGACCTGAGTGTGGACGCAGATGACATGTTGTGCCACAGAGCTTGTGAAAGATGTTATTTCTGGTTTTTAGCTTCTCAGCATCTGTACTTAAATGTTCTCTGAAGCTTAACGTTTTGTCCGAAGGTATGCCTAGGTATTTTGGACGTTTATTGTGGTTGACTCGAATATTATCAAAGTGAACGTTAAGTGTTCTTGACGCCAAATTGTTGTTTAGGTGGAAACAGGTTACTTCGGATTTAAGAACGTTAGGGCGAACTCTCAATTTTTTTAAAGTGACTTCCCATAAGTTTTAAGTCTTCTGTCAGAATCTCTTAAGCTACTTCTGAAGTAGATATCCTTTATGGCTTAATAGTTTACCAGTTTTACAAGAAAGTTTATATTTCTTCAATGAAAATATATTACTAGTTCTAGTTTATCTAACTGTTCATCATTATTCGATATTTTATTTGTAAATTTTCACTGACTATTGTAACACCTACATGATTCTTATTTCTCATCCTGCCTCTTATATCGTTTTGCGATGATCTCCATATAATAGATTTTGTTTGCATTTATATCAAGTGCTATTATTATTATGTATTTTTCCTTTTTACCAGTTTCAACAATTCTTTTAGTTTTCTACATTATCTATGTATGGGTCATTCCACGAATATACGACTCTCTTGTATTATCGCGACAACGAATATTTTAGTGTACAACATAGGAAGTACGAAAGTAAATGGATCTAATAATTATTCCAATAAACAGCAATGTAATTTTCAATTTACTTTCATTCTTCCTATTTTACACAGCAAAATACTCGTTGTCGAGATAATCCAAGAGGGTCGTATATTCGTGGAATAGGGTATAGGTATCATGTCATATGGCTGGTTCGCCAAAATAAGCGGCATATTGTGTAACTCGCTTTTTTCTTAAGTCCTTTACATACTGTGTTTCAAATTATGTTGCCAAAGTTAAGTCATACAATAGATGAATGTACGCCACTTAACATTAATTTTAAAAAAAGTATTTTTACAAGCATTTTATGCAATTTTAATGTCAAAATATCAACTCCGAGGCTGTAACCCATCTTGCTTTTTGATCTATTTTATAGTATTACACACTGAAAAGTTACAAAAGTGCAGATTATTTTATCAATAATTAATTAAAAACCCAATGTAATTTAAAACTGTCAAATTAATAACTTTCATTTTTAAAATCAAACCATAAAAATCTACTACTAAAAACTGTAACCAACTTTGTGCATCAACACCGAGGCTTCATGAAAATATATGAAAAGTTAGGCCAAACTGCGCTATACTGTATGTCAGGCAGCTTGACAAGAGAGGAACGCTTCAGTCTAACCCAAATTGTGGAAGAAAGTGGACGAAAAGCGATAGAAAATTTATCAAAGTGTCTTAAGCTAAGCGTATGTTTTTATACAGTCAACACCGAAGCCTTCGTAAAAACTTAATTTTTCTAATTTTTTTAATATGTTTTTCTTTTAAGTATGCGCTATAAAGTTTTTTTGACACCACATGAATAAAGCAGAATTATTTTTAAAATTTGTAGAAAGTAGAATTAAAAATGTATGAAATCATCAACACCGAAGCCATCAACTCCGAAGCTCAGTCGTGCCTCGGAGTTGACGAACGTGCCTCGGAGTTGTTGAAAGTATGTGAGTGGTCATTCTTAAACTAAAAAAATATAATTTAAATTTAGTCTGATATAGGAAAAGGGTTACTGGGTAAGCTCTCAAGATGTTTCGGTCGGTTTGGTAATATTACCTTCTTTTTATAGAAAATAGCTCGTATACACTGGAGTACGACGGAAAAATGAAGGCGAAAACCCCCAAAATCGTTACATAAAGATTTTATGAAAGAAAGTAATATTTTATGCAGCTATGCTCATTTCTGTAAGAATATACCATTTTGGGTAGTCTTCTCTAATGTTGATAAAAGAGACATCTGTCTATGTAGGCACATTTATGTGAAAACATGGAGCTCATGTGTGGAAGCGGAAAACAAATCATTATGTTGCGCAGAAAAGACTGAAGAATGTATAGAAAGGAAATGCCAAGATTGTGTTCAAAAGCAGATTAGATTTTTGAAGTTTAACGGAGAAGACACAGCTACGTATTGGAAAGTTTTGTCAACATGAAGGCCGGTCTAAATCAACTCCGACGCAATTGATATTTTACCTATTTTTCATGTTTTTCTGTAGTCGTTTATATCAAAATGGAAGTGTTTTGTATAGTTTTATTACATACCAATTTTTATTTAATTGTTACGATCATAGATTTCAATTAACAGAGAATTACGTTAACACCGTGGACACTTAGTCAACTCCGAAGTCACATTTCCGTTTTTCGGAAAATATTTAAAAATGATCTCTGCTGGTATCATGGGTAAGTTGAATAGCTCATTTTATAAAAAATATTTAAAAATGAACTAATTCTAAACCATGTTTTAAATTAAATTTCTCTACCTCGAAATTGCCGTCTATTTTGGCGAATCACCCATATATGAGTCGATATAAAGGGTGTCCCGAAAAGACTGGTCATAAATTATACCACATATTCTGGGGTCAAAAATAGGTTGATTAAACATCACTTACTTATATACAATAGTACACATAAAAAAAGTTACAGCCCTTTGAAGTTACACAATGAAAATCGATTTTTTTTTCATATATCGAAAACTCTTAGAGATTTTTTATTGAAAATGGACATGTGGAATTTTTATGGCAGCAACATCTTAAAAAAAAATTAAAGTAAAATTTGTGCACCCCATAAAAATTTTATGGGGGTTTTGTTCCTTTAAACCCTCCAAACTTTTGTGTACGTTCCAATTCAATTTTTATTGTGGCATCATTAGTTAAATACAATGTTTTTAAAACTTTTTTGCCTCGTAGTACTTTTTTGATAAACCAGTGTTTATCGAGATATTTTGAATATTTGTCGAATCCACCACATAATATTTCATATATGGTTAAGTATGATTATAGACACCTGTTAATAATCTGAAAATTTATTTTTAACTTACATATTTAGGTATATTTTGAAAAAGAAGCCACATCTCGATAAAAGGTGACTTATCAAAAAAAGACTGAGACGCAAAAAAGTTTTAAAAACACTTTGTTTAACTAATGGTACCTCAATAATAGTTTAATTTGAACGTACACAAACATTTGAGGGGTTTAAAGGAACAAAACCCTCATAAAATTTTTATGTAAATGTATTAAAAAAGAAGCCGCATCTCGATAAAAACTGGCTTATCGAAAAAATACTAAGAGGCAAAAAAGTTCTCAAAATGTTGTGTTTAACTACTTCTACCACAATAATTAATTAATTAGAAGGTACACAAAAGTTTGGGGGGTTTAAGGGAACAAAACTTCCATAAAATTCTATGGGGTGGACAAATTTTGCTATAATTTTGTTTTAAGGTGTTCCTGCCATAAGAATGATACATGTCCATTTTCAATAAAAAATCTCTAATAGTTTTCGATATATTGAAATAAATCGATTTTCATTTTGCAACTTTAAAGGGCTGTAACTTTTTTTATGAGCACATTTGTACTAAGGTAAGTTAGGTTCAACCGAACTATTTTTGACCCCAGAATGTGTGGTATAATTTATGACCAATCTTCTCGGGACACCCTGTATAGCATGCATCATAGCAATATCATGATGTCTTACAATTGAATTGCGACGTGACCATCTTTTCTGGTTACTTTTTATGCTTACAGTTTTATTCATTTGATAAATTCAACTATTTTTATTATCAACTATTATAATTTTTTATAATCATATAATTTTTTATAATTATATAATTTATAATCAACTATTTTTAATGGGAATAAGCCACAATTTTACCAAAAAAATGATTTTATTAACGTTTCGAAGCCCAAATCGGGTTTCGTTGTCAAAATACAAAATACTACTAAAATAAACAAAAATGTTGTTGCTAAGTTAAAAAAATTCTTCTAATAATTTATTTAATCTGACTCATTTATATTGGCATATTCAGACGTATATTATACATTTTAAAGTAGAAGACTTTAAAATGATATCGCCAATATTTATGAGTTGCGTTCCTGGGACGACTTTACTAAAAGATAGTTCATTCGATTACATGAAATCAATCCCAACTCAAGAATATCCGTCACAAAAAAATCATAGCATGTGATCTGTTCTATTGACTTCCTCTTTCAGTATGGGTAACCACATCCTACTGCATTCTACCGAGGAATTTGCGACACAATTATTTTCATTTAGCATAATTAGAGCCGCTTCTTTGATTTTTCTCTTTTTACTATCTGATTCTTTCAGGACTATACTTGAATCTCTCCACTGTGTGTTGACATATTTGAAATCTATCAAATTCTCTATTTTTAATATAAGACTGATGTTCACTTATTCTAACGTTTAATGGTCTTGATGTTTCACCTAAATAAAATTGTTCGCATTCGCAAGGTATTTTATAAATGCAGTTCTTTGTTCTTTCTTGTTCATTGTTAGGTTTAGTTTTAGATAGAATAGATCTCAATATGTTTGTTGTTTTGAATGTTGTTGAAATGTTGAATTTATTTCCAATTGTTTTAAGTTTCTCGGATAGTCCTTTTATATATGGGATTGATATTTTCCTCGTATTATTTCTTGTGAGTGTTGTAGGATCCCACTCTAACAACATTCAAAACAACAAACACATTGAGATCTATTCTATCTAAAATTAAACCTAACAATGAACAAGAAAGAACAAAGAATTGCATTTATAAAATACCTTGCGAATGCAAACAATTTTATTTAGGTGAAACATCAAGACCATTAAACGTTAGAATAAGTGAACATCAGTCTTATATTAAAAATAGAGAATTTGATAGATCTCAAATATGTCAACACGCATGGGATAATGAACATAGAGTTCAGTGGAGAGATTCAAGTATAGTCCTGAAAGAATCAGATAGTTAAAAGAGAAAAATCAAAGAAGCGGCTCTAATCATGCTAAATGAAAATAATTGTGTCGCAAATTCCTCGGTAGAATGCAGTAGGATGTGGTTACCCATACTGAAAGAGGAAGTCAATAGAACAAAAATACCACTATTAGTAAGTCAATAACATATCGAGTTAGTACAAATTTTATATTTTATTATTACTTATTGTATATCTATATATTATTAATATTATTTATAATTTAAACATATTAAAGTCAGAATTTGGTATTAGTTTTTTGAAGGTAAATTAAATGTAAGACTTAATACTTATGATGTCGGGATAATATCACAAGGTTTTTTCCTGGTTTTCCCTCGTGATTTACTATGGAATCTCTAACGCGAGAATTTTACCGTCATCGTTGCATTTGGTTGTCTTTTTAAAGACAGATCACATACTATGATTTTTTTGTGACGGATATTCTTGAGTTGGGATTGATTTCATGTAATCGAATGAACTATCTTTTAGTAAAGTCGTCCCAGAAACGCAACTCATAAATATTGGCGATATCATTTTAAAGTCTTCTACTTTAAAATGAATAGTATACGTCTGAATATGCCAATATAAATGAGTCAGATTAAATAAATTATTAGAAGAATTTTTTTTACTTAGCAACAACATTTTTGTTTATTTTAGTAGTATTTTGTATTTTGACAACGAAACCCTATTTGGGCTTCGAAACGTTAATAAAATCATTTTTTTGGTAAAATTGTGGCTTATTCCCATTAAAAATAGTTGATTATAAAAATGCCACACGCAAATAGGTTCAGAACAACATCAGGTAGTAGGAATTAATAAAAGTATTGACTTGGGTCAAACAACAACTGAGGTTAAACAACATTTTAACAACAAATGCATGACATTTAAGCATTTAACTTTTTTTAATTAAAGTATGTATATGTAATTCCATCATTAACATTTTAGGTTGCCAGCATCAAAAGGCCTTAGCGCAACACCAGGCTCACGAATCGGGTATACCAGCAGGAAAAGTCTACATACCCGTCTGTAAGGATGACGGCAATTACGAACCTAAACAATGTAATCCTGGTAGTGGCGAATGTTGGTGTGTTGATTCTGCAGGTTTCGAATTATCTGAAACGCGAATCAAATCTACCAAAAAACTATCTTGTGATCCACCACCAGAATCTAAATGCCCAATGTATAAATGTAAAGAAAACTGTGAACATGGTAAGTATCCAAATTTTAGTTAGAATAACGGTAAATACGCAATCTCCTTCCTTCGTATTTATTAGGCCATGACCAGGGTTATGATGTCAAAAGAAGAAAAAGAAGAATAAGAAGAAATATTGTCCACACTAGGTGATTTAATGGCTCAAATAACTTTATTGAACATTTTATTTTGTCCTGATCTACCACTTCTTTTGTCACACGCCATTTTTTCCTAGAACCATGTTATGAATGTACAGGGTTATTCACTATATTTTGACACCCTTGTAAACTGCTTTATTTACAGAATTAGAAAAAAATGTAAAATACAAAAGTTATTCGATTTTTTAATTATGATTTTTTGACATATATATCGTACTAGTGACTTCATCCATTTGGGCGTGATGACGTAATCGACTATTTTTTTAATGAGAATAGGGATCGTGTGCTAGCTCATTTGAAAGGTTATTCAATTCCCTATTCAGTAATATAAACATTAACATGATTACATGATGTCCAAAAAAATTTTTTTAATTAATAATTAAAAAAAAAATTTTGGACACTCTGTATAAATAATGATCTTAATGTTTATATTACTGCATAGAGCAGCGGTTCTCAATCTGTGGTACATGTACCACTGGTGGTACATTTCATTTTTTGAGGTGGTACACAAAACGCAAAAGCAGCCAAAATCAGCACCACTATTATAGTTAATTAGATCACCTAATTAGATATGTATTTCAGTTAGGTGGTACCAAAAATAATAAAAAGTATTTGGTGGTACATGACACAAAAAGATTGAGAACCGCTGGCATAGAGCATTGAATAACCTTTTAAATGAGCTATAACACGACCCCTATTCTCATTTAAAAAAAATAGTCGATTACGTCATCACGCCCAGATGGATGACGTCACTAGTACGATATATATATATATATATATATATATATATATATATATATATATATATATATATATATATGAAAAAACAAAAAGATGTAGATCTTTGAAACACACTCAGTGATCAAAAGATCCACAGGTACTGGTTTGGACGACCACTCGTACGAAAACAAACAAATGAAATAGAGAATGCGGAAAAATCCCCTTACGAACAATTCACACATCCACTACTTCGGGCTGGGAAAAATTTTTTGAATAGAATCGAAGATCCAAACACCAGTTCTTAGAAATGTGTTTCGCCCTCTTCAACCTCTATGGGCTCATCGGTGAAGATGAGAGGTTGAATATCTTCAGACACATTCCAATCAAAAAACAACATTCGAGACCTAGACATAGCAGGAACGTAAATCTACGCCCAACCTGACAATGCCATTCTCAAGTTTTAATTCCCTAATTACTTTAGAGTAAGTAAGATAATGTTTATGAAAAAACAAAAAGATGTAGATCTTTGAAACACACTCAGTGATCAAAAGATCCACAGGTACTGGTTTGGACGACCACTCGTACGAAAACAAACAAATGAAATAGAGAATGCGGAAAAATCCCCTTACGAACAATTCACACATCCACTACTTCGGGCTGGGAAAAATTTTTTGAATAGAATCGAAGATCCAAACACCAGTTCTTAGAAATGTGTTTCGCCCTCTTCAAAAAATTTTTATTTTTTTTTAATTTTTTTTTTTTTTAATTTCGATTCTATTCAAAAAATTTTTCCCAGCCCGAAGTAGTGGATGTGTGAATTGTTCGTAAGGGGATTTTTCCGCATTCTCTATTTCATTTGTTTATATATATATATATATATATATATATATATATATATATATATATATATACTTTACTACTTAATCAGTAGACCCATTAGTACCTTTCGGTGTAGGGCCATTTATAATACAATTCATTAAATTACAATTCAATAAATTACAATATTTTACAATCTTCTGAATTGTCCTAGCTCTTAATATATATATATATATATATATATATATATATATATATATATATATATATATATATATATATATATATATATATATATATATATATATATATATATATATATATATATGTCAAAAAATCGTAATTAAAAAATCGAATAACTTTTGTATTTTACATTGTTTTCTAATTCTGTAAATAAAAAGCAGTTTACAAGGGTGTCAAAATATAGTGAATAACCCTGTATATTCATTGGGGCCGACCGACCGGCTCTGTCCCGTCATACAGCTGACCGACTATAATAACTTTTATTTATATTCAATTTAGAATGTGTGTACTGATTTTCAGCCTTAGTAAATGGATTTAATTACCTCCGCAGGTAAGCAACTTTGATACCCTCTCAGTAACCATTGTTCTACGTTTCGCTTGACCGACCGCAGTATGTTTCTCTACACAATCACGGTAATCAACTGTGAAATAACTAGCTTTAGTAAATTCAAGAGATTTTTCGGTGCCGCCTCTCCGTCTATAACGGTATCAATTTTGTTTTGGACTCAAGACAGTGCACCTTGAAAAAATCTTTCAGGGTTTCTTCATCATTCTGAGTTTATTCACTTCACTTATTTTGGAGGGAAGCTATACTTTATGGAGCCTTGATATTTTCGAGTGTCCTATTTCTCCGATGCCTTCTGCACGATTCTCTTTTTCTCCTCAGCTTCTTCTTATATTCACTCAGAGCTTTACGATAATCTTCTCACTCACCAGATCTTTCGGTAAAATAAAATTTTCGTCTTACTACAGTGAAATGACAAAAACATTTTTTAACAAGGTTAAAACATGTTATTTAAACTCACATTTACCGCCAAATATGTTTGATATACTTATTAGAGAAAAATGGTCAAATTTTCAGTACATATTTACCGATGGGTCAAAAGCCGCAAATGGAACGGGCTGTGCAGTGTTCCACGAAAATAAAAATTACCATCATCAGTATAGCTTACCCATTGAATGCTGAATATACACAGCAGAAATGATAGCAGTAATGTTTGCTCTTCAGTATGTACTACTGAATCCAACTAACAAGTATTATGTTAGGTATATTTACTGACAGTAAAAGCGTGGTGGACAGATTTAGTAACATTCAAACAGTCAAACACATAAACCACATCGAATTGAATATTCTTAAAACTCTGTTTGAAACTATACAATTAGGAGTAAGTGTAACAATTGTTTGGATTAAGGGTCATTCGGGAATAAATGGCATTAAAATAGTTGACAAATTTGCTAAATCAACTTATACAGTGAGCACGTAAAGGTTGGAATAAATTCATTTTCTCGAGAATGAACGATTTTGGAAAAAAATCCCGAAACAGGTCAATTTTTATTTTTAAATTACGACTTTTTGGCATATATATCATACTAGTGACGTCACCCATCTGGGCGTGATGACGTCATCGATGATTTTTTTAAATGAGAATAGTGGTCGTGTGATAGCTCATTTGAAAGGTAATTCAATTCTCTATTCAGTAATATAAACATTAACATAATTATTTATACAGGGTGTCCAAAAATTTTGTTTTTGGATTAAATTTATTGACATAAAAAGAAGAATATATGTAATTTATTTAATTCAAAATACATTTTACTGCTCTCAGAAAACAGAAAAAATGAATATTTAAAAAATAATCATTGATATTGGCTTAAATTAAATGTTCAAATTGTCACGAGGCTGGTGGGTGGCTGCTTTAATACTTATTGAATTTAAGCAAAAAACAACATTTATTTGCCAAAAAACATTTTTTTCTGTTTTCTGATAGCAGTAAAATGTATTTTGAATTAAATAAATTACACACATTCTTCTTTTTATGTCAATAAATTTAATTCAAAAAAATTTTTTTAGGCATCCTGTATAAATAATTATGTTAATGTTTATATTACTGAATAAAGAATTGAATTACCTTTCAAATGAGCTATCATACCACCCCTATTCTCATTTAAAAAAATCATCGATGACGTCATCACGCCCAGACGGGTGACGCCACTAGTATGATATATATGCCAAAAAGTCGTAATTTAAAAACAAAAATTGACCTGTTTCGGGATTTTTTTCCAAAATTGTCCGCTCTTGAGAAAATGAATTTATTCCAACCTTTACGTGCTCACTGTATAATCGGAGAAAAAATAAACAAAAATTTAATTCCAGCTTCAGTTATTGATACTTTTAGCAGACAAAAACTTAAAAATAATTGGCAATTGCATTACAGAGAATGTAATACTGGCTCAAATTTTGCTCATTGTAACCCTAGGATATCCTCAAGAAGATGGTTTTACACAGAATATAATAGACATTTTATAAAGACCAATAATCGGCTGAGAGCAAATCATGCTTTTACTCCATCTTACTTGCATAGAATCGGCTTGGCAGATACTCCCAATTGTACTTGTGGCAAAATCGGAGATCTAACATATGTCATATTAGAATGTCATTTACAGATAAATAACGTAAACGACCTTTATAAGGAATTAAAAAATTTAAAATGTTGTTTCCCAATAAACCATTTACAAATGATATGGAAATTCTTCATCTCATTTATAAATATGTTAAATTATGTAAATACGAGTTGTAAACTAGGAATAATTTGTTAATTTGGTTTTAAAAAGAAAAAAAATAATATATAAAAAAAAGAACGTATAATAAAATAATAATAACAAAAAAAATAAATAAATAAAAAAAGATAGATACAAAAAAAAGACAAGAAAAATAAAAAAACAAGTAAAAAAATAACAAAAAAAATAGAAGTTAAAAAGTGATTACCACAAACTAAAATATATAATAAAAAAAATATAATATAATAATATATTGTATCAAAAAAATAATATTGTAGTACTTATGTTATGAAATAAGAAATTTATGGCCATGAATCTGCAATCAATCACAAACAAGTCTGGCTAATTGGCTCTGCCAAAGCCATTGTTCAAGCAAAAAAAAAATTCGTCTGACTTTTGTACTTTGATTTCTCTCTCTCCAAGGCGCTATAGCCCAAATCGAGCCTTGACCTCCTCCAAACTGTGCCTTCAACCTTGCCGGTTCCGCGCCCATCTTCTACAGGTTCTCACGTGACCTTCCTTTTGGTCTTGCGACCTGCATGTTACTATCTAGGACTCTTTTCGGCAATCTTTCGGTCGCCATTATCACTACATGATCAGTCCATCGAAGTCTTTGAAGTTTAACGAATTCTGAGATCGTTGTCTCTTTGAATATGTGCTAGAGTTCATGGTTGTACCTAGATCTCCATGCTCCGGTTTCGTTAATAGGTCCAAGTATCTTCCTTAGGACTTTTCTTTTAAAGACTTCCAGCTTTCTCTTTGTCTTTTCTGTCATCACCCATGTCTCGCATCCATAACATACCGTTGGTCTAATAATAGTTTATAAACCCTGATTTTGAATCTCCAGTGGATGTTTTTAGAGCGGAACGAATTGTCGAGTGAAAAATAATTTTTGTTTCTCCTTACTATTCTCCTTCCAATTTCTGTTTTTTTCTGTTCCGTCTGTGTAACTTTCAAATATGTGAAACTCTCGTCCTCTAATTCAACTGTGCGTCTGTTTCATCTAGCTCTTACCTGTGTTAGCTTTTTTGTCTTTTGACTAT
Organism: Diabrotica virgifera virgifera; assembly: GCF_917563875.1. NCBI lineage: Eukaryota > Metazoa > Arthropoda > Insecta > Coleoptera > Chrysomelidae > Diabrotica > Diabrotica virgifera. The sequence continues at coordinate 174,172,438 of NC_065448.1, read as the reverse complement.
TTATTTTTAGCCCGATCTCTTTTGTCACTATTTTAGTTGCGAATATGTTTCTGCCGCCTCTTCCGTTCTGTGAGACATAATGCTGATACCGTCTGCATAGGCGGCAATGTATATTGATTGTGCAAGATTATGCACTTTCCTATTGAAATTTCTTGATATTGTTTTAGAAGTGTCCTATTTTTCAAACTTGATTTTTTACGACTATAATTTGACGGAAAATAATAGTTTTTTTTAACAAATATTCATATTGAGTGTAGTTATTTTCTTTACTAATAGTATTATTAATGCTTTCTTTACGTCTCTGTATCTTGTGTTTTATGTTGCCGTTATTTGGATATATTCTATATTATTTTTCTTTATTTTAGTAAGAGTGGTGAGTTCTAAGAGTAGTTCATTATTGCTTCTAAGACTGTTCCATAAAAATTTCCAAGATTAGGCTAATGTCGGTTAAACCTGTCTCACTAAATATGCTCGTTTTTCTTCCAAAGCTGTTTTTCTTCTTCACCTATCTTCTTAGGGTGTCCAAATTTGGCGACCAAATTTGGCGACAAAATCCGTTAATTTTCTAATGGTGCTGGTTATTCTAACTAATTATGGTTTATAAATATATTTCAGGCTACGAAATTGACAAGAACGGCTGTAGAACTTGTGAGTGCATAGATCCATGTTCTAAGATAACCTGTAGAGGAGAAGGAGAGACATGCAGGCTAGTAGCAGTGGAATGCGTCAATTTACCTTGTCCTCCAGTGCCAATGTGTCTTCCCAAAAAAGAAAACCCATGCCAAAATGGTGAACCATTAAAACTGGGAAGTACCGAAGAACTTGTAACTTGTGGACCTGATTATGAAAACTGTCCGTCGTCTCACAAATGTCAACTAAGTCCTGTTGGAGAATATGCCGTATGTTGCCCTAAACCTAGTAAGTATTTAGCTTCACATAAAGTGGGCAATAATAGTCTCTAAATTTAAATATTATTTTAGGAGATGTATGCTTTGAACCATTAGATGTAGGAGCATGTATAGATGAAACAGAAGTCAGAAATCTAACGAGATTTTTCTTTAACTCAAAAACTAATAAATGTGAACAATTTATATTTAAAGGATGTCAAGGGAACCATAATAACTTCCATACAGAAAATATGTGCAACATAGTTTGTCCAGGTATAGCAATATTTTTGAAATGAATACTTCTTATCTCTCGGTATAATGTTTTGCAAGGATTACGAAATCCTATTTAGCGTCATTCCAAAAATCGAGGCGCGCCGAATCGAATTGAATAGAATCGAAAAACTAAAGAACTTAAATGTGTAGTGTTGTTACAAAAAATATTAACAGTAATAAGTAGACATAAAATTTCATTAACTTACATAAAGTATAGACTGTAGTAAAGGCATTGTGACAGGTGCTTATAGGATTGAAGAATGTGAACTTCTTCTTCTTAACGTGCCCTATCAAGTCACTTTGACGTTGGCGATTAACATAGCGAAACTGTCTCTATCTCGAGCTATTCTTTATTTCTGTCTACTCCCTGATATTCTTCAACCAAGAGGCCTGTTTTCTACTAATTCCTCTGCGTCCTTCGACTTTACCCATCATAATAAGTTGAAGAATATTATATCGGTCTCCCCCTACCGCGTGTCCAAAATAGGCCATCTTTCTACATTTGAAGTTATCAAGCAGCTCGCGAGCAGCATTTGCTCTCCTAAGACTACCACATTTGTCAGCATAGCCGTCCATGGTATTTTTAGTATACGTCAGTGCAGCCACATTTCAAAGGCCTCCAAACGATTAATTATAGATAGTTTTAATGTCCATACTTCGCCACCGTATAATAGGACTGACCAAATATAACATTTAATCATGCGCTTTCGAAGCTGAAGTTGCAAGTTATCATTACAGAAGAATGATCCCATTTTTAAAAATTTTGTGCGGGCTATCGCGATTCTACATTTTATTTCTTTATCTGGATCTAGTTGTTCAGTAATATGGCAACCAAGATATTTAAAACTAGGTAGGTACTCTTTAAGTTATGTGACCATCATCATATAACCGTGAATCTTGATGTGCCAAATGGCTAAACACCATGTATTTTGTTTTTGAACAGTTTATGTTTCTAAAGGCTAAACTCTCTTCCCACTGTATCAATGGCATTTAAAAGGCATTGTAATCCATTCATGTCATCACTTAAAATAACTGTATCGTCTGCATATCTGATTGCATTCATCAGAATTCCATTAACTTTCAAGCCCCATTCCAAATTATGCAGCGCTTCTTTAAATATTCTGACATTCTGATTTAAATATAAATTGAACAACATTGGGGACAGTATGCAACCCTGTCTGACACCTCTTTGTATTTTACATATTTGTGTTGATTTTTCATTTATGCAAGCTTTCGCTGTTTGAGGCCAGAATAATTTTTCTATGATTCGTGCGTCTTGACTATCAACTCCTTTATCTTTTGATCTTTCAATTAATTTGTGATGCTGTACTAGATCAAAGGCCTTTTCATAGTCAATAAATACAGCAAAGACGTCTTTCCTTTGATCTCGGCATTTTTGCAATAATAGATTTAGTGCAAAGAGTGCGTCCCGGGTTCCCAGTCCATTACTGAAGCCAAAATTGTGTTTCATCCTGACCTTCTTCACATTTATCTCTAATTCTACTATGGAGGATACGTAGAAGAATATGAACAAATTTTTCAAATTTCAATATAAAATTTTAATACAGGTGCAAAATCTTTGGTTTTTTCGTTTTGAGGAGATTTTCTTCAATATAACTATTTATGTTTACAGTGCTAACTCAATGCGAACGTCTCAGAGAAAAGAATCAGAAGGCTGCAGAGCATTACAAGAAACCAACGTTCACTCCTAGATGCGAACCCACGACTGGAGCTTGGCAAGCTGTTCAATGTCTAGAACACGTTGGTGTTTGTTGGTGTGTAACACCACAAGGAGAACCCTTAAAGGGTACTCTGACCAGAGGAGCAGAACCAGAGTGTAACTTTAGACAAGCAAGGCATTGGGCGACTGATAGGTCCGATTTCGTTTCAGAAGCTGACTTGGGTGAGTTTAACTAAACATTGTAAAATCCTATGCAAGGGTTATACAGTATGTCGCAAAAGTATATGGAATAAATTCATTCAATTCATTAAATTAAAAAATAAATTAACTAATTTAAACCCTGTATTAGTGACATCATTTCTGCATCCTGGCAAAATTCATGTTTATCCTGTCCGCTCTCTGATTACTTTTACCTAGTCCAAATTCACCAACACTGTCTTTGTGCCGACATTATCCTATCTTGGCATTAAAGCCTTCTTCTTCTTCAGGTGTCGTGTCCGTATTCAAACGTTGGCCGTCATCATGTTTACCAGTTCCTGAAACCTCTCTCTATCGGCTGCTGCGCGAAATAATTCTTCTACCGTGGAACCACACCATTGTGGTTATTGGTATAATATGGTATAATATTACGCAACCATCGAAGATTCTTTCGACCAATCCATCTCTTTTCATCCACTTTTCTTTGCATTATAAGGCGAAGTAGATAGTATTTACGCCCTCTAATTATATGGGCGAAGTATTCTGTTTTTCTCCTCTGTATGGTGTTTATGAGCAGACGTTCTGAATTCATCATTTGGAGAACATTTTCATTGGTAGTGCGCAAAACCCACGATATCTTAAGGATTCGTCGATAGCACCACAATTCGAATGCTGCTAATTTATTTAGCATTGCGGTTTTAGCATTAAAGTCTACAATTACTTATAATGTAAAAATAAAAATGTATACCATTTTTATTCAGTTGCAATGAGAAGGCAAAACAATCTTATTTTTCACTTAGAATACGGAGCGCAGTCCAGCACTCTGAATCGACGATTTTCGACTCTTGTTGGAGTCTCATCGGAGAGAATGTAGGCCTGCTACTCCATACTCTAAGTGACCAACACCGAGAGTTCATCCCCCACACCGCAACTGACGTGAATGGACTAGGTGACTAGCGTCATCTGGCAATTGAAAGATGAAGTAGTTTTTAATCCTAATAGCAATATTAATAATATTTAAAAATATTAAAATATTACTAAAAGATTTTTAAATTGAAAACTTATTGGTCCATTTCCCTGGTGACACCTCCAAGGCTTCTACAATATGCAAGCCAGATGGATGCTGCATTGAAGACAAAAGGGAAGGAATTCTACACTATGCAATTCACAACCCCCGTCTGCAGCTTGGTAAAGTTCCAACGAAAAATGGACCTAGTTACTCTATAGGAGTAATACTAATATAAAATAAAAATAAAAATGTATACCATTTTTATTCAGTTGCAATGCGAAGGCAAAATAATCTTATTTTTCACTTAGAATACGGAGCGCAGTCCAGCACTCTGAATCGACGGTTTTCGACTCTTGTTGGAGTCTCATCGGAGAGAACGTAGGCCTGCTACTCCATACTCTAAGTGACCAACACCGAGAGTTCATCCCCCACACCGCAACTGATGTGAATGGACTAGGTGACTAGCGTCATCTGGCAATTGAAAGATGAAGTAGTTTTTAATCCTAATGGCAATATTAATAATATTTAAAAATATTAAAGTTCCGTTGGAACTTTACCAAGCTGCAGACGGGGGTTGTGAATTGCATAGTGTAGAATTCCTTCCCTTTTGTCTTCACTGCAGCATCCATCTGGCTTGCACATTGTAGAAGCCTTGGAGGTGTCACCAGGGAAATGGACCAATAAGTTTTCAATTTAAAAATCTTTTAGTAATATTTTAATATTTTTAAATATTATTAATATTGCTATTAGGGTTGAAAACTACTTCATCTTACTTATAATGGTTTAAATATGTATATATTAAAAGCTATGATCTGTTTTAGTTTTGGAAGAATTAATGATGCAAATTGGATCATTTGACGATGAAGACGAACCATCAGATATGAAACTTGATGACGAAATGATGAAATGGGAAGTACCGTCTAAGGGCAGATGCGAATCTCTAGGAGGTCAATGTGATGACGAAGGAAAATTCCTGCCAACTCAGTGTGAAGAAGAAACATGTTGGTGTGTTGATGAGGCTGGAAACCAACTACCTAATACAAGCACTTTTATAAAAGGAGAAAGATTGTGCGGTAAGACTTTTTTTAATGGGTCATACTATAGAATTTACTAGGTATAATGAAATTAAGAACGATATCATGTGACAAAAATAGGTAGGTACATTTTTAATTTCAAGTGCTAAATAAAAATTCATTTCACTTATTCCCCGTTAGAGGGCGTTCTAACTATACTGCGATATAAATAGTTTTAATTTATATCGAGAAACTACGGTCGTGTTGGTGTAAATTTTTCTTCCTCAGAGCCTTCTTGGCAACAGGTAGACCTAGAAATAGTACTATCGGAGGATGGAGTGAGACAGATTTAAATCAAAACAAAACCGTAGATTTTCTTATTTTAAAAATTTATTTCTCGTGTTGTGTTTTCAAAATCTTTTTGATGTGCCTATCAGTGACAAATGTTGACGATCATCATGGCAATCTTCACTTTATCTGCAGCAACGCGGAAAATCTGCTCAGATGTTGTGTTGAACCAGGTTCTGAGGTTATTTTTAACCAGGATGTTCTTCTTCTTCCTGGACCTCGCCTTCCAGATATTTTTCCTTGCAGGGTGGTTTGTAGGATAGCATATCCAGATTCATTTCACATAATGTGTCCGAAGTATTGTAACTTTCGAGATTTGATGGTGGTCAGTAACTCTCGGTTTTTCTTCATTACCTTGGGGACCTCCTCATTTGTAGCTCGGTCAGTCCACGGAATTTTATATATTCTCCGATATAGCCACATCTCAAATACTGCGCCATTCAAAGATTCCAATTTTCTGCACATACCTTCGTTCAAGTTCCACGATTCGACACCATAAAAAAGGACAGAGAAGACGTAACATCCCAGTATTCTTACTTGTCAAGAGAAAGATTGTGACTCTTGAAGAAGGCTCCCAACCGGATGAAGGTGGATTTATAGACTAAGAGCCGCTATAGGTGAAATTTCCTAATCATTTTAGGCACGACGGGACCCTATAACTTAAATAGTAGAACCTAAAAGAAAAGGTTTGAACACTGTGCCGTCACTTTTCAGTGGCACATGCGTCGACAGTGGCGCATCAAACTTTCCACTTATGGACGGGATACATAAATTAAAAAATACCTTCCCTCACTACCAGGATTCAATTTTTTTCATTTATTTAAGTTCTATGTGATTGAGACATAAGATTCATCGTAATTTTAACCCACCACCCCCTTCCCCCTGCCCCCACCATCAAAAACTTTATTTTTCGATTTTATTTTTTTTTTGGTGGGATGCAATCAATTTTAAAATTTCAAAAAATTCACACGCATAGTTAAGGCTTTTATAAAACACGTCTATTTTTTATAGACCTGTAGGTTATGTTTACATAACCTCAAAAAATTTTTAAAATTTTTTTTTTGGAAAAAAATATATAACTTTTTTTTGGGGATAGCTACAGAACTAATTTTTTCTTAGTCTTGTGTATTTTATCAAACACTATATTTTTAAATTTTTTGAGATTTTTCTGTAACGCTGGTCACCTTCAAAAATCCAAAAAAACTGTTTTTTAAGGGGGTTTGGGGGGTTTGAACGTGTTTCTCCCATTTTTAAATATTCTAAAGGACTCACTTACTTCAAGTTACATATATCCTATAAAATCGAAATCGATTTGATATATTATGAAGTCTATAAAATAGGGAAAATCCCCCAAAACCCCCCAAAAAGCAGTTTTTCGGATTCTTGAAGGTGGCGAGCATTACCGGAAAATCTAAAAAAAAATTAGAAATATAGTGTTTGATAAAACACACAAGATTAAGAAAAAATTAGACCTGCAGCTATTCCCCAAAAAAAGTTATACGCTTTTTTCAAAAAAAAAAATTTTTTTTTAATTTTTTGAGGTTATGTACACTCTACCTACGGGTCTGTAAAAAATAGATATGTTTTATAAAAGCCTCAACTATGCGTGTGAATTTTTTGATTTGAAATCTTAAAATTGATTGCATCCCAGCAAAAAAAATAATAACGAAAAATGAAGTTTTTGATGGTGGGGGCAGGGGGAAGGGGGTGGTGGGTTAAAATTACGCTGAATCTTATGTGTTAATCACATAGAACTTAAAAAAATTAAAAAAAAATTGAATTCTGTTATTAAGGGAGGGTACCTTTAAATTTATTTGTCCCGTCCATAAGTGGAAAGTTTGATGCGCCACTGTCGACGCATGTGCCACTGAAAAGTGACGGCACAGTGTTCAAACCTTTTCTTTTAGGTTCTACTATTTAAGTTATAGGGTCCCATCGTGCCTAAAATGATTAAGAAATTTCACCTATAGCGGCTCTTAGTCCATTAGCTTTTTCGATGCTCTTCGAGCTTCTTATCTCTTGGTTGTTGGTCCATTCTTCATTTATTATGGTGACGAGGTAGGTGTAGTGCGTCACTCTTTCTACAGGGGTTTAGTTGACGTAGAGGTGACCTTCTGATATCTGTTTTTAAAACAGAATTTCATATTTATTAAATCAATTTACGATTAATAGTAAATATCCTATAGTTTGAATTCACAGAAGTTATAAAAAGAGCTATTTCTACTATTTAAATTTCATGCTAGCCCTAATCATGACTACTCCACCAGAAATTCAACTTTTGATGTTTATTTACCGATCCCGTCCACTGAGTTAGTAAATAAATCTAGGTATATTATATTCTGCACAAAAACTACATATATAGGTACAACCATCTCCCTTTACAACTTAGGTAAATCTGCAACAACTTTCCCTAAATTCCGCAAAATGACAGAAGCCTATCTATCTGAAAGACCATATCGATGGTTAAGAGCGCAGATATAGTATGTCCAAATATCTTAATTGTTGAGGAGAACGTTTTGAAGTTTTCGCGTTACTTTTTGTTTGATACTGCTGATATACGTTTGTCATACGTTTATCATAATGTTTGGGTAATAAGTTCGGGTATCATTATTAGCTTAATGTAGATATTTTTTAAAATATTATGTATTATTGGGTTAAAAAATATTTTTTTTGAAAATGTGTATGGACATACAACATAAGGCGCATGTTACTGCATGTCCGGTCAAATAATATTTACAGCCATGATAAGTTTGATCGCGTGAGCACTAACATTGTATGTCCCAAAACATACTATGTTTGTGCACTTCCAAACGGACATAAAATATCTGTGCAAGTCGGTTTTTAGTACAAATGGGAAATACTATATTTTGGCAAGGCCGTTTAACCCATTTACAATCATTCTGGACTTACAATAATTATGCAGAACATTCATATGACCCTACTGAATATTTTTATAATGTTGTCTTAAAATCAGCAAAAAGTGGACATACTATATCTGTGCTCTTAACCATCGATATTATTCAGTAGAAGAGTTTCTTAATGAACAACTAAGAAATTACATTACATTTCTTTATGTACAAGTAACTGAAGTGACTACTAAAGTATTTTTATCTATATTTGGGCATGATATGCTGTAACTCAAACTTATTAGTTAGGTACTATTCATTATGCAATTTGCCATTTACTTAAATTTTGCAACAGATTGTTTTTTGTTTTATTTTATTATATTTTATTTTGTAAAATTGAGGATTTATGTTTGAGTAATAAATTGTAATTGATATTGGTATTTAGTATTTTCTAACTTTTGGTAAGCTTTGTCCATAAAATTGTGCAAATTTCAGTGAAAATAAAGCATATTTCCAATTCTAGTTGTAAAAAAAATTATAGTGAATATCTCACATGTCTGAAGGACTTAAAAATATTTAGGTATTACTTTTTTATATTCATATCTTATGGTTATTATTATAATATTTTTAGTGACTACACCCGTGGAAAAGGCAGAAGTTACGCTTGGATTTAGAGGAGAATTCGACGATATATCAGCCATTCCGGTAGTCAATCAAATAACAAAAGTTATCAAAAGTCTTAAAGGAAACATTAACAGTGAAGGAATAAAAGCATCCACCACACCTGACGCGCTTTATATTAAATTCTCACTAATTGGTAGCAACAAAGTAGACATTGCTTACAAACTTGAACAAATGGTAAGTTATTATATTAAGCTGGCATCCAACGGATCGTTGCATGGCACGCCTTCAGAAATAGAAAATATGTAATATAAAAAATAAAAACTAAAGACGGAAATCATCGCAACGTGAACTAGCGGTATTTCCCTCAGAATTTGTGATTTACGATACTTGGACAAAGACCGAACCCACTACAAATGACGGCACGGAGCGGTGTGACATATTTACTTTTTGATAAGATCACTCGGACCATGATTGTACCCTCGATACTCGAAGAGACAGGCATGATCAGACCGATTTGATTAAAAAGTAAATATTTATTTATTTCACAGTAACGCGGGGTGCCAAACGTGCTCTCTTTTCTTTTCACTATTATATCCTTCATTTCTCTTTGCCGACGTAAACTGGTAAATAGTGCCACGCCACACTCTATTAAATCCCGGCTTTACAAAAATTATTTTTATATTTTAATTTATTTACTGCTGTTTGTTTTAGATTATGCAGCAAAGATTGCCTGGCTTGACAGCAGACATAACAAGATCCAGAGTAATCCACAAGCTCCTTTCTCAAGACGGAATAAATTCTGATAATCTGATCGCATTGGAGCAACGGGAGGTTGTGGCTCAATCGCCGGTATCTGTTGTTGTTCCCTACCACACTGCGCTAATTGTAACAGCAGCAGCTTCTGCGTTTGTTATTTGTGTTTTGACTCTTTTGGTGCTCCTATATAGAAGAAAAGTAAGTCACTATTACTTCTAATTGAGAGATGTGCGTTTTAGTGTATGTCTTTAAAACGTGGATAAATTTCAAGAAACTTCTCTTACTTAAAGAATTATGACGACCACCATCTTCATTACTATCACCAGATTTAGCCATACGGCTCACACTTAAAAAGCTCTAAAGTTCCTGTGGAACCTGTGGTAAATGTGTATGCTACTAGGTATTTGGTCTACTACTTTATTTGGGAAGCCACAATTTAAGTTTTAAATTAACTCGACTTCCACCTCGGAAATCGTTATTGCGTTATTTGATAACGATTATATTTTAATAAAGATTTCCGAAGTGGAAAAGTCAAATAAATTTAATTTAAAACTTAAATTGTGGCTTATTCCCAAATGAAATAGTAAATTGCATAAGATGCCACCAGGAAATAGCTTCAGAACAATATTAGGTATTTGGTATCAACGAATTCTGTTACTTGGAAGCAAGATAATGACAGCTCCTTTGGGGCATTTTATTGACGTGATGTATACTACTCAAAATTGGTTTTTGGGGCATTCTGGTAGATTTTAATTTCTTGGCTAATGTATGTTAGCTTATTTTATCAAATACTTGCTTCATCACATCTATACGTATAGACCGGTATATCAAATTATTTTCCCAATTATCTCAATAGAAAAATTACATCTAACACAAATTTATTTTGGGAAAAACTTTGGCTTACCTTATAGACGGAGAGCTAGAGCCGAAAAATCATCGTCGTAAGTAATATGGAGTTTTTCCTGTGAAATGTGTCCATTGTATATTCACAATTATGACCCCTTTCAGGCTGACACCTCAGTGGATACAGGAAGTAGCAATAAAGGGATGAAAGGGGAAAGTTAGTGCAGTCGTTAAAGGTTTTCACCTCCTATTTTGTTAATCCTCCATCGATTGCATTAAAATTGGTGACTAGTTAGAGCATACCTCAAGAAACAAAACTGATTTGGTGCCAACTTGCACTTTTACCCTGGGGGTGGATACCACCCCTTCTCGGGGTGAAAACTATTTTATTAAAAATAACCCCACAAATCGATAGGGGGACAAATTTTAAGCAACATTTGTTATATCAAGTTATTAAAATAAATCAATACTTTTTGAGTTATTAAAGATCAAAGATTTGAATTTTTCGTGAAACAAATGCATGGAGTAAAGCGGTTTTTCATAAATAATTAAAAAACTATAAGTTTTAACAAAATAATTATGATTACCAAAATTGAAGATAATAAAAAATTCAATAGATTTGTTATGTGAAAGACCTTTTAAAATTAATTAAAAGTGAGTTATAATTGATTGAATATATATTTTTTTCGGCTAGTACTCAAATCTAAGTATGAGTATTCAAGCGTAAATAACGGGAAAACGATGCATTTACTAAAATATACATACTTACTAAACACTTGTCAAAGTACTCAAGAATACCTTTTAAGTGAGCTCCAGATGAAGTTGATAACATCAAAGATAAACAAGTGATAATGAAAATAAGAGAACCCTTTCGAAATTTTTAGGAATAAGTGAAAATTAAAACATACGCTATTTATATATTTATTTTGAAATTAGTTAACAGAATAATTTTCAAAGGAATTTCGGGAATGAAGTTAGGATTATAATTTAATAATTAAATTTCAATTTTTAATAATATTTAATTTTTCTTTTGCAGTTTTCAATGTTTTTTCACTAATTAATTTCACGGCAGTATCTGTATCAATTGTACAATTTATTTTAAGCACGCAAGTGTATTCTGTTGCCATGTTGAAAACAGTTATATTTTTTGTAGTATATAATATCTATATCTTCAATACAAACGCCGACTCCGAAATGACAGTAGCAAGTATGTACATACGTATACATTAGCGTCTATTTAAGAGCACATGCGTGAAGTTACGGATGATAAAAAGAACATATTAATTAATAGTATGTTAGTAAAATATTATTTTTATATTATTTTGAATATTATTAAATTTTTTTCTATCAATATAAACTGAATATGTCCAGAAATTGGGGATGTCCAATAATCAACATTTGACATATTTATTCGAATACATTTTTGCTAAATTTTACATAAATGTCTTAAAACAATTTATAAAAACTTATATAAATAATATAATAATTAAGCTCCAAATTTTTGGAGCCTAAACTTTGAAAAATGTTTGTAGCATAATGTTTAATGGTACCAACTTCTCCGGGCGCTCATTTGATACATTATTCTGAGTACTTTGACAAGTGTTTGGTAAATATATTTTATAAAATGTATCGTTTTTCTGTTATTTAAGCTTGAATACATACATTTAAGTACTAGCCGAAAAAAATATACATTCAATCACCTATAACTCACTTATAATTAATTCTCGAAGGTTTTTCGAATAATAAATCTATTATATTTTTTATTATCCTCAATTTTCATCATTATAACTTTTTTGATAAGACTTATAGTTTTTGAGTTATTTATGAAAAACCGCTTTACACCATGCATGTTTTTCATGAAAAATTCAAATCTTTGATCTTTAATAACTCAAAAAGTATTGATTTATTTTAATAACATGATATAACAAATTTTACTTAAAATTTGTCGCTCTATCGATTTGTGGTGTTATTTTTAATAAAATAGTTTTCACACCCGAGAAGGGGTGGCTTTTCCATCCCCAGGGCAAAAGTGCAAGTTGGCACCAAATTAGTTTTGTTTCTTGAGGTATGCTCTAACTAGTCACCAATTTTCATGCAAATCGATGGAGGTTTAACAAAAGAGTAGGTGAAAACCTTTAATGACTGCACTAACTTTCCCCTTTCATCCTTTATTGTTACTTACTGTATCCACTGAGGTGTCAGCCTGAAAGAGGTCATAAGTATCAATATACAAGAGACACATGTCACATGCCAAACTCCATATTACTTATGACGATGATTTTCCGGCTCTAGCTCTTAAACTATTAACATATTGGCCGATATTGAGTTACTAGCTATCATGTGAAACATAATAATTTATTAATATCACACAGAATTGTTTATACAAATTTACAAGATCTTCAATGGATCTATTATACCTATATTTATGAGTATCTGGTTTTTAGATGACCAACAGCCTGAATCCGCAAAAAATTCCACCAGAAAACAGATTCATAACAGCTACCAACCAACCAATATACATTGAGCTGCCTAACGAAAAAGGACTCTTACAAACAAAATCCAGCATAAGCAACACCTAATATTCTTTAGATGTTACTAGCAATAATTGTAATATAGTACCTTACTACAATAATTTTGAAGAACAATTATTAATATGCCATTTTATAAGAACCTTTTGTGATTAGAAAGTTAATTATAAGACTTCATAGTGTGTATTTTCTTGTACAGTTTAACCTATCTATACGGCTGTCTTTAAGTTATTTATGAAAATAAATTCTGTATATAAGTTTACTCTAATTGTTTTTATAACACCAAATCAAGTACCCAAGAACTTTATCATAACCGTTATAATTGTAGCCCTAACATATATATGGGATACTTTTGGTTTCGTGAAAATTTTGTATTTGATATTATAATTCTGGTCAGTGGCGGCTCGTGGTAATTTAAGGAGGGTGTTCAATTAAAGAATGTAATTATACAAACGGTGAATAAGAGCCGCAGGCGAAAAATTTTTGGGGCCTCGCCAAAAGATGTTCTGTAAAATGAAACCTATCTTTGACCCGATTAGTCAGGATGTCACACACTTTTTTTGTTTTGTGCAGAATATGATACCTACTGAATGATGGCGCTTCTTCGGTGGTGAAGGTGGAGGCAGAAGTTACGAATAATGAAATGGCTTTGTCAAAACTGTTTAAAAATCCGTTTATTTTAACGGCATCCAAAGACCGAGATTGAAATTATAGTTTTATTCTTTGAAAATACTAAACATGGAAAACAAAATAAAGAATGTAGTTTATCACACCCACATAATCACTAAGTTTTTCTATATTTTTCAACTTTAAAACAATGTTTAAACTTTTTGTTTCTTATTGCACATTCTTGTACCAAGTTTATCTCCGGTCAAGTTAGTCCATTCTTTTTATAAGAAGTCAATTTTCAAAACTATTTGCATTTTCTTTTATAAACTTCACGGAATAAGGCTCCACCATCCTAAAAAAACTACCTACCAATATTGTATTTAATAAAATCCCACAACAGAAAATGGCAAACTGTGAATCGAAACGCTTCGCCCCGGTCTCTGTGTGCAGTGCACAAATGGTCAATGTTTTAAGATAGGAGAATCCCTGGTTCACGGATTTAAGAGCTCTCGTTCTTCTATAGGGTTACTGTATAGCGGTTGGGTTCAATTTGAATTCTGCACTTACCACGTGCATCTAGCGTAGCGGTGTTGTGCAAACAAATTATGTGATTAATAAATACAGTTATATTTTAATGATACTATGATATTTATGAGATTTAAGAAAAAATAATTTAATGATATTTATGAGATTTTTAAAATGTACTTTAATGAAATTTGATTGGTTGTTCACTGCACAAGTGAACCAATGGAGAAACCGCCCCTGATTCTGGTTAATTATTGACTATACGGTTTTGTTAGTTTGTTTTCCATGTTTACCTACTATTAATTTATTGAGAAATGGATGTGTGTTATCCGGATACCGAAATTAACATTGGCACTGATATTCGTGGACTACGAGAAACCCTTGGATACCATAAGCCAGCAGAAAATGTTAAAAGCATCGAGAGAATGCCGAATAGACCATCGCTACATTAACAGAATCAAATATATCTACAACACTGCCTGGGATAGCTATCGGGTGGATCAAATAGCTTAGTAGTTATCACAGCCGGTCCCAAGCCCGGATAAAAGTGGAGGGTTAATAGGCGATGTTAGCAACCTACATATCGTAAAATGAAACAATGCTCAAAGAACCAACGGGATGCCTCGGAACAGGACGGATACACAAATGATGAAACTAGCGAGAATCAGGACAAAGAATAGGAAAAATATACTCAGAATAATTGCGACATGGAACATAAAATCCTTGAACAACAGAGACCAGGAGGTATAAAAGGAACAGAGAAAATAAGATAGAGATATGCGCAATCCAGGAAACAAAAAAGAAAGGAAAAGGACAGATGTGGCTTGGTGAATACTTCTTGATCTATAGTGGTGTACCAAAAAATACGAGAGCCAAAGAAGGCGTGGCCTTGATGGTACACAAAAAATGGGCAGATAACATATATGAATGTCAATACATATCAGAAAAAATCGTAGTTACAAAGATCAAATTATAAAAGCAAAAAATAAATATTATAGGAGTTTATAGCCCAGAAAACTGCAAACCTGAAGTCGAAAGGCTCCACTTTTATAACGAGCTTCAACAGACAGTTGACGAAATACCAGCCAATGAGATAATATACATTTTAGGAGACATGAACGCAATAGTCGGTAACATAATTATACCAGGAATAAAGCAACGATTCAATGACGACATCAAAAATGAAAATGGAGAACTACTTATTAACTTTTGCTCTCAGAACGAATTTCGAATAAATAATACGTTCTTCAAACACAAAGATCAACAAAAATATACATTCCAAAATACAAGAGGACATAGATCCGTTATTGATTAGATATTGACGAACAAAAACATCCACCACTCTCAAGTACTAGACATACGATGTTTAAGTGCAGCTAATATTGGAAGCGATCACAACTTAGTACTTGGAAAAATCAGAATAGAGCTACAAAGAAACAGGAAAGAAGACCCTGTTGAATGTGACACAAGAATAAAGGTAGAACAGCTACGAGACTTGTCAACACGAGATCTATGCCAGAGAAGACTGCAAAAAGTACTGAATGAAAACTACATAACACCGGATGAAGACACAGAAGAAAGTTGGAGGAAGATCAGCGATAATATCTAAATGGCAGCAACGGAAGCACTTGGAGAACGTAAGATAAGTAAACATATCCGAAAGAAAAGGAGAACACCATGGTTCTGTGAAGAAATAAAAATAAAATGCCAAGAAAAAAAGAAAATCTACCTAGAATACAAGTCCAAAGCAACGAGACAAACATATGAAGAATATAAAAGAGTACGAAATTAGTTAAAACTCAATAGTAAGAAGGAAGAAAACAGAACATTGGGAAACATTTTCAAAAGAGATGGAGCACGACTTTTATGGGATGCAAAAGGAAATGTGGAAAATGATAAGAGGTCAAAGAGTAGAGATGAAGGAACTGATAGAAGTAAAACATATTGATACAAATACATGGACAATTTACCTACCTAAAAAACCTCTATCAAACAGCTAATCACGAAGAACTGGAAACACCAGGATTAGAATCGGATGAGCAAACAGAAATTAAACAGGAAGATATAAAGAACGCCTTAAAAAAGATGAAAAATCGAAAAGCTCCTGGGAAAGATGGAATGGCTAATGAACTTTTAAAATACGGAGGAAATAGACTTCACAAAGAACTGAATATCCTTATAAGTAAAATAATAAATACAGGAAGAATTCCAGAAGAATGGAGAACCACTCAAATGATAGCGTTATTTAAGAAAGGTGATCGGGCAGACCCCAGTAACTATAGCGGGATAAATTTACTGAGCACTATACTGAAACTCACAACAAAAATACTTATGGAGAAAATAATGGCGTGCATAAATATATCGGTTGAACAACAAGGATTTAGAAGTGGAAGATCATAACGATGCAGTTTTTGTGATAAGACAAATAGCGGAGAAATCATTAGAATATAACAAGCGAGGGTTTTTCTGTTTTATATACCTAGAGAAAGCGTTTGATAGAATACAATTAAAAGATGTGATACACCTACTATATGACAAACATTTACCACTGGATATCATAAAACTGACAGAAAACATATATGTAAGAAATAAAATAGAAATGAAAGTCAATGGAATAATAACAGAACCCATAGAAACAAACACAGGAATCAGGAAAGGAGATTCACTAAGCCCTCTACTGTTTAACATAATGTTGGATGCAATAATAAAATAAGTGAAGAAAGAAGAGGGTACACAATGGGCGATAGAAAGATAAAAATACTCTGTTACGCTGATGACACCGTGTTATTAGCAGAGTGCGAAGACGACCTACAAAGATTACTGCACGAGTTCAACATTAACGCAAAACAAATGAATATGAAAATATTTTTTTTTTTTTTGTAAGCATTTATTAACAATCAGAATTACATATTCTATAAGCTAATTTGATAACAAGTACAATAACATATATCAATGTATTATTGTACACTAAAATGGCGTTATGAGGTACATCACCCAGCGGTTTCACCTCAGTTTCAGCGAAGATCTATGGGCCATAATCTTCGCAATCTTCTGTTGTTTAGTGGCTGCAGTAATGGTAATATTAATTGGTTGGGGTGGTCTTCCAATTTCTCGTGATGTCTGTTGGCTCTTTCTTGAATTACTGTGCTGACTAACGGGATGTTTAGGTCTGTATGAAGGGTTTGGTTGGAAATGTACCATGGGGCATTTGCGATGGTGCGTAGAACTTTTGATTGAGTTCTTTGGATAATTTTTGTGTTTGATTTGCTGGTACAACTCCATAGTTCTATACCGTACGTCTATATAGGTTTGATGACTGTTTTATAAATAATAATAATACAGAATATGAAAATATCAGTCCAAAAAACAAAAAGCTTAGTAATTGCCAAAGAACCAATAAGATGCAAATTGGAGTTAGACAATCAAATTATACAACAAGTAATGACTTTCAAATACCTGCGAATTAATCTATCATCCGACAACAATATCGAAGAAGAGGTAAAAGAACAAATAACTAAAGCCAGTAGAACGGCCGGACGCCTAAACGACACAATTTGGAAAAACAAACACCTAAAATTGGAAACAAAGGTCCGAATATATAAGTCAGTTATTAGGACAGTTATGACTTACACGGCCGAAACAAGACCAGATACAAGCAAAACACGAAGACATCTGGAGACCAACGAAATGAAAATCTTAAGAAGGATTGCTGGAAAAGGACTACAGGATAGGGTAAGAAGTGAGGAATTCAGACGCATATGTGGGGTAGACAATATAAATACCTGGGTAAAGAACAGAAAAGAATATTGGAATGAGCACATAAGCAGGATGTCTGAATCAAGGATAGTAAGAATAGCCAGGGACAAGTCACCGTTAGGCAGGAAAAGTATAGGACGCCCAAGGAAAAGATGGAATGACAACTTAGGGGCAGAATGAAAGGCACCGTTGAAGAAAAACAGGCAGTACTGCCTATATAAAAGAAGAAGAAGAAATATATCTACCAAAATTTGTCAGACTGTCTGAACAAGAAACAAATAAATTCTGTATACAGCGATGAGTACGGCAAGAAGACACCATCTCGCCAAAGCTATTCACGACGCTTTCAGAATACACTTGTAAGAAGGCAGATCTGAACGAATATGGTATCAATATAAATGGAGAAAAGATCAACCATTCGAGATTCGCAGATAACATCGTCCTTATAGCCGATCGTATGGATAATGCAATAATAATGTTGAAAAAATTATATCACGCTTCCTTAGACGTCGGACTAAAGATTAACATGAACAACACGCAAATAATGACCAATCTGGTGCTAAATCGTAATATTGTTGTTAATGGAAGGGTTATTGAGCAAACTGCATCGTATAATAGACGGAGAGGCAGCGCTGAAAAATCTCTTTGAATTTACTAAAGCTAAATTTTTCACAGTTGATTACTGTGATTGGATAGAGAAACATACTGCGGTCGGTCAAGCGAAACGTAGAACAGGGGTTACTGAGAGGGTATCAAAGTTGCTTTCCTACGAAGGTAATTAAATCCATTTACTAAGGCTGAAAATCAGTACACACATTCTAAATTGAATATAAATAAAAGTTATTATAGTCGGTCAGCTGTATGACGGGACAGAGCCGGTCGGTCGGCCCGAATGAATGTACAAGGTTATTCACTATATTTTGACCCCCTTGTAAACTGCTTTATTAACAGAATTAGAAAAAAATGTAAAATACAGAAGTTATTCGATTTCTTAATTATGATCTTTTGACATATATATCGTACTAGTGACGTCATCCATCTGGGCGTGATGACGTAATCGACTATTTTTTTAATGAGAATAGGGGTCGTTTGCTAGCTCATTTGAAAGGTTATTCAATTCTCTATACAGTACTATAAACATTAAGATCATTATTTATACAGGGTACCCAAAAAATTTTTTTTTAATTATTAATTAAACAATTAATTTAATTTAAAAAAAATTTTGGGCACCCTGTATAATTAATTATGGTAATGTTTATATTACTGAATAGGGAATTGAATAACCTTCGTAGGAAAGCAACTTTGATACCCTCTCAGTAACCCCTGTTCTACGTTTCGCTTGACCGACCGCAGTATGTTTCTCTACACAATCACAGTAATCAACTGTGAAAAATCTAACTTTAGTAAATTCAAAGAGATTTTTCAGCGCTGCCTCTTGGACTATAAGTACTTGATAGGTACATGAAATTCGGTTGAGCAGATATAACCAGACATATGTCTGGTGACATATGTGAGCTCCCACGTCGTATAGGATTAGCTCGGGCAGCATTTGGTAAATGAATAATATTATGTATTTAAATCAGACTTGCCCATATACCTCAAAAGGAAAATCTTTGACCAGTGTTTGTTACCTGTACTCACTTATGAAGCGGAAACATTAACACTCACAAAAAGGTAGTGAACAAGTAGTGGGTAGTGAATCCCAAACGAAGAAATAAGTCGTAGAACAAAAACAATAGACGCTGTCGAAATCTGTAACTGGATGCAAGCCGCACCAGACAGAGACAGATGGAAAGGGCAGAGGGAGACATATGTCCAGAAGTTGACGCGTATAGGTTAATGATGATGATGCTGATTGGGAAATACTAAATACTAAACCAAAAGTGTTCATCTTAGTACCAAAAAAGTGGAGAAAAATTTAATGATTCTAACGATATAATTTGTTACACAATTTAATAAGAACTGGTGAAACTATCGAGTTGTTATGTCTGCTTTGAAAGAGAGTAGACGTATTTTAAAGCTGTGTGTGTATTGGTGACAACATGAGTGCAGTAGTAGCAGAACAAATTGTAAACGTTAATTCGCATGTCACAAATATCTTTATTGTTTGTAATTAATTCAAGCTTAATGTAAAACATTAATAAGTCTTTCTTTGAGATTCAGTATCATATCTGAAATGTTGACTTTGTTCCTCAAACTCCGATATATAATACTATCGGTTTACAACGTTCTCCGTCTTCCGATACCCATTCGCCATTACTCTCTGTCCGCACATTGATCTACTTGCAAACCTCTTTCATCCATGGCTTTGTTTATTCCTGCCTGCCAACTTTTACTCGGTCCACCTTTTCTTCCTCTACCTTGCGCTTTCCAGTTTTGTACTTGTTTTGAGATTTTGTCCTCGTGCATTCTTTGTACGTGACCAAACCATCTTAGTTGTATTTCGTTGATTTCGTCATTTATTATAAATATGTGTTACCTTCATTATTTCTCGTATCCGGTCATTATTGGTGACATGTTCTCTTCTTGATTTACCTGCAGCTCTTCTCCAAAAATCCATTTCGGTGACCTCTAACATTTGTTTCGATTTTTCCTTTATATGCCATACTTCGCAGCTGTATGTTATAATGCTTTCACTACGTCGTTATAGATTTTTTTTTCTGATGTTACTGTAGAATAAAGATAAGAGGGCGAAATAACCTCAAAATTAGTGACGTTGATTATAGCTACTTTCGAGTATTCGTTACAAATCGTTACTTTTGTATAAAGTAATCATTTACAGTATTCGTTACTTTGATTACTATGATTACTTTTGTATTTGAGTACCGGTAATCATAATATGAGGTAATCATGATATCGAAAATCGTATTTCTCAGTAGATAGGTATTTTGTATGGGTATTCTGATATAACAAGTAATCATTTACAGTATTCGTTACTTTGTTTACTATGATTACTTTTGTATTTGCCCCCCCCCCCTAAATGCCTTGGTCTAATCCTAATAAAACCAATGCAATCATCATCATCATCATCAGTAGCTCGACAACCCTTTTTGGGTCCTGGCTTGTTCTAGGATTTTCCGCCGTTCTGTTCTGTTCCTTATTGCTTTGTTCTTTCAGTGGGTAATCTCAAGTATTTTCAGATCTTGTTCCATGTATCTAATCATTTGGGTCTTCCCTTTGACCTTCTCCCTACTGGTGTTTGCTTCATTATATGTTTTGGTGTTTCGGTCTCCAACATTCGTTCAACATGGCCCATCCAGCGCAGACGTCCGATCTATGGATGTTATGACGTCGGGTTCGTTGTATGCTGCGTATAGTTCAAAATTATATCTTCTGCGCCATACGTCATTTTCTTTCACCCCCTTATATATGTGTCTAAGGATTTTTCGTTCAAACGTACCTAATAAGTTCTCATCGCTTTTCGACAGTGTCCATGTCTGTGATCCATATATTATAAGGACCGGTTTTATCAGGGTTTTGTATATTTTGCATTTGGTTTTTCTCGTGATGTTGTTAGATCTTAGATGTTTAATGAGTCCATTATATGTTTTATTAGCAATATGTATTCTTCTCTTAACTTCTTCGCTGACATTGTTATCTGCGGTAACTAGTGAACCTAGATATGTAAAATTTTTTACGCTTTCGATGTTATAGTCTCCTATTGTCAGATTCTGTAGGTTTCTTTGGCCTGTCGATTAAACCAATGCAATACATACAAAATTAAAGTTGTTGATCATACTGTAGAAACGTTATCATTTCCACATTTTTCCGGTGAGTCTAGAAAGTAATCAAGTGTACTGGTTGTAGATACAATAGTCGTTACTCGCTCTGATACGACTGATACGAAGTAATCAGAGTAATCAGAGTAGATGCAATAGTCCTTACTCGCTCTGATACGATTTGTACGAAGTAATCAGAGTAATCAAAGTAATCAAAGTAGATACAATAGTCGTTACTCGCTCTGATACGATTGGTACAAAGTAACGAAGTAATCAGAGTAATCAAAGTAACGATTTGCCTCTCTGTATAGTAATCGTTACTTTCGGTATTCGTAAGTAACGAGTACTTTGTAACGAATAGTTACTTTTTCAACATCACTACTCAAAATCCTCAGATATATGTGATGGGGGCATAAGACAATGCACGAGTAAAATGTGACCATAAATAAAACTACGAAGTAATAAAAATGAATTTACATCTAAACAAAATCACAACCAATAATACTATATAGGATATTTAGTCTAAAGTTGAATTAGGGCTAGGGGAACGTCTTTCCCGTTTATTGGACTTTTTGTTTTTCGATTTTTCCTTTTTCTTCGTCGATCCGGAACTAGAAGCTGAGTCAGCCGGAGAGGTACTGTTCGAGTGGTCCTGAAGTCTTAAGATATCTCGAAGATTTGTCAGTTCTTCATCTTCTCCTTCGATATCAACGTTTAATGAGTCGATTGAATCTGATTGGTCGTAGTTCTTCTTAGGTGTACCTAAAAAATAAATTGTAATATTTTTTATATACAAAATTATAATATTTTTTATTTTTTATTTATTAAAATAAATTGTAATGATCCGTAAGCCAGGCAAAGCGCCCAATGAAGTAACATCTTATCGACCCATCAGCCTACTCCCAATCGTTAGCAAAGTTTTTGAAAGATTGCTGCTACAAAGAATATACGTAGATCATGAATTCCTAACATTACTACCAGAACATCAGTTTGATTTTCGGGAAAACCACTCTACTACACAACAAGTCCATCGAATAGTACATGAAATATCAAAAACTCTCGAAGAAAAGAAATACTGCAACGCTGTATTCCTAGATATCTCACAAGCGTTTGGCAAAGTTTGGCACAGAGGTCTGCTTTACAAAGTAAAATTAGCACTATCTAGTAACTATTTCCTCCTAATCAAATCCTACTTATCAAATACATATTTCTCAGTAAAATTTAAAGACCAACAATCCAGCCTCTGTCCTATTAACTCCGGAGTTCCGCAAGGTAGTGTTCTCGGGCCGCTGCTTTTTTCACTCTACACAGCCGATTAGCCTGACGTAGCAATACTCGCTGTAAATGAAGATCACATACAAGCCTCACAAGACCTGCAACACCATCTGGACATACAAACCGTCACAACACATGCCCACCTGTAAGAATGGAAAATGTACGAATACCAACAGTACCAGACGCTAAATACCTTGGCCTCCATCTTGACCAACGTCTTACTTGGAAAAAACATATACAGACCAAAAGAAGACAACTAGACTTGAAATTTCGGCAAATGTATTGGCTCCTTGGACGCAGATCAAAACTCAACATCCAAAACAAAATTCTTCTGTACAAAGCAATACTCAAACCTATTTGGTACTACGGACTACACCTCTGGGGCTGTGCAAAGTCAACATCACTGAATATCATCCAAAGATTTCAGTCTAAGGTTCTAAGATCAATAGTGGATGCACCATGGTATGTAACTAATCAAACACTTCACGAAGACTTAAATATACCTTTCGTCAGAGAAGAAATCCATCGAGCCTCGGAATCACAAAGCGAGCGTACCATTCACCATGACAATGAGTTAGTACGGGAATTATTCCATAATGGCCCTGCCACAAGGAGACTAGATCGAACCTGGCCTCAGGACCTATTTTAAAACTTAAACATAAATAGAATAAGATGAGACATCATTGGAAGTCTCTTTTTCATGCCCAAAAACATGGAACAAATTTACTTAATACTCTTTTAATGATGTAGATTGTAAATAAACATAATTACATAAAAAAAAATATTTTTATACAAAAAAAAATTTTATTATAATTTTATGAAATGTTTTGGTACACAGATGAAAGATGTCAGCTTATAAGTGTTTTATTGATTTTAAGAAAGCCTTTGATCGGGTGGAACATACCTCCAAGACCTATGTATCAAAAATCTTTACTGGCATCAACGTGCAAACATCAGGATTGGCAGGGATAATTCCGAAAACGTGCAAATACGAAGATGAATAAGACAGGGCTGCATTTTGTCCCCACTAACATTATATTCTGAGTTCGTTTTCAATAAAACATTGGAGAATGTTCTATGTTGTATAAAAATGAATGGGACCAATATTGAGAGACGGTGTTAATTGTAAGCAGTTATGAAAAACTTCAACATCTAATTGATAGGAACGCCATAGCCTATGATAAATATGGACTCAACCTAAACACCACAAAGACAACGGTGATGGTTGTTAGTAAAAACAGCTTATGGAGAATAACTTAAAAGAATAAACAGTATCATTTACCTTGGTTTTAATCTAAATGAGAACTGGAAGATGAGCAAATAAATTATAATACGTATAGAGAAGGCCAGAGCTGCATTTTTTTAAGATGAAGAAAATCGTATGTGGAAACAGTCAATTTATGACTGAAAATTAAGGTAGTAAGATGTTTTATGTATTCTCTACTTTTTTATAACTAGACAAGGCGAAAACGGCGGGTTCGTTGGGAAAAATATTCCCATGAGATTTTTTTTCATATTAACATTCGTGAGACACCCCAGAACAAGGTTTAAGAAATCGCTCACGCGAAAAGTGGTCCAAATTTTTTTTTAAACAAATTGCAAAAATTAATATTTTCGGTCCGGACAACTTTTTTTAGGTTATTTGGACCGTTCTGGACAAAAAAGGTCTTTTGTAATTTTTCTCTAAAGTTGATCGTTTTCGAGTTATAAGCAATTTAAAATTTGAAAAACACGAAAATGGCCATTTTTAAGACTTAATAACTCGGTTAAAAATTATTATTATGAAAGTCAGAAAGTAAATAAATCAAAGTTTAAAGTCCCACCTACATGATACTGAAAAAATTTGTGCCATTAATTCATTAATAAGCTGTTATTTTTAATTATTAACAATGAGCTGTGAGATCGTATTGAAGCGGATGTAAATATGAGTGCGAGTAAGATGCAACTGCCGGAATAGCATCTCTCTCGCACTCACCATTGATGACCGCCTAATACGTGCATGGCGCTCATTATTATTACTTAAAATAACAGCTTAGTAATAAAATAATGACAAAAATTTCTCCAGGATCTTGTAGGGGGGCTTTAAACTTTGATTTAGTCACTTTCTGACTTTCATAATAATAACTTTTAACCGAGTTATTAAACCTTGAAAATTGTAATTTTTCGTTTTTTTCAATTTTAAATTGCTTAGAACTCGAAAACGATCAACTTGAGAGAAAAATCATTTTTTGTCCAAAATGTTCCAAAAAATCAAAAAAAAATTGTCCCTGCCGAAAATATTGATTTTTTAAATTTGATTAAAATAAATTGTTAAAAAAATTTAGACCACTTTTGACATGGGCGACTTCTTGAACCTTATTCTGGGATGTCTCGCGAATGTGATTATGCACAAAAATCTCATGGGAATATTTTTTCCAACGAACCCGCCCTTTTCGCCTTCTCTAAACGGTGTTGAAGGTTGAACCTTAACCAATACACTTTTTAGAAAATTTAAAGCCTATGAAATATGGATGTATCGTAGAATCCTACGAATAAGTTCGGTAGATAGAGTTCGTAATGTAGTTAATTTGCAGCGGATGACACAGAAATAATTAAAAACCTCAAATTATGCCATGGTATGCATCACCCAGAGAGCAGAAAGATATAATATATAGGAGCGGTCGAAGAAGAACGTCATGGCTTAGAAACCTGAGGGAATGGTTACACAAACATGAAATATTAAGTCACATACAAAATATGAAATATAACACAACATATGCTGCTTGTTCTGGACATTGAAGTAAAAAGGGAAGCTAAACCAAAATATCGGAGAGAACCACAAAAAATCAAGTGGCGGATGCTAAAAGATGAGAAGGAAGGCCTATTCAGGGAAAGAATAGTAGACAAAATATGTTGGAACATGAAAGGAAGCCCTAATACAATTTGGAGAAAAATGGCCAGTAGTATTAGAGAGACTGCTATTGAAATACTTGGGAAAACGTCAGGAAAAAAGTTTGAGGATAAAGAGAATTGGTGGTGGTCAAACGAAGTACAAGGGAAAATAAAAGAGAAGGGAAAATTATATACAAAGTGGCAAGAAACCAGATCCGACACAGATCTTCAAAACTATATGGTGGCGAAAAAGGAAGCGAAAGTAACAGTAGCAAAAGCCAAAGCAGAAGCGTATTCAAACCTATACGATCAACTTGATACCAGGGAAGGCGAAACGAAGATATATAAAATAGCCAAACAGAGAGCAAAGAAAGCAAAATAATCAGATTAGATGTATCCGAAATGAAAATAATAAAATACTAGTTCACGAAAAGGATGTCAAAAAGAGATGGAGAAAGTACTTTGACAGCTTATTAAATGAAGAATTTGACAGACAGCCTGTAGAGTCAACGGAGACAGTAGCAGCAATGGTCACCAAAATAACAAACGAGGAAGTGGCTCAAGCGCTTCAAAAAATAAAGAAAGGAAAAGCGGTAGGACCAGATGATATTCCTGGGGAAGTATGGAGAGCATTGGGAGAGATAGGAACAAGGTGGCTAGCAGATCTATTTAAGGGGAGGGTATGGTTTGAAACCAACGTATCAAGCACATTTTTGTGAATTTTTTTCGAAGCTATGGTAGAATTATTTTATTTTTAAATTAAATAAACATATTAAGTACAATTCAAAGAATATTTAAGAAAAAATTCAATCCAAAATATTGAAAAATAAGCCATTGGCGACAAATTTTGTCAGGTAGCTAAAAAAAAATGGATTTTGCGGTGGACATCAGAACTCATCACTGGATCATACGAAACAAAAAATTCAAAAAGATTATTTTTAATGATTTTTGAATTTTTGGTATCACTCAGAAATCAAAAATACGAAATTTTTGATAAAAATTTTGTGAAAACCAACAGATTTAATATTGTTGAACAAAAAATAAGCACAAAACGAAAAATATCTCGACGTTGTTACCTCACGAAATGTCTAAAGAAAATCTATGCAAAATTTCAGGTAGATCGGTCAAGTAGTTTTTCAGTTACAATGCCCACCGCATTTGAAAAAGCAGTTTTGAGAAAAATACGTTTAAAGTTTTGACAACTGAATCTTCATCTTCTTATTTGTCTGCCAAATCGTAAAGTGATGAACATTGAAATATGTTTTTTGAATTGCGGAGTAATCTACAAAAGAGAAGGCGAACAGTTGTTTAACGTTTCTCACTACGCTCAAGCGTGCTGGCGCGAAGCCGCGGCAACGCGAGTCGAAGGTAGCGATATTCAACACCCTGTATCTCTGGTAATTTTACTCCGATTATTTTGAAATTTTCAGAGAGTATTCTTGAAAGTATGCACTTTTATTTGAAATAATAAAAAAAATTAAATATTTCAAACCATACCCCCCCCCCCTTAATAGAATTATGGAAGTTGGACAAATGCCAGACGAATGGAGAAGCAGTATAAGGGAGATATACAACACAATGTACAAACTACAGGGCTATAAAACTGCTTAGCCACACCATGAAAATATGGGAAAGAGTAATTGATAGACGAATACGTGAAGAGACCGAAATATCCGAGAATCAATTTGGCTTTATGCAGGAGAGATCAACAACAGATGCAATTTTCATTATAAGGCAGTTGATGGAAAAATATAGGAGTAAAGAAACAAACGCTCATATGGTATTCATTGATCTTGAGAAAGCATATGATAGAGTTCCTCGAGAGACTATATGGTGGGCACTCAATAAGAAAGGAGTCCCTGGTGAATATGTGAAGATTGTGAGGGATATGTATGAGGGAGTAACAACTAGTGTTAGGACA
This sequence comes from Diabrotica virgifera virgifera, assembly GCF_917563875.1. Taxonomy (NCBI): domain Eukaryota; kingdom Metazoa; phylum Arthropoda; class Insecta; order Coleoptera; family Chrysomelidae; genus Diabrotica; species Diabrotica virgifera. Next base: position 174,144,756 of record NC_065448.1, on the reverse strand, counting down.
GGTGTGGAAGAGACTGATAAATTTCATGTGAAAGTAGGATTGCACCAAGGCTCGGTGCTTAGTCCGTATTTATTCTCATTAGTTTTGGACCAGATAACAGCGAAACTACAGGGTAACATTCCATGGTGCTTAATGTATGCTGATGATGTCGTGTTAGTAGGAAATAGTGAAAGATACTTAGAACAAAAACTGGAACAGTGGAGACAAGCTCTGGAGGAAAAAGGTTTAAAACTTAGTTTTAGTAAAAGTTGGACAAAGACAGAATATTTGCAATGTTTATTTAAAGATGGAGTCACTTTAAATAAAACGGTATCTTTGGATGGTGAACTGATTGTAAAAAGTAATAGTTTTAAGTACCTGGGATCGGTATTACAGAGTAATGGAGAAATAGATGGAGATGCATGCAGTAGAATTAGGGCTGGATGGATGAAGTGGAAGGAAGCGAGTGGTGTGCTGTGTGACAGGAAAATTCCAATGAAGTTGAAGGGAAAATTCTATAAAACAGCCATAAGATCGGCTATGATGTACGGAACTGAATGTTGGGCAGTGAAAAAGAAAGAGGAATAACGAATGCATGTGGCGGAAATGAGAATGCTTAGATGGATGAGTGGAGTGACAAAAAGGGATAAAATTAAAAATGAGTATATTAGGGGAAGTCTAGGTGTGGCACCAATTGATGCCAAAATGAGAGAGCATAGGTTGAGATGGTTTAGTCATGTTCAGCGTCGATACGCTAATCACCCAATACGAAGAATTGCTGAAGTGCAGATTCCTGGAAGGAGTAGGAGAGGAAGACCAAAGAAGACGTAGGGGGAGACGATTAGGCAGGACATGTTGGTAAAGGGGATTAATATTGATATGACCCAAGATAGAGTTGTGTGGAGAAATGCAATTAGGGAAGCCGACCCCGCATAGGGATAAGGCAAAGAGAATGATGATGATACAAAATATGAAATATAAATTGCGCTATGTCTTCAATATAAATTTCTATATTAATTTTTTATGTGCTGATGATTTAATATTTTAATAATGATACTTGATACAATTAACAACTTGGTTCAGCGTTTCCAAAATATATAAGCTGCAATCGGCCGCAAAAAACACTGCTTCAATTTTTACAGCTGTAGAAAATTATTTTTCTAGCTAGGGTAATAGTCAGACTGTTTTAAATATGTTAACAAAACAGATGTTCCCAAAAAAGAACCGGATATGATCGGTTTACCCGTAAAATAGTAAAGAACCTCAGAATAAAAAATATAGCTATACTTAAAGCTTTAAAGCGCAATACTAAGACTCGGATATCTCTCAATATTGTGATAGGGGAGCCCAAGCGGGGATTTTTGCAGTTACTCGAGCGCGTCAGATTATCGTATGGAGAGAAACCTTGTACCCTGTAAATGTACCACTACCATATATTGGCTCTTAATACAGGGGAGTTCGTTAAGGGGGTCCGAAAAAAGAATATATTTATTAGAAAAACTCGAAATCGTCAGACTAAGATAAGGTAAGTTAAGTACATGCAAAGCAGTGTATATTTAAAAAATCTGACGATTTGAGCGGTGCGTAAAGAAATGGGTGAGTCACAAAGTTTCACAAGAAAAAAGCGAATATTTCAAAAAATAAACGTCAGATCGAAAAACTAAAAAATACGGGCTCAACGTTTTTCAAAAATCTATCGAATAATACCAAACACGACCCTCACGGAGAGGGGTGGGGGTATATTTTAAATTTTAAATACAAACCCTGCGATATTTCGCGAAATGACCATCAGATCGAAAGACTTAAAAATGCATGTATTCAATATTTTTGAAAAATCTATATAATGGTACCAAACACGACCCCCCCACGGAGGTGGGTGGTTTACTTTAAAATCTTAAATAGAAGCCCCCATTTTTTATTGCAGATTTGGATTCCTTACGTAAAAATAAGTAACTTTTATTCGAGACATTTTTTCGAGTTATGGATAGATGGCGCTATAATCGGAAAAAACGATTGTTGGAAATGGAAAATTAAATTAAAAAATGGAAAGTCCCCACTAAAATGGAAAACTTAACTTAACTTTTTTTGGTTTTAGGACCTATTCTTCACAACCCAATAGATCCCCATAACGCTCGAGTGACTGCATATTTAGCATACTTTCCTCCCCTACTATTGTGAAAGATGACTGAATTTAGCTCGTCTTGACTTATCGCACACAGAAAATATAGTTTCGAAGCTATTTTGTTGTGGCATTTTACTATTATTTACTAACTTCTCCCGTTAAGGAATTAATTCAGAATTTCAGTTGAAAATGGAATTAATCACTTTCTTTTCCGAAGTGGGAATCGAAACGTCAAAATAAACGTATTTTCAACTTAAATTGTGGTTAATTGCTAATAAAAATGGTGAATGGACAAAATATAGCAATGAACCCAACTTCTACAGAATAATAAGGCTTTTACAATTGAATTGAGACACATTACCAATGACGAGACACATGGATACTGTTCACTTCAAGAAATTTTCTCCTTGACTATCAATTTGTGTTTCGCTGGAAACATTGTATCATTTAACAAGTAGTGTACCCGATCGTCAACTTTTTTTTTATTTAGCTAATGCCTCGACAACTAATGGCCATTGGCATTGATCGTCAACTTGTCACCTAAATCGTGCTGGAAATGTTGCTGATAGAAAAACAGCCTTCAATCGGATTACTAATTAAGGACTATTACCATAGTTATATACCATATCTACCATAGTTATATATTACCAATTACAGGTTAGAAGAATCAGTGTAGGGTCTTGGAATATTGGAAGTCTTATAGGCAATAGTATGGGGTTGGATCAGATCAGCTGATATGTATTCTTTTAGTTACTTTAACTTCTCCACAACTCCTCTCCAATTTTTACAGACAGAATTAATCAATACAACAGTGTGCAGCTAAATCTAAACACTTCCCATCTTGTTAGGCAACCAATAGTACATATCTTTAATACATATAAAATTAGAATTTTGCTTTATTTACCATCCAATCCTTCCACGTCAGGTCATTAATTGTTTACTATGTAGTATATATCTCATTTTATTATACTAAATTAAACTTTCACTTTATCATTTTACAACCGATGACGTCACACTTTTAAACCAACGCTTTTATACCAACCTTAAATCCTACAATCCAAAATTTTTTCTGGAATAGAGAGTTGCTAATTTAGACTTTACAATAGATTCTAATTTTTAAACAATTAATTAAATTTTCAACCAGTTATTAACAACCATTACATTTTAATTAAAATCCGAACTAAAAACTACACTTTTTGAAGTTCTTAACCAAAAATTGACTTTAGCTTATCTTGTCATGTCACTCTCTGTCATGTCATATTGAAAGTACATTTCCTATTTTATCAGTTGGTCTGTGCCCATTGAACTGGCAAGTACCTAGTTTTTCGAGCAGGGAAGCATGTTGCCCTTTAAGCATATACTGATTTTAATCTTTTACCATCGACTGGTACCTATTCACCATATTTTTATTATATCTAACATGTAAACCATATATTACGATGTTACCACTTTAATTAGTGTGCTAGTTTCAACTACTTAGCAGAATGTAAGTATTCTCCACATGTTTTTCTCATTAACAGTCACAATTTTAACCTTTTTTGCCTTAACCTAACGTGGAGATACTTCATTCTATGCACTGAAGATGTTCTGAATTAGAACGAAAACGTTTTGCACGACATTTTATGAAGTTTTTTAATAAATGATTTTATACCAGTATATACAACTTTAAGTTTTAACTTCTGTATGAGTTTTTTAAACTATGGTATACAGCCAACTATTGGAATTTTTCCATTGATTTTATATTATTTATGATTTTGTCAGTTATGCAAATAAATTATTATTACAGTAAAACTTCGATATAACGGATCTCTATTTAACGGACTTCGGATATAACGGACAAATCCGGTCAAATATGAAAACATTAAAAACGTCTCTGTATTTTACAAAGAATTTTAAAAAAAATGTTTATTATAACATAATACGGGCACATTTCTAAGTATAAAAAAACAGCAAGCCTCAAAAGTACATACAAAACTTTAAAAAAAATTGTTTTTTGATTTATTTTAAACCTATCTTTATACTTTTTTAACTATTTAGAATGGGAAATAAGCCACAATATTATTAAAAAATGATTTTTATTAATTTATAATCAGTATTTTGTATTTTGACAACGGCACCCGATTTGGGCGTCGAAACGTTAATAAAAATCATTTTTTAATAATATTGTGGCTTATTTCCCATTCTAAATAGTTAAAATTGTAAAAATGCCACAAGAAAATAGCTTCAGAACAACACTATCTTTATACAACGGACTTTTGGCTTTAACGGACACCCCGTCCCCCCAATTAGTCCGTTATATCGAGGTTTTACTGTATTAATATTAAGTAAAATAATACCGACCTCTACCCTTTTTAGTTCCATTTTTGTCCTTTTTCTTTTTCCGTTGTTTAACCGAACCCCAATTGACATCGTCATCATCATCACTTGGTAAACCGCTATATGTTGTATTATCCTTACTGCTACAAACAGCTCGTCGCGAAGCATTTCTCGATGTCCGGCCCAGACCCATGCAGGTTTCTAGATGTGAGGCGAATCTCGTGGCAGCTACAGCTCGATCACAATTGGGACAAACGCAGTCTTGGTTCTTTTTTGTGTTATGCTGAGAAAATACCTCTATTAAAAACTGTTTATGAACTCAACGAATTTATATTATTAATAACAATTCAGTATATTATTTATGCTTCATGGACATTAAGAAGGCATTTGACAAGGTTAAAATTAAAGGACGTTATCCATTTATTGTACGCAAGAGAGGTACCTCTAGGAACACTTAAAACGATCTAAAATATCTACCAGAACAACACAATAAAAGTAAAAGTAGACTAAGGGCCGGTTGTTCGAACGCTAATCAACAATGATCACTATCAAATATTTAATTACTGTCACCAAAACTGTCAATGTCAACTTTTATTGGGTTGCTGAAAACATAATTGATTATACATAATTATGAAATTAGTTAATCAATTAACATAACAATTATTAACATAATTGATTAAGTAATTTCATAATTGTAATCAATTATGTTTTCAGCAACCCAAACAAAGTTGACATTGACGGTTGGTGACAGTAATTAAATATTTGATAATGATCATTGTTGATTAGCGTTCGAACAACCGGCCCTAAGCATCAAAATTAACACACCACCTTAAAAATGAGACATTTTGATGACTCATATTTCCTAAACCTGTTCTTCCATTTGACTGATTTTTTTAGTATAATATAGCTTTGTTCTTCGAGAATATCGATGTAATAATATTATTGCTAAAGAGGTAAGTGTCATTGTATACCGGGTGTAACAATGATAGTGTGTTTTTTTCCTCAAAGTTTGGAACACCCTGTGGAATATTCTAGCGTATATAAAATATTGAAATTAAAACTTAACTATAGCCTTAGGCTTTCTTAACATTTTGCTTTTTGATTCATTCGCTTACGTGGGATAATAAAACAGTTAGGTACTTTAACAACAAGCAATGTTATTTGTCAATACAGGGTGTTTCTAAATAAGTGCGACAAACTTAAGGGCCAATTCTGCATGAAAAAATAATGACCGTTTGCTTTATAAACATATGTCCGCAAGTGCTTTGTTTCCGAGATACAGGATGTTGAATTTTTTCTTACAAACTGACGATTTATTTATTGCTCTAAAACCGGTTGAGATATGCAAATGAAATTTGGTAGTTTTTAAGAGGCAGTTATAACTAGGGGAAAATTTCCCAGCACTGTTGCGTATCGGATGCGATATGCCCTTCACTACATAGAGAACTGGTGTCTGAAAGAGAACCTCTCCGTGAACTCTTCTAAAACTAAACTGGTAGCCTTTACAAATAAGAGGAAGCTTACTGGACTGAGTGAGCTGAAATTATTTGGAGAGGTACTGGAAAGAACCAATGAGGTTAAGTATCTAGAGGTAACCCTGGATTCGAAACTCAATTGGAATTGGAATACTCATATTACCAATATAACCAATAGGGCTAAGCGACTCTTCTGGAACTACAGACGAGTTGTAGGTAAAACCTGGGGATTGAAACCAAAGGTGATATGTTGGTTGTACACATCAGTGATACGACCGACAGTTACTTATGGGTCAGTACTCTGGTGGAGAAAGACGGCTTTGCAATCTTGTGTGACCACTCTCACCACCCTACAAAGACAAGCGCTTCTAAATATAACAGGAGCCTTGAATAGTACAGGAACGGCTTCATTAGAGGCTATCACAGGTCTTCCTCCGCTGGAATTGTATATTTCGGCGGTAGCCTTTATGACCATCCTGAGGCTCAAAGCAAACAATACTTGGAGGCCAAATTATGTATTGAATAGCCACACAAACATTACTGGGACTATACTTGAGGAATCCATCTTTACGATGAACTTAGATATGATGACACCAGAACTAATCTTCACGGAGAAGATTAACACAATTATACCATCTAGAGAACAAAAAGTCCCAAACATTAATGGAGACTTAAAATGGTTCACTGATGGATCAAAAACTGCCTATGGTAGTGGATCAGGAGTCTTTGGGCAAACATGCAACTATATTAAATCTTACAGCCTAGGTCAACATACAACGGTGTTCCAGGCTGAAGTTTTTGCTTTGGTGGCCTGCATTGATGAAATCATTGATGAGGACCCTAAAGCTAAGAGAATCAACATTTACACAGATAGCCAATCGGCTATTCTGGCTGTAAAGAACCCTCTCACCAAATCAAAACTGGTGAGAAACTGCAAAGATCTCCTCAATAACCTGGCAAAAGACAATAAAGTGTCTTTAATATGGGTGCCGGGTCATGAAGGTGTGCATGGGAACGAACGAGCATATATGTTAGCGAAACTTTTAGGCTCGAGAGAAACTTTTGAAGGCCCAGAACCTTTCTGTGGCATCACTAAAGATGCCACGAAAAACGAGGTTCAGAAATGGCTGATAAAGGATCATCAAAATAAATGGAGAACCACTCAAGGGCAAATCCAGACTAAAAAAATAATCAAGAATATTGGTAAAAAACTCTCGAACAATTTGATGAACCTCAAGAAACGAGAGATCAAAACGGTCACTGAAATGGTGACTGGACATTGCCGTTTAAGAAATCACCTATACAAACTAGGTAAGGTGAATGAACCATGGTGCAGAAAGTGCGAAATGGAAGAAGAAACTGCCATACACATACTATGCCATTGCAGTGTGCTAGGTGATGTAAGGCAGAACTTCACTGGTCAAATGAGGTTTGAACCAGAAGAGATCCTAAAACTACCAATAAGAAAACTGTTGGCCTTCGTTGAGGCCACAGGACTTATTAAAGTTTAAGGAGAAGAACAGGGTTTGGTACAAAGGTCTTATGACCAAGTGCCAGAGACTAACGAGTCTCGCCTGAGTTAAGAAGAAGAAGAAGAGAAGAGGCAGTTATTGCGCATTTTTACATACAATTAAGAATTTTATGGTCACCATTGGCGTGCATACGGGATGTATCTAAAATGTTTATACCCGTATACACGCCAATGGTGAATATCAAATTCTTAATTGTATGTCAAAAATGCGCAATAACTACCTCTTAAAACCTACCAAATTTCATATGCATATCTCAACCAGTTTTAGAGCAACAAATAAATCGTCAGTTTGTAAGAAAAAATTCAACATCCCGTATCTCGGAAACAAAGCATTTGCGGACATATGTTTATAAAGCAAATGGTCATTATTTTTTCATGCAGAATTGCCCCTTAAAGTTTGTCGCACTTATTTAGAAACACCCTGTATTGATGAATAGCATTGCTAGTTGTTAAAGTACCAAATTTTTTAAATGTTAGGCAAAATGCAAAAAGCAAAATGTTAAGAAAGCCTAAGGTTACAGTTGAGATTTAATTTCAATATTTTATATACGCTAGAATATTTCACAGGGTGTTCCAAACTTTGAGGAAAAAACACACTATCATTGTTACACCCGGTATACAATGACACTTACCTCTTTAGCAATAATATTATTACAAAGATATTCTTGAACAACAAAGCTATAATATACTAAAAAAATCACTCAAATCGGACAACAGGTTTAGGAAATACGAGACATCAAAAATGGAAATACCATTTTAAAGTGGTGCGTTAATTTTAGTGCTTAGTGCTAAGCACTGTTTTGCACTAGATTTGTTACTGTTTTTTGTTTCACTTCATTATATTTTATTTATATTGATGATTTATATAATTTTAGTAAATTGTATTTGTTATTGTTTTTATTTATGATTCTTGTAAGCTTTGTCTGTAAAATTGTTAAATTTTTCATGACAATAAAGCATATTTCTATTCTATTCTATAAAGCTGTGGCAGTCTCTTGAACGATCTTCCTTAAATAACACGATCATCGCCGCAGTCAAACAATTTATAGGGTGTCCCAAAAGTAGCAGAACGGTCGAATATTTCGCGAAATAAACATCGGATAGAAAACCTGAAAAATACGTACTCAATATTTTTCAAAAATCTATCGAATGACACTAAACACGACTCCCCACTCCACCCACTGGAGGAGGGGTGGGGGTCAACTTTAAAATCTTAAACGGAAACCCCCATTTTTTTATTGCAGATTTGGATTCCTTATGTAAAAGTAAGCAACTTTTATCGTGATACCATAGGTAAATTTTAAAAACGTTCTAATATCTCGAGAAATACACTTTCAAATGAAAAACCAAAGAACACGTGTATAATATTTTTCAAAAACCTATCGAAAGACACCAAACACGACCCCCCACTCCACACCCTGGAGGTGGGGGTGGGGGTAACTTTATAATATTAAATAGGAACTCCCATTTTTATTGCAATTTTGGATTCCTCATGAAAGAATAAGTAACATTTATTCAAAACATTTTTTAGAATTGTTGATAGATGGAGCTAATAAATTGCATTTTTCCGATTATAGCGCCATCTATCAACAATTATAAAAAATGTTTGGAATAAATGTTATTTATTTTTTTATGAGAAATCCAAATCTGCAATACAAAATGGAGGTTCCTCTTTGTTACCCCCAGTCCCATCTTCAGGGTGTGGAGTGGGGGGTCGTGTTTGAGGTCGTTTGAGGTTTTTGAAAAATATTAAAAACATGTTTTTTTGGTTTTTCGTTTGGAAATGTATTTCTCGAGATATTAGATCGTCTCTGTAATTTATCTATGATATGAGGATAAATCGTTTTTACCGATTATAGCGCCATCTATCTACAATTCGAAAAAATGTCTCCAATAAAAGTTGCTTACTTTTACGTAAGGTATCTAAATCTGCAATGAAAAATGAAGGTTTCTATTTAAGATTTTAAAGTTACCCCCACCCTACCTCCAGGGGGTAGAGTGGGGGGTCGTGTTTAGTGTCATTCGATAGATTTTTGAAAAATATTAAATACGTATTTTACACTTTTTCGATCCGATGTTTATTTCGCGAAATACTCGACCGTTCCGCTACTTTTGGGACACCTTGCATAATAAAGCAACATCAAAAATCAAACTAAACAACACCTTGCCAGAAGAATTTCCAGTAACAAAAGGATTACGACAAGGATGCCGCCTCTCTCCAATACTATTTAAGATCTATTTAAATGAAGCACTAAAACACTGGAGACGCTCTTGTTCAGTTATATACTCTACATTCAGGACCCCGTAACCGGGCGTGCAACGCGTGCGGCGCACGCGGGCGTAGTCCCAAAGGGGCGCCAAACCGAAGGTTTGGTAAATAAGAAATATTTATTTTAAATGAGATAATCATTTTTATATGAAATAATTTTAATTATTTCATGAACAGCTAGAGAAATCTCAAAAATCAAATATTGTGTTATTACTGAAAAAATAATTATTCCCGTCCTGAAATGTTGAACTTACTCCATCAAAAAATATTACATTTTGTTGTTCCTTCCTAATTTTTTCTTTGAAGTAGATTGAATTGCGCTTGGCATACAATCCAATCGATTTTATATTGTAATCTAAAGCGACACTCAAAATAGTCAAATTAACATCAAATCACACTCCATGACGAGTAGAAACATAAATTAACACCCATAAAACGCAACTTAGCAGTTTTACTCCAACAAAAACACAACTTGCTGGATCAAGCAGTTTTACTCGTATAAAGTGAATCTTTTACTCAAATTTATGACAATTACCCTTAAGTAAACAAATACTCTATGAATTATGATTATGTATTTGACTTGAGTATCTTTTCCCTTCTCGTCTATGCGTTTATTAGGCACAAACATTATTTACTGTTACTGGTGAACGGGTGGTTTCCTGCAGTGAAAGGTTTAAAATTTTCTTTTATATTGGTGTTAATAATTACCTAAGACTATTATTGCAATATCCGTTGGATTTGTTCTGCCCTGATTTTAAACTTTTGTTTTCGTGTAAAAAATATTGGACAATCTTTTTATTTGTTGTTATTTTAAGTGGTGTGGAAATTAAATTAATGGTAAGTATCATAATCATTGCATAGAATAATAATGAATAATAGAATTTTAAGTGGTGTGAAAATGGTAAGTATCATAATCATTGCATAGAATAATAATACTTAATTTTAAATAGTTATAATCGGGTTTCCTCTAATAAAATCCACAATTTACAATATATATTTTGAAAAAAAAAAAAGAAAATAATAAAGACATTGTGCCTGCGTAACTTTTTAAATTATGAATAATTAAAGAGATATTACATTATTTGTAATAACTGAAGGCTAATTATTAATAATAAAAGACATCACATTATTTCTAATAAATTTAAAGGGCGTTGTTGAAAAGAACAATTAATGTACGATAAAAAGTTTTTTCTAAAAAGCTTTGCATGGTCTAAAATCTAAGATGCAACCAGCAAATCCTATCAATTTTTTTCAATTTTATATGAGATATACCTATGTAGAAAAATATGAGTTTCGATCAAAAGTAACGTGTCTTTCTAGATCATAATATATTTCAATTAGAAGGATGTAATTGCATATAGAAACATAGTTTTTAATGCTGAACAACTTTTCCATATTGTGAACATTAATCGTACTTTGCTCTTGACCGAAATTCATATTTTTTGACATACCTCGTATAAGATTCATAAAATTTGATATGTGGTTGCATTCTGAGTTCTAGACAATGCAGAACTTTTTATGAAGAATAACTTTTTCTCGAAAAATTAATAATAAAACAGATTCCCATATGATTCCTAGTTATGTAGACACCCTGTATAAAATTTGTTTGAAAATTTTAAATGACAAAATATTATTGTTTGTTTACCTAAATGTATATTTCTAATTTAATATGCAGGGTGCTTCATTAAAATTGCAAAAAATTTAAGGAGAAAGGCGGAAAATGTCGCGTATCAAAATTTTCAATGTGTTTTAAATGTATTTATTTTTTTCGAATCCTCAGAAAACTAATAAGTATTTTTAAAAAATTTAAACGCAGAATGAAAGATAACGTTATTGCTGAAGTCCCACAGTCCCTTAAAATAAATAAAAAGTTTCTTTTGAATGAAATATTTGCAATTATGTATTAAAGATCACACTAAATTTTCTTAGAAAATGATGGAGTTAGTTGATTTTCTTTGTCATTGAATATACCGATTTAAGCAAGCTGGATGACAAATTTGAAGATATACGGTTTTTCCTATTAACATATTGATGTTTGTGAATTTAATGGTAATAAAATGTCAAAATTGAAAAAAATGGAGTTGTGGATTTTCCCAGTACGCCCACGATATGTCCCACATAATCAAGAAATTTTCAATTAAAATATCTCGAAAACCAAAAATCTATTAACCATACATCTTACTATTATTTTTAACATTTTACTGTAACAAGTTACAGCTCTTGTACTTTTTATTGTTTAAAAATATATTTATAAAGTAAATCAACATTTTTTTAATGGTAGGAGGTAGGGCCCCCACACCAATTCTGCCCAGGGGCCCCTACTGCCTTAAATCTGGCTCTGCCTAAGGAGAGGTATAAAACAAGGGGACAGTCTCAGCCCAGTTTTGTTTATGTTAGTAATGGATAGGGTAATGAAGAGCGCTAAAAGAAAGTCAAGGCAATTACAGTTAACAATAGGGTACAGGAATTTAGTACCAGTGAGAATGGAGGGATTACTATATGCAGACAACCTAGTAATAATAGCAGACAATAAAGAGAAAATGCAAAAATTAATCGATATCTGGGTGGAAGAAATAGAAAATTTGAAAATGGAGGTAAATGTAAAGAAAACGAAGACCATGATAGTAGCCCAAAAGAAAAGGGAAGAAATAAACCAAACGATATTTAGGTGCAAAAACGAAATAATAGAAACAGTCTCGACCTTTGAATACCTGGGAGTAATAATATTAGAGGATGGAAAGCTAGATCAAGAAATCTCATACAGAGCGAAAAAAGCAAATAAGATTTACTATGTACTAAATAAAACAATATTTGGAAAGGAAGAAGTAGATAAAGAAATAAAACTGAAGGTATACAATGCAATATCTGTACCAACTTTAATATATGCAAGTGAGACATGGGTAAGCAATGCAAAAATAGACAGTACAATAAACACAGCGGAGATGAAGCAGCTGAGAAAAATAGCAGGAAAAACGAAATTGGACAGAATAAGAAATGAAGATATTAGACAAAGACTGAAATAGGAATCGATAATAACCAAGATCCAAAAAAGAAAATTAAAATGGTATGGACACATTAACAGAATGGACCAAGGAAGACTACCAAAGCAGGTGATGGAATCAAAAAGATATGGTAAAAGAAGGAAAGGAAGGCCAAGGAAGAGATGGATTGATCAGATTATAGAAATTGGACAGGAAAAAGGAAAAACACTTCAACAAATGAAAGAGTTAACAAAGGACCGCAAGAAATGGAAGATATGGATAGAGGATGAATAAAACCTCCGACGCCCCTGAGGGGCATAAGGAGTTTCGAGAAAGAAGAAGAAGAAGAATGTAAAGTCCTCAGACATATTTGTAAAGGTGTGCAGGAAAACGGATTATGGAGTAGATGCTATAATTTTGAGCTTTACCACCTTTATAGTGAGCCTAGTGTTGGTAGGTCTATCAAAATAAACAGGCTGCAGTGGCTGGGCCATTTAGAGAGAATGAAAGAGGTGGAGCCATCTAAACACATTTATAGCCAGAGACCAGATGGAGTGAGGAGAAGAGGAGGCACAGAGCATGATTTAAGGATTAGGTGGACGATGACTTGCGAGTGTTAGGAGTGCAAAATTGGAAAACCAAGGAGAAGGATAGGAAGGAATGGAAGCTGAGTCTGGAACAGGTCAAGACCCACCATGGGTTGAAGAGCCAATGATGATGATAAGGTAAAAACTCTACTCTCTTCATAGAAAACAAGTTAATAGGTTATGATATGAAGCATTGGCACTTATTTACATATGATCTTAATTTATTGGGATGATTTAGCAAAGTAAAGTTTGAAAATTACATCCTAAATTCAGTATATCGTGAAAAAACCACAGTTGGACGGCTTTTTGCAGAAACAAACCAACTCCAAAATTGTATTCTTGAGTAAATTGATGTTAAATTTCTGACGGTAATAGAAAATTCAGTTCATCTCGAAAAGCTCGCTCATTAAGAGATGGCGCTAGGAATGACCTGGTGGGTTGGATCTTTTATGGAGTAAAGTATATGACCTGTACTACAATAAGAATGGTATAATAAAAAAACTCAATTTTGTGAATTGGTTCCTTTCTGCAAAAAGCCGTCCAGTTAATGGTTGAAAAAATAGTTTCTGCAACCAAAGATGCCTCATTAAATAACAAACAGCTTGTTACAAAGCAAAATAATAGGAAGGGATTAAAAACAACATTAAAATATGATCTAAGAGAAAAATAAAGTTTATAAATTTCACTGTAGGGAAACACCACTGAGTACTAATTCAATTTAATTCAAAACTGGCATAGACTTGAATTTAATCCATCTGGCACGACATTAAGCATAGACTTGTGGATCTAGGTAGTTTTTTTATAATTAATTCTTATTAATGAATAGAGGCGTTTAAATATTATATATATAATTACCGACAAATATTCAAAGTCCACTGCATCAACATCTTCACTATTTTCATCTACATCTAAATCAAAAGCATTTATTTTGTGTTTCCTATGTACATCAAATATTATTCCTAAAGTTAATTCGTCTATTAAATTGTTCAAGAACGTATCCATTGCAGCTCTCATGGCTTGTTTATTATTGACTAACTCATGAAAATCTTTAGACAAATAATTAAAGAGCTGTTTCTGGCCAAATTTACTTTTCCTTTCTGACATTTCAAATTTACCGCCGAATACCTTTCAAGGTAAGTGAAAGTTAACCTAAAAATGTAAAAGATTGATATATAAAAATTGTTTGTTCTTATTTTACTTTCTACTTTACCAATTGTATAGTTGTAGTCGTATTCATATCATTTTTTCGTATTTCGTGAAAGGATTTCCTCAAAAAGATATTATTCTATTCTGACCTTGATTAAATATTATTGACATGTTAAGTTGACAGACAGACGGAATTTTTTGTTGACATTTCGGTTCTTGAGAATTGAGAGTGATTCCTTTTTGTAAAAATAGATGTCGCAACTTGTAAAATCGATTGAGGTTTATATTAAGCATGGGTTAAGTCACAGGAGCGCTGGTTTCCCAATGCACTATTTTTGTAATTTTGCAATAATTTATTTTTGGACAATTATTATTTGTAAGAAACATACAAATAATATTGATTGAAATATCACGTATTTTTAAACGCTTTTATTTAGTTCAATAGATTGAGTCAAATCTTTGGATGTTAATTTGACTACCTTTTCTTCCATGCAAATGAATGAAAATTTGCAGACATATGCATTCGCGGTGACAATACACGAATAGACAACAAAACATTTTTGTTTATGTTTATTAATTGTTTAAATAAAAAAAACGATTTTAATGGAAAAAGGCCTAAATTCTCTTGTTTTTTACAATGTAGAAACTTGAAACTTTTACGGATGGTAGCTAATGATATAACCTATACATAATTTCACTTTTTACGTTAATTGTTTACGTTATGCGTCATAAATAAACAATAAAGTTTTAAATTTTGAACACTCATATATTTGTTTATACAGTACGATGCAAGTGAAAGGAATAAACTCGTTATTTCGTAAAAAGGCGACTTGAACCCTGGAATGCTACCTGGGGTACACTTGTACCCCAACCTTGTTTGTAAGTTACACCAATTTGCAGTAGTGGGTGTAGAAAATATGAAAATAAACTTGTGAATAATAATATAATAAAATATTTTTGTATACAAAATAAATTCTTAGCATGTTATCTTAAGATTGTTTTTGTCATAAGTTCTTAAAACATACATATATAAATATTTTAGGTCGATTTTATTTGGGGTACCACTGTACCTCGATGTAGCAGATTCAGTTTAGAAAATAAGTGTAGCAATCCAGGGTTAAGGAAAAATCCCGAAAGAGGTCGATTTTATTTTTAAATTACGATATTTTGGCATATATGTCATACTAGTGACGTCATCCTTCTGGGCGTGATGACGTAATCGATCATTTTGAAACGCTTTTATTTAGTTCAATAGATTGCGTCAAATCTTTGGATGTTAATTTGACTACCTTTTCTTCCATTCAAATGAATGAAAATTTGCAGACATATGCATTCGCGGGAACAATACACGAATAGACAACAAAAAATTTTTGTTTATGTTTATTAATTGTTTAAATAAAAAAACGATTTTAATGGAAAAATGCCTAAATTCTCTTGTTTTTTACAATGTAGAAACTTGAAACTTTTACGGATTGTAGCTAATGATATATAACCTATACATAATTTCACTTTTTACGTTAATTTTTTACGTTATGCGTCATAAATAAACAATAAAGTTTTAAATTTTGAACACTCATATGTTTGTTTATACAGTATGATGCAAATGAAAGGAATAAATTCGTATTTCGTAAAAAGGCGACTTTAAGGAAAAATCTCGAAAGAGGTCGATTTTTATTTTGAAATTACGATATTTTGGCATATATGTCATACTAGTGACGTCATCCATCTGGGCGCGATGACGTAATCGATGATTTTTTTAAATGAGGATAGGGGACATGCGATAGCTCATTTGAAAGGCAATTCAATTCTTTATTCAGTAAGGTAAAAATTTATATAATTATTTGTACAGGGTGTCCAAAAATAATTTTTTAATTAAATTATTTGACAAAAAGAAGAATGTATGTAATTTATTTAACTCAGAATACATTTTACAGTTGCCCGTAAACAGAAAAAATGTGTATTAGAAATAAACATTGCTTTTTGATTAAATTAAATATTCAAGCCAGCTCCCGCCAGCCACCTGCCTCTTGGAAGTTTTAACATTCAATTTAAGCGAAAGGCAATGATTATTTGTGATATAAACATTTTTGTCTGGTTTATGACAGCAGTAAAATGTATTTTAATTTAAATTTAATAAGTTACACACATTCTTCTTTTTTTTAAACGCTTTTCTTTAGTTCAATAGTTTGCGTCAAATCTTTAGAGGTCAATTTGCCTGCCTTTTCATCAATGCAAATGAATGAAAATTTGCAGACATATGCATTCGCGGGAATAATACACGAATAGTCAATAAAAAAAATTTGTTTATGTTTAATAATTGTTAAAAAACGATTTTAATTGAAAATACTTAAATTCTCTTGTTTTTTACAATCTAGAAATTTGAAATTTTTACGGATTGTAGCTAATGATATGAACTATACATAATTTCACTTTTTACGTTAATTGTTTACGTTATGCTTCACAAATAAACAATGAAGTTTCAAATTTTTTGCCGATTCCGACTACTTTTTATGTTTGTATATCATATGTTTTATATACATATTTTAATAAACATGACGATATATTTTAATGTTTGAAAAGTGTAAGACTAAAAAGTAAAAAATAAAAAAATATGAAAAAAAAGTTTTTAGGAAACGCTTTTCTTTAGTTCCGGGTGACTAAAATTATAAATATTAAAAAATCAACTAAAAAGCAAAAAATAAATAAAATTGAAAAAATCCAACACATTCGTTAAAGAAAAGCGTGGGGCGAAAACCGTTTATTCGATGAAGACGCCCCACGCTTTTCTTTGACGAATGTGTTGGATTTTTTCAATTTTTTTTATTTTTTGCTTTTTAGTTGATTTTTTAATATTTATAATTTTAGTCACCCGGAACTAAAGAAAAGCGTTTCCTAAAAACTTTTTTTCATATTTTTTTTATTCTGTGATTGACATTTAACGATGTCAGTTTCTTTTGTATTTAACACTGAATTTTAATATAAATAATTAAATTTATAGTAAATATATTGTTAAATATATCAATTAATGCGTCTCAAATAAAAATAATGTTAAAGAAAAATGAATTATTTATTGCTCTTTTTTTGTCCAATTGTTATAATGCTGATCTGATCTAAAGAAAGAAATATATTATGCTTATTTGAGAAAAACAAACATTGACGTCATATTATCCACAATAATTATCTTTCTTTTAAGTAAGGTGAAGAATAGCAAAGTACTTTACTACAACTAATAAACTGATTTAGCCTTATACAAGAATCGTAGAGGGCTTTTCATTGGCAGTTTTCTCATTTGTTTCGAGCTTCTGTCATATGTCGTGTATAATCCATGTATATTAATATTATACACAGATTATGGAACATATGACAGAAGCTCGAAACAAATGACAATCGATGAAAAGCCCTATTATTACAATTTATTTACAAAAAATGATAGTGGAATAACTATCGTGTAATGCAAAAGCAGGAAAACTAAGAGCCAAGAACAAGATTCTTTAAGAAAACTTCTTCTTCATGTGCCTATCCATGATCAATGTTGGCGATCATCATGGCAATCTTTGTTCAGCTTCACGGATGTGTTGAACCAGGTGTTCTGAGATTCTTTAACCAGGATGTTCTTCTTCTTCCTGAACCTCACTTTCCAAATATTTTTCCTTGTAGAGTGGCTTGTAGAAGGGCATATCTGGATTCATTTCGTATAATATGTGTCCAACCAAAGTATTAACTTTCGAGACTTGATGGTGGTTAGTACCTCTCGGTTCTTCTTTATTCTTCTGAGGACCTCCTCATTTGTGACCCGGTCAGTCCACCGGGATTTTAAGAATTCTCTAATCTAGCTAGGACAACTAAAATAGTAAAAAAACTCAAAATGAGTGGCTAAATATATCGTTAAATAAATATATCGTTAACAGCTAAATGGACGTAATAATCTGCTTACTACTGATGAATAAAATGAGTTAAAGTTATGTTTGGCCACGTACAACGTATGGTAGACGAAAGATTGTCCAAGCAAGTACTACGATGGGCACCAAAAGGACAGCGGAAAAGAGGAAATCCTAGAAAAAGCTGGATAGAGGGAATTCATAGAGAAATTAGAGAAAGAGGCTTGAATGAAGACATATGTTACGATATAGAACAATGGCGATTGGGAATCGGGAGACGTCGTAGAAAGTTATGAACCGATTATATAAGTTATAGGTTTCTATAATTTCACTGTCTAACCATAATATACCATATTGTCTAATATACCATATTATATGTCACACCACAAAAATGTTAGTTGTTTTTTGTTTATTTATTTTCCAACCATTACACGATTACACTAATTTTAAAAATATCTGTTTTGTTAATATACACATTTTTTTTTATTTTTAAGTTAAATTTTGAAGAAATAATATAAACTCCTGGAAAAATTAACGCACCACTTAAATTAATCTCAATATTTACAATATGAACACAAAATAAAACTAAGCTACATTGAAATAATAATAAACACCTACAAAAAATAAGTCCAACATGACTTTATCGTGACCTTAATTTGCCTTATTGTTGTTTTTTTTAATTTGTTTTTGTCGGAAATGCGTAAATAAGCTAGCATAACTCCAAATTGTAAAAAGAAAAAAATCAGTAAAGTAACACAAACAAATGCATCTGGGTCAACACTAATACCGTGTAGGCCCTCCTCTACTTCTTATGACTGCATTTATGCGTCGAGGCATGCTTGATATCAAATGTTCAACAAAAGCTTGCGGAATGTTCTCCCATTCTTCAATAACGGCCTCAATGAGTTGGTTGTGATTGGCAATATGGGGTCTACGACTTCGAATCTTTTTTTTTTGAGATAGTCCCATAGATGCTCTATAGGATTCATGTCCGGACTGTTAGGTGGCCACTCTAATAATGGAATATCAACATCATTTAGGTAGCCAATAACCTGTCGAGCCACATGAGGACGAGTGTTGTCTTGCATGAATAAAAAATTAGGTCCAAGAAACGGAGCAAAAGGCATTATAATATGTTCGACAATAATGTTGTCTAAGTAGTAATGGGTATTCATAGACCTCGTACGTATGGGGAACAACTCCGTACGAGCTTCAAAACAAATTCCCCCCAAAATATTTTAGAGCCACCACCAAGAGGTAAGCACTTAGGGAGAGATATTGCAGCATGGCAAACCTTTCTCATCGCCTTCGCCAGACACGCTCACGACCATCTAGAGCTTTTAGGCTTACTCTAGTCTCATCGGAGAAAAGAACTCGTTTCCAATCATCGATGGTCCAATTTTGATGCAATCTTGCAAAATTCAATCTCTGAACCCTGTGTTCTCTGGTAAGCAAGGTTTTTTTGGCCGGTTTCCTATTGCTCAATTCTGCTTCATGCTTCATGTAAACGTCTTCTAACTGTTCGAGACGATATCGCGACATTTCGAACATCTGCTAGTTCATTTTTTAGTAAATTGCTGGTGACTCCCCCATCTCTGAGAGCACGTTGTCTCAAAAAACGATCATCAATTTGATTACACCCAACGTTTTCGCCCTTGCCTTGGTCTTCGATGGTACGACCCTGTTTCATTATCATTTTCATACCGCCTCACCTTGCGACAGATGCTGGAATGATGTCTTCCTAACAAACCTGCAATGTATCGCATTGAATATATCCTTCATCTAGGAGAGTCGATGCTCGCACTGCCTCCTCTATTAACAAATTTCTTTGGCGATTCATTTTTTATTTGATTTTTATGCAAATGAACTTCCAAACATGCATGTGATGAAAAATATCACAATAAAAAGCTTGTTTCTCACAAGCACTTTGCTTTAATCGACCCTTTTTATGAAAAGTTTAACTCACTTTTAGTCTAAAACGAAGTTTAATCAGTTTAATACAAACCCAAGTAGCAATTTGTCGACGCGGCAACGTTGTCTACCGCGTGGCAACGTTTTGTTACAACGTTGTTATTGCCTAGAAGACGACCCTATTCTGCACTAATTTGGTGGACGATTTTTGAGTTGTCTTGACGTTGCCTAGGCAACCTCCTATGAAGCAACATCGTTTCGTAAGCGTTGCATAAGACAACTGAAGCGACTATAAAAAGAACCTGCGCGTGCAATGGTTGCTCAAGGAGTCAGACTAGTTATGTTTTTTTACCTATATTTTTAACACCTGTATGGTGAATGCGAAAACCAAAATGGTAACTATTTTGACATCGTATTAGGTATTTAAATTTATATAAATACATAAAGGACTTAAACAAAATTACCTGATCTGAAATTTATAAACGCATCTCAGATTACCGTCAAATATGGATATTTCAGCCTTAAAAAACACACGCGCTACTTTTTTACGACATTTTTAACAAAAAATATGCAAAGTTAAAAAAATCAAATTTTAATATAAAAGTCAAAATTTATGTTAAAGATGTTCTGTATAAATTTAATGTATTGATGGTGCTTTTAAAGGTATCAGAAAATGCCTGCATTTGTTATATTCTGTATTTTCATTTTCTTTACATCCCAAAAATCTCAAGTAAAACCAAAATGGTGCATTAAACAATATTACCTTATTACTAAAAAAATAACTTATTACCGACCCTAGAGCCATACGACAACTTAGAAGTCCAATCGCCAACCAAGCCCGGCCGCGCTGACTATCCCAACCATTTTAGAACGCACCCTCTTATTGGGTGACAGAGAGGTCACGTGACCAGTGTCAAAAGTGTAGCATTCTCCTTAACAGCGTTGCCACATTTAGGAGATTTCTACTTTTTTGGTAGATTTTTGATATTTTTTAAAATATTCTAGTAGGTAATATTTTTTAGTAGATTTTTGGTATATTTCAACATTTTGTTATGACTAAAATAAAATTTGCTTTTTAATAGTATTTACCCATTTCTAAATTAATTTTCACACATTTGGTTACAATTTCCCAATCCGAAAATAAGACCGAAAATAAGATTCAGAATAAATAGGTCATTAACGAAAATAAGATTCAGGACGTAGATGATGAATATTACAGAGAAATGAAACTGGAAACTGGATTCTTGTGTATCAAACTTGCAGATTTCAAGTAACAGTGCAAGCAGTATTTCAGGTCTCATTGAAGAGTTCTGGCATTCGGTGAGCCTATTACAAGCTAACGATGGAAAACTAAAATATCTAAACATATGTAACTTTGCAAAACACAAAATGTTGTGTTCACGTGTTTCTAATGTTAAATGCGAAATAATTGTTTGAAGAATTTGATCCAGACATGCAGCTGTTAAAATTAGTGGATGACAAAATATTCTAGTTGTTAAATGTACATATTCATTTTTTTCGAATCATGAGGAAACTATAATAAGTATTTTTGAAAAATTTAAACGCAGAATGAAAGACTGCATTATTTAGAAAAACCAAAACGTTTCTTTTGAATGAGATATTTGGAATTAAAATGACACTAGATTTTGTCTTTTTTTCACCCCTGTAACTTATTAAAATAAACATTATAGAAGTTTTCAGGGACTTTCGGTCCTCGGTAATAACGTAATCTTTCTTTCTGCGTTTAAATTTTTCAAAATACTTATTAGTTTTCTCAGGATTCGCAAAAAATGAAAACATTTAAAATATATTGAACATTTTAACGGGCGACATTTTGCGCCTATCCCCTTAAGTTAGCTGTTGTTTTTATTATCAAAAATCCCAAATGTATCCCAAAAATCCTTAAGTATATTTTAGTTTTTGATTTAGTAGATTTTAGCTAAAAAATGGTAATTACCAGTTGTTGTTTTGGAATAATTAGGTTTCCAATTTTTTGGAATTCCTCTTGGGACAGTTAAGACGGATATGCAGATTACTGTATAAGTATACTGTATTTACATGGCCTAAAAAGAAACTACTGATTTTGTGAAAGCAAAACTACTGAAAGAGTAAAAACTGACCTGGCAACCCCGTCTAGCAAAGCTCATACAAAGATTGAAAGATTAAGGTTATCAAATCTACTGATAAAACAGTGGACAATGGAATGGAAACCAGCTATTAAAAAAAAACAAACAAACAGGTTGTTAAATAAATCGAAAATTTACAGCAAAATAAAACATATAGAAAAAAATAAGGTTATAAAGTAAATTCTTTTTCTCCTTCTGAAGTTGCCGCAAAGGTGTCACACACCTAGAACAACACCTAGGGTCGTGACAGACAACTTCAGAGTCGGCCAGGGCGTAAATTAGTTTAGCATTATAACGTTTTTAAGTCGTTGCGATTGTTGAAAAAACTGAACTGTGATATGTAGTTGTCACAATGGTAATAAATTAGTTGCCCGTGTAACTAAAGGTATTACTTAAAGTTGTAACATCGCAATGTCAGTCGGGATAGGGGACGTTGGCCGAAACAACTTAAAATGCTCTCGGGCAACGTTATATACAGTGCATTTGTTTGTACTGACAACCAATGCGTCGAAAAATTGCTATACTACATTCGCTCTCGCGAGATTTTTTTTGACACTGACGTTAGTAATTTCTTTTTTGAAAAATTCAGTTGTCAGAAGTGACTGGAAATTACTACAAAACCAACGCACCTGCTCATATCCAATATTATTAATAGTAAACAGACATAAAAATAACATAAACCTTACGCCAATCAATATTTATTTATTTAAACCATTATAATGCAAATGAGAAGCAAATGAGAAAATTATTTATTGTACAAAATAAAAATATTTTGTAGAAATAAACTTAACAACATTTTATGAGATTAGTAGACACTCCCACTATTTCTAATAATTCTTCTTTTTTTAATGAAAGATTAAGTTGATTTGAGTTGATTTTAGCAGTTAATAGTGTGAGGTAGGAATTTTTGTGTTGTACGTTTCCTATTCCGAATGTCTCAAAAAAAATCTCGCGAGAGCGAACGTAGTATACTTGGGAATTATTGTTAAAACAAGGCCACAGTACAAGACTATACCACAGTTACTATACATAACAACTACCACTGTCAAACAAGGCCATAGGCAACTTGTCGTACAGTAAATTATCAATAAATAAAGATTATTGAGAAAAATATGAGTGGTGCGTAAATTTTGTCCAGGAGTTTATTTTAGAAATTTTTGTCTTCTGGAACTTCAATCCTAGACCTGAATTTAAATGCCTATTAGAATGTTTAATAATTTAGAAACAATATTGAAATTAATATATTCTGTTTTTTTATGTGGCGCAAACTACAAACAAGTACATTATTTTTAGAAAAGTTTAATCCCTGCTTAACGTTGAGAACTATAACGTGTAAATGACCCTTAAGAATGTTAAGTTCAATTTGCAGGCGACTATTCTACCATTTGACGTTTTATTTTGATTGGACGTTGTAATTCCGCGATTTTATTTAAATGTCAAACTGGAAGATCGACCAATCCTGACTATCGAATTAATAGAAAATCGCATGCGTAAATTTACTTTTTTCGACTGCACTGCAAAACGGGAGGAGCTTTTGTAGCTTATCAATTGATATCAGGTCTGTCAGTCCGAGTTCGTACCGTGTCAGTCGATCATTAATCATTGATTGTGGTGTATGAGGAAATTAGCGGGTGCTCTTTGCTAGTTTTAAACGAAATGATAAAATGCAGTACCGCAATTGAATATATTTGTAAAAAATAGCCAACCGGATTTTTAGGAATTATTAGAATAACACATTTTAACAACCTCCATTTTAGTGAAGTGCTGGCTGGGGTTAATTTTTGTACTGGCGTATCGATATTAACTGCGGGCTTAAACAACTGAATGGTGCTAATAAATTTGACATTAAACTCGTTAAGTGATATGTTAAAAATGAAGAATTGCGTTTAGATTATTCTTCGAACTAGACTATTCGATTAGGAATTGCGGTATTGTGCGTAAGCTGTAATTAATATAACTGGATAGATATCTTCAAATTTTTGTATATATTTATATAAACGGTGCTAAAAACGAGCTTGCCGTTTCGTCAATACATTTCGAGTGTTTACATATTTACCGTATTGAATAACCGGCAGTAAAGTAGATCGAAAATGAGTCGCGGACACGCAGGACCCCGTATTCACGTTCCAGACGAATTAAGAGAAGTACTCCTCGAATTTACAATTAGTTATTTACTGGAACAACCTGGAGATGTTATTAGTTACGCCGCCGAATATTTTACGCGCTTGAGGGAAACCCGGGTGACATCCAGAGTGTATGATGAAGCTGCTGCCTCGCAGGAGGAATTGGTATCACCTGACGAATCCGTAATGTCCAAAGATGAAGGTAAATACAAAATTATGACCACTTTTATTCATTCAATTTTTAGAATCAATTTGCTTACTGCTTTGGAGAAAGTATATTATCCTGGGTTAAATCCACACCCAAATACCATCTCTATAAGTTGTTGCTTCAATTTGAACTATTTAGTAATCATTATTTATGTTATTAAAATAAAAACTGCAATACTTATGTAAATAATCATGTGACCTACATTTATATAAATGCTCAACAGGCCTTGCAGTTTGCACAATCCTTGTGAATAAAGTTATATTTTTATACCTTAAATTAACAGAAATATATCACAAAATGTTGTAAGTTCTAACTCGGGGGTTCTCAATCTGTGGTACATGTACCACTGGTGGTACATTTCATTAGGAGCGGTGGTAGACAAAAGCAAAACCACAGCCAAAATTCAGCATATTTGTAGTTAATTAGCAAAGTCAGGCAAATATGCAGGCTGAAAAGGAAGATATATTATGCGCATATATATGCATATTATTTGTATCAAATATGCAATTATATGCATTTATTTGTGTCAAATATGCATGTATATGCATGTATTATTTGTGTCAAAAATGCATGTATTGTATGTACATAATATTTTAAGTATGAAAGTTGCTGTGGTACTATTTTATTTTTCACCCATTCTTTGAAAAGTATAAGTGGTTCGGAAGAATCTACTGGCTTTAATTCAGCAAAAATTTCTGCATAAAACATTGCAGCCTCTAATCAAGTTCTCATCCAGTAACAATAGGTTTTGGTGGAAGAGGAACATTCGGCAAATGTTCTTTATACAACTGATACCTTATAGGTGACTTAAGAAATATTTTGTTCATATTTGAAATAAAATTATTAACAAGAGGAAATTTATTTCTAATTTCTTCTGCGACCCTATTTAAACCATGTGCTAGGCAGGTTGTATGTACTAAACGAGGATAAAAATTTTCAAATTGCTTCCTACTTTAACCATGTAAGGTGCAGCATCTGAAAGAAAAATAAAAAATTTTCGTTGGGAACAGCTAAAGGAAGAAAACAAATTGCTAAACTATCTTGCAAAAACCTTAAAACTGTTAACTAGTGTGTTGGTTTTATTCAACTTCTTGGAAGAAATTACATGCGATTTACCAGCTTGCCCATTTTTAAGAGATCCGATTAATAAATGTGCGATGTAACGTCCAGAAGAATCAATTGTTTCATCCACACATACATAAAAATAATCGTCTCCTATTGTCTCTAATTTTATGTTACTCAGTACCGCAGAATATATCTACAGAATCAACCTCATTTCTTCTTAAGCTTCTTTCACTTGAAATATTCCATTTGCAGTATTTTCCAAGAAATATTCTCAAATTTTCTTTTGATAATTTGGACAAAGATATATTTTAGCTTAACAATGCTTCGAACAAATCATGGTTAAATGTCTCTTGCTCACTTGATTTCCGATTAGTTGATTTTAAGCACCTAGATATCGAATCTTGCTTTTTCTCTCCCGATTCTAATTTATTTTTTTTAACTTTCTCTTCCACCTTTATTGTTTTTCTTTTTTTGTCCCATTTTTCTTTCCATGAGTTGGTTCGTGCTGATCGGTTCATGGGCCAGTGCGCCCTTGCCCCTCCAAGGCTGTTTTTAAACTGCTTCAATTTGTTGCCTTTTACGATGAGCAGGAGAAGCAGGATGTATTCTACTTGAGTAAAGCAATTTTGCAATGCTGGACTATCTGGATTTTTTTTTCGCAGGGAACCTGCAAAAAATCCCTACAGTAAACTAAATAATTTTTAGATCGGGGGTTATTTAAAGCATTTTAAATTAAAAATGTATATTTTTTGGTTTTCTGATTATTTTCATGCAATTTAAAATATTTAGGTTTACTTTGTATTTACTTACTGCATGCTGAGCATAATAATTTTTCCATATCAATGACCAATTCTGGATGCCTTGATCCACACAGAAATATTAGGTACGAAGGTATTTGAACCATGAATAAACAAATAAATTCGCTTTGAAAACCTATTATATGCACTTTATTTTTAAATATACCAGTATATGCAAAATTCAAAAGAAACTACCAAAATATGCAAATGCATATGCATATGCACTATTGCATATTTGCCTGACTCTGTTAATTAGATTATCTACCTCCGTAGATACTTCAGTTAGGTGGTACCAAAAATAATTATAAGAATTTTGGTGGTACATGGCTCAAAAGCATTGAAAACCACTGTTCTAACTCATTCTCTCTCCTATGAATTTACAGCCCAAGTTGGGCCCTGACCTCCCTCATCATCTGCCTCCTAGTATCTCTGCTACTGGCTGCTCTCATCCACAGGGCCCCGCTACCATATGTGCAAAGTGTGCAATGCACACGGGCGCCATTCTTTAGGGGCGCCAAAACCCGGGGTCAAAAATTGCAAAACAAACAAACAAACAAAAAAAAAAACAAAAATTAATGTTAAAATAAAAGTTGAGAAATGAAATAGGATAAATTATAAACAAAAATGAAATTTTATTAGTATATCATCCAGTTACTGCCGATTCCCACTTGCGAGAACATGTCAGAAGTCAGGCATTTTAATTTATTTTGTCATGCTTTTATTTTAGTTTTTTTTGTTTCATTTTGATATTCTAGTCTACAAATAATACTTAGTCCATTTACTCACGGTTCTTGCTGTGGATTTTAAAGAACCGCTTTTATTGACATGAAATTTGTCATACCTACATAGAGCAAACAAGAAAAGAAGTGATATTGTGCCGATGTGTGCTTTTGCCATGTGGGTAAAAGGGGTATTCTCAGGGGAATACGCCCGAGAATACCTGGGGCTATTCTCGGGGGTAAAAAACATATGTTCAAAATAAGTCCGGAATTGGATAAAATGACTAATTCTAAGCATCTTTTGTTGTATAGAGTTTTTCACTGTCAATGCTTTGCCAGTGAATATGTTCATTTTTCGACAAAAAGAACCCGTTTTTAGACGGTTTTTGGCAATTAACTCAAAAATTAATTATTTTATCGAAAAATACTCTTAGCAAAAATATAGCTTACAAAAAAGTGAAAAAAAATTTATATATGATGAAGTCTGCAAACCCAATAGAAGCAGAGTTGTAGCTAATGAAAAGTAGGTTCTTATTCGTCAAATTCCAAATTGAATATTTCAACGTGAAATAGCCAAAAAGCCAAAAAATTACGTACTTTTAGAGGACAACTCATTACAACTTCTTTAAAGTATTAAAAAAAGCTTTATTTTTGATTTTTAAAAAAGTTTCAAGCAACAAGAACAAGCAGCAAGCAACCTTCTTTACTAAAAAAAATCATAAAAATCACCAAATGAAATCATCAAATGAAATTAATCGTTACCGCTTTACCATTTACTTTATATACTATGTATTGTTTATATAATCTATAAGTTTCATCAAAGTGCCCATTTTTGAAAAAAATTGGTTTTAAAATTAATTTTTTTAATATTGAAAAAATTCCTTTTTTCCAAATAACTTTAAATCTATTAGTGATACCAAAAATCCCAAGCAGTAAAAAAATGTAGGTTTTACTTTTCTGAATATTATGGGTTTTTTGTTTTCCTGTAACCCAAAAATTGGTTAAAATATGGCTGTTCAAAATTTGCATATACTCGTGATTAGTGACTCACCATTCTAACTTTTTAAAAGCTTTAACTGCTTTTTCAAAAATAAGCACTTTAAACCGATGTAACTTCAGATCATATAAACAATACAAAGGTAAAGTATAAAGTATAACGAATAATTTTATTTGGCTGCAAATTAGGGGGTGATTTTTACGATTTTTTTTTACCAAAAAAAAAGAGACCAACATTATTATGAGCGTAACTTACTTACTTTTGATGTTAAAAAACCTAAAAGAAACAAAAATATAGCTTCTTTAAAACACTTTAAAAAAGTGAATGAGATTTCCCTGATAAGTGCTTGATTTTTTGGTTATTTCACATTGAAATATTCAATTTGGAATTTGACAAATAATAACTTCCGTTTCATTAGCTACAACTCTGCTTCTACTGGGTCTGCAGACTTCATTATATAGGAAGTTACACCGTTTTTTCCACTTTTTTATAAGCTATATTTTTTTCGATCAAATACTTACTATTTGAGTTATTTACGAAAATCCGTCTAAAAACGTTTTTTTTTATGGAAAATGAACATATTTACTCGCAAAAGTAACGAAAAGTATTAAAAAGTATTGACTTAGTGAAAAATCTTTATAGAACGAAAGTTAGTTGTTTAAAATTAGTCATTTTATCCAATTC
Organism: Diabrotica virgifera virgifera; assembly: GCF_917563875.1. Classification (NCBI taxonomy): domain Eukaryota; kingdom Metazoa; phylum Arthropoda; class Insecta; order Coleoptera; family Chrysomelidae; genus Diabrotica; species Diabrotica virgifera. The sequence goes on along the minus strand of NC_065448.1, from coordinate 174,115,842 downwards.
CTGGCTTTTTGAACGTACGCCTTTTCACCCTCGAGAAGGGGTGAAACTCACATTAAGGGCAAAAGCACACATCGGCACAATGTCACATTTTTCTTTGACATGTTAGCTATGTGTATGCCAAATGTCATGTTAATCCAAGCGGTTCTTTAAAATTCGGAGGTTTTACGATATTTTACCTTGAGTAAATGGACTAAAAATATGACTTCTAAAGGTAAGTTTTTTTCAGTTTATTTCAAGCACCTACCTGCCTTCAAAAAATATATAAAAAATATGATCCAAAATGCCTTAAGGGGCGCCAAAATCCTTTTTTGCACACAGGCGCCAGTAACCCTTACGGGGGCCCTGCTCATCCACCCTCAATATCTCTTTAGTATATGTTCTCACTTCATCTATCCACTTACTCCTTGGTCTTCCTACTGGCTGATATCCCACTATAGTTCCACTAAGGCCTTGTACATATAAGGGCGGTTTGCCAACATTGACGTCGTAGTTTACCTGAAAAACCCAACCGCTGCGGTTCAAGTAAACATGGAAACAAATGCAATTGCTCAACATCATACATATGCAACATCATACATATGCAACTGCCAGTTTACCAGTGTTTAAACTGGTAAGTCGCGGCGTCGACGTTGGCAAACCGTTCTTATATGGACAAGCCCTAAGCATTCTACTCGAGGGGGTTCTGTAATTATCCATTCTTATAGGGTGAATACCTAAAGCAATCTTTGAAGAGGATTCTTTGTAATATTGATCTAGCTCATTCATTCACATTATGTTTTATATTATAGGCATAGGCGTAACTAGGGGGCAGTTTTGGGGGTTATAACCCCCCATTTGGATGTACTTTGAGCTCTATACGTTTAACACCATTACTATTCCATACCCCCCAGAGACCATCAAGTAGTTGTAACTCCCCCCCTTAGGATCATCCTGGTTACACCTCTGATTATAGGCCTGGATCCCATGTACCAAAAAAAAGTTTAATAATAGGAAGCTGAAAATTTGTCAATAACCTAATGGTGTCTGGTCAGACAAATTTTGACACTGGGAACACTGGAACAGGGGAAGTTTTAATTGTGGAACAGGTTACAGCCTTCGAATGTCAGACTATGAAAACATCCCATGTATTTTGTAGGACAGAACTTCCAATTGATTTGCTACCCTCTCATTAAACTCTCATGCAAGAATCTCAGACTGCTTTTTAATTTAGTTATTAAGCTCAACAGTAGGGTGCATCGAAAAAATAAAAGTTGGAAATGTTATATCTAATAGCGTGAAAAAGTTGCTAGTGTTATTTTTCAGCATATTAGTATTTTTTATTTTTTTTTTCTAAGCGAATTTTCTGCTCCCCCAACGACCTTGAATTTTATTAAATATCTGATTTTTATGGAAATTCCAATTTATATTATTTGGAATAAAATATGTGCTAACTCGATTTAAGATCAATTAAAGATAGCTTAAAATGTTGTCAATTACAAATTTAAACGATATTTAAAGTTTTATTTGTTTTTTCAGTCTCCCCAACCCCTTTGAAATGTCCCGCTTCGTGAGTCCGTGCATGTAATTTTCACTTATGTTTGGTGCGATGCCTTACTTTGTTATTACTGTTGTTTGTAAATTAAAGATTTTTAAAATAGATAAACCAGGACCATGGGGAATAAAATCAAGATGTGCTGTGGACCGCCCCATTTTTGGGCAAGCACCAAATATACCTGAAAATGTTTTACCGAAATACAAACAAGCATTGAAGTTTTGTGGTTGCAAGAGGATAAAAAACTCAGCAAGAAAGAGCCAGAATTTTCTGGTATTGCTGAACAGGTTGCGATTAAATTGTAGGAAATATGGAAAAAGGTTTTAATTCCAATAATTTAACATACAAGAATTATTCAGCTTTTAAAAGCCTATCATGACAAATATATGAAACTTATGAAACTATTTAAAAACAGGCAAAACAGTGAATTTTACAAAAATAGAATTCAATGCTTTAAGAACAAAAGTAAAACTACACGTTTCGATCTTGCAGCATGCAAATGTGACACTCTGATTAATTGTCTTTGTAACAAATCTCAAAAAGTGCCTTTGGATGAGCGCGAATTTCTATTAAATCAAAGAGGTCCCAGAAAAATGGTGATAAGCTCGATTGATAGGGAAAACAAAAACAAATATAATCAGCGAGAACAACGGTAAAAGAAGAAAGTTACCGAGGCAAAGACAAAACTTTAGCTGAAGTAAAAAAAGTTTTATGGTCAATCGATCGTGGAAGAACACATAACATTTCTTGTGCATGAGCCAAGGTGCAAATATTTCGGATATCCGCTGTCTGGTATATCAAAAAGTATCAAATCCAGCTATTGCATGTGACGAAACAGTCGTAAATACTGGCGTTAAGGGTGATGTAATACGGCTGTTAGAAGAACATATTAAAAAACCGCTTCAGTGGTTTGTATGTCTGCGACATTCAAATCTATCTAGATATTCAATATCTACCCCTTGGACATCAAAAGAAGTTTGCCAGTGACCAAATCAAAAAACGTGAGGGTCTTCAAACTTTCTCCTATAAAAATTTTGATTCAAACGACTACTTTGAGTTAATTAACTAACAAGAATATCACCTTACAGAACCACCTATATTCTCTAGATTTTCGAGTGACAATCTGTGAGATTTTATTAAGAATCCTAACTTAGACCCTTTTAACATTGAGATTGAGAAATATCACTGCCACAAACAATCTGTAGAACAATGTGTCAAGCTTGTGACAGAAGCTTCTCTAGCAGTTTGTGGAGCGTATTCGAGGGATGGATTTATAAAAACATCGAATTGATTCCAGAAAAACTATGCCTCACTTTAATGCTAAATCGGAAGACATCTTCGAATAGAATGCTTTTACCATATTTTTTTTTGTAATATTTATATACCTAATTTTGTACTTTGCTTTATATTTATTTTAGTATTAAAAAACTTGGGTGGCGTTAGGGAGACGGATAAGTTAGGTTATTTTGTTATAAAAAGAATGTTTTAGTATACTTTTCTTAAGTAAAATTCTTAATTGCCTTGTGAAACCAGAAAATATTTTCCAATTTAAACCGAATTTATTTATTCAAGTTCTATAAGGTATTACATTTCCCTTACAAAAGAAATTCGCATATTAATGTATTTTTTCTAATTTTTAGTTGCCGTGGGGGGCAGAAAATATTTTTTTATTTCAACGCAATTTTACTAAAATACTAAGTAGTGTGTTGGGCAACTTTTGTGAGCTATTACATTTTCGTTTCAAAATAAAATTTTTTTTCGTCTGTTAACATTTTTTCAAAATTTTTAATTGTCTTGGGGGGGGGGGGGAGCAGAAGATATTTTCCAATTTCGAAAATTTTACCAAAATACTTAAATTGGACTTATGTGAGGTATTACTTTTCCATCCCAAAAAAATATTTTTTTTTTCGCCTTTTTCGATGCACCCTACTCAACAGGCCTTGTAAACCTAGGGCTAAAATGTTTAAATTTCTATTACATTTTATTTTAATCTTATAAATTTAATTTAATTACATTTCAGTCTTTTTCTACACTCCTTCACCACTTCCCTCCATCTCCTTCTATCCAATGCTAGTTCTTTCCATCTCTTAATGTTACTTTTCTTCAGGTCTTCATACACACTGTCCTTCCATCTTTTCCTTGGCCTGCCTTTCCTTATCTTTTGTATTGGTCTTCGTGAGAGTACCATTTTTGGCATTCTTTTACTTCCCATTCTCTCGATGTGCCCCAAATATCGTATTCTCTGTGCTTTGATCGTCGTCGTGATCATTGGCTCTTTATATAGTTCTTACAATTCTTTATTGGTTCTTCTTCTCCACTGACCTTCTATTTTCACACCTCTATATATTGCTCTTTGCATTTTTCTCTCCCATCTTTCTAAAAGGTTTGTTTCTGACTTTTTCAGCACCCATCTGATAACAGTCTTTAAGACTGCTATTTACCACCAATATAATTCCTATCATTTGACATGTTCTACATGTTGTACTTATTAAAATGCCCAACATATTTGTTGGCCAAACATTTTTTCATATATTATAAATATAAAGTTAGCTATTGATTAAACTTAAAAACAACCTGCTAGTTTTCACAATCATAATCTTGTCAGGATGACACGTTCCACAATTAAAATGACGTTCCACAATTAAAACTTCCCTTTTTCCAGTGTTCCCGTACATCAAAGTTTGTCAGACTAGACACCGTTAAACTATTAACAAATTTTCTGCTTGCTATTAATCAACTTTTTTTGGTACGCGGGATCCAGGATTATTAGCCATTTTTACAACCTTTCTTCAACTTTCATGTTACTCCTTATTTACTAAGTGTAACTTTATAATTTCCATGAAATCTTCAATTTAAATAATCCTATTATTTCTATTTAATGTTATTTTAAACATTATGTTGTCTCCCAAATTTTGAATATGATCTTACATTCATTTAGATTTTACTTTTCATAATGTTGTAAATTTACAAAAGAAATTGGTCTTTTGTACATTTTTGTACTTTTGTACAATTGTTTTATTTTACATATTGTTGTCCCTTGTGATCTGTTTTCTTTTGTAATTTTCATCATTTGTTCTTTTTATTCATCTGCAGTAGGTATCATAATGTTTTATGATTGGACTATTGGACTATTATGGAAGTTTTTCATACTAAAACAGACAGTTTAGTTTATATTTAATTTGTGTTTTATAGACCCAAAAAAAAACAAAAACAAAACTGAAAAAATACCCAAAATTCTTGTCTCCATCAAGTGGACTAAGTATATAATTTATTCGAGATTTGTTTTTCGTTGTGATTGCTTTTCCACTGGTTATCACAAGAAAGTCAAAGTACAATAAATTTTTTCTTCAATAACCAACTAACATGTTTAGGGCAGAAGATCTTTTTATTCTTAGTTGTGTCTGGTTGATACTGAAGTCTACTTATTGCATTATAACCAATAACCATACCACTTGTTGTAAAATGCTCTCCCACGCCAAATTTTTCATTTCTTATAATTCCTTCTTTCACCTTGATATTGTGAAATTATGTTTTTAATTTTTCATTCAATTTCTATCCAGTTTATGTCAAACAATTGGGCAAATTATTTGTAGGAATCCATTTTTTAATTATATTTTTATAATTAAGTAATATCCTTTGAGTACCACTAATTTCTGTGTTCCTGGAAGGCATCTATTAACACGTTGAGTACTGCAAACAATGTGTCACAGGCAATTAGCAGTTGAGACAACAAGAGTGGTCACAGACACACAAGCATATCAACCAGTTTAAAATATCCCTGTTGAGGGACCCTTTATTTTTTAAATGTACACTGGTGCTCAATGTGTTAAGGTACATATTTCTTTAGTAGTCCACTGCTTTTTGGAAACTTTACTACCTTCAGATATTATCTATTCAGTCTGACTAAACCGTGTGTGAGTAATGTTAAAAAAACAAAACATTTTAACTTAACAATTTTAAGTATATTGACTAGAGTTTGAAAACTCACGAAATCCTTTGATGTTACTACTTCCCTGGTGGGACCAGAAAAACAAAACTCAGAACTGTTTCACAAAACATGCCCGTCTTCAAAAAGTTTGTGAAAAGTTAAAATTTTGTTTTATTCTCTATGAGTTTGTATTTTGTTTTGTCTATTGGGTGAAAAACCGTTAATATGTAAACAGACTATTCATGGAAGTTTTCATAGTTTGATTTGTTTTCAAGGTTGATTGTTATAACAAATACTAATTATTGTAGAAGTTTTAAATACATAAAAATTCTAGACTTCATAAAAATACTATTCTAGATAGACTAGATCCGTGACTATAAAGCCCACGAAAGTCTTTAATCCGGCCCCCCGAGGGTCCATCGACATGGATACTATATATATATAACTTTAAAACACAAAATCCATTTTTTCTATAATTCTGGCCCTCCTACAGAAATTCTAGAACATTGTGGTCTCCCATTAAAAAAGTTTGCCCACCACTGGACTAGATAATTCAACTAAATGTAAACACTAAGTAAGTAATTTTACCAAATGTATAATACATTTTATCCAAAGTTTTCAATAGGGTATCTAACAAAGAAGCATTAACTTATCTCTCTTAAAAAGTGCTGCAGGGCTTGATATAATGTATGACATTTTAAAAATCCTAATGGATGATAAGGATAACCAAAATTGTTTTGTATGAATTCTAATAGGTACCCTTTTTTTATAATATACAAGAACCACTACAATGTTTAGCAATATTTCACAAAATTTAATGATATAAATAAGGAATACCTACATACTATGTATACTGGTGCAATCCAACTAAGAGAGTCATTAATATTCAGCTCAGCAGGGTGCTATTCTTCAAGGTGAGAAATTCTATCCACAAGGGAGATACCTGGTTTATGGAATGATCCCTTGTTTATTTAAATACTTACACATTTCCAATAATAGTAACCCACTGAGTTAAATATTAATGACTCTCTTAGTTTGATTGCAGTACTATATTCTATATGCGAAATGAATTTCGACTCAATTCAAGCTTTCTGCTTAACCCAGGTATAACATACCAAAAGGCACCGCCAGGAAAACATTCCACTTTGCGGTTCAGAGAGCCCATATGAAACGAGTCTTTGTACTCTATGCAGAGTATGGCATTAACAAAATAAGAAAATCTACGGTTTCGTTTTGATTAAAATCTGTCTTCCTCCATCCCCCGTTAGAGGGCGTTCTATCCATACTGCGGTATAAATTATTTTAATTTATATCGACAATCTACGGTCGGAATGGTAAAAATCTGTCTTCCTTAGAGCCTCCTTGACAACAGGTAGACCTAGAAATAGTACTATCGGGGGATGGAGGAAGACAGATTTTAATCAAAACGAAACCGTAGATTTTCTTATTTTGTTAATGCCATACTCTGCATAGAGTACAAAGACTCGTTTCATATGGGCTCTCTGAACCGCAAAGTGGAATGTTTTCCTGGCGGTGCCTTTTGGTAGATTGTAGATTGCAAAAGGGGTCGATTGGCCCAGTTGACCTTACTACACTGCGACCTATAAGATCTTTTGTGTATACCCTACATCTATATTTAGTCCAAAAGGTCTAGGCTTCTAAGAAAGTCCATTATCCGTTTTGGAGCTAGGTTTGTAATCTGATCAGGATCAAGGAATACCTGTTCCAGATAGTTATGGCGTTGCCGAACAATTACTCTGCAATTGCAGATAATATGTTCTGACGTCTCATCTGCCTCATCGCAGAATCTACATGTCCCACTGTCCAGTATGCCCATTTTACAGAGATGGTATCTGAGTGAGCAGTGTCCAGTGAGAATTCCTGTGATTACTCTGAGATCAGATTTCTGAAGCTCTAAGAGTAATTTCGCGTAGCGGGCAGAGGGTCGTAATAACCTTTTTGCCTGTCTTTGGCGTGGAACATTTTTCCAGTAGGCTGCACTGAGTTCCTTTTCATATTTTCGAACTTCTTCCATTATGCGGCTTTTTGGTATGCCACAAAATGGTTCAGGTCCGATGAAAGGAGTACAGGCTCCTTCCTTTGCGAGACTATCGGCAATCTCATTTCCGACAATTCCTTTATGCCCTGGCACCCATAGCAACGTTAGTTTGTTGCGACTAGCCAGTTGTTTAAGGGATTGTTTGTAATTCCAGGCTATTTTTGACTCGTAAGTTGTGGACTTCAGAGCCTTCAAAGCAGCCTGACTATCAGATGCAATAAATATTCTTGCTGAGTTGAGGCCTTTTCTTAGGCACTCTTGAGCACAGAACTCTATTGCTATTAGTTCTGCTTGAAATATTGTTGGAGCATTTCCAAGGGCTGCGGATATCCTAATATTAGGACCTGTGATCCCTATTCCTACTCCTTCGTTTGTTTTTGACCCATCAGTATAGTAAGTGAGGGCACCTTTTGTGATTTGAGCGATTTCGTTTTCTGTCAACTCGCGGTCGTTAATAATAACATCTAACGCGAGTTCGAAATCTTGTTTTGCAGGCATTACGTCTGTAGGCATCTTCATGATTTGGGTTGTTCCAGCCCTTAATACCTCAAGATGTCCCGTTAAGTCACCGGGTTTTAGAGATTTAGTCTGTGTCTTTTGGTATGTTATACCTGGGTTAAGCAGAAAGCTTGAATTGAGTCGAAATTCATTTCGCTTATTCCCCGTTAGAGGGCGTTCTATCCATACTGTGATATAAATTATTTTAATTTATATCGACAATCTACGGTCGGAATGGTAAAAATCTGTCTTCCTTAGAGCCTCCTTGACAACAGGTAGACCTAGAAATAATGCTATCGGGGGATGGAGGAAGACAGATTTTAATCAAAACGAAACCGTAGATTTTCTTATTTTGTTAATGCCATACTCTGCATAGAGTACAAAGACTCGTTTCATATGGGCTCTCTGAACCGCAAAGTGGAATGTTTTCCTGGCGGTGCCTTTTGGTATGTTATACCTGGGTTAAGCAGAAAGCTTGACTTGAGTCGAAATTCATTTCACTTATTCCCCGTTAGAGGACGTTTTATCCATACTGCGATATAAATTATTTTAATTTATATCGACAATCTACGGTCGGAATGGTAAAAATCTGTCTTCCTTAGAGCCTCCTTGACAACAGGTAGACCTAGAAATAGTGCTATCGGGGGATGGAGGAAGACAGATTTTAATCAAAACGAAACCGTAGATTTTCTTATTTTATATTCTATATATTTTTGTATAAAATTATAAATTCTTTATTTTGTTTTTCATAGGTATATTATCTAGTATACTTTTATTCGAATGTGTTGTGTGTAAAGTGTAAAATATTTTTCAAATTTTGTGTACAAACTTCCCCCACATCCTCTTGTTCCTTCCTAACTAGTTAGCTTGTTCTCTGCTAACTTCCCTTTTGTCTAGGATGGAAGATATTGTATCCTCCTATGTGTTCATAGGCCATTGGCCTGCTCTTTGGTTGACATTTCTTTTCATTTTTCATACTTTTTTCACTGGTTTACCTTGATTCATTCTAACCATGTGGCCATACAATCTCAGCTGGGCTTTTTCAATAATTATCTTTTTTATTAGTTGGACTTTAAGATGCTTCCTTAAAAATGTACCTAGTTCTGTATTCTCTCAATTCTAGTTATACCCAGTACTCTTCTTAAGTACTTCATCTCAATCCTTTGTAGTTTTTATTCTTTAATTTACCAGTGAGCGATGTATTTATACTTCCTGGAAATCCTCTAATTAGACTCCATATCTAGATCGGTGGTTATAAGATATATCTTTAATATTTTCTTGGACAATTTGCTATTGGTAGATAAATATTGGTACTTAGGTAATTCATTTTATCTGAGAAATTTTGAGGTCATTCATATACTCAGGCTTTAGTAACATCTATTGGTAAGAACTGGTTTTGTATTAATTTCTTTCCTAATGTTTTTATCTCCAGCCAGTATATAAACTCTCGAATTACATGTCATCAATATTATTAATCAAATCAGATATAACAGGTTACTTGAATTAGAGAAGATCATAATATATGTTTTTTTGGCATTTATTTTTAATTCTAATTTAATAACAATAATATTTTAGTGCAGATGCCATACGCTGTAAAACTTCAATTAGAAATTAGAGTAATGATGTAGGAATGATGTCTCTATCAATAAGCTATCACACACTACCAAGTCTCCCTTTTTGTAAAAAACGTATTGAGTCTTTAAAATGTTTTCGCCACTGTTTTTAAAGAGCTCCCTCCACAGGGTGATTATCAGAACCGGGCTTTGTTATGTTTTAATTGGAAAGTGTAAGTGCAATTTCTTCTTCAGTTGGAAGTGTCCTTGACTGTTTACATCCATTTCAAGTAGGTATCATCTATTTTGATCTTCATCCTGATCGCCACCTGGCAACTTATATTAACGGATTATAAGACCATACTTATTTTTATAGATGGTTATTCTAGGTTTGAATTGTCTTTTTAATGCTATTTATCTATTGGTAGAATTTTCAAGGGTGTCTTCTGTTATGATGGTTGACTATTTTATTGTTGATGATTGACTGTTTTTTTTATGTGCAGTAAACTCAGACTTCACCCATTCTGTTAGTATTTCTTCAGAGTTGCATACCTATAGGTATACATATAGATATAAAACCAATCCATTAGTCCTTGCTAATATAATGTGATTTGTCATATGAAAAATAACTTCATTGAGGCTTGTTTCTACATTTACTAGTTAAACAAAATATGTTTGATTAGTTTTCTAAAAAATAAAATTGTATGTAGGTACCAACATATTAATAATTTTGTGCCACAACCATTATTATTTAAATCTTATTAAAGTGGAATTATTTTAATAAAAAACATAATTTATGAATATTAGACATTTCCTGCAAAAATTAAAATGTTTATGTCTTTTTTATTGGTCATTTGAATATACATAATTGTTTCAAAAAAAAAATATGTTGGTAATTAGTCTCTCTTAGCACCATTTTAATGGTTCTACCAGATTTTTAGAGTTAAGTAATAGGGCTTTTCATTCACAGTCATTTGTTTCGAGCTTCTGTCATGTGTCACATAATATTAATATATCTACGACATACGGTATTGGTATATACAATAATACAAAACAAAGACGTATGACGTAGATATATTAATATTATGTGACACATGACAGAAGCTCGAAACAAATGACAATCGATGAAAAGCCCTATTGAGTAAATACTAAGTACTGAGCAGTCTAACATAATATTAATTCATGTGTTGGTGGAAGGTGTTGTTTTGGATTGAAAATCTTAATATTCTACACTTCTTGGGCTAGTTTTTGTCTTTTGGTCTCTGTATTATTATTTGTTTGTCGTGCATTTTAAATTCCTTATGATTTTGTATGGTTTCTGACGTTTATCTGCTGATAACAATGTCGCTGATTAAAGATTTTGACGAAAAGGGAATATATTGAACTCTTCAATCAAAAAGGTTGACGAAAATTGTGTCCGACCAGTGTCATTAGCTAACTAGAAAATACACACACCGGCAAAATTAGTAAACGGAGGATACAATCAGTTGCCCTCTACAGTCACTGCACTCAATTTCTTCTGACTCCTTCCAATTTTGTCTGACCCCCTTTAATTTTTTCTGTTTTCCTTTAACTTTTCCTAACTCCTTCTAATTTTTCCTGGCACCAACTACACACACCGGCAAAATTAGCCGAACACCTTAAAAATGGGACATGTTTGAAGTCTCGAATTTCCTAAACCAGTGGTCAGATTTGAGTACAGTAAAACCTCGATATAACGGACTAATTGGGGGGACTGGATGTCCGTTAAAGCCGAAAGTCCGTTGTATAAAAATAGGTTTAAAATCAATCAAAAATTTTTTTTTAATTATGTAGGTACTGTATTTAGATACAGTGTACAAATCTGTAAGTTAAAAAAGGAATACAGTTTTGTTCGCTACTTTTTTACTTTTCTACTTCATCTAAAAACTTTCTGCAACTGGTTGACAAAATTACTCACATAGGCGATGTATTTTTTGGCAAAACATACAATTAAAGTTGCCATCTTCTGAATTTAGCATACTTTCAGGGGGATCGACAGGAGCTTTGTCTAAAATCAATAAACATTTCACATCTTTAGGCGGTATTACCAGTTTCTTCTCTTGAAATTTTCTCACTGCAGGTACAAATCCTATAAAAACCAATTTTTGAAAATATCTCTGGTGAACCATGCCCTATTAGAGATATAATATGAAACGAGCAGATGATGCCTTTTGATGATTATTTCTTTGACAACACTAGGTTTACGAGATTTACCAACAATAATTATTACAGTAGTCAATCCATGCGATCCATCGGCGTTAGCACAAAGCAGTGCCGACATCCTATTCTTGTTGTTTTTCCTTCTAGAATTCGGTTTTTCATATTTTTTTGCATTCAAATTTTTTTTACATATGATCTGATTTTTGTCCGTTATGTTAATTCTTTTAGTATGTTATAGACTTATTATTTAAGAATATCGTTGTAATAATATTGTTGCTAGACAGGTACATATCATTTATACCGGGTGTACCAATCATACTGTGTTTTTTTCTGAAAGTTTGGAACACCCTGTGGAATATTCTAGCATATGTAAAATATGAAAATTAAAACTCGATTGTAGACTTATTCTTTCTTAACATTCTCCTTTTTGATTCAGTTACTTATGCGGGATAATAAAAAAGTTATGTGCGTTAACAACCTATGACCTATTGGATTGTGAAGAGTATGTGCTAAAACCAGAAACATGTTAAGTTAAGTGTTCCATAAAGTGGGGGACTTTTCATTTTTTAATTTAATTTTCCATTTTAAATAATCATTTTTTTCCGATTATAGCGCTATCTATCCATAATTCGAAAAAAGTGTCGAGTTAAAGTTGCTTATTTTTACTTAGAGAATCCAAATCTGCAATAAAAATTGGGGGCTCCTATTTAAGATTTTAAATTAAATCCCCCAGCCCACCTCCGTGGGGGCTCGTGTTTGGTGCCATTCGATAGATTTTTCAAAAAATTGAATACGTGTATTTTGGAGTTTTTCGATCTGATGTTCATTTCGCGAAATATCGCAGTGTTCGTATTTAAAATTTTTAATTTACCCCTCACCCCTTTCCGTGGGGGTTCGTTTTTGGTATCATTCGATAGACTTTTGAAAAATGTTAAACACGTATTTTTTAGTTTTTCGATTTGACGTTCATTTCGCGAAATATTTGCTTTTTTTGTGAAACTTTGTGACTCACCCATTTTCTTAGGCCCCGTGCAAATCGTCAGATTTTTGAAGTTATACTTCTTTACGCGCGGTATGAGGGTGAATTTTTATATGTTAAAACCTACGATCCCGGCGCATGCGCATTATAACTTTGTTCTGATTGGATGTTCAAATGACATGTCAAAAATTATCCAATATGGCAGCTGTAGCGCAGCTGTGGTTTGGACGGTTGACGGTTTGGTTATGTATGGTTGTTGCGTTTTAAAATTTGTGGGAAGAGAAACAACAAAGGTTAGTTAATAGTTATACTGCCTTTTTAAATAGTTTTCATATTATATTTTTGAAGTTATACTTCAAAATGTTTTAATTTATGTATGTATCAGTCCAGAAAAGGTGTGGAAAGAATATATTAGTGTTTTTAAATATATTTTTCTACAAACGTGTTAAAAATTCAATTTTTAGGACTCCATAGGAGCGTTAAAAATGCTACTTTAAGGCACTAGTGCTTTAAAAATTTTAAGGCACTGCAGTTAAAAGTGAATTGTCAAATTGTGAAACGTCAAAATATTTATGTTTCATTTATTAACATTCATATTAATAATACAACTGGCGCAATTTGAAAAAGGTGGTTTAAATGGTTTTTATTATAATTTTGTGTCTTTGGATTTGTCTTCCTAGGGCGTAAAATAATAAAACATCTATTTTTATATTTCACTTGTCACCGTGATGTATAATTATGTATATCTGAAAGGTAACTAGCATGCGGCTTGATGGCCTTGTTGGTAGAGCATTGGACCAGAGATCAAAAAATCGCGAGATTGCGGGTTCAAATCCCAGATTTTTTCTTTTTTTTTTTTTTAATATTTGGCATTGTTTTGGTCCATTTTTGGTAATTATTGTTAATTTTTTGTATTGTAACTGTTAAGTAGGTATATTTATTTCGTTGAAATTATATTATATTATAATAGAAGTTCTTACGTGCGTACAAAGTACACACACATTCTTTTTTTAAATATACACTATTTTGCATGTACTTAACTTACCTTATTTAATCTGACGATTTCGAATTTTTCCAAGGAGAGATTTTTTTTTGGGACCCCCTTACCCTACCGGAGGATAGAAGGTTTCTGACTATTTGCTTATGTTGGATAATAAAAAAGTTATGTGCGTTAACAACTAGCCATGTTTTCCATCAATAAGTCCTCATTTTCTGCTTATACTAAACTACGCTATGAGAAAGTTTCACAAAAAAAGCGAATATTTCGCGAAATAAACGTAAGATCGAAAAACTAGAAAATACGTGTTTAATATTTTTCAAAAATCTATCGAATAATACTAAACACGACACCCCACGGAGAAAGGTGGGGAGTAAATTAATAATTTTAAATACGAACTCTGCGATATTTCGCGAAATGAACATCAGATCGTAAAACTGCAAAATACACGTATTCAATATTTTTAAAAAATCTATCGAATGGCAAAAAACACGACCCCCCACGAAGGTGGGGTGGGGGTTACTTTAAAATCTTAAAAAGGAGCCCCAATTTTTATTGCAGATTTGGATACTTGACGTAAAAATAAGCAACACTTATTCGCAACATTTTTTCCAATCATGGATAGATGGCGTTATAATCGGAAAAAACGATTGGTGGAAATGGAAAATTAAATTAAAAAATGGGGAGTCCCACACTTTGTGGAAAACTTAACTTTCCTTTTTTTGGTTTTAGCACCCACTCTTCACAATCTAATAGGTCCCCATAACGCTCGAGTAACTGTTTTAGCATACTTTCCTCCCCTACTATGAGTATTTATTGATGAAAAACATGGCTAGTTGTTAAAGCACATAACTTTTTTATTTTCCAACATAGGCAAATGAATCAAAAAAGAAAATGTTAAGAAAGCCTAAGGCTATAACTGAGTTTTAATTTCAATATTTTATATATGCTAGAATAGTCCACAGGGTGTTCCGAACTTTAAGAAAAAACACAATATGATTGTTACACCCGGTATAAAATGACATTTACCTGTCTAGCAACAATATTATTACACCGATATTCTTAAATAATAAGGCTATAACCTACTAAAAGAATCACTCAAATCGGACAACAGGTTTAGGAAATTCGAGACATCAAACATGTCCCATTTTTAAGGTGTTCGGCTAATTTTGCCGGTGTGTGTATATAGAGTGTATAGAATTGAGTTGTAGAGTTTTTTGCATTAATAAGAAAAAAAACTGTGTGTAACATTTTCCGTAACTCAATCTGGATGTGAATTTTGCACACTAGTCCAGAAAGCCACTGCGCATCCGCTAGGAAAAATATTCTAATTCGGATTTTTTGCACAATCTTACTCAAAAAGGACTCCTTTTAACAAATTTGCATGTTGCCAGGACCAAAAGGTGGTCAAAAATTTTTTAAACGTTTTTTTTTTGTTTTTTTTTTCTAAAATTTTTTTTTGCATGGAACAAAGTTTTTTTGGTCTTTTTGGATCATTCCAAACAGAAAAGGTCTTTAGTGACTTTTCTCTAAAAATGATAGTTTTTGACATATAAGCGATTAAAAATTGAAAAATTGCGAAATCGGCCATTTTTAACCCTCAAAAACTAAGTATGTGAAAAACTGAAAATTTGAATGTTGCCAAGGTAGGTAGATATTCTTTAAACATCGATTGATGAAATCCCGAAGAGTTTTTTGCAATATAATATTCAAAACTCCTTTGATTTTAATTTCTAATCACGCGTGCGCTACACTATTTTCCACCGTTGCATGTGTATACCGTATGGTGCAAATAAAAGGAATAAATTCGTTATTTCGTAAACCGGCTACTTTAAGAAAAAAACCCGAAACAGGTCGATTTTTATTTTTAAGTTATGATATTGTGGCATGTATGGTATACTAGTGACGTCATCCGTCTGGGCGTGATGACGTAATCGATTATTTTTTTAAATGAGAATAGGGGTCGTGTGATAGCTCATTTGAAAGGTTCTTCAATTCTATATTCAGTAATATAAACATTTACATAATTATTTATACAGGGTGCCCAAAAAATGCTTATTAAATTAAATTATTTGACAAAAAAAGAAGTAGAAGGACACCCTGTATAAATAATTATATAAATGTTTATATTACTGAATAGATAATTGAAGAACCTTTCAAATGAGCTAGCACACGACCCCTATTCTCATTTAAAAAAATCATCGATTACGTCATCACGCCCAGATGGATGACGTCACTAGTATACCATATATGCCATAATATCATAACTTAAAAATACAAATCGACCTGTTTCGGGATTTTTCCTTAAATTCGCCGGTTTACGAAATAACGAATTTATTTCTTTCATATGCACCATACTGTCGGTGGAAAATAGTGTCGCACACGCTTGATTATCAATTAAAAAACAAAGGAGTTCTGAATATTGTATTGCAAAAAACTCTTCGGGATTTCATCAATCGATGTTTAAAGAATATCTACCTACCTTGGTAACATTCAAATTTTCAGTTTTTCACATAATTTTTGAGGGTTAAAAATGGCCGATTTCGCAATTTTTCAATTTTTAATCGCTTATATGTCGTTGTTGTTGTTTGTTTGGGTTTATATGACTGCGGACACTAAATCCATTCGCCAATTTTACTATTTTTTATTTTATTAGTCATTTTTTCGTATCTTATCCTAAAACTAATACTAATATAATAAACAATTCTACTAATAAATAATTATTTTTGTATTTTTTTTTTAATAATTTTTTATATATATATATTTTTATTAATTTTTTTCCAAATGATGTTCTCAGAGTTCCACAGCAAAAACTGCAACATTCTTCTTTAGCCCTCTACTTCATTCGAAAGCTATTTTACTATGGACTGTCCAAGTTCGTCATTCATTTTTATCTACATATTTTTTTTATATTTTTTTAATTATTATATTTTTTTTTCTATTTTTTTTTATATATCTTTTTTTATATTTTTTCTTTCTTTTTTTTTATTATTTTTTTATTTTTTTTTATTTTTTTTTTATTTTTATTTTATTATTTTTTTTTATATTTCTTTTCTTTTTTTTTCTTTTCTTTTCTTTTCTTTTTCTTTTAACATATAACAATTTACAAAAAATACTTACTCTATATTTTACAATTACAATTTAAGCTTAATATCTAAAATATGTTTATACAATAGTCGGTATACCAACTCATTATTTTCTAATGTTAATAAATAATTTAAATTAATGGGATGGTGGACATCAGTCAAAGAATACAGTGAATTTAAAAACATATTAACTTTATTAGAGATAAGAGAACAGGTCAAAATTTTGTGTTGTAGATTGCCCAACTGTCCACAAATACATTGTGGACTATCAGCTATATTAATTTTAAATAAATATGATGGAGTAAGACAGTGGTCAAATCTCATTCTGCATATGGTTCTTATCATATCTTTTGTCGACTCCATTTTAGAAAACCAAGGTTTATCCGTTATATAGTTTCTGATTGATCTGTAGTGGTTTCCTGTATTTACGTTTTCATCAATATACCTTTCTTTCCATTCTTTCTTAATCTCTTTGAATAAATTTGATTCAATATCTTTTGGCGTACAAAGATAATGGGTTAATACTCCTTGTGTCACCGCGTTTTTAGCCAATTCATCTACCATTTCATTTCCAGTTATTCCACAGTGGCTTTTAACCCATGCCAACTTAACAGACTTTCCTTGTTGCTGAAGTTCTTTAATTTTATTTATGATATATAATTCAATGTAGTTCACTTTTGATTTAGGATTTATAGCACTAATTTTACTAAGAGAACTTTTACTGTCACTAAAAATTATAAACTTTGAATGATTTATATTAGATAAATATTTTAGTGCTTCCATTATCGCTATTAATTCAGCTGTGTATATACTCATAATAGAATTTAGTTTAAACATTTTACTAATTTTATTACTGCTATCCCAATAGGCACATCCCACACCTTCAATATTTTTTGATGCATCTGTATATAGCATACAATAATCTTTGAACATTTGTGAACTGTCGGAGATAAACACTAATTTTCTTAAAGATATAGGCAACTTGCTATAGTCCCTTAAAAAGTATACCTGAACTTGTTCCATACTATTAAAGTCAATATTATAATTTGGGTTTATGTCATATTTATAAAGTTGTTTATCATATATTGTCATTTTTGAATATAAATCTACCATATTTAGAGTTTTCTTTTTTATCCAATATTTTTCTGTCAAGTCTGCTAAAAACAGTTGATGTATTTTGGAAATTAAACTTGCCTTTTTTTCATACAATCTAACTAAAAGGTTGATGCCAAGTTTTTTTCGTCTTATATCCATCGGCATTTCACAGCATTCAACTTGTAGATTATTTATCGGTGTACTTCTTAGGGCTCCTATACACAATCTAAGGGATTTATTAATGATTTTGTCTATTTTATTTAAATGACACTGTGATGCGTCACTGTATAATATTGATCCGTAGTCGAATATAGCTCTTATATTATTTTTAAATAACAACAAAGAAATATTTGGATCTGCTCCCCAACGTAAGTGTGATACGAATCGAAGAAGGTTTATTCCTTTTTCTGTTTTTTTAACTATATGGTCTATATATGTTCTTTCCAGAGAAGCTGTCTATCCAGAGAAATACCCAAATATTTAACATAACTTTGTACAGGATAGGATATATTGTTTATTAAGATGTGATTGGGCATTTCTTTTCGTTTTCTTGTAAAAATACATAATTTGGTTTTGGAATCAGATATATTTAGTCCATGTAATTCACTCCATATTTTAATATGTTTGTCTCCTTCTTCAATGGATTTGACTGCATTTTCTATTTTAATGTTTTCTTGATAAATAACTATATCATCTGCAAATTGTAAAATTTTTGTTGAGTTTAAATTTTTTTCTATATCAGAAGTGTAAATTAAATATAACAAAGGGCTTAATATTCCTCCTTGAGGTAAACCACCCATCGCTAGTCTTGGACCAAATGTGTTATTATTTACCGATATATAAATTTTTCTACAGTCATACAATTTTATTATTTTTTGACAGAAGCATTCTGGCAGACCTATTTGTATCATTTTGTTATATAGTATATTTAAATTAACGTTGTCGTATGCTGCTTCAACATCTAATAAAAGAGCGATTACTGAAGAATTTTTCGTAAACGCTAAATTTATATCTGTTACCAAATGACTCACAGCTTCCACAGTAGAATGATTTTTTCGAAATCCAAATTGTGTTTGTGATAATTTATTGTTTTTTTCTAGCCAACTTTCGAGCCTAAGTTTTATCATTCTTTCCAGTGTTTTTGTTATGCAGGAGCTCAATGAAATACCTCTATAAGATTCTGCTGAATCAGGATTCCGATTTGTTTTGAGAATAGGAATCACCCGGTACTCTCTCCAGTTATCTGGAATATCTTCTGATAACCATATTTGATTAAAAAAATTTAATAGTGTTTCTTTCCCTTTTTGATGTAAATTGGCCAACATAATATAATGTACATTATCTATACCTGGAGAAGTATTTTTCTTATTCTTAAGGCTTATTTCTAATTCACAGAAACTAAATGGAATTGAAAGTGGATGCATAGAGTTTTTTCTTTCCATTACATTAATTTTTGAAAATATATTATCTGGACATAATTTTCTTAAAAACTCCTCAACCCATTCTCCTTCAGTCACTGGATTTACTTGTGGTTTAAAAATGTTTTGTAATCGTTTGGCTTGATTCCACATATCTTTAATTGGTGTATTTTTGTTTAAAGTTTTACAAAAATTTCTCCATGCATTACGCTTACTCTCTAATACAACTTTTTTGGTTTTCGCTACACATTTATTATAATTTATATAATTTTGTATATTAGACTGTAGTTTAAACTTGCGTAAAGCTAGTTTTTGTTCTTCTATTACCTTTTTACAATTGTCATTCCACCAAGTTTTTCTAAATCGTGGATTAGTCCCTGTTCTCTTCTCCGGTATACATATCTTACAATATTCGTTTAATTTATTTAAAAATTGTTGGTAATTTAAATTATTATCTATTTCCATGAAATTATCAGTGATAGAAGAGAAAAGAGACCAATCCGCTTTATTTATGTTCCATTGGAATTTTGTATTTACACATTCCGCTTTATTAACATTAATATTTGACTTAATAATAATAGCAAAATGATTTGATCCTAATGTCTCGTCCACAACATCCCAATCGAAAAAATGACTAATATTTGCTGAGCATATTGTAAGAACTATTGCAGATTTATTATTGCTATTCGGTCTACGCATCAAAGTTTCTTTACCATTATTTAAAATTACAAGATTACAGTCCTCAATAGCTTCTAACAGATTTTTTCCTATAGTATCTACAGTACTACAACCCCAAACATAATTGTGGCTATTAAAATCACCACCAATTATAAAAGGCTTCTCTAGACTATTAAAAAACTTTTTCCATTCATTTAGAGTGATTTTAAGATTTGGTTTTACGTATATTGAATAAATGTTTAACTTTTTTCCGGATTGAATTTTAATTGATATGCTATTGCACATTATGTCATTAATTTGGTGAAAAGTAGGACTGTTGTAAAATTTTATTAATTTTTTCAAAAGGATGGCTACTCCACCATATCCATCATCTCTATCATTCCTAAAGACATTATAACCAGTAAAGTTAATAAAATTACTTTTTTTTAACCAAGTTTCTGATATTAATCCTATATCTATTTTATTGTCATACAAGAATTTTTCTAAATAACCCTTATTTGTTTTAATTGATCTCGCATTCCATTGAAGAAATGAAACGTTAGCCATCACGAGGTAATAATAATTGTGAAATATTGTTTTTTAATAATTCCAACGTTTTTTGATCTAAATTGTGATTAATTTGATTTAATGTTGCTGAAATAAAGTTTACTATTATTTCTCCTATATTATTTTGATTATCGTTTTGTGTTTGTGTTGTGTTAGAATAAATGGGATTATTAAAATTATAACAAGGCTGACTTTGTATTCTTGGTGTTTGCAAAATTTTTCTGCGTGCTTCCATTGTTTTTTTATCTACACTACTAGAATCAATACTACTTGATCTTTTTCGTTTAGATATTGTATATTTATTTGAAGTATTTTCTTGGTCTTTACTTACTGTTGAATAACATTTTTTATACTTATTATTAGCTTCATAATATGTTATATTTTCATTATTCATAACTTTTTTAATATATTCCTGTTTTTGTCTTTCTGTACAATCTGCTCCCTTGTCAGTAGCGCTGTGTTTTCCTTTGCACAATACACAAAGTAAATTATTCGGATTGGAACAATTAGATTTGTTGTGTTCTTCGCCACATCTTTCACACCTATCTTTTCCTCTACATTGGGCACTTATATGCCCAAATCTCAAACACTTTAAACATTGGATTATTCTGGGTGTATAATTTTCCACCTCGTATATCATTTTTTCTATTATTACATTTTTTGGTATAGACTGACCTTTAAAAGTGACAATTACGGTTCCTGTTTTTACATAATTAGTATTACCATTTTCTTGAATCACTTTCCGCATAATTCTTTTTACATGTAATACTTCGAATTTAATTCCAAATCTAGGTTTAATTAATGATAATAAATCATTATCTTCTATCTCTTTATCTACCAATTTTATAACACCTTTCTTTTGAGTAAAAAACGTTGGAATATATGCCTCATACTCTTTGCTTTTAAGAATTTGAGAATCAATTAATTTATTAGCACTAGCAAAATTATTTAGTTCTACCTTGATTTTATTTCTACCAACTACTGTAATTTGTGTGATATTATTTTCAATTTCAGGTACTGCACTTAAAATCAAACGGGCCGTGCCGATCCTGTGTAATCGACCAATGTTACCGTTTTTATTTTCTATGTGTACTATATAAGGTGCATTATCTCCAAATTGATATCTATGTTTTAATCTTAAATTTATTACTTTATTTAAATTTTGCTTACCTGACTTATCTGTTTGATTTAAATTTGTCAAAGTTTCATCGTTATTGCAACTAAATTTGTTACTTACCTCAATAGTACTACTTGTTTGGTTTTGTTTGTTTGTTACCTTATTATTTACTCTATTGTTATTTTTATTTAATTCCTCATATTCCATCATCCCATCTCCTTCCATTTCTACATAAAATTTACCTTTATCTGGAGGTTCGGGTGGTATACCTTCCATATTATTTGTTTCCTGAAATTTAACTTCTAGGCGCTAAATTTCACACTTTCTTACAGATCACTGGTTTAGTACTTCTTTATACTACTCGTAATACTCAAAAAGTTAAGAAAAAACCTTAAAAATTAATAATTTTTAGGAGAACTTCTAAATAAACTGCCTTTCAATTTGACGTTTATTTGACCCGCTTATATGTCAAAACCTATCATTTTTAGAGAAAAGTCACTAAAGACCTTTTGTTTGGAATGATCCAAAAAACCTAAATAAACTTTTTTCCATGCAAAAAAAATAATTTTAGGAAAAAAACAAAAAGAAAACGTTTAAAAAATTTTTGACCACCTTTTGGTCCTGGCAACATGCAAATTTGTTAAAAGGAGTCCTTTTTGAGTAAGATTGTGCAAAAAATCCGAATTAGAATATTTTTCCTAGCGGATGCGCAGTGGCTTTCTGGACTACACACATTTATACGGTCCATGATTGCTGCTCAGTACAGATCAGTGCATTAAACAAATCTAGATCTCTCTCTTTCGCCGATCATCGATAAAGAAATGACCTTCAAGAATTTTTAAACTTTCCCGATGGTTCGATCGTCGCTCTGCCAGCCATTTCGACAGATTTGATTCTCATTATACAGTGTGGCAAGGCCAAATGGAATAAATTCATTATTTCGTAAACCGGCGACTACGAGAAAAAATCCCGAAATAGGTTAATTTTTATTTTTAAATTATGATTTTCTAGCATATACAGGGTGTTTCGTTAATAATTGTCCATATAGTAACTGGAGAAACCTTAGCACAAAATACGAAGATTTAACCTAAAACAAATAAAATGTGGTTCCTTACTGAGTTACAGAGTGTTTTTATCTAAAAATTTAAAACTTATTTTTGCTCAGCATTTTAAAACTATTCAACGTATCATTTTCATACTTGTCAGAAAGTGCGACTACTATACACCCTATTAAATTATGATAAACAATCGTTTCTAGCTACTACCAGAGGCGTACGACAGGGGATGGTGAATGGTTGACCCTTTTCAAATTCTACGCCACTGGAGGAATTACTATTTTAGTACCATTTTTAGATTCTCCAGTACTTTCTACGTAAATAATATACTCTTCATTGGTAACGATAAAGTCATTAGTTTTCGAGATATTTGAAGTTAAATATGAAACGGTACAGTGATTTTGATTATTTTATGATATGATTCCTACATGATTAAAATTTAAAAATTATTTGTACCCAGTACCTTAAAACTATTTGGCGTATCCTTATCATACTTGGCAGAAAGTGTAGGTACTGTACACCCTACTAAATTAAGATGAATAAACGTTTCTAGCTACTACCAGAGGCGTACGACAGGTGATAGTGGCTGGTTGACCCTTCCCAAATTCTACGCCACTGACGGAATTGCTATTTTAGTGTAATTTTTTGATTTTTCAATACTTTTTATGTAAATAATATACTCTTCATTTGTAACGATAAAATGATTAATTTTTGAGATATTTGAAATTAAAATGAAGCGACATAATATATTAATTAAAACAACCGTGTCGTTTCATTTTCAACTTCAAAGATCTCGAAAACTAATGACTTTATCGTTACGAAATAAGAGTATATTATTTTCATAGAAAGTATTGGACAATCCAAAAATTGAACTAAAATAGCAGCTCCGCCAGTGGCGTAGAATTTGGAAAGGGTCAACCATTCGCTTTCCCCCGTCGTACGCCTCTGGTAATAGACATAAACGTTTGCTTAACACAATTTAGTAGCTTGTACAGTACCTATACTTCCTGCCAAGTATGACAAGGATACGTCGAATAGTTTTAAAATTCTGAGCAAAAATAATTTTTAAATTTTTAGATAAAACACCCTGTAACTCAGTAAGGAAGCACATTTTATTCAAGTGTTTTAGGTTAAATCTTCATATTTTGTGTTAAGGTTTCTCCAGTTACTATATGGACAATTATTAATGAAACACCCTGTATATCATACTAGTGACGTCATCCATCTCGGCGTGATGACGTAATCGATGATGTTTTTTTAATGAAAATAAGGGTCGTAAACCGGCATATTTATGTTTCGTGGACCTTAAGAAAGCGTTTAACAGGGTCAAATTAAAGGATGTTATCCATTTGTTATACTCAAGAGAGGTGCCTCTAGGAATAGAGGCACTACTAGATCGAAAACATCTACCAGAACAACACAATAAAAGTAAAAGTAGAAGATGAACTAACTGACCCAATTGAAGCCGGCAATGGGATAAGACAGGGGAATTCCTTGAGTCCTTTATTATTCAACCTGATCATGGATGAAATAATAAATAAGTAAGAACTAAAAAAGTGAAGACGATTTACAACGTATGCTGCACCAATTTAACATAACCGCCAGAAAATTTAACGTGCTAATTTCCCCAAAAAGACACAATGCATGGTTATAACAGCAAATCCAATAAGATGTAAATTGGAGATGGAGGGTCAGATAATAGAACAGGTGATGGAGTTTAAATATCTTGGAATCACACTATCTAGCTACGGAAAGCTCGAAACAGAAGTGGAAGATCAATTGAATAGAGCAAACAGAGCTGCAGGTTGCCTGAATAAAACAATATGGAGAAATAAAAATATCGGAAAAGAACTTAAAGACAATATTTACAGTCATCAGACCAATAATGACATATGCGGCAGAAACACGACCTGGCACAGAGAGGACAAAAAGATTGCTCGAAACAGTGGATATGAAAACCCTCCGAAAAATCGATGGTAAGACTCTATGGGACAGACCTAGAAGTACAGATATACGACGGAGATGCAAGGTGGGCAACATTAATAACTGGGTAAGAAACAGAAGAATATAGTGGAATGACCACATAAGCCGAATGCCAACAAATAGAGTAGTAAGGACGGCGAGAGACGGTTCCCCAATAATAGGAAGACGATCAGTGGGAAGACCACGAAAACGATGGAACGACAACTTACCAGAGGCACATTGAAGGAACAGACAGAGTCATGTCTATACAAAAGAAGAAGAAGAAGAAATTTACTTAAACCATATGTTAGTGTATAGGAAGTCTAATACTCATAATCTTATTTGAAGGTGTTTATTTTAACAGTTTGTAGGCGACCGGTTTCGGGATTCACAATTTATATGCCATCGTCAGGCCCTTGTCGAAACTAACAAGATATCGGTACAAGAACAGTAAAAAGTTCAGTTACATAAAAAAGTGAACTAGGAATAACATCATAGTGAACTTTTTACTGTTCTTGTCCTGATATATTGTTAGGTTCGACAAGATGGCATATAAATTGTGAAGTCCGAAAGCGGTCGCCCACAAACTGTTAAAATAAACACCTTCAAATAAGATTGTGAGTATTAGACTTCCTATACCCTAAGTGCTCTATTAGTCTAGGTAACTGGTGGCGCAACTAGTGGCCCCACCAAATTGTGAGCACGGGCAACTGGTGGCCGAGAATAGCCATAAGCAAAAATAATAAACTGAATTGGAATTGGAAAAATAATCAAATGCAATTGGAAACTTGTTTGTTATCAATTTTACGAAAAAAAGTTATTCTTCATAAAATGCTCTTAATAGTATAAAATATAAGATGCAACCATCAGATTCAAATTTTGTGAATTTTATACGAGGTATGTCAAAAAAGATGAATTTCGCTCAAGAGTAAAGTATCCTTATATTAAACAATATCGAAAAATGTTATATAAAAAGTTGTTCGGAATTAAAAGCTATGTTTGAATATGCAATTACATTCTTCTAATTGAAATATTGTGAACTGTAAAGGTACTTTACTCTTGGACGAAATTCATGTTTTTTAACATACCTCGTATAGAATTGATAAAAGTTTATATATTATGATTGCATCTTAGATTTTAGACCATATAAAGCTTTTTGTAAAAAATAACTTTTTTCGTAAAATTAATAATAAAATACTTATAGATATTTGTATTAAAATGATATTGGGTATCCGTAATTTAAAAAAAATTGCATTTTATTTGTCAATTAGAATGATGTAATAAAATTAATGCGTCCCAAAACATAGTTTTTTTAATTCTTAACAACTTTTCATAATAATAATTTTCGATGTTGTGAAATCTAAAGGTACTTTACATACAATTTTTTTGACATACCTCGTATAACATAGACTATGCAGAGCATTTTATAAAGAATATTTCTTTTTCGTAAAATTGATAAGAATATGGTTCCAATATGGTTCCAAGTTTCCAAGTTTCCCATATGGTTCCAAGTTACGCAGACATACTGTACCTATATATAAAAGCTCAATTTTTTTTGAATTTTCCAATTAACGTCACATTCGTATTCAGCATAATCAAAAACAAAATAGAAACATTTTTGATCAAGGTAAAGTGATGAATTCACCGAAATTTCTAAAATATAAAAAGAGCTTTTATTATTTAAACAATGAATAAACAATTAACGGCTAAATCTGCGAGAAGAACTTTTTAATATAACATATTTATAAATCAACAAAAAAGGTTTTAGAAAAATATACGCTTGTTAATAGAAAATATAGAAGTTAGTAGAAAAGAAATACGAAGCACTCGATTACAATAGTGGTGGCCGACACCAGTTGCTCAGTCTAATAGGGTCCATATAACATAATGCCCCGGCTTGGTGGCGCCACCAGGCCCGGTTACCCGGCTGGTGGACGGGTTCGGCCACCAGATCGACAACAATTTCTGGTGGCGCAACCAGTTGCCGTAGTCTAATAGGTCTCATTTACTTAAATGCCCCGTGACGTCAGAGTCACTGGTGGAGCAACTTGGTGGCGTCACCAGTTGCCTAATATAATAGCGGCCTAACATTCTTTCTTCCCTAACCTTCCTTATTTAATTAAAAAAAAAAACTAAATTTATGGTAATCGCGAAAGCAAAGAACATCAGAGCTAATCTTGTAATTGACAATACAGCGATTGACCGTGTGTCCTGTTATAAATATCTAGGTGTTTGGATCACAGATGATACTGATCAAACAAAGAGATTAAATGCAGAATAGAAATTGCTAGATCAGTCTTTAATAGAATGCGCGAACTTTTTCGCAATCGTGATATCAACATAAAGTTACGAATACGAATGCTCTGGAGTTATGTATTTTCCACCCTGTTATATGGAGTTGAGGCTTGGACATTAAAACAGTCGACCATAAAAAACATCGAAGCATTCGAGATGTGGTGCTATAGACGCATTCTCAAAATATCATGGATGGACCGCGTCGCTAACACGCAAGTACTCCAAAGTTTAGACAAAAGATTAGAAAGTATAAATGAGATAAAACTAGAAAGATGGAATACTTGGGGCACATTATGAGGTGTGAAAAGTACAAACTTTTAAGAAATATCATAGAGGGCAAAAGAAATGTGGGAAGAAGAAAAATATCGTGGCTTCGAAATCTACGTGAATGGTTCGTGTGTAGTTCGATTGAACTTTTTAGGCGCGCTGCTAAAAAAGTCGCAGTGGCCATGATGATTTCCAATCTCCGCTAGGAGTGTCACGTGAAGAAGAAGATCGTAACGTATTAATCATGTTCTCACACCAGCAACAATTTCATCATTATTTAAACCACATCCAATCTCTGAACCCACAGAACAACGTAACAATACTATACAAACAATGCAAAAAGCATACAATTGTTTTGTCAATACAATAAGGGGTTCAATTTTCTCGTGACACATCCCCCTCCAGGCCGAAACCAATTTTTTTGAGTAGTATGGACATCTATATTAATAACCTTTATGTTTCCTGCAGCCGATTTTGATGATATACATAGTTATAAACAAATGAAGATCAAAACGGTAAATTTTCGGTTTTTTCGTCTATTACTAAAAAGTGAACCATTATAAACAAATTTGAGAATGAGAAACTCATAAATCATATAAAAAACTTCAATATGGCGTTCACTGAATATGTCTATCCTTATTTGTTGGTTAGAAAATTGCAAAATAAGTCATAAATTTTGAGATTTTATAAATGTTCATAACATATAAAAATTAAGTTAGAATCTTCTTATTACACTGAATACTGAGACTTCCTGTGCTTAAATTATATTTTAAATTTCAAAGCAATTGGTCAAATAGTTTAAAAGTTATTTAATTTGTTTATCCCAAATTCATTTTTTTTGCAACACTATAAGTCAGAAAATTATTATGAGGTTACAGTAATATTTCGGACAGTTTATGAAAGAAGAACATTTATACTATTAACTTAATTAAAAAAGAATGTGTGTGTACTTTGTACGCACGTAAGAAGTTATACTTCTACTACATATTATGTGATTTTTAAGACAATACCAAAAATTTTAAAAAATAAAAGAATAAAACGCACACAAACACATTGAAAAATGCCACAAAGAAAAAATTATTTCTGAACGATAATAATTGTTGGCAAAAATTTTAAATACGCATTTTCTGAAAAAAAAATTATATAACAAATATACATATGTACTTACAATCATAAAATGCATAAAAAAAATAAAAACTTGCATCGGGAATCGAACCCGTGAATTTCGGGGCGCTTTGATTCGTAATCGAAGCCTAGACTCACTCGTCCAATTCCACATTATTTGTCATGTGGAAAAATAGGGTAACTGAACGTTTTACTGTTTGACAGTTGTTTTGAATATAATTAAATTATGTAGTTTAAATTTTGTGGAAGAAAATATTAAAATATAACAAAACAGTAAGAAAACAATATATTAGATGAAGATTGGTAGAACTTTTGTTGGTAATCAAATTAAGTATGTAAATCAAAGCATTACATACCTACTAGATAAATAAATCTACGCCAAAAAATCATAATTTAAAAATAAAAATCTGACCTAATTTGGGATTTCTCTCTAAAATCCCCATTCTTGAGAAAATAAATGTACAGTAGAGCGTCGATTATCCTAACGTCGATCAACCGAACGACCGCTTATTCGAACTATCGACTCCCGCGTCCCGCACTCGAATACCGAGCAAGCGTTAGTAATTGACGCTTAAAATATCTTCAATTTTCTTCAATATTGTATCCAAAAATAATTATGTTGTTGCAAAGACTGCACTTTTTTGTTTAGTTGCTAGTTGTCATTATCAAGATATAAATAAATATGTAGGTATATAAATATGGCTTTTATTCACTTGTGGATAAATATGTATGACTATAAATATGTATCAATATATTGTAGTTCGATTATCCGAACAAATCGGTTTTCCGAACACCTATGTCCCCCAATTAGTTCGGATAATCGACGCTCTACTGTATTTCAACCTAATCCAAATGTATAATTACAATATGATTATAATAAAAACTACTTACCAAATTAGAATGAGTTTTCCTTGTCCAAAATAGTCCAAAAGTCCAAAAATATAGGTATATGAAAACTATTTAAAAAGGCAGTATAACTATTAACTAACTTTTGTTTGTTGTTTCTTTTCACACAAATTTTAAAACGCAACAACCATAAATAATCAAACTACAGCTGTGCCACAGCCGCCATATTGAATAATTTTTGACATGTCATTTGAACATCCAATCAGAACAAAGTTATAAAGCGCATGCGCCGGGATCATAGGTTTTAACATATAAAAATTCACCCTCATATCGCCGGTAAAGAAGTATAACTTCAATAACTTCAAAAAAGTGACAAAAAGTAATTTTAAACAGTGTAAAATTATTTTGCAAAAACATGTCGATTTTTTGTTTACTTATAAACAATTAGAATAATTTTTTAACCGTTACCTGTAGAAAAATTATTTTTTCATATTTGGAAAGACTGAATTTTTATACTCATTTAGACAGAAAAACAATTGTCCTAGGACAATTAGGGACGAAGTTAGCCCCCCTTTTTTTAATTCACATGTTCTAGCAAAATAATTTTGCAATATTTAGAATTATTTTTGTCTTTTTTTTTTAATTAAATTAATAGTGTAAATCTTCTTATCTCATAAACTATCAAAAGTATTACCGTTCTCAAAATGTATGATTTATTTTGCAATTTTCTAAGCAACCAATAAGGATAGACATATTCAGCGAACGCCATATTGAAGTTTTTTAGACTATTTATGAGTTTCTTACTCTCAAATTTGTTTAAAATGCTTAACTTTTTGGTAATAGACGAAAAAAGCGAAAATTTACCATTTTTTGATCTTCATTTGTTTATAACTATGGATATCATCAAAATCGGTTGCAGGAAACATATAGGTTATTATTATAGATATCTATACTACTCAAAAAATTTGGTTTCGGCCTGGAGAGGGTTGCGTCACCAACAGGATATTTTTTTTCCTTATTTCTCTGAACTAAATAAGTATCATCACCATATACATAGAGTCATCTGTTTAAACTCATCATTTAACTTGTACTTGAACTTTTGATATCATTTGCACTTGAAAGTATTTAAGGAAGTACTCAAGTAGAATAACAAAGGTCATTGATAGATAACACTTATTGGTTATTGCAAGTCAAGTGTCCTGATTCTCGTGATTTTTGTTATAAAAGGAAACCGACTCATCAAGTACTTACGAGAATGTATTGATGCTACTTACCTGGACTGGTTCCGTAAAATCAGAATATATTGCAATTTTAATTCTTCAGGACAGATTACTTATACCTCCCCATAATGTAAGAATATTACGCAAGACCGGCATGAGTAGAGTCAACAAGTACTGGAAATAAAATACCTTGGAATTACACTATCCAGATATGGAGACCTGGACAAAGAAGTGAGACATCAAGTAGTACAACAAGCAAATAGATTGGTAGGAAGCCTTAAACTAAACTATACGGTGAAACCGATATATTAACACTGAGATAGAGTCAATAATTGAGGGGTCCGGCAGTGAAAAATGGTAAGGGGCAGTAAAGAAGTTTTGAGTTTTGAACTGTTGAATTTAAAAAAAATATTCTTATATTTTTTATTAAAAAATATAAGAGTATGAAACATGTTAAAACTAGCTGAATATGTTGTTAATACGTAGGCAAAATATGGAAAACCAAATATTTTTTTATAATGATTAATTACAAAAGTATGAAAATATGAACTACAACTTAACATTGTTTACCTAAAATATTTGAAATAGTTTAACGTAACGTGTTAAGTGGTGTTGACTTAACATAATTTGGTAGGTATAGGAATACATTTTAAATTTAGATACCATTTGTGGTAAACAGCTGGAATCAATTCCCAAAATGATTTTACATCTTTCAGGTTTTCTAAAACGTTTAAATAAAAATAATAATACAGCGCTGGAGGGAATTTATTTTCATGTTTGCAAGTAAAAAATGTTAAGTTTTTATGCAAAGTGAACGTGGATGTAAACAATGTTAAGTACATCCCTTACCATTTTTTACTCGCGAACATTTATTCTAAGAATATAAAGAAATTGTCTTTATAGGAACTTGACCAAGCTTCACTAAATACTTGAAATTCAGGATCTTTTACCTGAGTTGCAATCATCGTAGCTCTCAGAATTGTCACTGTTAACAGCAAAAAAGCCATTTAGATTTGAACAACCTGCATTATCATGGACACATAACATTATTTTCATGCTTATGCATGTCCCTTGCCAAATTTTAAGAAATTAATCGGGCCATCTATTATTAGGAGGATAAACTAAGTCAAATTGTCTGCTTTGCCATGTCCCTTGCCATCTTTTACATACTATTTCGCAAAAAATCAAAATTTGTCCCTTACCATTGTTTACTACCGAGCCCTTCAATTTATAAAGCCAGTGTAAGACCAATAATGACATATGCATTTATGCATCAGAAAGACGACCCGACAAAGTCACACTACAAAGACTACTGGAAACTGCAGAGATGAGAGTCTTCTCCTTCTTATGGTGGCTATCCGTTCCGGATGTTGGCGATCAGCATGGCTATCCTAACTTTGCTGCTATTCAGAATAGTTTGGTTGTCGATGTATTGAACCACTTTCTCAGGTTTTGAAGCTGAGATATTCTTCTTCTCCCTGGTCCTCTCTTTCCAAATACCTTTCCAAATAGAGATGATAGAGTACTTAGAATTGCAAGAAAT
The DNA here is from genome assembly GCF_917563875.1 of Diabrotica virgifera virgifera. Lineage (NCBI taxonomy): Eukaryota > Metazoa > Arthropoda > Insecta > Coleoptera > Chrysomelidae > Diabrotica > Diabrotica virgifera. The sequence continues at coordinate 174,083,863 of NC_065448.1, read as the reverse complement.
ACGCTGAGACATCTAAAGAAGGGTGAAGGCATTAGAAGAAAATGTAACATATATAAGCATTGGGGTTCCGACGGTATACTCCGCATTCCACATTTCGCTCGCCTCGCCATCGTTTTTTATTTACCCACTCGTTTTTTCTATAGCTCCTATCTGCCATAGACTGTTCTGTGACTTTCTTCCATGTTTCTGTGGGCCTTCCTCTTCTTCTTCTATTTATGGGTGTGTAATTTAATCTCTTTTTGGCCATCTTTCCTCTGACATTCTTATAACATGACCATACCATAGCAATTTCTTTGTTTCTATGTGATCAACCGTGGAATATACACTCTTCGTCCGTCGTCTTATTTTCTCATTGGGTACGTGTTCTAATCTAGATACCCTGCATGGTCTACGTAAGTAATCCATTTCCGCTACTTCTATATTTTTTCTTTCCTTTCCTGTGAGTTGCCAACACTCTGCGCCATAAGTTATAGTAGGTTCCACAATTTGTTCTGTGGATTGCTAATTTTGTGTTCATCGTCACCTTGTTAAACCATAGTAGACCATTTAAAATACGAGTTGCTTTCCTTCCTTGCGTTTCTACGTGATCAACCGTGGAATATACACTCTTTGTCCGTTGTCTTATTTCCTCATTTGGTACGTGTTCTAATCTAGATATCCTGCATGCTCTACGTAAGTAATCCATTTCCGCTACTTCTATATTTTTTCTTTCCTTTCCTGTGAGTTGCGAACACTCTGCCCCATAAGTTATAATAGGTTCCACAATTGTTCTGTATATTGTTAATTTTGTGTTCATCTTCACCTTGTTAGACCATAGTAGACCATTTAAAATACGAGTTGCTTTCCTTCGTTGCTGTATCCTATGCTGTATGTCTCTTTTTGTAGTTCCTTCTTCTGATATTATGCTTCCTAAATATCTATATTCCTTACATTTTCTTATACTTCTTAACTCTAATTCCGGATCTTCGGTTTCCTCTCCTATTCTCAAATATTCCGTTTTCTCCATGTTCATACATAGGCCCCATTTTTCATACCTATTCGAGCTGTAACTTTCTTAGCATATAATCCATATCATGTTCATCGTTGGCAAGAATTAATTGGTCATCAGCAAACAACAGAAAATGTAACATGCAGTGTTTAAACGAATGGACACAAATAGAAAAGGAGAATGGAATAACCACATAATTACCACATAAGAAGAATGTAGGAGACACGTGTGGTTAAAATAGCAAGTATCGGACGACCGCGCAAAAGATGTAGTGACAACCTAAGGTAGAGGTATAAATCCGCCAATGAAACAGCATAATTGCTTACAAAGAGGAAAAATAAATAAAAATGTGTTTTTTTCATATCTTGAAACAGGTTAGTTTCACCTTTAGTTTAATAAGAATAGTTCATATTCGTATGCAACTGTAGTCCTTGTTGTGAGTTTTGGATATTGTTATTTTTGGTTTTCTTGGAATATGCTTTCTGAACGTTAATTGTGTTGGTCCTCTTATGTTTTTTACTTAATTTTAAGTAATTTTAACTTTTTTTTAATGACGTTGGCAACGTGGTATTCTTATACCGATATATCTACACAGTGTTTTTGTGACGGTACTCGCCGGTACGCCGTACCGGCCCCTTTTGGGGCGAAAAATAAAAAAAACAACCAAATTATAGACAAATTCCTGAATTTTTAACAGTAGATGTCGCTGTATCGCGTCTGATGGGAAATTTGAATTATTTTTCAGATTCCCTTTAAAATGATGGTAGAGCTGTTTTTCGGTAAAGAGGTAGGCACACTAACGAAAGCTACTGAGGACGCCTGAAATGGTAGAAACAGCCTGTCTAGCTGGTGTGCAACCCTCTGAATCGAAAACAAGCAAAACCATCATTTATTATTATATTTATTATCCTGAATTTTTCTTTGCTCCCAAATAGCTTTAAAACGCCCCTATTGAGGCTAAATTTAAAAAGTTTTCCCGGGGGCAGAGCCCCTTATGAACGCTCCCCAGACCCCCCGGAACATAGCGTACCGGAACCTCTATTGTTACAAAAACAGCACTGTATCTACATAATATATATGCATAAGTATATGCTAAAGAAAGAGAGTCGCTTCAGTAACTTCGTGAAGAGCGGTCCTCACGCTCACGCGATAAGCAAACGCGTTAACTTTAAGAGCTGCAACATTGCTTTAGACAAGGCGAAAACGGCGGGTTCTTTGGAGAAAATACTCCCATGAAATTTTTTTCCATAATCACATTCGTGAGACACCCCAGAATAAGGTTCAAGAAGTCGCCTACTCGAAAAGTGGTCAAATTTTTTTGAACAAGTTTTTAATCAAATTGCAAAAATCAATATTTTTGGCCCAGACAAATTTTTTTAGGTTTTTTGGACTAGTTTGGATAAAAAAAGGTCTCTTATAATTTTTCTCTAAAGTTGATGGTTTTCGAGGTAAAAGCATTTTAAAATTGAAAAAAACGAAAAATGGTGATTTTCAAGGCTTAATAACTCGGTTAAAAGTTATTACTATGAAAGTCAGAAAGTGACTAAATCAAAGTATAAAGCCCCCCTACAAGATCCTGAAGAAATTGTTGTCATTGTTTGATTACCAAGCTATTATTTTTAACTAAAAATAATGAGCGCCATGCACGTATTAGGCGGCCGTCCATGATGAGTGCGAAAGAGATGCCATTCAGGCAGTCCAATGGCGCATCTCACTCGCACTCACATTTACAGCCGCGTCAATACGATCTTACCGCTCATTATTAATAAATAAAAATAACAGCTTAATAATAAATTAATGACACAAATTTCTTCAGGATCATGAAGGGGGGGCTTTAAATTTGATTTAGTCACTTTCTGACTTTCATAATAATAATCTTTAACCGAGTTATTAAGTCTTAAAAATGGTTATTTTCGCGTTTTTCAAATTTTAAATTGCTTATAACTCGAACACGATCCACTTTAGAGAAAAATTACAAGAAACCTTTTCTGTCCAGAATGGTCCAAAAAATCTAAAAAAGAAATTGTCCGGGCCGAAAATATTGATTTTTGCAATTTGATGAAAAAAAATTGGACCACTTTTCGCGTGGGCGACTTCTTGAACCTTATTCTGGGGTGTCTCACGAATGTGATTATGCAAAAAAATCTCATGGGAATATTTCTTCCAACGAACCCGCCGTTTTGGCCTGGCCTATATAAGAAAAACCGTGCGATAAACAAAGTGCGTTAATGCCGGGCTGAAACATTGCCTTATCACTCATAATCTAATGCCGCGTCCTCACTGGTAAAAATTTGCGTCGAACCAGCTTTTCGTCGCAAATATTTGCGCGCTCGAATTAAATCGTGCAAATGTGGACGTGTTCCTCGCATAAATCGGACGCAAGAATTTTCGACGCACACAACGCACACGCTCCATCGGTTCACGGTTTTTAGCCGCTTCCTCACTGGTAAAAATTTGCGTCAAATTCTTGCGACGAACCATTAGTTCAATACGCACGAAAAATTTACCAGTGAGGTCGCGGCTTAAGACATTCAAAGTTGGAATCAGTCAAGTTGTATTTTACTATTTCTTTCATAATTCTTATAATATAATATGTTCTTTTCTTTGTTAATTGTATTTTTTTGATATTATTTTTTTGTTATTATCTAGTCCCATAAAAATTAAAAAAAGCAAAATCAGGTTAATTTCCAGATTAAAAACAGAAAACTGCCAAGACCAGGCCTATTATTTTAATTAATATGAAAATGCTGCCTGCATAAATAATTTTTATCAAAAGGGATATTTATGTTTTTTTCGTAATTTGGCATCTGTCCAGACGTTTCCCAACGAATCTTCGTAAAAGATTTGCCAAAATCCTGGTTAACGGTTTATTCTGTAAAAATTGTGTTTATGTTAAATCAGTATCTATTAAAAGTGAGTTGATAAAGGATCTACAGAAAATGTCCAAAAATTTGTTAGGTAAGAGTGTTTGTCAATATTTTCGTCTCGATTTTTTTTGTTTGTCTTAACTTAATATTTTTGGCTTTGTGTCGTGAGAATTGCAGTTTATATGCTAATGTACGATGCTATTGAACGAATTTATTTATCATGCTACAATCGTTTTGTCATTATTTCTAGGTTTGTGTATAAATAGCATGCAGTTTATAAATAAATATGGTTACAAATTCATGAATCAGCATACTTTGAACTGTGAAGTAAGGTTACGCGTTATATTATGCAAATTTGTTATTGTTAATTACTGCAGTATTACATAAGAGAGGCTATTAATACAGTAATACGATTATTATTTATTGATTAGTATTTACCTTCACGTTTTTACCAACATTTATTTCACTGTAGTACCTCCTACGGCAAAAATTCCAAAATTGATATGCATTTATTTTGAATGTTTTCCTATTCTAGATTTGTTTTATTTTATCGATGAGAATTTGTGACCTGTCTGCTCTTACCGAAATCGGGACATTTTTAAACCTTTTGTTAATCAAAATGTAGTTTTGATTTCCGAATATGTCAGGGGATGTCAAGCGGCGATTTTAAAGTATACAGTCATCTCTTAGAAAAATGATTTAACTTAAAGAATGGTTTCATAATTGCAAGCGTTTGATCGAGTACATCATGCCAAGATGATGCACATACTAAAATGTATCTGATGCACATACATTATCTGAAAATGATTAGAAAGGTCAAATCTCAGCATTTAATATTATTATCCCGGTTTTTATAGCGTTCTCCACCTTCCAGTTCCTAGTTTTCAGCTTCGTCGGTCGTCCCATTCGCAAGGGTGAAGGTTTTTTTTTGACATTGTCTTCTCAATGTCGCTTAGCCAGGATTGTTTCGGCCTTCCTCTCTTCCTTCTTAGCCTTGGCATCCATTTTAAAATTTGTTTTGGCAGCCTGGCGTTTCATTCTTTCTACATGACCATACCAGATCAGTTGTCTCCTTTGAATTTCATTTGTGATGGGTGACTTGACTCCCATGATATTTAGGATTTGGTCATGTTGTATTCTTTCAAGCCTTGATTTTCTAACTGATTTTATATGCCGTGTTTAGGAGTGAAATTCCTCTATAATTCGCGCATTTTGTTTTGTCCCCTTTTTTGTGCATGGGCACTATGCTGTTTTCCTTCATCTTGCTGGTATCCTTTCTTCTAACCATATTTGTGTTATTAACTGGTGGATTTGGTGATGTAGTGCGTCTCCACCATATTTCAGAAATTCTGCTGGTATCTCATCCGTACCCGGCGCTTTGTGATTTTTCAGCTTATTTAAGGCCTTTTGGGTTTCTTCAAAAGAGGGATTTTTGACGGGCATGTCCGCTGTGATATAGATCTCTTCTTTGTGCTGTTCTTCCTGTATGATGTTTAGAAGGTCCCTGAAATTCCCTTTCCATTCTTCAGTTAGTTCTTTATCCTCGATTATCATTTGGCCTTGGTTATCTCTCAGTGTAGGGATATAATTGGTTTTATGTCCCCTTTTTTCAGTGGAAATTGCTTTATAGAATTCTCTGGAGCCTGGTTGTGGTCGGTCTCTCTCCATAGCTTCATATTTTTATTGTTCATAGTTTCTTTTCGTTGTGCGTATTGGTTGTCGTATTTATTTTTACATGTGTCTGTTTGTAGTTTTATCCATATCTTCCTTACTGTTTGTATTTTCCAGCTGTTTCCGACATTCCTTGTCATACCATGTTTTAGTCCCCTTCTGCCTACTCCTTCAAAGATCTTGTCGGCTGTCTTGGTTATTATTTCCGCAGTCGTTTCCCACAGCTCTTCTATATCATCGTAAACTGTTTCAGAGCTCAAGGTTTGTTCAAGTTGTTCTATATATTTTTGTCGTTCCTCTGTATTCTGCATTTCGTCCATGTTCCATTGTGGTTTTATTAGGTTTGTTCGTAGTACGATCCAATCGATCAGCAACCGTTGCCAACCATTAGACGCATGCGCAGTTAACAGTTAGCGCTGCGCAGTTAACAGTTCGAGTTCGTAGACTACGAACGCGCTTGCGTCTGACGGTTGGCAACGGTTGCTGATCGTTCTACGAACAAACCTATTGTATTTGTGGCTAGGTAGGTATTCTGGATTTGATCCCTAGCTCCTGTATTAAGATCCAATATACCTCGTGGTAAATTGGAAAACGGGCCATAGGAAACTCAATGTATAATTCTAAACGGTTGAATTCCTACTTCCCTAATAATTTTACATCAAAAGACATTAGAAACTATTTGTAGAGGATTGAAATTTGTATTGAAAACAACTGTTAAAATTGTTCTACGAATTAAACATATTCCAAAATTTTGTAAAAATGTAATACATTTTTCAGTTTTTCAGTCCAAAATTAAGCCACACACACTGCAATAATGTGTCACAATGAAGTTATTATTTTCACATTTTTGAACTGTCAATATTTTTATTTTATCATTTATTGTTTAAAAACAATACAGTTGATGGGATACCCTCAGGTGCGGAGAAAGTATTAATAATAAAGATTTTTTATTCAGTCTATGGTGTGAGCACTGTCAGTTAGATAGTATCGTGTGGCCTAACTTTTCCACACATACCTACTGTGGCAAATGTATTATATTTTTCATAATTTTGGAATGCGTTTAAATCGTAGAACAAATTTAACTTTTGATTTTAATACAGATGTCAATCCTCTACAAATATTCTCTCATGACTTTTAATGTAAAATAATTAGGGAAGCAGGAATTCAACAGTTTAGAATTTTACATTGAGTTTCCTATGGCCCGTTTTACGATTCACCACCCGGTATGGTAGGGGTACATTTGCAGCAGGGTACAAGGATTATCTCCATGTGATTTTCTGACGTGCTCGAGTATTGCGCTAAATCCCCCCTTGGGCTCCCCTGCCATAAGGAAAAAGAAACATTTTAAATCATCTAAATTGTATGTTTTAAAGCTGAAATACTCTGATATATTTATGGTTTTTAATCGTGCATTCCACCCGTTCAATTTCCACAACCACGCAAAGTTTATGATTAAGGGCGTCTTTATGGTGTATCTGATTTTCTCTAGCTTTTATCGTTTACCTGCTGGAAGAGACCTTTATTTACAACATAATCTTATAATTTCCGACAAATTTAAAATTCCTATTTATGTTAAGAAGTTTAAATGAGCTATTTGAATATGTAAATTAAACTAATCTTAGAATTTTATTTTCTAAACTCCTTATAAACTTTTTACGTTTATACGTTTTTTCTCAATTTTTTTTTTACTTTGAGTATATTTAATTTTGTTTCGCAAATACTTTTTGGTCTAGTTTTATAATTATTTAGTGACGAATGTTTTACTAGGAAATGATTATTTAAGGAAGGGGTCATATACGTTTCTCGAGCTTAAAAAGTAGTCTAAATGTAATGATAAATTGTACGAAAACTATTGGGCTAATTGATTTCATTTTTTTTTTAATATTAAAGGTGGACTCTTAAGGAGTATAAAACATATGTTAAAAGTTAAAAAATTAGTTAAAAACATGGCGGCTGCGTCCAGTGGCGTAGAACGTGTTTTTTTTTCAGGCCAAACGGTGGGCATGATTCAGCTCGTAATATTTATCTGAAACAAAAATTGTTTATTTGTTATCATTTTTTAGAGTAATAGTTCTCGTGTGACGAGAGGAATTTAAGAAAAAAAAAAAAGATTACGGAAATGGTCGAAATTTAAAAAAAAGTCGTAATTCTCACCAAAAAAATAGTCTATTTTTTTATTGCTATTCGAAAATGGTTAAATTTAATCAAAAAAGCTCTCGTCACACGATAGTGAATCTAATTTAGAATATGTTTGCCAAAAATGAAGTTAATCGGACGAACGGTTAAGCAGTTATCATGCCCACCGTTTGACCTGAAAAAAAAACACGTTCTACGCCACTGGACGTAGCCGCCACGTTTTTAATTATTTTGTAACTTTTAACATATGTTTTATGTCCACCTTTAAAATTAAAAAAAAATGAAATCAATTAGCCCAATAGTTTTCGTACAATTTATCATTACATTTATACTACTTTTTAAGCTCGAGAAACGTATATGACCCCTTAAAGCAGTTAAAATTTCAAATAAAACGATGAAAAGTGAAGAGCATTGTAATACTGTGATTTAGTTCAGCCAGATTTCAGCGCTTATATTTCTGTCATATCCCAAATAAGTAGTTAAGAACTTTATTTAATTAGATTACTCTTGATAGTAACATTTTACGTATCATACATATTAGACTTTTATGCCAAACCCGTTTTTGATGAGTTTAAAAGGTTCTAAACCGACCAGGTATTGTTGGATTTAAGTCAGGAGGGTACTTATGTATTCACGATATAGCCCAGTCGGGATAGCATTTGACCTTGCATTAGGAGCTGCCCCAAATCTTTATTTTTCTAATCTTTAGGGAGGGTCAGTATTAGTATAAATTTAAAATCTCGACTGAATTCCGCCGTTGCGTTAGCCGCCATCTTGATTTTAAACGAGAACCGTTTTTGCTCAATATCTCCGCCATTTTCAATTTTTTGACAAAAAGTGTAGAAACTGAAATTGTTGAAAATGCTATTTTCTATAGTTTCATTTATTATAATTTTTTTCGTGCGGTCGATATTTTCCGAGTTATGAGGGGAAAATAGTGACAGTTGTAGCATAATTATTGAATTATTGAATTATCTCGTTTATTATTAGTTTTACAACAAATATATACCTATACAAAAATGAAGAGAATTAAATTTTGTATAATTTTGATACCGTACATTTTTTTGATCAAATCAATATTTAAGGTAGTACGTATGTGGTAAAGGTGCGAGCGTAAGACCTGATTGATTTTGTAGCAATTGTTTTTGTTCAATATCTCCGCCATTTTCAACTTTTCGACAAAAAGTGTAAGAACTGAAATTGTTGCAATTACGATTTACTACAATTTTTCGAGAGAACCAGTGGCGGGTCTACAAGGGGGGGAAATGGGAAAATTCCCCCCAACAGGGTCCAAAATTAAAAAAAAATTGTTGAAACATCACGATATATTAGCTGACATAAAACTTAAAATATCGTCAGACAAAATCAACCAATCAAACCCGCTAGTTAATAAAATTAAGTGAACTTAATGCATATAATGTCTTTTTATGTCTTTTATATATGTACTTAGTTTGGTTGATGTTTCATTGGAAGTTTCAAAAATTGTATAAAATATAATTCTCTTTATTTTTGTTTATATACAATTATGTCGTAAAGTTAATAATAAATGAGACAATTCAATAATTATGCTTCCCCTCCGCTTCCATTATTTTCCCCCTTAACTCGGAGAATATTGATCGTATAAAAAAATTGTGCCAAAGAAATTGTAGGAAATTGCATTTCCAACAATTATCTTTCCCACCATTTAGGTTGAAAAGTTGAAAATGGCGGAGATATTAAGCAAAAACAGTTCTCATTTAAAATCAATATGGCGGCTAATGCAACCGCGGAATTCAGTCGAGATTTTAAATTTACACTACTATTGATCTCTGCTAAAGGATAGAATTATAAAATTTGGGGCAGCTCGGAAACAAAATTCAATTCAATAATTATGCTTCCCCCACCACTTTTTACTATTTTCCCATGTAACTCGGAAAATATCAACCGCATGAAAAAAATTGTTAAAAAGAAATTGTAGGAAATTTTATTTTGAACAATTTTAGTTGAAAATGGCGTAGATATTGAACAAAAACAATTGCTACAAAATCAATCCGGTCTTACGCTCGCGCCATTACCGCATACGTACTACCTTAAATATTAATTTTAGCAAAAAAATGAAAGAGATCAAAATTGTGTAGAATTTAATTCTCTTAATTTTTGTATAGGTACATATTTGTGGTAAAACTAATAATAAACGAGATAATTCAATAATTCAATAATTATGCTCCAACTCTCACTATTTTCCCATCATAACTCGGAAAATATCGACCGCACAAAAAAATTATAATTAATGAAAAATGAATAACCATTTTCAATTTCGTTGCAAAACGAAAAAACAGCCGAACCACATTCTAGTCCAATCAGAGAGTGCTGCAAGCACCCCTACCGGTTTCGAAACTTATTAGTCTCTCATCAGGAGGCACATATGCTGCCCTCCCTGATCCAACCAAAACAAACCCCAGCGTGCAGTCCCGGATTGCAACGAACGAAATGGCATAGATGCCCTAGCGGCAACTGCTAGCAAAAAGACTAAGTTTTCACTCTAATGGCATATAAAACAACATAATGCTATTCTACATCCCACCAGAATGAAAACAATGGGAACCTTCTCTGGTTACACCTCCGAGGCTTCTACAATTTGCAAGCCATACGGATGCTGAGACTAAGGAAGATGAGGGAATTCTACAATTTACAATTCACGTCCCATCTGCTCAGCGCGGTAAAGTTCCAACGAGAATGGTTCCCTTCATACTCCACACAGAGTAAATGTAAATCAAAAATGAATAACCATTTTCAATTTCGTTGCAAAACGAAAACACAGCCGAACCATATTCTAGTCCAATCAGAGAGTGCTGCAAGCACCCCTACCGGTTTCGAAACTTATTAGTCTTAACTTAACCAAAACAAACCCCAGCGTGCAGTCCCGGATTGCAACGAACGAAATGGCATAGATGCCCTAGCGGCAACTGCTAGCAAAAAGACTAAGTTTTCACTCTAATGGCATATAAAACAACATAATGCTATTCTACATCCCACCAGAATGAAAACAATGGGAACCTTCTCTGGTTACACCTCCGAGGCTTCTACGAGCATATGTGCCTCCTGATGAGAGACTAATAAGTTTCGAAACCGGTAGGGGTGCTTGCAGCACTCTCTGATTGGACTAGAATATGGTTCGGCTGTGTTTTCGTTTTGCAACGAAATTGAAAATGGTTATTCATTTTTGATTTACATTTACTCTGTGTGGAGTATGAAGGGAACCATTCTCGTTGAAACTTTACCGCGCTGAGCAGATGGGACGTGAATTGTAAATTGTAGAATTGCCTCATCTTCCTTAGTCTCAGCATCCGTATGGCTTGCAAATTGTAGAAGCCTCGGAGGTGTAACCAGAGAAGGTTCCCATTGTTTTCATTCTGGTGGGATGTAGAATAGCATTATGCTGTTTTATATGCCATTAGAGTGAAAACTTAGTCTTTTTTTATAATTAATGAAATTATAGAAAATCTCATTTTCAACAATTTCAGTTTCTACACTTTTTGTCAAAAAATTGAAAATGGCGGAGATATTGAGCAAAAACGGTTCTCGTTTAAAATCAAGATGGCGTCTAACGCAACGGTGGAATTCAGTCGAGATTTTAAATTTATACTAATATTGACCCTTGAGTTTGATTGGTTGATTTTGTCTGACGATATTTTAAGTTTTATGTCAGCTAATATATCGTGATGTTTCAACAATTTTTTTTAAATTTTGGACCCTGTTGGGGGGAATTTTCCCATTTCCCCCCCTTGTAGACCCGCCACTGGTTCTCTCGAAAAATTGTAGTAAATCGTAATTGCAACAATTTCAGTTCTTACACTTTTTGTCGAAAAGTTGAAAATGGCGGAGATATTGAACAAAAACAATTGCTACAAAATCAATCAGGTCTTACGCTCGCACCTTTACCACATACGTACTACCTTAAATATTGATTTTATCAAAAAAATGAACGGTATCAAAATTATACAAAATTTAATTCTCTTCATTTTTGTATAGGTATATATTTGTTGTAAAACTAATAATAAACGAGATAATTCAATAATTATGCTACAACTGTCACTATTTTCCCCTCATAACTCGGAAAATATCGACCGCACGAAAAAAATTATAATAAATGAAACTATAGAAAATAGCATTTTCAACAATTTCAGTTTCTACACTTTTTGTCAAAAAATTGAAAATGGCGGAGATATTGAGCAAAAACGGTTCTCGTTTAAAATCAAGATGGCGTCTAACGCAACGGTGGAATTCAGTCGAGATTTTAAATTTATACTAATATTGACCCTTGAGTTTGATTGGTTGATTTTGTCTGACGATATTTTAAGTTTTATGTCAGCTAATATATCGTGATGTTTCAACAATTTTTTTTAAATTTTGGACCCTGTTGGGGGGAATTTTCCCATTTCCCCCCCCCTTGTAGACCCGCCACTGGTTCTCTCGAAAAATTGTGGTAAATCGTAATTGCAACAATTTCAGTTCTTACACTTTTTGTCGAAGAGTTGAAAATGGCAGAGATATTGAACAAAAACAATTGCTACAAAATCAATCAGGTCTTACGCTCGCACCTTTACCACATACGTACTACCTTAAATATTAATTTTATCAAAAAAAAGTATGGTATCAAAATTATACAAAATTTAATTCTCTTCATTTTTGTATATGTATATATTTGTTGTAAAACTAATAATAAACGAGATAATTCAATAATTATGCTACAACTGTCACTATTTTCCCCTCATAACTCGGAAAATATCGACCGCACGAAAAAAATTATAATAAATGAAACTATAGAAAATAGCATTTTCAACAATTTCAGTTTCTACACTTTTTGTCAAAAAATTGAAAATGGCGGAGATATTGAGCAAAAACAGTTCTCGTTTAAAATCAAGATGGCGGCTAACGCAACGGCGGAATTCAGTCGAGATTTTAAATTTATACTAATACTGACCGTCCCTGAAGATTAGAAAAATAAAATTTGGGGCAGCTCCTAATGCAAGGTTAAGCCTGTTATTCGTCTAACCCGACTGGACTAATACCTCATTTTGGTGTTATCGTTATCATCATCAACAAATATTCCATCCATCATTGGATATGAGGCTCCCTTAACTGTGTCCATTCATTTCCGCTCGTTTTTTCGATCCATTCGTGGCCAGCCATTCGCTTGATGTCATCAGTCGATCTGGTTTGAGGTCTGCCTCTACTTCTCTTACTTGCTCTTGATCGCCATTCAAGAATCCGCTTCGTCCAACGGATATCTTGTGACAACGTCTAATTTGTGACAGAGCACATCTGACATAGCAGATCTTCAACAACTTGTCACTATAATCGGAGAATACAGTAAGCGAATGGAATTAGAGATTAATACCAAAAAGACCAAATTCAGGATCATCTCCAGAAATTTGGATGCATTTGAAAACTCCACTATAACACTGAATACTAAGTCCATTGTAAGAGTGAGCAAATTTAAATACCTGGGAACGTGGCTTTTTGAAGACTGGGCATCGGACAGGGAAGTAAAATATCGCATCGAGCAAGCTCGACAAGCTTTCGTAAAATTCAGGAAGGTACTGACCTGCTCAGAGTTCGACTTTACACTGAGACTAAGGTTTACTAAATGCTACGTGTGGTCGGTGCTGCTATATGGCATAGAGGGCTGGACACTCAAAACGAGGGATATAAACAGATTAGAAGCTTTCGAAACGTGGCTTTATCGCCGTATCCTAAAGGACGGCGAAAGTCACAAATGTAGATGTCCTTAAAAGAATCAACCAAGAACGCCAGCTTTTCGAAAACATCAAGAAAAGAAAAACGGCGTATTTGGGTCACATCATGCGAAACGAAAAATACCAGTTCCTTCAATTTATAATCCAGGGTAAAATTGAAGGCAAGAGAGGAATAGGACGCAAGAAAATGTCCTGGCTCCGAAACATAACGCAATGGACAGAGATTAACGACATACAATCTCTGATACACATTGCAAGAAACAGAGAGTTAATGGAAAATGTGATCGCTAACATCCATTAGTGGATTTGCAGTTGAAGAAGAAGGACGGATATCTTCTACAGTTTGTAGAAATTATCAATCCTAGATCACATTTTATGAAAGATACGTTGAAAATCACCTTTGAGGAAAACAAAACAGTAAAATTTTTGAAAAAAAATGTCGATAATCAAGGAATGCTTAGCAAAAATCCAATGTTTAAAAATCTTGAAGAAAATTCAAACAAACATAATTTTGAAAATAATAGTCAAATTAAAAAAATTATGAGTATTAATAATGGGTGTTGCCGCCTTTGATCCTTAGGACTTCTTGGAGACGATTTGGCAATCCATTCATGATATCCTGGATACCCGATTGGGGGATATTGTGCCACTCCCCTTGAGCTCTTCGAAGTATGTACGGGTTGGTACTCTTGCTCTTACCCATTTTTTGAGGTTGTCCCAAATGTGTTTAATTGGGCTAAGATCGGGACTGCGTGCCTGCCATGGTAAAACTTAAATCCTGACCTCATTAAGGTACTCACGGGTAAATCTTGCGGTATGGCAACGGCATTGTCATACATTAATTTACGGTGCATGAAAACACCGTTAAATATTTCACTTTGAAATATCCGATTTAGAATTTGACGAGTATGAACATATTTTTCATTAGCTACAACTCTGCTGCTACTAGGTCTAGAGACCTCATGTATAGATACATATTTTTTTCCACTTTTTTATAAGCTATATTTTAGCTAAGAATATTTTTTTCGATAAAATACTTATAGGTCTGGATCCCGCATAAGAAAAAAAAGTTGATTAATAGCAAGCTGAAAATTTGTTAATAACTTAACGGTGTCTAGTCGGACAAACTTTGATATATGGGAACACTGGATCAGGGGAAGTTTTAATGGTGGAACAGGTTAAAAATTTGAAACGTCAGACAAAGGGCAACAAATCAATTGGAAGTTCTGTTCGACAAAATACATCTGACGTTTTCGTAGTCTGGCGCTCCAAATTTTTAACCCGTTCCACCATTAAAACTTCCCCTGTTCCAGTGTTCCCATATATCAAAGTTTGTCCGACTAGACACCATTAAACTATTAACAAATTTTCAGCTTGCCATTAATCAACTTTTTTTTCTTATGCGGGATCCACACCTATTACTTTTTGAGTTCTTTGCGAAAAACCGTCTAAAAACGTGTTTTTTTGTTGTTGAAAAATGAACATATTTATTCACTCGCAAACATCTCAAAAAGTATGGACTTAGAAAAAAAACGCTATAGAATAAAAGTTGCTTAGAATAAGTCAGTTTATCCTACCTATTTTGTTCCTATGTTAGCTATGTGTTTGCCAACTTTCATGTCAATCCTGGCTGTTCTTTAAAATTTACAAGTTTTGCAATATTTTACCTTGAGTGAATGGACTAATAATGGAATAAATTTTGTGAAACTTAAAGCTAATTACAATTTTCGATTTAGGAACTAAGACTACAGTTTCATCGGATACCGGTCATCTCATCAACCATCATATAATTAAATTTACATTGGAGAAAGCGTTTACGATATAATAAATTTTGGAAGATTCAATTAGTCTCTATTTTTGAATCGTACACCTAATCCTCCACATACGAAATAATTAAACTTTACCGTATTAACGTTGACCTACAAGTAAAATAAATTTTATTAGAGTATCTGTGTCGATGCCGAATCCTCGTTTAAGGTTATAGAAAAAGATTTAAAATCCTATCCGATATAAAGCCCTTCGATCCAACTCTTTTCAAAAAACTATATAGTCCATTGAAATGTTACATTTTTTAGGTCTTAACGTGCATTTGTCAGAGGACAATGTTTTTTTTTGACGTATTGGTGGTGTAAGTCAGAGCCGTGCGGTACATCTTTCCAATATGATGCAATTCTTCGAAATGCCGCCCCTTAATAGTAATTTATGATATAAGTGTTCAAAGTACAATTTTAAGGCACGCATGTGAAAGTTTGCAGAATGAGCGAAGCGAATTCTGCAATTCACATGAGTGCCTTAAAAATGTACTTTTTAACACGTATATCATACAATATTTTTTCTACAAACGTCTTATATATCAAAAATTATAATTTATTCATTCTCAAATACAGGACAATACCTACAAAAACTTTTACTTAAACTTGACTGACATTCAATTTTTATATTTTTCTTGACATTACATCAAAACTGCCTATAATTTCAATACCAATACTTAAGTTTTTTTCTACAAACGTGTTAAAAATGCAATAATACAGTTTAAATTAAATTTTAAAAAACCTTTTAAACCACATTTTTCAAATTGCGCAAGTTGTACTATGAATATTAATGTTAATAAATGAAATATAAATATTTTGACGTTTCACAATTTGACAATTCACTTTTAACTGCAGTGCCTTAAAATTTTTAAAGCACTAGTGCTTTAAAGTAGCATTTTGAACTTGAAATGAGTGCTATTTTTTTAGTTTTATTTGTCTTATGGAGCTTCGTAAATAGTTTTTAATAATTTTTAATTTTGAAAAACTTCTTTCCTCACTAGCTACCGAGACAGGGAGTGTTAATAAAATTCTTAGCGATACAACTACATTTGGGCACAGTATAAAGAGGGAACCTCTATATACTGTGATTTGGGTATACAAAAATACTTAGTTCAAAACTTCTAAAGATTTCATGGACTATGTTATCATTTGGGATATACCACACAATTCTTCTAGCTAGAAGATCATTTGCCTGTATATCTAATTCTTTTTCTATTGAAAGTATTGAATGATACAATATTTTTTAGTGTTTGCTTATTTATTTCCCTCAATTTAAAAATATTATCAAAAATTTATTTATTTATGAATTTCTAGAAGAGGAAATATAGATGAAAAATTCATTTTAAATTTATCTTCTTCTGACTCTTTATTATTAACGCTTTTTTCTCCTGGCTCGAATTTCATTTTCCGCTGGAAATTCGGAGCTTATATCAAGATTTTCTGCAATTTCATTAGAAGTAATTGTAATTTTCGTTTGGTCATAGCCAGATTGTCTGTAACTTTTAATTTTTTTTTATTGTTTCTGACAACCTTTTTACACAATCTGACAAGTGACAAATTTATAATTATATGTTGCAACATCTTCGAGGCTGAATTTATATGAAATAAAATATCATGCCAAAGAACTCCGCATATAAATTTATAATTTTTAATGTTTTTTGCTAATCCTCGTGCTTTGACTTAAGTTTCTGTATCTTTGTTGACTTCTTCTATTATTTTGAATAATGCATCATATATCACAAAATTGAAATCAAGGTTTTTCATGCATCTATTCGACTTGGCCATCTAGTATCGATTAACAGCTTTAGAGTTAGTTGTGAAACATGTTTTATCAGAACTTCCCAACGCTTTGTAGAACCAGAAAAAAGTGTAAAATTCTTGTATACTTAATACAAAAAACGTTGCTGTTTCTGTAGAAGACGCTTTCACTTTTAAAAGTAAGTTTACAGAGTGGCATGCGCCACGCTTTAAACTCGAGTGATACACTCCATCGGATATTTTCAAATATTCTATTTTGCACACCCTTTCTTATTCCTATGATTATTTTGATGTATTTTCATTTTACTGATTATGCCGCCCCCCTTGTGATGCCGCCTGATGCGACTGCCTCACCGCATCATAGCACCGCACGGCCCTGGTGTAAGTATAAGCTTAGTGCTGTTTCACATTATAAGAATTTAAACGTGCGAGGGTTAGAACGCACGACGACATTCCATTGGTGGCGCATGTAATCATATGGAGCCTTTCTCACTAGACGGTGGTTGGAACGTTCGGTAACGTTCGTGTCTATGTCGTCGTGTTTATGTCGTCCCTCGCTTACAACAACAGACGGCAGCCGTGCAGTATTTACCCCCCCAGTAGCATAGGGGACTTAATGCATCCTTTCATATGATACTGTCGTTTAGTCGCACGAAGGTAGTTTCTTTGGTTGTTTGGTACATTATTTGCATTTACACTTTGTGGCTGTTTAAGGGATCATATACGTTTCTCGAGCTTAAAAAGTAGTCTAAATGTAATGATAAATTGTACGAAAACTATTGGGCTAATTGATTTCATTTTTTTTTTTAATTTTAAAGGTGGACATAAAACATATGTTAAAAGTTAAAAAATAATTAAAAACATGGCGGCTGCATCCAGTGGCGTAGAATGTGTTTTTTCTTTTCAGGTCAAACGGTGGGCATGACAACTGCTTAACCGTTCGTCTGATTAACTTCATTTTTGGCATACATATTCTAAATTATATTCACTATCGTGTGACGAGAGCTTTTTTTATTAAATTTAACCATTTTCGAATAGCAATAAAAAAATAGACTATTTTTTTTGGTGAGAATTACGACTTTTTTTAAATTTCGACCATTTCCGTAATCTTTTTTTTTCTTAAATTCCTCTCGTCACACGAGAACTATTACTCTAAAAAATGATAACAAATAAACAATTTTTGTTTCAGATAAATATTACAAGCTGAATCATGCCCACCGTTTGGTCTGAAAAAAAAACACGTTCTACTAAACTGGACACAGCCGCCATGTTTTTAATTATTTTTTAACTTTTAACATTATGTTTTATGCTCCTTAAAAGTCCACCTTTAAAATAAAAAAAAAAATATTAGCCCAATAGTTTTCGTACAATTTATCATTACATTTAGACTACTTTTTAAGCTCGAGAAACGTATATGACCCCTTAAAGTAGGTGCATATATTTTATATTATGATGTCTCAGATTGATAGTGAAATATTAATAACATTAATTGAAGCGAGACCTGTTCATTGGGACAAAACAATAGAAATATAAATGAAGATAGAAACTTGACGAGAAATGCTTGGAATGGTGTATGCCGTGCACTTAACAGTGTACGAATTAATTTGAATTAATTAATTTGACGAATTAGGTGATAAAGAAAAAAACCGGTTCTTCTTATTTCTCTTTCTTCGACGATAAAGTAAACACAACGCTATAATATAAAATATGCCTTTTATTCTACGAAATTATATTTAGTTTTATAGGGTAAACAACTCGGTGAAAACTGGAGTAGGGCTGCGGTCACGTCTTGTGTGAAATTATCTAAAAACAACATTTAAAACGAGGGGAACAACATTTAAAAATGAATGGATGACAGAGGGTCTTTTAAATTCTGTACATGAAAGACATAGATTGTAATGTTGTTCTGAAGCTGTTTTCTTGTGGAATTTTTATAATAAACTAGTCTAAATGGGAAATAAGCCACAATTTAACTAAAAAATAATTTTATTAACGTTTCGACGCCCAAATCGGACGTCGAAACGTTAATAAAATCATTTTTTTTTAGTTCAATTGTGGCTTATTTCCCGTTTAGAATAGTTTATTACATAGATTGTATGAGCTAATTAGATGAGCTAATCCAAGATCCCACAAATAACTTAGTAGAACAAAGATTATAAAAACAAATTAAGGCTTTTAATTAAAAACATAAGAAATAATAACTGACAAAATAGAAATTGCAAATGAATTAAATACGCATTACAGTACACTAGGACAAAAGTATGGACAAAAAATTCCCATGTGTATCATATCAGACATCGTATCATGTACCTACCTCAGCCACAAAGTGTAAATAAAAATAATATACCAAACAACAGAGCAAAATATCTTCGTGCGACTCAATTCTTATTGTGTGAAATGGATAGGTGCGTCAAAACTATCGCACGAGAAAATCTTCGCACGTTCAAAATTCTTACAATGTGAAACAGCACTTACGTTCAAGTTTGTGCGATTGCCACCCTTGTCCACCTGACCACCACCTTGGGACTAAGGGGTGCATGGGGTTTTCGCACGGTATCTCGTAAACTAGCAATCTGACAGAAAATTTTATCTGACATTATTTGTAGTTATTTTAATTTTCTACAACTTTATCCCTATTACTTTTTATTGTAAAATGGAAAATAAAAAAGTCATAAACAAAAATAACTAAAAATTTTTTGAATTTTTCTTTTGTGCATTTGTAACTTTTTTTCTCATCATTTTATAACAAAATGACATCAGAGCAATATTGTAGAGGGTTTTTCAACGAATAATCTTCACTACAAGTTTGTTTAATTTCATTAATTTTCTAGGTTTTACAGCGCTCCTAATCTGGGTTCTGGAATACTCGTAAGAATACGATAAAAATGAACCGACGCCGACGCGACGGGTTAGTTTTTTATTATGTATTTTTTTATTCATATAATTTATCATTTTGTTAATATCTTGTGTTATTATTAGCCCAGGCCGTGGGTGAAAAAACGTGGTATAATTCAGGAATTTTTGAAACCTATCAGGTGTTGTAAAGGACGATGGCAGGAATAACTTATACTAAAATGTAACCAAAAATTTCAGGAGATTTTTTATTTATGACGTTTTTCATTTGTTAAATTTGCAATTTTTAAAGATTTTTAATTTTGCAGCTTGGGATATTCATTTTAGAGAAAAAATTTTAAATAGAAAATTGTAGTGAATTAAAAAACCTACAATTTGAGCTATAACAAGTTTAATTTTGTTAATACGTTATTCCAAAACAGCCTGCGAAAGGTCCAAAATAGCCGTTTTTGCAATTACATTATTTATTGTAAAAATAACTTTCATTTATTTTTTTAAGACTTTAAAATGAAGAGCTTTCATAACAAATATAACAAAAAAATTTATAGAGCCCGATTGGTAAACTTGTTGCCTAGATATTATAACTTGTTTATCCCAAGGGGTCAAATGTCGAAGGCTATAACTTTTTGAAAAAAAATCGTAGAGAGTTAATCCAAGATCCACTCTCCTTCTAAAGACTTTTATTTTCATATTCTGATGTATATAAATGCGTAAAACATTTTTCAACCTCTTATTTCGGGTTTGAAAATAAGGGGGCAAATTTCGTTATAAACATTTAGAACTGAAGCCGTCCCTGCACATTATATGAGTTTCTAACTTGTAGATTATTGTTGTTGAAGACAAAATAAAGATTCAAAACAAAATAAAAATTGTCTACGACCAATTGAAGCCGAGATAATTGCTTTTGTTTTCTTAAACCGTAGTGACTTTATTTATAACAATTAAGAAATTATTTCACAGTCATCAACTAAAGAAAGACTTACATTATCTTAAAATAAAAATTATTTTAAACGAAAATTACATTTAATTATTAAAAATGATTTTTAAAGTGTAGTGGAGATTTATTTTTCTGTACGAATGTGATTTATTGTGTCGGTTGCCCTTAGCAACGGTTAGCAACTTATAATACATTAAATCACGGTTTTTGCTCTAAATTTTAAAGCGCCGCGCCGCTTGGATTGACTTGAAATTTAGCAAACACGTAGAGATAACATGTCAAAGAATAAAAATTGTATTGGGCCTCTGTGTGCATTTGCCCTGGGGGTGACCTTCACCCCTTAGAAACCATTTTTTTCAAAATTAAAAATTAAAACAGATTTACTTTAAAACCATTTTTTTAAATAAGCCCTTTGAACCGATGATACTTACAGATCATATAAATAATACATGAGCAAAGTAACTTGTGAAGCGGTAACGATTAATTTGATTTAATATTGTAATTAGGGGGTGACTTTTTTGATAAAAAAAAAAGAGATCAACTTTATTTTGAACGTAACTTGCTTACTCTTGATACTAGAACCTTTTTTAAAAAACAAAAAATAATATTTTGTTAAAAACTTTAAAAAGCTTCTAATGAGCATTCTCCAAAAAGTGCATTATTTTTTGGTTATTTCACTTTGAAATATTCACTTTGAAATTTGACGGTTATGAACCTATTTTTCATTAGCTAGAACTTTGCTTCTGCTGGGTGTAGTAAGTTCATACATACACCAGTTCTTTTTTTAATTTTAAAATGGGCTATATTTTTTCTAAGAATGTTTTTTTCAATAAAGTACTTAATTTTTGAGTTATTTGCCAAAAACCGCTTAAAACGTGTTTTTTTTCTTGTTGAAAAATGAACGTATTTACTCGGAAATAACTCGAAAAGTATTAAAATGAGAAAATATTGTAGAACAAATAAAAGTTGCTTAGAATTAGACGTTTTATCTATTTCCTAACTTTTTTTTTCTTTGGAGTTGTATGACTACGGGTCCTTCAAGGCTCATTCGCCGATTCACCAATTTTGCTCATTTATTTTACAATATATTTTTCTATACCTATCTACTTAACATTTTTTATCCTACTTATTCTACATACTTTATAAGGAATGACCACTGGTCAGTGGAAATACCACATCAGGCAAAAACACAGGTTTATTTATATATTATAATAGATTTTAATTTCAGTCTTTACATTGGTTAGTTTATAATTTGATTTTTATATTTTTAATATGTTCTATAAATAACTGCATTAATTCTGTATTATTAATTTGTGATAATATATATGTTAAATTTATTGGGTGTGTAATATTTTTACAACTGTATAATTTACTTATAAACGTATTTATATTTATTTGTATTAGAGGGCAATTTAAAATCATATGTTCAGCATCACCTATTTCTCCACATTGACAATATGGATTGTCTCTTCAATGAATTTTATGTAGATATGTTGGAATCAATGCATGGTTAAATCTTAAACGGCATATTTGTCTCACTGCGTATTTTGGAAGAGTTGTCATTGCAAACCATGATCTTGATGGTATAGTATATTGAATTTCTTTATAGTACATACCTTTTTTAATTTCCTCAAATTCTTTGCTCCAGATTATTTTATATATATTAGTGCTAACTAATATAGATTTAATATACAGGGTGGTTCATCTTATTCGCCTCGGTCTCTGTACGGAAAACCACTTGATATTTTAAAAAATTTTCTTTACAGAAATATACAGGGCCTTTAATACTACAACCTAAAAATAATGTGAATTATACAGGGTGTTCCAAAAAAGAGTGGTATATCAAAGTTCTATTTTTTCTTATGGAATGCCCTATATCTGATGACATTATTGAATTGACCTTAAAAAATAAGCTATACTTTCATAAGGGTTCCCTATACCTAAATACAGGGGGTTTTGATTTATTTCGATTTTTATAAAAATGTAAGGTTTTAGAAAAAAATAAATATCTACGAATCTAAGAAGCAGTAACAAATTCTTTCTTGGATCTTAATAATAGACTATTTAGCATACTTAAACAGATGCTCACTGCAACAAAATTTCTTACAGGGTGGTCAAAATATGAGATTGTTCTATTAACAAATTCAAGCTGTAATAACTTACTTATTTTAAATGGAACACCCTGTATCTTACTAGTCTATCGCGTAGAAAATTTACTTAGCTTTCAATTTGTATTAGGGTTTCCTATACCTATCTTTTTACAGGGTGGTCAAAATATTAGATTGTTCTATTAACAAATTCAAGCTGTAATAACTTACTTATTTTAAATGGAACACCCTGTATCTTACTAGTCTATCGAGTAGAAACTTTACTTAGCTTTCAATTCTTATTAGGGTTTCCTATACCTATCTAGCTTCATTTTTTAAATATTTAAAGATTTCCTAATTTGTAAGCTTTAAAAATTAGAATTAAGTACCTATGTCGTGGTTATGTACAACACATCACGAACACCGGCAATATACTTAAATGTCTTAGTCAAGATAGTTTCATTAATAAAATTCACATTTTTATCATTTAATCACACAGAGTGTTCTTATTTTAAATGACATACTCGATATTCTATTCGTTATAATGGAAGATATTTAAAATCTCTTCAATTCCATGTTAACATTCTCAATACACATGTTATTCTGTAAATATAAATTCCCATGTTATTCTGTAAATACCCATTTTTACATATTTTTGTACAATAGGCTCGTTTTCGTCAAAGTAGCCATTGCATTTAATTGTTTGTAATTGCGATTTAAAGATTCAAACAAAAAGTGGTGTTCTTAAATTTACTTAATAACCGTTGGGTTAAGATATGGAAAATACTTATACGGAATGAAATATAATTTAAATATCTTCCAGAATACGGCATCTAATATAGGGTATGCAGTAAAATAAACATATTATTCAATTTTACATGTAGGCCAAAATCAACTAAAATAATACAACACTCTGTGTGATTACATGATAACAATGAAAATTTTATTATTAATGACAGTATCTTGTCTAAGTATATTGCCGGTGTTGGTGATGTGTTGTACATAAACACGACATAGGTACTTATGTAATTCTAATCTTTAAAGCTTACAAATTAGGAAATCTTTAAATATTTAAAAAATTAAGGGAGATAGCTATAGGAAACCCTAATAAGAATTAAAAGCTAAGTAAACTTTCTACTCGATAGACTAGTAAGCTACAGGGTGTTCCATTTAAAATAAGTAAGTTATTACATCTTGAATTTGTTAATAGAACAATCTAATATTTTGACCACCCTGTAAAAAGATAGGTATAGGAAACCCTAATACAAATTGAAAGCTAAGCAAATTTTCTACGCGATAGACTAGTAAAATACAGGGTGTTCCATTTAAAATAAGTAAGTTATTACAGCTTGAATTTGTTAATAGAACAATCTCATATTTTGACCACCCTGTAAGAAATTTTGTTGCAATAAGCATCTGTTTAAGTATGCTAAATAGTCTATTATTAAGATCCAAGAAAGAATTTGTTACTGCTTCTTAGATTCGTAGATATTTATTTTTTTCTAAAACCTTACATTTTTATAAAAATCGAAATAAATCAAAACACCCTGTATTTAGGTATAGGGAACCCTTATGAAAGTATAGCTTATTTTTTAGCATTTAAAATAAGTAAGTTATTACAGCTTGAATTTGTTAATAGAACAATCTAATATTTTGACCACCCTGTAAAAAGATAGGTATAGGAAACCCTAATACAAATTGAAAGCTAAGCAAATTTTCTACGCGATAGACTAGTAAAATACAGGGTGTTCCATTTAAAATAAGTAAGTTATTACAGCTTGAATTTGTTAATAGAACAATCTCATATTTTGACCACCCTGTAAGAAATTTTGTTGCAATAAGCATCTGTTTAAGTATGCTAAATAGTCTATTATTAAGATCCAAGAAAGAATTTGTTACTGCTTCTTAGATTCGTAGATATTTATTTTTTTCTAAAACCTTACATTTTTATAAAAATCGAAATAAATCAAAACACCCTGTATTTAGGTATAGGGAACCCTTATGAAAGTATAGCTTATTTTTTAAGGTCAATTCAATAATGTCATCAGATATAGGGCATTCCATAAGAAAAAATATAACTTTGATATACCACTCTTTTTTGGAACACCCTGTATAATTCACATTATTTTTAGGTTGTAGTATTAAAGGCCCTGTATATTTCTGTGAAGAATTTTTTTTAAAATATCAAGTGGTTTTCCGTACAGAGACCGAAGCGAATAAGATGAACCACCCTGTATATTTAATATATATTTCCTAACTTATTTTGAACGTATATTTTTTAACCCTTCTAAGTGGTTAAGGTCATTCCCAGGGCAAAAGCACACAGAGGCCCAATACCATTTTTATTCTTTGACATGTTATCTATGTGTTTGCCAAATTTCAAGTCAATCCAAACGGTGCGGTGCTTTAAAATTTGGAGCAAAAACCGTGATTCAATGTACTATAAGTTGCAACCCGTTGCTAAGGGCAACCGACACAATAAATCAGTTTTGTACAGAATAATAAATCTCCACTACGCTTTAAAAATCATTTTTAATAAATAAATGTAATTTTCGTTTAAAATAATTTTTATTTTAAGATAATATAGGTCTTTCTTTAGTCAATGACTGAAATAATTGCTTAATTGTTATAAATAAAGTCCCTACGATTTAAGAAAACAAAAACAATTATTTCCGCTTCAGTTGTTCGTAGAAAATTTTTATTTTGTTATGAATCTTTAATTTGTCTTCAGCAACAATAATCTGCAAGTTAAAAACTCATAGGATGTACAGGGGCAGCGTCAGTTCTAAATGTTTATAACGAAATTTACCCCCTTATTTTCAAACCCGAAATAAGAGGTTGAAAAATGTTTTACGCATTTATTTACATCAGAATATAAAAATATAAGTCTATAGAAGGAGAGTGGATCTTGGATTAACTCTCTACGATTTCTTTTCAAAAAGGTATAGCCTTTGACATTTGACCCCTTGGGATAAACAAGTTATAATATCTAAGCAACAAGTTTACCAATCGGGCTCTATAATTTTTTTTTTATGTTTGGCATTGAAAGATCTTTATTTTAAAGCCTTAAAAAAATAAATAAAAGTTATATTTACAACAAATAATGCAATTGCAAAAAACGGTCATTTTGGACCTTTCGCAGGCTGTTTTGCAATAATGTATTAACAAAATTAAACTTGTTATAGCTCAAATTGTAGCTTTTTAATTTACTACAATTTTCTATTTAAAAGTTTTTCTCTAAAATGAATAGCCTAAGCTGCAAAATTAAAAATCTTAAAAATTGCAAATTTAACAAATGAAAATCGTCATAAATAGAAAAGCTCCTAAAATTTTTGGTTACATTTTAGTATAAGTTATTCCTGCCATCGTCCTTTACAACACCTGATAGCTTTCAAAAATTCCTGAATTATATCCTGAAATCGACCTATTTTTCATCCACAGCTTGGACTATATCGACCCATTTCCCGACCACCTATGAGGTAGAGTCTGGAGGCGCGCTTTTTTTTATGTGGTATCCCATTAGGCGTAATCCACGGAAAATTTCCAGGAGAGATAATATTGAACATCAGTTACAGTAATAATTATACAGGGTGTAACAGAAAGGCAGGTCATAAATTAAATCACATATTCTGGGGCCAAACATAGTTCAATTGAACCTAACTTACCATAGTACAAATTTGCACATAAAAAAATTATAGCCCCTTGAAGTTACAAAATTAAAATCGATTTTTTTCAACATATCGAAAACTATTAAAGATTTTTTATTGAAAATGGACCTGTGGTATTCTTATGGCAGGAACTTCTTAAAAAAAAATAACAATGAAATTTGTACACTCCATAAAAATTTTATGGGGGTTTTGTTCTTTTAAACCCCCCAAACTTTTGTGTACGTTCCAATTAAATTATTATTGTGGTACCATTAGCTAAACACAATGCTTTTGAAACTTTTTTGCCTCTTAGTATTTTTTCAATAAGCCAGTTTTTATAGAGATGCGGCTTCTTTTTAATATGTTTACATAACAATTTTATGGAGTTTTGTTCCCTTAAATTAGGCCTAATAAACGGACAATTTTCAGGTGAGATAATATTGAGCATAAGTCTAGATTTAAAACGTTGCTTTCCAGCTATTGTTCGCGGAAAAACAGGAGTTAAAATTGACGTCATTGTAGGTAATTCATCTTCGATTTCATTTTCTTCGATTAATTTTGATATTTCCATGATGTTACTGCAGTTTTCACCAGAACGATTGAGGCACACAGCAGAACATTTGAGGCCTGCTTTTCGGCAACCACACCACCAACAGTTTCCCTTGCATCGACACAAAAATTAACTTCAGAAGTTCGGGGGTGCTGAAGTTTTGAAAGTTTGGGATTAGTATTCAAATTTTTTCATGCTTGTTCCATCCCCAATTTTCAGGATCGCAGTGTTTGGAAAGCCACGACTGCACCTGATGGTGATGTACTCCTATACTCGGAAATGGGCTGCATCTTGTGTTGGAAGAAGCGATGATAAGTTAAATGTATTGTTGGTCACTGTGTTAGCGAATCGTTTGTATCATACTGCCCAGAAAATAATTTTTTTATTTACACCATACAGGGTGAGTCATGAGGAACTGCACATACTCCTACCTCGTATAGAGGCCCCTATGGGGAATAACAAATGACCATTAAAAAGTGTGCTCCCCTTGTTTAATAATATACAGGGCGAGTTTCGCATTTTGACAGAAATTTAGATTCGTCATAATTTTTGAACGGTCAGATCGATGTGTCTCTTATTTTGGTCAATCGTTACACTATTACCACCTAATTAACTGATTTATTCAAACTAGAAAAAAATCAGGTCCGGCTTTAAAAAATTAGTTCGTTTGGGTCTTAGAAAAAATTTCACCCTGTATACGCTTTTTGAAAATATGAATTTTACAAATTAGACAAATAGGCAATTAAAATGACATGTTTATTTTTTTCCCCACACGATTACTTAATTTTTTATAAAAAAATCAAATTTGACTATGAATTAAAAATTTGGTAAAGTGAACCATAGATTTAAAAAAATTAACTTTTATTACAAAAATTTATTTTTTAAACAAATATTTGATTTATGTTACCACCCAATCAACTGATTTATTCAAACTACAAAAAAATCAGGTCCGGCTTTAAAAAATTAGTTCGTTTGGGTCTTAGAAAAATTTCACCCTGTATACACTTTTTGAAAATTGATATGAATTTTACAAATTAGAGAAATAGGCAATTAAAATGGCGTATTTATTTTCCCACACGATTACTTAATTTTTTATTAAAAAATCAAATTTGTCAAAATCGCAATTTTACCATAAA
Source organism: Diabrotica virgifera virgifera (assembly GCF_917563875.1). Classification (NCBI taxonomy): domain Eukaryota; kingdom Metazoa; phylum Arthropoda; class Insecta; order Coleoptera; family Chrysomelidae; genus Diabrotica; species Diabrotica virgifera. The sequence continues at coordinate 174,055,684 of NC_065448.1, read as the reverse complement.
AATAAAAAAAAATTAAACAACGTTTTTCTTAAAATTAAAAGTTTCACCATTTTTTTTTCTATAACACGTCTAGATCTAAAACTCCCCATAACACTTCTCTTTGGACTCTATAGTTTAACATAGACGTGATCAAATAGATAAATTTTAAATTTTTTCACTTAATTTTTGCGATTTAACTTTGCAATTCACGAATCTGCACCTTTTATTTTTAAAAATTCATAACTTTTACGAAAAGAAGACTGAAAGTCTACAACAATTGTCATAGTCTTCACAATGGTAAGAGATATGTTCTGTAAAAATTTCAGAAAAAAAAATTTAAATGGAACGTTGTAGCGAGTTAAACCGTGATTTCATCTTTTTTTTTTTCATTTTTATGTTAAAATTCCGATTTTGACAAATTTGATTTTTTAATAAAAAATTAAGTAATCGTGTGGGGAAAAAATAAATATGCCATTTTAATTGCCTATTTGTCTAATTTGTAAAATTCATATTAGAGTTTTCAAAAAGCGTATGCAGGGTGAAATTTTTTCTAAGACCAAAACGCAATAATTTTTTAAATCCGGGCCTGATTTTTTTCTAGTTTGAATAAATCAGTTGATTGGGTGTGTGTGCTATCGGATTTCTTGACTGTGGACTTAATCCATTAGCCGAACCAAATTTGTTTACTAACTAAAATCTTATGAGATATCTGTTATACTCTCATTATATTTTTGAATATGAATGACCTATTTGATAATAATGATTTACAAATATAAGTACTTATTATTTTAATGATAGCTTCTTTCATTTTTTTTTATTTTATATATATATACACACATATTTTTTTTTTTTATTTTTTTTTTTATTATTATTTTTTTTTCTTTTTTTTTCCTTTTTTTTTAATTATTTTAATTTTTTTTTTTTTTTTTTGTAATTTATTTATATATTTTTTTTTTTATTTTTTTTTATTTATTTATTATGTGTTTTTTTTTTCTTTTTTTCCTAACCTAAGGATTATTAACTGGGATACATAAGTGCTCAGGGGTCTTTCAGAGCAAAATCAAACAAGACCAGACCACGGAAAGGAGGGTCAACAAATGGGGTAAACAAAGGTAACTTATATATATAATTTCACAATTTTAGTTTTATATTATTAATGTGTTTAATTAGGATCTCGTAGATACTTTTATCTTTTGTAGCAATCAGTGTTTGTAAACTAAAAGGTTTTCTTATGTGTTGTTTAGTATGAATTTGATTTATAAAATGTTCTACTTCTTTTTCTTTTAGTTTGCAATCTAATATCATATGTTCTGCGGATCCTAATTCTCCACATTCACAACAGTTTGTGTCAGACAATCCTATTTTATATTTATGTTCTGGAACTAAGGAGTGACCAAACCTAAGTCTACATATATATGATACCAGGACCTTGTTGCCTTGATAATCACTAAACCAGCCTTTAGATGGAATATCTGTTTGAATACTTTTATAATACAGTCCCTTTTTGGAGTTGGTATACCATTCTTTCCAGTTATTCATTTTGTTGTTATTAATATAAGCATATGCGTCATTTAGTGTTAGCTTATATTCACAGTTAGTTTCTAGTTCTGTAGCACTCTTTGCTAGTTTGTCTACAATTTCATTGTGTTTTAAATTGCAATGAGCTTTTATCCAGCAGAAAGATATTTCTTTGCCTTTGGCTTTGAGTTCGATAAAGTTTCTTATTATTTCTATAATAATATGATTGTTATGTCCTGTCCACTTTTCCAATTTACTTAGAGCACTTTTGCTATCTGACAGTATTACGAATCTATTGTTGTTATTGTTGATCGTGGCTATGTATTGCATTGCTTTCAATATTGCTATTAGTTCGCCTGTAAATACCGTGGTATCTTCATCCAGTCCTATTCCTTCTTTGTACTGTGTTTTAGGGTCCCATATGGCAGCAGCAACTTTAGAGTTAATCTTTGAGGCATCTGTATAAATTTGGTAATACTGTGGGCATAGTGTTTCTATATCTGCATTAAACATAGAGTTCCTTAAATTCGCTGGAAAGTTCGAATAATCTTTCATGTAAATTGGCTGTATATTAGGAGTGCTATTTAGATATATTTGAAATGTGGGTGATATTTTTGATGTGTATAATTTATTTTTAAATTGGCGCAAGCTGTTATATGTTTCAGCAAGTAGTAAAGAAGGTTTTTTCTTCCAGTATTCACTCGTTAGGTCATGTATAAAAAGTTTTTGACACTTATCCCCTATTAAACTCTCTTTAGCAATACTTTTAAGTATAAACTTTTCGCATAGAGTTTTTCTTCTTAGTTATAGTGGTGGTTCATTACACTCTATACTTAAATTTGACAATGGGGTGCTTATGAGAGCTCCGATAGATAATCGAAGGCATTTATTTGATAACACGTCTACTTTTTTAAGATGAGTTTTGGCTGCCTGATTATAAAATATGCATCCATAATCTAAAATAGATCTTATGTATGATCTGTACATTATTAATGAAATATTGGCATCTGCTCCCCAAGTTATGTGACTTACTGCTCGTAATGCATTATAACCTTTTTCAGCTCTTGTCACAATGTATTCAATATGGTCTTTCCAGCTCAGTTTTCTATCTAATATCATCCCCAAATACTTAATTTTAGGTTGAACTTTGAACTGGACGTTTTCTATTTTTACTAGTTCGGGAAGTTTTTGCTTTCTGGAGAATATGCAAATTTGTGTTTTATTTAAAGATATTGTTAAATTTAAGTGATACAAGTCTTCAAGTAAACAACTGTATACTTTATTTATTATTTTGCAGCCCTTTTCTATCTCGTTTTGGTCTACGTAAATACATATGTCATCTGCAAACTGTAATATTTTACCTTGGGTACTATTTGATATGCTTTTACCTATATCCGAAGTATAAATAGCATATAATATTGGGCTTAGAATACTTCCTTGAGGTATCCCAATGTTTGATATTCTGGGACCTAATAGTTTATTCCCAATTTGGATATACAAGATTCTATTACTGTAAAGTTTATAAATTCTCCAGCATAGTATATCTGGGATTCCTATTTTCTTCATTTGGTGATACAGGCTTACCAGATTAACATTGTCATATGCATTTTCGACGTCTATAAATGTAGCTACAACTGACTTATTAGTAGAAAATGAGTTGTAAACATCTAATACCAAGTGTGATAAGTTTTCCATTGTTGAACATGATTTTCGGAATCCAAATTGTGTTGGAGAGAGTCGAGAATTTTTCTCCAGCCAAAATTCTAATCTTTGTTTAATCATTCTCAGTTGATTGGGTGGTAACATAAATTAAATATTTTCAAAAAAACTTAATTTTTGTAATAAAAGTAAATTTTTTTAAATCTATGGTTCACTTTACCAAACTTTTAATTATTATTCATAGTCAAAATTTGATTTTTTTATAAAACATTAAGTAATCATGTGGAGAAAAAATAAATATGCCATTTTAATTGCCTATTTCTCTAATTTGTAAAATTCACATTAGAGTTTTCAAAAAGCGTATACAGGGTGAAATTTTTGCTAAGACCCAAACGAACTAATTTTTTAAAGCCGGACCTGATTTTTCTTAGTTTGAATAAATCAGTTGATTAGGTGGTAATAGTGTAACGATTGACCAAAATAAGAGAACATCGATCTGACCGTTCAAAAATTATGACGAATATAAATTTCTGTCAAAATGCGAAACTCGCCCTGTATATTATTAAACAAGGGGAGCAGACACTTTTTAATGGTCATTTGTTATTCCCCATTCCCCATAGGAGCCTCTATATGAGGTAGGAGTATGTACAGTTCCTCATGACTCACCCTGTATAAAGAGACGAAAAAGCGTTCGTAAGTGAGCTAAGATGGCTCGACTTTCCCACTGAGAAATAATGCTGATCCGCTAAGTAGCTAACTGTGGTATGTGAGTAGGATGTTTTGAAGCTGCTGATGTGTCGCATCCTGAAAAAGCATGGAGAAATAGCAAATGTAATAGCGCCACCATATATAAAACTTGAAAGACACTATAATTATTGATCCGACTGACACCCTTTTGAAGGTTTTAAAAAATACATTGGACTGCTTCCTTCCTAAGGCCGTGAGCAAGACAAGAATGCTATTCCACAAGAATGCTAATACCACAGTCACAGAATCATAGGATTGAAATGCAGCAAGCGCAGAACGGGTAATGACTGTTTCTGCATCTGATTCAGAATGGTCGACACTAAAACCCATTTCTGATGAAGCAGTTTTGAGAAGATCTATTAAATTTCTTTTATTCTTTTCCAATAAATTAATCTTGTGATAATGTTCGAACGGTGCGCGTATTAAACTTTATCTTTGGCGATCGGTGCTTTTTCGTGCAACGCAAGCGCACGAGCTGGGGTAAGTTTTGTGGTGGGGAAAAGGGTCGATAATGAATTAATAATAACAGTAATGTTAAAAAAATGATAAATTGATTTAAAATAATATAAATAAAAAATTATAGTAGAAAATTATGCTTAATGTATCATTTTTATCTTATTCTTACGAGTATTAAAGAAACCGGCCAACTTCGAAACGCTCTAAACCCCAGATAAATTAATGAAATTAAACAAATTTGTAGTGGAAATTATTCATTAAAAAACCTATAAAATTGCTCTGACGTCATTTAATTGTAAAATGATCTGAAAAGGTTATCAAAAAAAAATGTTTCAATGTTTAAATGATGTCATTTAATTGTAAAATGACCTGAAAAAAAGTTATCAAAAAATGTTTCAAAAATGCTTAGATATTTTTGTTTATTTTCCATTTTATGATAAAAAGTAATATGAATAAAGTTGTAAACAACAGTTTGCTACAAATACTGTCTGATAAAATTTTCTGTAGCGTCGAGTTTTACGCCAGTCAATGGGGGCAAGAATAGGATATTACCTCCGAATTCTATCCTACTACTACATGGATTTTAATGAAATTTTGGGAATAGCCTCTACTTATCTCCTAATTCAAAGTCTACCCTATGCCGATGTGCGCTTTTATTTTGGGGGTGGTTCCCACCCCTTCTCGGGGGTGGAAAATTTTTCGGTTAAAATAACCACGGAAGTGGCTAGAGAACCTAATTCTAAGAAAAAACTGTTCTATAATTTTTTTTGAAAACTCAATACTTTTTGAGTTATTCGTGGTTGAAAATTGGCCATTTTCATTAAAAAATGACACCCTTTCGGACGGTTTTTTGCAAATACATACAAAACAACTATGCATCTAACTCTAACTAAAAAAATTGTATAAAACAGTTTGTAGCTTATAAGAAAACAAGGAGAGTCTTCCTTCATAAATCTTCTAGTTATAATACAAAAGAGATATGGTAGGTGAGAAGAGTTTGTTTTTATGGTGCATGCTCAAATCGGTGTATTCAACATGAAATAACAGAGAAACGGTCGATTTTAGGTGTATAATGCTACCAATTCCTTATGTAGTGCTTGGAACGACCTTTCAAATGAACAATACTAAATGTCTATTACATTCAAACTAAGCGAGATATTATGCTGCAAAAAAATTAATGACTAATGTATTTTAACAAAAAATGAGAAGGATATTTTAACCCCTCATCCACCAGAATTTAAATGCATCGCTTTCCTTCTATTATTCCTTTTATTATAGTGTTATTTATAGGTTCAAAAAGTTGACGGGTTTAAAATGAATGGTTTTTGAAAAAAAAAAAGATCAAATTATAGAGCGCATTTTTAAATTTTCTTAAAAATCTTCCTTTTTCTCCTTGTAACTTGAAAACAATAAGAGATACAGTAATGAAAAACAAAAACAAAATGTTTATCTAAAAAAACCCTACATTTTTGTTCGGTATCTTTATTTCGCATCTCTTATCGTTTTCGAGTTACATGAAGAAAAAGAAAATTTTTAAGAAAATTTTAAAATGCGCTCTATAATTTGATCTTAATTTTTTCAAAAAGCATTTATTTTGAACGTGTCCAACTTTTTAAACATGTAAATAACACTATAATAAAAAGTATTATAGAAGGAAAACGATGTATTTAAATTCTGATGGATGAGGGGTTAAAAATATACTTCCTCATTTTTCTTAAAATACATTAGTCATCAATATTTTGCAGCATATCTCGCTTAGTTTGAATGTAATCGACATTTAGATAATATTTCTCATTTTAAAGGTCTTTTCAAGTACTTTAAAAGGTAGTGGTAGCATTATACACCTAAAATCGACCGTCTCTCTGTTATTTCAAGTTGAAACATTGATTTGAGCATGCAACAAAAAAAAAACAAACTCTTCTCACCTACCATATCTCTTTTTGTATTATAACTAGGAGATTTATAAAGGAACAAGTCTCTTTGTTTTTTATGAGCTACAAAAATATTTTGTATAGTTTTTTTCGTTAGATGCATAGTTTTTTAAGGTATTCGCAAAAAACCGTCCGAAAAGGTTTAATTTTTCAATGAAAATGGCCAATTTTCAACTACGAATAACTCAAAAAGTATTGTGTTCAAAAAAAATTATAGAACAGTTTTTGCTTAGAATTAGGTTCTCTAGCCACTTATATGGTTATTTTAACTAAAAAATTTTCCACCCCGAGAAGAGGTGGGAACCACCGCCAAGATAAAAAGCGCCATAGCATATAGGGTAGACTTTGTTTCCTGAGATATCCCCTTCTTACTTTGAAAATATCGATGTAGTAGGATGGAATTCGGAGCCAAATACCCTCATTGACTGCCCTATTTACGAGATACAGTGCGAAAACATTTTTCATCCCTTTTTCCAAGATGGCGGCCGGGGGACAAGGGTAGCGACCCCACAAACTTGAACGTAAGATTATACTAACCCTCCTACACATCCAAAAAAATAAAATTGCGCCCTGCAAAATACAACCCTAAATGTAACTTTTCAATGGACCAGTATGATTCCGTTAGGTTGTATTATTTTTTAAAGCACCTGTTTTTTGGCGGATCTTTGAATAAAACCGAATCTTATTGGTGGAAACTAATTCAGCCTTGAAGTTAAGGGGTTAATATTTATTTTTTAGTTTCAGAAAGTTCCCACTCGACAACGACACAATCAGATTCAGCTATAGCCGGTTAAAACGAAAGGCTTACGTCGTTTTTAAAATTGTATTACTAAATTCATGTGACTAAATTTATGTAATGAGAAAAATAAATATTTAGCACCTCGCATGTACTGTTTTTGGTGTTAATTAGAATAAAGTGAAATCAGGTATGTTCGACCCGATTTTCAGTGAAATAGTGGACACGCCATAGATTTGTAACTACATATAGGCGAATGCAGCAATGTCCTTCGTTCACATATTTTATATTGTATTGAAAAACGACGAAAAATGCTAACGTAATAAAATAAATATTTAACACTGGGTGAGTTTTAATACGAAATAAAGCGAAAATAATATTATTTATGTAGGGTAGGTAATAAGTCTACTACTCACAGTCTTGTTAGATTTTATTTACTTAGAATGTAGAAGTAAAAATAAAAAATTTTTTGGGCGACCGGTTTCGATGTTTAACATTTACACCATCATCAGGCATGGCACATGACATTGACTTGACATCTGTGCCATCAAATCAAATTATATGCTTCTATTTTCGTGTACAATTTTTAGTTATCTATTTGGTGTCACAAAAGTTCAAAAATTCTTTAATGAAAAATAATGTCTGAAGGGAGGGGGCTAATTTGGTAATGGAGTCATATAATCATCTATATACTGATATATATGTAAGTATTCACTCTTTGTTTATTTATATCTTATCCCACTAAAACTTTGTCCACTACATTTTTAATAACAACTCATAATCTTAACATTAGATGGGAACTGGCAAACACTTTATTTATTTATATATTTATTTAAAACATAAATTATAACATGCTTTTCGTGATATTAATAATTAGCATTACATCCGCTAATATTGTCAAAGTCCTCTGTACTGCTTCAATAGTACATCTACAGATTGTAACTATTTTAGCTTCTTAAGGCCCTGATGATGGTGTAAATGTCGCCCGAAATCGGTCGCCCAAAAAAAAAATTTTTTTTACTTCTACATTCTAAGTACCTAAATAAAATCTAACAAGACTGTGAGTAGTAAACTTATTACCTACCCTACATAAATAATATTACGTGCTCACATCAGCAACCATTTCAATATTCGAAAATAATATAATTGCAGCAGCTAGGTTTGTGGACGCTCAGTAAAAAACGTAATAGTAGGGGAAGAAAGTAAGCTAAATGTGCAGTCACTCGAGCGCTTTGGGGACCTATTGGGTTGTGAATAGTAGGTTCTAAAACCAAAAAAAGTTAACTAAAGTTTTCCATTTTAGTGGGGACTTTCCATTCTTAATTTAATTTTTCATTTTCAAGAATCGGTTTTTCCGATTATAGCGCCATTTATCCATAATTCGAAAAAATGTTTCAAATAAAAGTTACTTATTTTTACGTAAGGAATCCGAATCTGCAATAAAAAATAAGGGCTCCTATTTAAAATTTTAAAGTAACCCACACCCCACCTCCGTGGGGGGTCGTGTTTGGTGCCATTCGATAGATGCAAACATATTGAATAAGTGTATTTTTCAGTTTTTCGATCTGATGTTCATTTTGCGAAATATCGCGGATTCGTATTTAAAATTTTAAGTTTACCCCCACCCCTCCCCGTGGGGAGTCGTGTTTGGTATCATTCGATAGATTTTTGACAAATATTGGGCACATATTTTTTAGTTTTTAGTTTTCACTCACCTATTTCCTTGCCCCGCCCAAATAGTCAGATTTTTGAAATATACACTGTTTTGCATGTACTTAACTTACCTTATCTTAAGAGGAAACAGTAGCGATCAACAGGTAGCGATAACGCGTTCCAAGATTGCGGCTGTAATTTTGAATATTTTTTCGAGATATTTGGCACACGTATTCGTAATATAATAAAGAATGGTGGTACAGAGCCCAATTTGAAAAATATATTAATATGTGGAAATTACTCTGTAATAAAATACAATATTAAAAAAACGAGTCTGTACCGCCATTAAGAAGAACAAAAAAATACACTTTCTTTAAATAAACTTTTTTATCCGATCCCTAAATTTTGTGTCATTTTGGAACTACTAATGAAATAAAAAATTTTAGTAGTTCCAAAATGACACAAAATCAAGGCATCGGATAAAAAAGTTTATTTGAAGAAAGTGTATTTTTTTGTTCTTCTTAATGGCGGTACAGGCTCGTTTTTTTAATATTATATTTAATTACAGAGTAATTTCCACATATTAATATATTTTTCAAATTGGGCTCTGTACCGCCATTCTTTATTATATTACGAATACGTGTGCCAAATATCTCGAAAAAATATTCAAAATTACAGCCGCAATCTTGGAACGCGTTTTTGCTACCTGTTGATCGCTACTGTTTCCTCTTAATCTGACGATTTCGAGTTTTTCTAAGGATATATTTTTTCGCCCCCCCCCCCCCTCCCTTAACGAACTCCCCTGTGTTTAGAGCCAATATATGGTAGAGGTACATGTACAGGGTACCAGGTTTCTTCCCATATGATAATATGACGCGCTCGAGTTACTATCCCCGGTTGGGCTCCCCTACCATAAAAGCTATGCCTGGAGTATGCTGCGGATTAGACCGTAATCTGCTAAAAATGAAGTGTATTCTCAAACTACACACAACTAGAAAAATACATCAGACAATACAGCTACTAAAGGTAAAAACGCGAAAGAATTCCAGATGAAACTGATAAACAAGGAAAAAACACGATTGTTAGAAAACATAAATAATACATGGACTGAAATAAAAAAACTTGCGATACAAAACAACCATATACATAAAGTGTGTCAAGAACTGAAGTAACATGCACAATGCCGTGAAAGTCATGACTTTTTAAAAAAAAAAAGGTAATATTTCGCCCGAGAGTTCAAACCATAACTTCAATTTCGGAAACAAACTGCCATTGCGGAAACCTAAGAATTCATTCATTAATTCATTAAGCATTACACTCCCTAGGGATTATAACTAACGCCATGGCGTTCAAAATCCTATTCTTGTGGTGGATTACTCCTCTGTCATTTATAGTCTTTGCTGCTGTCGTGACTATTTTCCATTTCTTCCTGTCCTTGCACTGAACTTTCCAGTCTTTCACATTCATTGCTCTTATGTCTTCTTCTACATGATCCAGCCATCTTCTTCTAGGTCTTCCTCTACACCTGGGCCATAGTGGTGTCCAGTTAGTTATCCTTTTCAATATATCTGATTGTGAGCGTCTCTGTATATGTCCTATCCATTCTAAGCGAAGAGATTTTATGTATCTGACTATATTTTCTCTCTATAATTGTTCTTCAATTTCGGCATTTGTTTTCATTCTTATTTCTCTCTCTTATTACATTGTGGCACAGTATTGTTCTCATTATTTTTCTTTCAAATTTCAGAAGGGTATCTTATTAAGGTCTTATATAGGTTCATCTTTGTTCTCTTATTTAGGGTCTTGCTTCTCAGCAGATTTCTATTCTCCATTATGTTTTTTTGCCTTTCAGAATTCTTTCCTCTGTTCTCTCTTTTCCGGTTTTCCCTATTGTTACTCCCAAGTTGCTAAATGTGTATACAGTTTCAAATTTATGGTTCTGTGTTCTGAGTTGTTGTGTCGTCCGTCTTTATCGTCATGTATTTTGTTTTGTTCGAGCTACCACAAGTCTTCCTGATGAGAGGTGAAACTTCCAAACCCGTGTAGCAGAATGGTGGAGCTTAAATTGAAAAGAAACGGAATCGTTTACTTTCATTTCAACTTCTTTTCTCTACATAAAGAGTGCAAAAGATGTTTTACAAGGGTAAGCTAGATGTATTGTCGGAATAAAAGGTTATTCCTAACATCGTCCAATAGCTTCCAAGAAGCTTGGATTCCTATATATTTTAGCTTGAATATTTAGTAATCTTTTTGCTTGTGGTTTTTCCACCATTAGAATATCAAAGAAATTTCTACATAATATTACGTTTTTGTTATAGACCAGGGCGTTTAGCACAAAATGAATCGATTTTTAAATACAGCACTTAGATAAGTGCAACTTTTTGCGTTGTTCAAGATGACGTCAGGAAAAAAGTCTACTATACAAAAATGGGTGGAAATGCATAGTTTCATTTTAAAGTGATTAAAACCCCCGAGTAATCTGTTTGCATCAATTTAGTGCAGAAACGCCTCGAATCTCCAGATGACGTACCTTAGCAGTAACCCTGAGCACCAGGTGAATCGGGTGGTCGGTTCTGATTGCGTAGTCGTGTTCAATGATCCCAAAAACCCCTTAAATAACAAAATCTGGCCCTTAATATACTTATTTTGACATGTTTATGCACTTTTGGATGCATTTTATGCACTTTGAAGTGAAATTATGCATTTCCACCCATTTTTGTATAGTAGGTAGACTTTTTTCTGGCGTCATCCTGAACACAATGCAAAAAGTTGCTATATTATTTAAAAATCGATTTATTACGGTGTTTTTAGTGCTAAATACCCTGGTCTATTAGTATATATTTATATATATATATATATAGTCTTTTGAGTCCCTTTTACTTTTCACGTGTCTTTTCGCGTGTGTACAAATGTTGACCATTGTTTCTTATTTCTTATTGTATGCTAATCTGCTTGCTTCTGCTATTGTTTTCCCCTTCCTTTGGATGATTTTAGCGACTACTGGATCCCAATCTTCTCTAGGTCCTCTATTTCTTTTCTTTTGTATCCTAGCTTCTCATATTTTCTTCACCGATATGTTGTCTTTCATTATTTTCATGTGTCCCCACCAACTTAGCTGTTTTTCTTCAATAAACTACAATATAGATTTCGTCTTAAGATGTGTGCGTATATCTGTGTTTCTTATTCTGTCTCTCATTGTCACTCCTCTAACTCTTCGTAAATACTTCATTTCTAGGGTGTGTATCTTACTTTTTAGTTTTCTAGTTAGTATCCATGATTCACAGCCGTATGTAAGCACTGGTCTGTATATGGTGTTGAATACAGATAGTTTGGTTTTTCTTGTGATTTCTTTCTTGTTTAAGAAGCTATTTTTTATTGCATGGAATAGTTTTGATGTTTTACTAGTGGTCTATTAGTTCATAGTTTAAATTTATTTTCAATATTATTAATTTCTGTTTTTGGCTAATTTTATCTTTGGCTTCTAGTCCCTACCTAGGCAAGATTTTAATAAAAGAAAAAACCTATTTCATTCTGTGTTGTCTTTTCTTAGCTTGTTGTCCTTTTGAGCCTGACATTTTGATCATTATATTAAATAAGGTTGTGTATCGTCTTTCTACCTTTGATGTATTTATCTTTTTGTTGCAAAATATATATGCTAAACAACCCCCATTAACTCAAATGTTCCAGTCTTGTATGACTAGAAAACGTTGTGTTCTATGCAAAACTCCGTATTTTGATGCTGGAATAATATATTTGTTTTTCATTTTGTAAAATGTTCTATACAATCTTGAAAGAATTGCTAGCCATTAAAAATTTATGTCGTATTGTTTTATTCAGCCAATGTTTTTCAGTTTAGTGTTTATGAATATTTTAGTACTATTTAATGCCAAGTATGCAAGCACTTTTATTACGTTTTTAAAATGAACTATTATTAATATGCAAAAAAATAAAGTGTAATAATATGGGAGAAACAGTTTTCCACCACACAATTATAAATTATATCCTTGTTTTTTGTTATAATACAATGCTGCTACAAAATTTTGATACTTAAAATATTGTTAAAAATATAGTTATCTTCAAGGTACTTAGTTAAAAATATTTCGAATTCGATTATTTCGACATCTTCTAAATCAAAAGTCTATGAAAGGTTGTTGCTAAAACGGCTTAAACCAATAATAGAAAAAAGAAACCTTATAGGTACAGGTACATCAATTTGAATTTAGGGAAAACCATTTAACTTTTGGTCAAACACACATGATCACAAGCAGCATAGATATGTCATTAAAATGCTTATGTACCGGAATTTCAACCAATATATGAACTATCTCCAATGTGCCCATCAAGCAGTTCTTGTCTACAGTACAGGTGACATCAGACTAATCGATCTCAAAATCAAAAGGAACTTTGCTGTTTTCCGTCTAGTTTTGTAGATTTGGGTTAGGTTTAGGTATAAAAGACCTTATGACTTTATGAGCCTCCATGCTTTTGGTATGTACTGCTGCAGTCTTGAGCAAGCCTGTAGGTAGTATCATACATATTTTATACAGAAATTAATTTCTGTTTTGTAGAAGTATTGGTAATCCTAATACTTCTGATGATTTATATGGCTCAAATCGGTTTATTGTCCATTTGATTTTGTCGTGATCTACCATTTCTTTTGCTACACGCCAGATTTATCTAATAGAATCCTAAGCTTTGGTGTCCAGTTCAGTATGCTATGTGTTTAGTGTTACCAGTTTATTTCGTACTCGGGAAAGTGCACCTTGAAAACTTTTTTCAGGGTCTCTTCGCCATTCTGAGTGTATTTACCCAGACTCCTTTTGAATCAGTGATAAAAAGATCTTTATATACCTTTGCCATTTCTACAGTATGTTCTATGTCCTCACAATGTATTCTCTATAATTTTTTTTGTCCTTGGATTTACTCCTACTAACCGAAAAATAAACGCCAATCCGCTGTGTGGGTGTTTCACGATGATGATAAACCAACAAAAGTGATCCGTTTTCGAAGTATGTCAAAGAAAATGGTCGCAACTTTTGTGTCAAAATCTGATCATGTAGCAACAATTGCTTTAGAAGATCGAAGAACGGTTACTTCTGATTGGTATATAACCGTTTGTTTACCAGAAGTTATCGCGAAACTCCGACAAAGCGAATCATCCTACATCATGACAAGTGTTCACACTGCCCAAAAGACAATAGAGTTTTTGGAGCTTCAAAACATAGAATTGTTAAACCATCCACCGTATAGCCCCTACCTAAGTCCCAAAGACTTCTTCACGTTCCCAAAGATCAATAATTCAATTCGTGGGCAGCGATTCCAGTCGCCAGAAGAAGCCATCGATGCCTTTAAAACAGCGATTTTGCAGGTTTCAACTGAAGACCGGAATAACTGTTTTACTAATTGGTTTGAACGTATGGAAAAGTGTATCGATCTTGGTGGGACATATTATTTTGAAAAGCAATAAAGTATTTTAAGTCTATATATTTTTTTGTTTTTATGGCTATATGCAAAACTAAAAAGACAAACTATCGTAAAGGATCTATGAATTGATAGTCTTCGGAAGACCATTGCTAGGTATGGTAGGAATAATGAACATAAGATTACAACTTATTGACTACACGAGTCTGGTTAGAAGACTCAAGAGCACCAAGTTTATGAGTTAATGTAATGAATTCAGTTCACTACTCGTACGAGTACCTAGTAGAGTCGGCTGTTATAAGATTAAGAGCTTTGTCAATTAATGAAGAAAACAAATTACTTATTATTCTAAGTTGAACAGATTGTAATATTAAACTAACAAGATTCAATGAAAAAAAAATATCAAATTTGAAACGCTGAAAATTCCAATCCAAGACGGTCATTTGCTGGGCTATATTACATTTGAAAATTATTTCACCAGCCCAAGTTACCAGCATATTTGTAGCAGCATCTCTATCTAGAAATTAACATTTTAAACATTCTCTTTTTGTCCGACTAAGTTTTAGACGGTTTTCTTTAAGAGTCTACCTTTACTATTCCAGTAACGCATCTAGAACGTGAGTTTATTATCCTATTGATAGATTGATTGGCATAGAATGATGAGTTGATTGAGGCGCGCGTCAATCGACTGGCGTAAACGTTTGATCCAAATAATTGACCGTCTTGAATTTCCTTTACACTCTTTTTCATTTATCGTATTTGCCTCTGAAACGTGAAATTCTCAGGAAAATATTTAAATTCGAACGTAAATAAAAGTTATTTTGCACTAGAATCGTATTATTTTTAAAGGAAAGGCGTCAATTCGAATGCCACAAGTAAATTGCTTTCGAAAAATGTTACAAAACACAAAATCAAACTCGAATTAAGCTAAATTTTTGATAAGGCAAACATTTTAATTTAGTCCTTTTGCAACGTACCTATTAAGTCATGTAGAAACGTAGACAATAGTTTAGAGTAGACAATTTAAAAACGTTTACTGTAATGAAACAAATTGCTACGTTAATTAGCTTATCAAATATACGTCTTCACATACAGATTTTAGACTAAGAGCCCATTCACGGGACAGGCGCTTAACGCACGTTTTAATAACGCGCCATTACAACTACATACATTTTATTTGAGGCCGTTCACATGCCAACGCGCGTTTAATGACCTAAAACGCGCGTTAGAATGTGAACGGTCTCAAGTAAAATGTATGTAGTTGTAATCGAGCGTTATCAAAACGCGCGTCAAGCGCCTGTCATGTGAACGAGCTCTAAGAGCCAGTATAAGAAAATTTGCTAATGATTTTAGGCACGATAAAACTATAACTTAAATAGTATAACCTAGAAGAAAACATAAATGAACACTGTGCCGTCCTAGTCTAAGAGCTAGTGAACCCTCCGACTAACGGTCGTCCTGTAAGGCTAGAAATGTGTATAGTGATAATTCATAGCACACCAAGGCTAAAAACCATGACCTGACAGGCAACAGCTGTGCACGTGTATCTACCAGGTGAATCGAAAAGTG
Source organism: Diabrotica virgifera virgifera (assembly GCF_917563875.1). Classification (NCBI taxonomy): domain Eukaryota; kingdom Metazoa; phylum Arthropoda; class Insecta; order Coleoptera; family Chrysomelidae; genus Diabrotica; species Diabrotica virgifera. The sequence continues at coordinate 174,040,015 of NC_065448.1, read as the reverse complement.
CATAGTTTAGGGGAAAAATAAACTTTCTCCTCTAAAGTTTAAATTTAAGTATGTGTTTGAGTAAGTCATTTAAAAGAAATGTGTACAATGACAGGCGATTCTGAAGAGCACAAGACCTTGCCAGGCGAGGGGAAAGAGGGGATTTTCCTAAAATTATTTTTTTTGCATCGAAAAAAGTTTTTTAGGTTTTTTGAATCATTCCAAACAGAAAAGGTCTCTAGTGATTTTTCTCTTAGGTTAATAGTTTTTGTTATATAAGCGATTGAAAATTGCGAAATCGGCCATTTTTAACCCTAAATCGGACATTTAACTAAAAATTTCAATGTTACTAAGGTAGGTAGATATTCTTTAAACAATGATTGATGAAATCCCGATTAGTTTTTTGCAATACAATATCGAAAACCCGTTTGTTTTTTAATTGCTAATCAAGCGGGCGCGACACTGTAGTATAAGTGAGGACGTTTGAGTTTGCATAAATTCATTATCTCGAGAAAGGGCAAATTTGAAGAGAAATGCTCAGACAGGTCGATTTTTATTCTTAAATTAGGACTTTTTGGCATATATATAATACTAGTCACGTCATCCATCTGGACGTGATGACGTAATCGATGATTTTTTTAAATAAGAGTAGGGGTTGTGTGACAGCTCATTTGAAAGGTTATTTAATTCTCTATTCAGTAATATAAACATTAACATAATTATTTATACAGGGTGTACAAAAAAATATTTTTTTATTAAATTAATTTTGACAAAAAGAAGAAAAAAATTTTTGTACACCCTGTATAAATAATTATGTTAATGTTTATATTACTGAATAGAGAATTAAATCATCATCATTCTCTTTGCCTTATCCCTATGCGGGGTCGGCTTCCCTAATTGCATTTCTCCACACAATTCTGTCTTGGGTCATATCAATGTTAATCCCCTTTACCAACATGTCCTGCCTTATCGCCTCCCCCCAGGTCTTCTTTGGTCTTCCTCTCCTACTCCTTCCAGGAATCTGCACTTCAGCTATTCTTCGTATTGGGTGATTAACGTCTCGACGTTGAACATGACCGAACCATCTTAACCTATGCTCTCTCATTTTGGCATCAATTGGTGCCACACCTAGACTTCCCCTAATATACTCATTTCTAATTTTATCCTTCTTTGTCACTCCACTCATCCATCTAAGCATTCTCATTTCCGCCACATGCATTCGTTGTTCCTCTTTCTTTTTCACTGCCCAACATTCAGTTCCGTACATCATAGCCGGTCTTATGGCTGTTTTATAGAATTTTCCCTTCAGCTTCATTGGAATTTTTCTGTCACACAACACACCACTCGCTTCTTTCCACTTCATCCATCCAGCCCTAATTCTACTGCATGCATCTCCATCTATTTCTCCATTACTCTGTAATACCGATCCTAGGTACTTAAAACTATTGCTTTTCACAATCATTTCACCATCCAAAGATACCATTTTATTTGTAGTAGCTCCATCTTTAAATGAACATTCCAAATACTCTGTTTTTGTCCTACTAAGTTTTAAACCTTTTTCCTCCAGAGCTTGTCTCCACTGTTCCAGTTTTTGTTCTAAGTCTCTTTCACTATTTCCTACTAACACGACATCATCAGCATACATTAAGCACCATGGAATGTTACCCTGTAGTTTCGCTGTTATCTGGTCCAAAACTAATGAGAATAAATACGGACTAAGCACAGAGCCTTGGTGCAATCCTACTTTCACATGAAATTTATCAGTCTCTCCCACACCTGTCCTAACACTAGTCGTTACTCCCTCATACATATCCCTCACAATCTTTACATATTCACCAGGGACTCCTTTCTTATTGAGTGCCCACCACAGAATCTCTCGAGGGACTCTATCATATGCTTTCTCAAGATCAATGAATACCATATGAGCGTTTGTTTCTTTACTCCTGTATTTTTCCATCAACTGCCTTATAATGAAAATTGCATCTGTTGTTGATCTACCCTGCATAAAGCCAAATTGATTCTCGGATATTTCGGTCTCTTCACGTATCCGTCTGTCAATTACTCTTTCCCATATTTTCATGGTGTGGCTAAGCAGTTTTATAGCCCTGTAGTTTGTACATTGTTGTATATCTCCCTTGTTTTTGTAAACAGGTGAATAGAGAATTAAATAACCTTTCAAATGAGCTATCACACAATCACTACTGTTATTTAAAAAAAATCATCGATTACGTTATTACGCGCAGATGGATGACGTCACTAGTGATATATATATATATATATATATATATATATATATATATATATATATATATATGTTACAGTGAAAGTTGACGTTTCAGGGAAGGTTAACCTTTACTAGTCACGGTCGACTCTCGCTGGGCATCTTAGTGAAAGTTGAATTCTGAAATAACAAGATCAACTTTCACTAGTGAAGGTTGACCATTCTTAGTGAACGTCAACCTCCCCTACAGCAGTCTAGGGAAAGTTACACAGACGTACAAACAAGATCAACATCCACTAGTGAAGGTTGACAATTCCTATAGTGAATGACAACCTCCTCTACAACAGTCTAGGGAAAGTTAGAGAGAAATAAAAGACTAATCTTAAATCACGTATACTTTTATAACAAAAGTAAATTTAGAATTTGAAAGATGAACAAATAAGAACAAAATAAAACGTGAAACTATAGTCTACAATTTAAAGACTATAATAGAGACGAAAATACTATAGTCAACAATAATAAAATTATTTGTTGCAACATGATAATGCTTTATGGCATTTGGAATTGCATAAAACATTGTTTTTTATGCAGTAACACTTCTTTGTTTGGCACTTCTTGTTACAACTGCACTTAAAAAATCCTTGCCCACTTCCGGTTGACTGAGTAGTAGCAACTGTTCGTAAAGTAAGTGTCTTTTCCATTGGAATTTCATCTTCTTTTATAATGTTTACTGGACAAGTATTAAACTGGGATCTGCAAATAAAAAGATACTTGCAGGCTTAAATGTAAAATTACTAATTATTATACTATGCGGTATTAAATACGTTCAAACAAGTTAAACTTCATAAAAGTATTAAAAATGTAAACTAAATTGACGACAGGTCAAGGTCGTTCGCCCGCCGTGCACATCCGCCAGATGTTCAACATTCCCTAGGCTGATTCCGTGAAGGTTCACCTTCCCTAGTGAAAGCTGATATATATTTTCTACTATCAACATTCACTGGTCATTTCAGTGAAGGTCGACAATCACTAGCGACGGTACACCTTGACTAATATTCAGCTTTCACTGTAACAATTATATATATATATATATATATATATATATATATATATATATATATATATGCCAAAAAGGCCTAATTTAAAAATAAAAATCGACCTATCTGAGGATTTCTCTTCAAATTTGCCCATTCTCGAGATAATGAATTTATGCAAACTCAAACGTCCTCACTTATACTACAGTGTGATCGCCCGCTTTCAAAGGGGTTTTCGATATTGTATTGCAAAAAACTCTTCGGGATTTCATCAATCAATGTTTAAAAAATATCTACCTACCTTGGTATCACTGAAATTTTTAGTTAAATGTCCGATTTAGGGTTAAAAATGGCCGATTTCGCAATTTTCAAAATTTTTAATCGCTTATATAACAAAAACTATTAACCTAAGAGAAAAATTACTAAAGACCTTTTCTGTTTGGAATGATTCAAAAAACCTAAAAAAACTTTTTTCGATGCAAAAAAATAATTTTAGGAAAAACCCCTAATCTTTTCCCTCGCGTGGCAAGGTCTTGTGCTCGTCAGAATCGCCTGTCATTGTACATATTTCTTCTAAATGACTTACTCAAACAAATACTTAAATTTAAACTTTACAGGAGAAAGTTTATTTTCCCCTAAACTATGCACTTTTCGATTCACCTGGTAGATACACTTGCACAGCTGATGCCTGCCAGGTCATGGTTTTTAGCCTTGGTGTGCTATGAATTATCACTATACACATTTCTAGCCTTACAGGACGACCGTTAGTCGGAGGGTTCACTAGCTCTTAGACTATCACTTTTTATTGGCACGTGCGTCGACAGTGGCTCATCAAACTTTCCACTTATGGAGGGGATAAATAAATTAAAAGGTATCCCCTCCGTCACTACCAGAATTTAATTTTTTTAAGTTCTATGTGATTAAAAAATAAGACTCCCAAGACGTAATTTTAACCCACCACCCCCTTTCCCCAATATCAAAAACTTTATTTTTCGTTTTTATTTTTTTTAGGTTGGATACAATCAATTTAAAAAAATCCACACGCATAGTTGAGGTTTTTACGAAACACGTCTATTTTTTATAGACCCGAAGGTTGACTGTACATCACAACAATTTTTTTTTTATTTTTTCTTAGAAAAAAGTGTATAACTTTTTTTGGGGGATGGCTGCAGGTCTAATTTTTTTAATATTGTGTATTTTATCAAACATCATATTTCTAATTTTTTTCAGATTTTTTCTTCAAAAATCCGAAAAACTATTTTTTCGGAAACTCCTTTTTAGGGGGTTTCTGGGGATTTTCTCTATTTTATAGACTTCAAAATAGATCAAACCAATGTTTTTATACGTTATATGTAAATTGAAGTAACTGAGTTCATTAGAACATTTAAAAATGGGAGAAACATTCAAACATTCAAAAAACCCCTAAAAAACAGGTTTTTGGATTTTTGAAGGTGACGAACCTTACGGAAAAATCTGAAAAAAATTACAAATAGAGTGTTTGATAAAATACACAAGATTAAAAAAATTAGACCAGCAGCCTTCCACAAAAAAATTACACGCTTATTTTACAAAAAAAAATTTTTTTTGAGATTATGTACGTTCAACCTACGCACGGGTCTATAAAAATAGACATGTTTTCTAAAAGTTTCTACTATGCACGTAAATTTTTTGAAATCTTAAAATTGATTGCATCCCACCTAAAAAAAAATAAAATTGAAAACTTGGGAAGGGGGTGGTGGGTTAAAATTACTCAAGTCTTATTTTTTAATCACATAGAACTTAAAAAAATTTAATTGTGTAGTGAGGGAGGGTACCTTTTCATTTATTTATCCCGTCCATAAGTGGAAAGTTTGATGCGCCACTGTCGACGCATGTGCTACTAAACAGTGACGGCACAGTGTTCATACGTTTTCTTTTAGGTTCTACTATTTAAGTTATAGACTCTTATTGTGCCTAAAATGATTAGCAAATTTCACCTATACTGGCTCTTAGGGCCGGTTGTTCGAACGCTAATCAACAATGATCACTATCAACTATTTAATTACTGTCAACAACTGTCAATGTCAACTTCTATTGGGTTGCTGAAAACATAATTGATTATGGTTATGAGATTAGTTAATCAATTAACATAACAATTATTAACATAATTGATTAAGAAATTCATAATGGTAATCAATAATTATGATTTCAGCAACCCAATCAAAGTTGATATTGACAGTTGGTGACAGTAATTAAATATTGATAATGATCATTGTTGATTAGCGTTCGAACAACCGGCCCTTAGTCTATTTGTTTCCACGCATAGATTAGCTATTCGCTGAATCGAATCCATTTATTAAAAGCTTTAACAACGCGTAATCTCCGAGGAGTCATGCATCACAAAAATATTCAAGATCTGATAAAAATAAAATCCCGGATAATGATGGACTTCACACTCTACAATTCTTACGGGAATACCTATCATTAAAAGGATTCATAGGCATGGTTAATATGCTTCATAAGTTGCATAATGTTTTTGATATACAATTTTTTTTTGTTCTTATAATGCTCAACAGAGATTTTAGGCCTAAGGCTGATATAAACCCAGAGAACCGTAGTTCTCGCCAGTGGCGCACATCTTGCTACATGCGACATGCGACACTATACAGGGTGAGGCAAATAAAGGGCCTATTAGAAATATCTCGAGAACTAAAGGCAACAGAATAATGAAAATTTGAATTAAGGGGTTTTGAAGAGTCATCTATTTAATGAAAATATTTTCATCTATTTGCTACTTCCGGTTATACCGGAAGTTGCTTATAACTTCGTTTTTTTTAATGGGACACCCTGTATATTTTTAGATTTTTGGATTCTCTTCGATGTCTTCTTTCTTAAAATATGAGGTTTTGTAATGTTATACAGGGTATTTTAAAAGATAATTACGTTTTTTTAATAATTTCGTAGCAACATTAACACATAGAATTGTAGTAGTTTGACATCTAAAACTCTACTTACGTTCAAATGATTTTTAATATAGTCTACTATTGTTAAGAATCATTATTAATATAGCTAAATTTTTAATTTCAGTATACGAGGTTGATCGAAACTCGGAATGAGTATTTTCTGAGTTTTCTTAAATGGAACACCCTGTATTTTAGTATTGTAATGAAATGATATTGTATGGTACTTTTTATTTCTTAAGCATTCCCTATACCTAACTGCTTTAATTTGTGCTTAATTGTTAATTGCACCAACAATCTTAACTACGTAGGCATTTTGATTGCTAAACCATTATTGGTAATTTTAAGGATCAGTCTGGATTAATATGTATTTATTTCTGAAAAATTATTTGTGACTGAATTTTTTCACGGCCAACCTAATAAAATTTTACGTATTTTTTGTTGCAATTAATGTTTAGCTTGAATCACCAATAACTCACAAATTAAAGCAGTTAGGTATATAGGGAATGCTTAAGAAATAAAAAAGTATCCTAAAATATCATTTCATTACAATACTAAAATACAGGGTCTTCCATTTAAGAAAATACTCATTTTGAGTTTCGGCCAACCCTGTATACTAAAATTTTAAAAATAGCTATACTAATGATTCTTAACAATAGTAGACTATATTAAAAATTACTTGAACGTAAGCAGAGTTTTTAATGTCAAACTATTACAATTCTACAGGGTGTGAATATTGCTACGAAATTAATAAAAAAAAAACGTAAATATCTTTTAAAATACCCTGTATAATATTACAAAACCTCATATTTTAAGAAAGAAGATATTGAGGAGAATCAAAAAATGTAAAAATATACAGGGTGTCCCATTTAAAATAACAAAGTTATAAGCAACTTCCGGTGTAACCGGGAGTTGAAAAGAGATGAAAATATTTTCATTTAATAGATCATCCTTTAAAACCGCTTCATTCCAATTTTCATGATTCTGTTGCCTTTAGTTCTCGAGATATTTCTAATAGACCAGTTATCTGCCTCACCCTATACACGCGAAGTTTTCGATTGTTTCAACCTGACCGAATTGAAAAATGGGCCAAATCCGATCTTAAAGTTTAGGAGAAGACCATAGTCAACCATCCATTTTGGTCCAAGGGCGTGGGTTTTACGGCCCTTCCCATTTGGAGTCTGTTTTTCGTTCTCGTCTCCAAAACTTCCAAAAATTTCGAAAATTGAAGTCCGACCTCTGCGGCTTATGATAGTATTGATCATTTTGATCAATTTTGCAAATTGGTTATAGATACCTTTCAAAAGTTATCGAGCTCGGAAATTTGACACAAAGTCTATTTAAAAATGGGAAAATGTACGAGCCCCTTCCCATTTCAGTTGGTCCACCTTTGGAATTTGCAGTTATAAGTTCCCATATTAAATATTATTGCATTTTTTACTAATATTTATTGAAAACGTTACTCTTATGGTTTTTTTATTTATTTCAAACAAAAAAAAATCGCTAAATCGTCGCTTTTGATTCAATTACATCAACATACATTGATTTTTGCATAATTATCTTACAATAAAAGTTAGGCTATGGAAAATGATATCAAAACAATTGTCAATTGATGTCAAATAGGTTCTGTGATATTATAAAGCCTATTGCCGTTTGTCGGGACAAAGTCATCGATGGGAATGAGTGAAGGTAAAGTTATGGATGAGAACATTTGTTCAATCATCAATAGATTTTTTAATTCTCGAAAATCGCGAATATGTTTCAATTGTCACAGTATAGTGTAAGAAATATAGTTAGGAGATACAAAACCTCAGGTTTTGCCATCACAAAACCTATAAATGTAGGAAAAAGTAAAATAAGCGAAGCAGATAGAAGGGGATTAAGACGCATTATAGTGAAAAACCGACGTGCAACTTATCTAGATTTAAGTAGTTTTTGGAGTAAACTGCTTGGAACACACGTTTCTAGATCGACATGTCACTGAGAGGTCCACAAATTAAGATTTTCTGCTTATAAAGTGATTGATAAAGTTAAAAAAATCAATACGAATTATTTGTGAAAATCTTAATTTTATCTCCGACTAACGAAAATCCAGTTCTTAACAGTACAACACAAGAAAAATAAGTTAAAATGGCCAAAAGAACATTGAGGTTGGACAAATTCACTAAGGGATACAATAACAATGGAGTGATGAATCCAGATTTGAAGTTTGTGTTGGAGTCGAGTTGGATACAGTAGGAGTCGAGTTGTACGCAGGAAAAGTAAAGCTTTCCAGCTTAATGTTTTAACAGAAAAGTCAAATTTCCTACGTTTATCATGGTCTGGGGCAGCATGTCATCGAATAGTTTGGAAAAATTGCATTTTATCGATGAAATCTTAAATACGGGCAAATATTATTTGAAGGTTTTAAATTATTTCTTACCGATTGTGGAACAAAGTTGTTTCAATAAGTTTAAATTAGCGAAAGATTTTGTCTTCCAACGAGATGGCGTAGGTTGCCATACCTTAAAAAAGAGTTTAAACTGGATTGGTGACCACGGTGTACTACTTCTGGAATACGTTTCTAACAGTCCCGACTTGTCCCTGAGAAAAACTTTTGCGCCTCTTTTTTACGCGAAATAAAAAAAAACATTAAGGAAACATCCTGCTAGAACCGTCAAAGAATTGAAGCAAAACTTGCAAAAAATATGGGATCCATTTACACTAGAATGTTGTCAGAACTTTATAAAAACTATGTCTCGAAGAATTTTGAATCTAATTAAAAATAAAAAAGATGTCACTTAGTTGTAAACTTTCACGTTTGTTTTGTTAAAATTAGATATTTTTTGCGTTTTTTTTTTCAGGTATTATTCTGTTTAATTAATCGTTCTTATTAATTTAAAACATATTTTGTATACTTCTGGAAATCCAAAAATTATCGATGAATTAAAATTTTCAAAGTTTAGGTATGCTGGACTTTTGTTTTTGTTCTATAAAATTGAATTTTCTTTTAAATCTACATTGGGCCAACTGATATTAGTCTAGGAACCGAAGCTTTTCACCCCTCAATTTTTACAGAATGGATCGATTTGCTTGAAAATTTGACAATAAGTAGTGGATGGTCCAAGAATCAAAATCTATATGATGCCGAAAGGCGTTTTTATTATGGGGGTGGTGTCCACCCCATCTCGGGGGTGTAAATTTTTTATTATATTTTGACAGCAAAAGTTGATAAAAACATTCATTCTAAGCAAAAAATGTTCTATACATTTTTTTGATAAAACTAATAGTTTTCGATTTATTCGCTATCGAAAGTGTTAGTTTTATATGGAAAAAATCAATGTTCTTCTATAGTATACTCATTTACTATTCACTCAATTTTTGTCGTTTTCACACCAAGTTCTTAAGAATTAAATAACCTACAATTTCATATTTAAACATTTTTTCTTATCTTTGATGCTAATCTTTGTATTCTGAAGAAAATGGCATTTTTTACAAAACTACAAAAATTCTTTATTCGATTTTAACTTCAGTTTTTTAACAACTAATCATTTTAAGCCAGTCAAACTTCTAGAATCTATTGAAAATACACAAATAAAGAAGAATAAATAAGGCCAATGACTAATAACACCGCTAACTTACATTATTAGGCTTACAATTGGATTTCTCCTTTTTTTTTTCTCAAAAAAATATATTGATTTTTTAACCGTAACTTTTTTATTTTGTATCTTAGAAAGTTTGGTATAAAAAATTTTGTAGGTTTTTGCAAGATCTACAAGCTTATTAATATTAAATCTTATTAAATCCTTAGTCACAAAAAGAGGTGACTTAAAGGGTTGGTAAAGATGGTTTTTGCATGCTATTACAAGTTTTAATTGTCAATAGCTCACTTAATTTTTGTCATAGAAAAATTCTTTTCATACCAAATTCTTGGGAATTAAATTAACTACAATTTAATATTTAAACATTTTTTCACATCTCTGATGCTAATCTTTCTATTCAGAAGAAAATGCCATTTTCTCCAAACTACAAAAATTCGTTTTTCGTTGTTAACTTCATTTTTTTAAAAACGAATCATTCTAAGTCGGTCAAACTTCTCTAACCTATTAATAATACATAAATAAATAAGACCAAATAAGATCAATGACTAATTTTAATTAGGGTGGTGATTACGGGGTTGCTTCCGACCACGTTTGCGCTGAAAAAAATAGGGACTGACATTCTTTTCATTATAAGTTACTTAATTTTTGAGCTAGAGACTTCTTTTTATTTTTGGAGATAGATATTTTTAAATTCTTTAAATTAGTTTTAACAAGTTATTCTCGAAAAATGCATATTTTTCCCGTCTTTTGACTTTGAAACTACAATATTTAGCATTTGACAAAGGAGAGCTAACATATAATAAAGTATATCTTGATTACTGTTGGTCTTAAAGAAAATTAAAAAACACGGTTTTGTTTATTTTTTCAAATAGTACATTTTTGTTAAGTAAGGTTGTTCTAATAAAACGAAAACTTTTGGAGTTATTAGCAGAAAACTGATTAAAAACATTGATTTTTCGATATAATACTAACACTTTCGATACCGAATAAATCGAAAACTTTTAATTTCATCAAAAAAATCTATGGAACATTTTTTGCTTAGAATGAACGTTTTTACCAACTTTTGCGGTCAAAATATAATAAAAAATTTCCACCCCCAAAAGGGGGTGGCAACCACCCCCATGGTAAAAGCGCCTTTCGGCATCATATAGATTTTGATCCTTGGACTATCCACTACTTATTCTCAAATTTTCAAGTAAATCGATCCATTCTGTAAAAATTGCGAGGTTTTGTCCTAGTTCAAGCTTCATTACTTGGACTATATGGGAAGGGGCTCGTATGTATGTTTGTGGAAAAGTTACACCGACTTGAATGTTTTTTCTGTTTCGTAGAGTAACCGGGGATCGGGGCCGATTCAAAACCGGTGTAGTTTGTGATTTTGACCACCCATAAGCCAGCTATAGGACTGAGTAGGTACAACGGAGCATATTATTTGGGTAAACGTATCTTAGGTTCAAAGAAAGACAGCAAAACCGCAATTACACCAAATTAATAGCACTTGAGTTCAGCTTCCAAATGGTTACTAAGTGGTCAGAATCGGACAGACACACGGCTCAGCATAGCCGAAAAACTGAAAAAATGAACTTTAAAAATTTTGGTTTTTCGACAATTACTCCTACGAATTGCGCCAATAACCGAGCGCTAATAAATGATCAAATCCATTTCTTATGGGAAAAATGTTTTTTCAAGTTCGTTAAATCCTATAATACCTTCAGATATCATATTTGACCTTGGGTGGATCAGACACTAGGTGTCAATACCTTCCAAACTCATGTTTAGTGATCAAAATCGGTTAAACCGTTTAGAAGTTATCGAGCTCCAAAAGTATAATTCATTTAACCATTATCGCCGAAATGGTTCCAGTCGTTACGACGCTAAACTTGATCGGTCAATCCGAGTTCATTTGCCAGCCATTCCAATATTTTTTTTCATTATATTTCGAATAAAAAAAACCTAGTGTACATTCAATGGGCACAAAAAATTATACAGGGTGTCCCCAAACTAGCGGGACGGTCGAATATTTCGCGAAATGAACATCGGATCGAAAAACTGATAAATACGTGTTCAATATTTTTTTAAAATCTATCGAATGATACCAAAGACGACCATCACTCCTCCCCCTGCAGGCGGGGTGGAGGTAACTTTAAAATCTTAAATAGGAATCCCCATTTTGTATTGCCGATCTGGATTCTCTACATAAAAATAAGCAATTTTTATTTGATACATTTTTTCGAATTGTGGATATATAGCGCTATAATCGGAAAAACTATTTATCGTGATACCCTAGGTAAATTATCGAAACGGTCTAATATCTCGTGAAATACACTTTCAAATGAAAACCCAAAAAGCTCGTTTTAATATATTTTTTAAAAACCTATCGAGTGACGCTAAACACGACCCCTCTCTCCTCCCCTGGAGGTGAGGTGGGGGGGGGTAATAATAATAATATTGTATGGCATTTTTGCCGGGAAGATCCTTTCGGACAGTTCAGGCGCCATTTACATCTTTAACCCTGTTTCAAGTAACTAGTGCCGATGTACACTAGCCCAGGGGGACCGACGGCTTTACGTGCTCTCCGAGGCACGGTGAGACGGCTCGTGTCATTATTGGAAATAAAAATGGTTTGTCTTTGGCAGGACTCGAACCCACGTGCACTGACGTATGAGGCCAGCGAATATGCCGTTACTCCACGGCCGCTCACCGTGGACCCCACAGGTGGGTGGTATTCTTAAATGAGAACCCCCATTTTTTATTGCAGATTTGGATTTGTAATGAAAAATAGGTAACAATTTATTCGAGACATTTTTAGAATTTTAGAATTTTTCCGATTATAGCGCCATCTATCCAGAATACGAAGAAATGTCTCGAATAAATGTTACTTATTTTTATCATGAGGAATATAAATCTGCAATAAAAAATGGGGGTCCCTATTTAAGATTTTAAAGTTAACCCCGCCCACCCTCAGGGGTTGAAAGTGCAGGGTAATGTTTGGTGCCATTCGATAGGTTTTCGAAAAATATTAAACACATGTTTTTTTTTGGTTTTTCGTTTGGAAATGTATTTCTCGAGATATTAGACCGTTTCTATAATTTACCTAGGGCATCACGATAAATCGTTTTTCCCGATTATAGCGCCATCTATCCATAATTCTAAAAAGTGTTCTTTTAGCAAACAAATTAAAAAATAAGCAATAAAAAATCGCTAAATGCGGTAAAAATGAGCGGCGCACACAATGGGTGCGTTCACCAGACCAGGTGCGCTATTTCAGCGCTTTGAACCTGTTTAAGATTTTTCGGGTGAACGTCAATGTCAATTTAGGCTAAACTTCAACGTGTTGACGAAGCGGTCACCATTTTATTCAACGTAGGATTTGCATCGCTTCAATATTGACCGTGTTTAAGAAATATTATATTGAAATGGCGCGCTTATTTGAAAATATTTACTTTTACAATGGTTTTAATTATAAAATAATTGAAACTGAGTAGATCCATAATAGTCCTGTCGCCAGGGGGGGTACAACGGCCTCCTTAATTCAGATGGACTTACCCAAGTTTTTTTTATATATTTTGACCCGCAGAATACGAATTTTTTGGGTAACAGTTGATCCGGATGTCGATAAGATTGTTATAGACAAAGAACTTGAGGAATTACATAACAGCGATTTCTCGCAAAACAAAACATCTTTTTGTATTTTTTGGGTCATTTTAAGCAAAAAATATTCCTACAAGTTTTTTCGTAGAATGCATAGTGTAGCGGTTATTTACTGTGTAATTACTTCTAATTACAATAAAACCAGCGGTTCGTAATTTATATACGACTTTATTTTTATTTATACAAGTTTACTTTACAAACTTTAGCTTAAGACTAACTCTATTTACAAATATGTCCTATTTATATATGCGATACAGATATTCCAGAAATATCTATATATCTCCAGCTATGTCCATGTGACCGCTTGCACGTCATCGGCGCTGCATCGGCGTATCTCGAAACATCGATAGTGTTCTGTCTGTCCGGAGACGGGAGCTGGTATACGAGGGTAGGTCAATAATTATTTTGTTACACTGCTCCCCTCTTAAGATCTGAGCGTCCCGATCAGCAACTCTAGATGGCCCAGGATGGCGGAATCTACAGGATTCTCCAGCTCTGCATACACCCCTAGAAAAGAAGTAACAGTCTACTGTCTTTGAAGGGTATGACATCTTCGGGTTCATGCAACACACAGTAATCCGTACGCCAGTTTCTCTGAAGATCACTTCCAGCATGCTTCTCACAATCTTCCAATCCAGATTTTCTACTGCATGGCCAATTTTTGGTAAAGCCAAATCTTTGATGTCATAATTACAGACCATTTTCTTCAAATTAGTTAGAGCACGCCATATGTTCTCGTAGCTTGGCGTGTCCGTATAAGACTTCCTGGTCACTATATACAGCAAAGATCGAGGACCATCTTCCAATCGCAATACTCTTCCAATTTTAGGTTGTTGATTCCTTAACTCGTCCAGGCGGCCGAACTTTCTATTGAATACGGACGAGATTCCTTTAGTCATCTCGAGGTCTTGTGCAACACAGTGGGCTAGAGAGACGTTTTCTGGAACACCAAACAGATCTTGCTGAACTTCTGTGGTCACGCCGAATCTAGCACTCTTTCTTTCTGCGTAATTTGACATAAATTCCTTAAAACTTGGCTGTGGTGCATCTTTCATCTCCTGTTGGAGGACTCGGGCTTCCTCTGTTTCATTTGAGCCAGCATATGGTGCAAGACGATTTATGTGAATAACTTTTGGTTTACCGTTTGGTAACTTCTTAATTCTGTATATTACGTCATTTATTTTCTTCTTAACTTCATACGGACCTTCCCATTGTCTTTGCAGTTTAGGACACAGGCCTCGACGACGTTGTGGATTATAAAGCCAGACAAGATCACCTACTTCGAAGCTTTCATTCTTGCAGCGAGAATCATATTGATCTTTCATTCTGTCACTGGCTATCTGGATGTGTTGTCGGGCAAGTTCATGAATGTTGTTCATTCGTAACTTCAGGCGGTCTACGTATTCTTCGCCTGCAACATATTCCTCGGAAGGTCTGCAGCCAAACTCTAGGTCGCAGGGCAAACGAACTTCACGACCCAACATCAGGCAGGTTGGTGTTTGACCTGTAGTTTCATTCACGGCCGAGCGGTAGGCCATCAGGAATAAATGAATGTGTTGGTCCCAATCTCGCTGATGTTCAGATACAACTTTGGACAAGTGTTTACCCATCGTTCGGTTCATCCTCTCGACCATTCCATCTGATTGAGGATGCAGGGGTGTTGTTCTGGTCTTATTGGCACCAATCAATTTACAAACGTTTTGGAAAAGAGCTGACTCAAAGTTTCGCCCTTGGTCGGAGTGGATCTCCAAGGGAACACCAAATCGGCTGAAGAATTCTTTAACGAGTACCTCTGCAACGGTAGCAGCTTCTTGATTCGGTAATGCATAGGCCTCGGTCCATTTCGTAAAATAGTCCATGGCTACCAGAATGTATTTATTTCCAGCATCGGTTTCTGGAAATGGACCTGCAATGTCGATTGCTACTCTTTCCATAGGACTTCCAACATTGTACTGTCTCATGGGTGCTCTCTTTTTACCAACTGGACCATTACCGGATGCACACAGTTCACATTTCCGGCACCATCTTCTTACATCATCTTTACAGTTCACCCAATAGAACCGTTCTCGAACCTTTTGCAGAGTCTTCGTAATACCAAAGTGTCCACCTGATGTACCGTCATGCAACTGACGCAATACTTCTGACACTTTACTTTTAGGTACAATTAACTGAAGCTTAGATTCTGTACCATCATCGTTCTCAAAGGTTCTGTACAGAAGATCATCTTTTAGTACCAGGCAATTCCATTGGCTCCAGTAGGCCTTGACTTCTGGACTACATGCACTAATGTTCTGCCAACTAGGTCTCTCACCTTGCCGCATCCAATCCAATACTCTTTTTATACATGGATCATCTTCTTGGGCGTCTTGTAACTGTTGGGGCTGCCATTGCTCATTAATTACGGTGGTTCGTCTCACGGGGCAAAATCGTTCCTCTAATTTGGCACAGTGATTACAATTCGCACTGCATGGTCGTCTCGAAAGGGCATCAGCATTTGAGTGAACTCTTCCGGCCCTGTGTTCTATCTCGTAATCATATTCTTGTAATCGTTCTAACCATCTTGCCATCTGGCCCTCTGGATTACGGAATTGTATGAGCCATTTTAGAGCAGCGTGATCGGTGCGAAGAAGGAACTTTCTGCCATACAAGTATTTATGGAAATGTTCGCAAGCCTTCACTACACCCAGCAGTTCTCTTCTGGTAACGCAATAGTTTCTTTCCGGTTTCGACAGGACTTTGCTGAAATAAGCGATGACTTTTTCCTGTCCGTCCTGGATTTGGGAGAGAACAGCTCCTATAGCACTGTTGCTAGCATCGGTATCCAAAACAAATTTTCCTGCCTGTCCCGGGTAGCTTAATATCGGTGCACTGATCAGAGCCATTTGTAGTTGTTCGAAAGCTTTTTGGCACTCTTCACTCCATGTATATTCTTTGCCCTCCTCCGTCAACTTTGTTAGGGGCTTGGAGATATTGGCAAATCCTTTGACAAATCGTCGGTAATATGTACATAGGCCAAGGAAACTTCTAATTTCATGTTTATCTTTTGGTACTGGCCAATCTTTAATTGCTTCAATCTTTTCGGGATCAGCTGTTACACCATTACTCGATACAATATGTCCCAAATACTTAACTTCTCGTCGAAACATGTGACATTTCTTCGGACTTAACTTCAAGTTCGCTGCCCTCAATCGTTGAAAGACTTCTATTAGATTCTTGGCATGTTCATCAAAGGACCTTCCAACCACAATTACATCATCCAAGTAAACCAGGCATGTTTTCCATGTTAGACCTCTTAAAACTGCCTCCATTAATCTTTCAAATGTGGCAGGGGCATTACATAAACCAAACGGCATAGCCGTAAACTGCCAAAGCCCTGATCCTATCGAAAATGCGGTTTTCTCCCGATCGGCTGGCTCCATGTCTACTTGCCAATATCCACTTTTTAAATCAAGTGTGGAAAACCAACGAGAACCGGAGAGAGTATCCAGTGTATCGTCTATTCTGGGCAAAGGATAACTATCTTTTTTTGTTACCGCATTGAGCTGGCGGTAGTCGATACAAAAACGCGTTGAACCATCTTTCTTCTTTACCAGAACTACTGGTGATGTCCATGGACTGTTCGATGGTTCAATTACCCCTTGTTTGTCCATATCCTTGATAATCTCTTCGGCTTCATCTCTTTTCGCAAATGGAAGTCGTCTAGGCCGTTGTCTGATTGGCTGAGCGTCTCCGGTATTTATTTTATGCGTTACTATGCTTGTTTTGCCCTTATCCTTCTTATCAATAGCAAAAACATCTTGATACTCTATCAGCATAGACCTTACTTTTTCCGTTCGTTCATAGTCAAGGTCTTGGCATCTTTCAATGATCATCTCGACAAGGTCTTTTGGATACTTTGACTTTGATGATTTCTCATTGGTATTCATAGAGCAAATTGAAGCCACGGGAACACACTGTCCGATCAAAGTTCCTCTACTTAACTTAATAGCAGTTTCCCTTAAATTCATAACTCTTACAGGGATGACATCTCCAACTTTTACCAAAGTTTTCGCCGTTAGGAACTCGACATTTTCTACATCTTCGACCATCCTTAAACTTCCCTCTCGGCAGTGTCCATCAAGCATGGTCATCAGAATTTTCTCACTATTACCGGGTATGGTTACGTCGCATGTAGTTAGTAAGCGGATGACATCTTCTTTGTCGTCGTGAAAGGGCAACTCTTCACCGTTGATCCTGAGAACTCCATTTTGAACATCCAATATTGCCCCCACTTTTCGTAGTACGTCCATCCCCAATATGAACTCGTCGGAGATCTCGGCAATTAATACTTGATGTTCAACTGTGGTCTGGCCAATGGATACTGACATATTAGCCTCGCCATATGTATTAATTAGCTCACCAGTCGCTGTTCTAAGCTTTACTGTTGCAGGTGATAATTTATTATGGTCTCGTACTACATCTGGACGTGCGATAGTTCTCGTTGCACCTGTATCCACCAAAAATGATCTACATCTATTACTGATACGACCTTCGATGTATAAGTTGTGGATTCCACCGGAGGACGTAAGGTTAACAGTTACTATGGGGGCTCTAGTTCTCGAGGTCGGCAGTTGCCCCTTGGTGTCGACCCGCTCTAGTTTTCCGACGGCTGTACGATCTTCTTACAATTACGACGAATGTGGCCTACGTCTCCACAATTCCAACATCTAGGCTCGCGTCTCTTTGGCATCTGATTACTTAATACTCTCCGTATCATTTCCTCCAGACGTTCATCGTTGTGTTCGTCACTTTCTTCAATGGTTCTTACTCTATGGCCTCGTGAAGTTTGACTAGCCGTTTCGTGTTCCAATGCAATAGCAAGTGCTTCATCTAAAACTTTCGGTCTTGCTAGTCGTAAAGCTTTCTGTAGTTCATTATCTTTCAGCCCATTGACGAAGGTATCTACTGCAATTTCTTCTAAAACGCTGTCTGGCACCTCTGGATAAGCCAACCGCACCACACGAGCCACATCTGCTTCAAATTCTTGCAGATTCTCACTTGCTCGTTGACTTCTACTTCGCAGTTGTGCTTTGTATACTTGTTGTAGATGGGCATCTCCATAGCGTTTTTCTAGACGAGTGAACAAGGTCTGGTAACAATTTTCTTGACCCTTGGGAATTGACCTTAATATATCTGCAGCATCACCTCGTAAAGCAGCAGTCAAGGAAACAGCCTTTTCTTGTTCGGTCCAATGATTGGCGGTCGCAATAGCTTCAAACTGTCTAAGATATATGGACCAAGAGGACTTTCCATCAAATGGTGGTAATTTGAATCTCATATTATGCGACGTTTCGTCTCTCGGTAGTTCATCTTTCACTAAAGGATCTAACGCTGCTGCATTAACTGATGGTTGTACTTTTGTATCGGTTATCCTGCTCTCTAGCTGTTTGATCTTTTCTTCTACGGTCTCTACACTTTTCTGCATCTTATCGAATGTTCTAGAAACTTCTTCAAATTTCTCATTGTTCTGTTTACAAACTTCTTCTAGTTTTTCGTTGTTTTGCCTACAGACCTCTTTAATTATTTGAGAAGTCTCATCGAATCTTTTAGCAACATTTTCGAATTTCTCGTCGCTTTTTCTACTAGTTTCATCAATCTTTTGAGAAGTCTCGTCGAATCTTTTAGCAACATTTTCGAATTTATCGTCGCTTTTTCTACTAACTTCTTCAAGTTTTTCGTTGTTTTTTCTAGAAGTTTCATCGATCGTTTCAGAAACAGTTTTTAATTTCGATAAGATTACTTGCTCTGCTGACTGGAAGTGGAACGTCTCTGGGTCATCTCCGTTCTTCGTGAGGACATCCTTGAGTCGTGCTTGTAGGACTATCTTGCACCCACTGCTGTCTAATTCGTACTCTTCTAATTGTTCACGGAGCTGTTTTATGGTCAGTTCTTGTAGCAACATCTTTGGTCGGCACACACGTACTTTTCAAAATGTCTAAGTCTTTCCGAATACCGAACAATCAACGCACTTCAATTATTAACGACGAATAAAGTTCAAAAGTCTTTTAAAAGTCTCTCCGAATACCGAACAATTAACGCACTCCGATTATTCTCGACGAATAAAGTTCAAAAGTCTTTTTTTTTCACTTTTCATTTATTTACACTCCACACCGTTAACACCACTGTAGCGGTTATTTACTGTGTAATTACTTCTAATTACAATAAAACCAGCGGTTCGTAATTTATATACGACTTTATTTTTATTTATACAAGTTTACTTTACAAACTTTAGCTTAAGACTAACTCTATTTACAAATATGTCCTATTTATATATGCGATACAGATATTCCAGAAATATCTATATATCTCCAGCTATGTCCATGTGACCGCTTGCACGTCATCGGCGCTGCATCGGCGTATCTCGAAACATCGATAGTGTTCTGTCTGTCCGGAGACGGGAGCTGGTATACGAGGGTAGGTCAATAATTATTTTGTTACAATAGTTTTCGAGATAACCGCGGTTGAACTTTCAAAAAATCGAAAAATTGTAATTTTTGAACCCGAATAACTTTTGATTAAAAAATAAAGTAGCAATTCTGCTTACCGCATTTGAAAGTTTAGGTCAAATATATCGGTTTTGATTATTTGCATTGCTAGAAATTTATTATTTTATTGTTAAACAAAGCTATAAACACCTAGTATGTGAGTGATGTTTTCAATGATTTCTCATTTAAAATCGAACGAGTAGGTAGAGTAGCTACGAGTGCAAGCGAGGCAATTTCTACGTAGCATGCGTTAAAACGCATATATTAGGCACGGGAAACACTATGTGTTTATAGATTAGTTTAACAATAAAAAAATTAATTTATAGCAATGCAAATAATCAAAACCGATTTGACTTAAACTTTCAAATGCGGTAAGCAGAATTGCTACTTTATTTTTTAATCAAAAGTTATTCGGGTTCAAAAATTGCAATTTTTCGATTTTTTGAAAGTTCAACCGCGTTTATCTCGAAAACTATGCATTCATTCTACGAAAAAACTTGTAGGAATATTTTTTGCTTAAAATGACCCAAAAAATACAAAAAGATGTTTTGTTTTGCGAGAAATCGCTGTTATGTAATTCCTCAAGTTCTTTGTCTATAACAATCTTATCGACATCCAGATCAACTGTTACTTGTTACAAAATATATAAAAAAAACTTGGGTATGTCCATCTGAATTAAGGAGGCCGTTGTACCCTCCCTGGCGACAGGACTATAATTATTGTACATATAATATGCTCACGAAATTGTAAATATGTGTATTGAGGAACAGTTTTTTCAAAATAATTCATATTTCTCGTGACATTATTATTTCTTTATGCTGGGAATACATCATCACCATTCAATGGTTCTGCCAAGTCCAGCACAGCAGCACTAAAAATTTGTTTAAGACACGTCCAAGTTATCGTTGAACGATATAAATCAACAAAAACAACGAATCTCGTTTTAGGTTAAGTTCATAGAACAGGTGAGAACACAAACAAAACCAACTATGAAAGTGTCAAACGGAAAAACACCATTCACCAGACTGAAAGTAGTTTGTTTTAAAGCGCTGAAACACAGCTGTTTAGTTAAAACTTAAACCGATTAATTCTGGTGAACGCAGCCAATATTCCAGCTACAAAAGAGCTGATATGAATATTATGTGAGCTCCACACTCTCGCCGAAGTCGATCGAGGTTCAGCAAGTACGAGAGTGTAGACGGCCACCTTGTGCAACTTTGCCTCACTTCGTTCTACTTCCATTCTCTGTCGGTCTGGCGCGTCCGAGTCAAAGGGATCTTTGTCGGTCTCGCACTTCCTCGCGAAGTAGAACGAGTGTGTAGAGAGGTACTTCGGACTTCGGTCAACTTTGGCGAAGTTACTTCGCCGAGAGTGTGGAGCCCGCTTTACTTGGCGCAAAATGCTATCGTTGTGTTCTTCGAACTGGCTCACCAAAACGTTTTGATATTACTTCACCCGATCATCAATATGAAATTCCAACATTGGCAGCGTGCAATGTTGGAAACACAGGTTGGGAACCAATGTAGTCGTGTGAAAGTGCAACAGAATAATAATCCCAGATTTTAAAACCAAAATACTCACACGATATAACGTTTTCAACAGTCATTATCCTAGTCCTTTTACGGAAAATTGTCACAGAATTTACTTTAATTATTCCTAAATTCGTAATTCAGTATGCTTGTAATTGAACTCAAAATTGCATTTATTTGTTGAAAATACTCGTATTGCAGCTATTTCGGTTTTCCAAATTTGTTTTAAAAAAGTATCTAAATTATTTTCAATACACCAGATTCAATGTACTTCAATAACGCATTGTTTTGTAGATAATGTAAATAACATATTTCCCCAGGCTGTGGGTGAAAAATAGGTCGATTTCAGGATATAATTCAGGAATTTTTGAAACCTATCAGGTGTTGTAAAGGACGATGCCAGGAATAACTTCTACTAAAATGTAACCAAAAATGTGCGCTTTTTTTATTGCGATTTTCATTTGTTAAATTTGAAATTTTTAATGATTTTTAATTTTGCAGCTTAGGATATTGATTTTAGAGAAAAACTTTTTAATAGAAAGTTGTAGTAAATTAAAAAACCTACAATTTGAGGTACGGTAAGTTTAATTTGGTTAATTGGTTATTGCAAAACAGCCTGCAAAAGGTCCAAAATGGCCGTTTTTTACAATTGAATTATTTATTGTACAAATAATTTTTTTTATTTTTAAAGCTTTAAAATGAAGATCTTTCAATTCCAAACATCAAAAAAAATTGTAAAGCCAGATTAACGAATTTGTTGCTTAGATATTATAAATTGTTTATTCCAAGAGGTCAAATGTCGAAGGCTATAACTTTTTGAAAATAAAATCGTAAAGAGTTAATGAAACATCTAATCTCATTCTAAAGAGTTATATTTTCATATTCTGATGTAAATAAATGCGTAAAACATTTTTAAACCTCTAATTTTTGGGTTTGAAAATAAGGGGGCAAATTTCGTTATAAACATTTAGACCTGAACCGGCCCTGTACATCCTATGAGTTTTTAACTTACAGATTATTGTTGCTGAAGATAAAACGAAGATTTATAAAAAAATAAAAAATTTCTACGACCAACTGAAGCCGAGATAATTTTTGGGTTTGAAAATAAGGGGGCAAATTTCGTTATAAACATTTAGAGCTGAAGCGGCCCTGTACATCCTATGAGTTTCTAACTTACGGATTATTGTTGCTGAAGACAAAACGAAGATTTATAAAAAAAATAAAAATTTTCTACAACCAACTGAAGCCGAGATAATTGTTTTTTTTTCTTAAGTCGTAGTGCCTTTATTTATAACAATTAAGAAATTATTTTACAGTCATTGGCTAAAGAAAGACTTATATTATCTTAAAATAAAAATTATTATAAAATATAATTACATTTAATTATTAAAAATTATTTTTAAAATCGGTGCTTTTCGAGCGGCCAAATTTTGCAAATCGCCCGGCTCGCTTCAAATCAGCGCCGTCGGAAAATGTTTACGTAACTTGTATTAACTTTTGACAGAAAACAATTTAATAATATTACCATTATAATATACAGTCTATTTACCACTGTATT
Source organism: Diabrotica virgifera virgifera (assembly GCF_917563875.1). Taxonomy (NCBI): domain Eukaryota; kingdom Metazoa; phylum Arthropoda; class Insecta; order Coleoptera; family Chrysomelidae; genus Diabrotica; species Diabrotica virgifera. Next base: position 174,016,999 of record NC_065448.1, on the reverse strand, counting down.
TGTTTTTATTGATAAACTTTTATATGTGAAATTTCATTTCTGAAGAAATAATATTACAAAAATGATACATATATATGAAATATATAACTATATTTTTAATTTTTTCATTGTTATATAAATATAATAATAATAATGTTACTTCTTACTATAATATACAATATAAAACTTTTTCTTCTTGTAGTGACTATATTTTTGGATTTCACATATAAAAGTTTATGAAGAAAAACAAATACAGTGGTAAATAGACTGTATATTATAATGGTAATATTATTAAATTGTTTTCTGTCAAAATTTAATACAAGTTACATACGTAAAAAATTTCCGAGCACGCGGATTTGAAGCGAGCCGGGCGATTTGCAAAATTCGGCCGCTCGCGAAAGCACCGATTTTAAAAATAATTTTTAATGATTAAATGTAATTATATTTTATAATAATTTTTATTTTAAGATAATATAAGTCTTTCTTTAGTCAATGACTGTAAAATAATTTCTTAATTGTTATAAATAAAGGCACTACGATTTAAGAAAAAAAAAACAATTATCTCGGCTTCAGTTGGTTGTAGAAAATTTTTATTTTTTTTATAAATCTTCGTTTCGTCTTCAGCAACAATAATCTGTAAGTTAGAAACTCATAGGATATACAGGGCCGCTTCAGCTCTAAATGTTTATAACGAAATTTGCCCCCTTATTTTCAAACCCAAAAATTATCTCGGCTTCAGTTGGTCGTAGAAATTTTTTATTTTTTTATAAATCTTCGTTTCATCTTCAGCAACAATAATCTGTAAGTTAAAAACTCATAGGATGTACAGGGCCGCTTCAGCTCTAAATGTTTATAACGAAATTTTCCCCCTTATTTTCAAACCCAAAAATTAGAGGTTTAAAATGTTTTACGCATTTATTTACATCAGAATATGAAAATATAACTCTTTAGAAGGAGATTTGATGTTTCACCAACTCTCTACGATTTTTTTTTTTCAAAAAGTTATAGCCTTCGACATTTGACCTCTTGGGATAAACAATTTATAATATCTAAGCAACAAATTCATTAATCTGGCTTTACAATTTTTTTTATGTTTGGAATTGAAATATTTTAAAGCTTTAAAGCTTTAAAAAATAAAAAAAAATTATTTGTACAATAAATAATGCAATTGTAAAAAACGGCCGTTTTGGACCTTTCGCAGGCTGTTTTGCAATAACCAATTAACGAAATTAAACTTACCATAGCTCAAATTGTAGGTTTTTGTAATTTACTACAACTTTCTATTAAAAAGTTTTTCTCTAAAATCAATATACTAAGCTACAAAATTAAAAATCATTAAAAATTGCAAATTTAACAAATGAAAATCGCAATAAAAAAAGCGCACAGTATTTTTGGTTACATTTTAGTAGAAGTTATTCCTGGCATCGTCCTTTACAACACCTGATAGGTTTCAAAAATTCCTGAATTATATCCTGAAATCGACCTATTTTTCACCCACAGCCTGGGGTAATTCTGCTATTTCCTGAACTCTGCGAATGAATATTGAAATTAAATCTATTTTAATTTATGATAACTTGTGTCCCATGTAAAATTTAATATCATTTAAATATAATTAGATATTTTACTGGATTTATGAGGCCGATACTAAATATTTTATCTGAAGCTATCCGAAAAACCAATCCCATGGCTGGGACACACGCTTCGAAAAAATTTTTCAAACAGCAAAAAAACCACTAAGATTGTTCGTAGCAGGACTAAAAACAACCAGCAACAATGGTTGGAGAAGAACGGTTGAAGATGACTCTAAAGTGCAAAGAAGAGCTATAGAATAAGATATCAGCAGCTATAACTTGCAAGAAGAGCAAAGGGTTTTCTTTATGCATATCCTATTCTTCGCAGCGTAAAAGAGAAAACATATGAGATCATAGTTATGCGAAGTTTTTATCCCTTTCATACAGCATAAAAGGTAGAAACTGACTCTGTCGAGTCGTTTTCGTTTATGACCATCAGAGTATATGCTACTTTTGTAGTTATATCCACTTGAACCGAGACAAGACACATTCGTTCACTTTTCTGCTTATGAATTCGAGTCTTCCCGAACCGCTGAAGGGGTAGGGTATACCGAAACATGTAGGATCTTATCGATAGATACTAATTTATTTACGGGTTTAACAAATGGTGCTCTTGTGTCATTTATTTGCTTTTCTTACTCTAAAAATTGTTTTGTGTTGCAATTAAGAATGAAAATGTGTTCACGTCATGGTCCATCTCTAGGAACTGAAATATTTTAAGACAATTGAGTATTTCCTCCAGCTTAAGAAGTTTTATCACCACACCGTATACTGCAACTGATAATGACTACAATTGCTTTTGAGGTCAACGAAGTTTAAAAGCATTTACGAGTAGACAACTGCCTACTACTACCTATTAGAGGGACAGAAGTAGTTGACGTAAATTAAGTCTGAACTATAAACAAGACAATTTACATCTTTGCATAAATAACGGAACCGAGTGCAGGAAAGCTGGCATTTAAATTGGTATTAGTACGGAATAATATGGGATAAGTGTTCCGGAACCTTTAGGCATGCGGGAGTATCTGATTTTCAACATAATTTTGTTCTATATAGATAAACATGGCGCATAACATATTTTTTTAAATCGCCACTTTAAATCGCCACTTTAATAATAAAAACTAAATCCATCATCTACTTCTAATTTTTCGTATAAACTGTCAATGTTCTAAATAATTATAAAGTTAATTTTAAAATGACTACTAATTTTTAATTATTTAGAAAGGTAAAGTTTTCAATCCTAATAGCAACAATAATAATATTGAAAAATATTAAACATATTACTAAAAGATTTTTAAATTAAAAACTTTTGGTCCATTTCCCTGGTGACACCTCCAAGGCTTCTACAATATGCAAGCCAGATGGATGCTGCAGTGAAGACAAAAGGGAAGGAATTCTACACTATGCAATTCACAACCCCCGTCTGCAGCTTGGTAAAGTAAAGTTCCAACGGAAAATGGACCTAGTTACTCTATAGGAGTAATAATAATATGAAATAAATAAAAATGTATATCATACACGTCAGTTGCAATGTGGTGATAAGCTTTCATGGTTGGTCACCTCGAGTATGGAGCAGCAGGCCTACGCCTCTCCGACGATGACTCCAATAAGAGTCGAAAATCGCCGATTTAGAGCGCTGGACTGCGCTCCGTATTCTAAGTGAAAAATAAGATTGTTTTGCCTTCGCATATTATTATTACTCCTATAGAGTAACTAGGTCCATTTTCCGTTGGAACTTTACCAAGCTGCATACGGGGGTTGTGAATTGCATAGTGTAGAATTCCTTCCCTTTTGTCTTCACTGCAGCATCCATCTGGCTTGCATATTGTAGAAGCCTTGGAGGTGTCACCAGGGAAATGGACCAATAAGTTTTCAATTTAAAAATCTTTTAGTAATATTTTTAATATTTTTCAATATTATTAATGTTGCTATTAGGATTGAAAACTTTACCTTTCAATTGCCAGATGACGCTAGTCACCCAATCCAAACACGTCAGTTGCAATGTGGGGATAAGCTTTCATGGTTGGTCACTTCAAGTGTGGAGCAGCAGGCCTACGCCTCTCCGAGGATGACTCCAACAAGAGTCGAAAATCGCCGATTCAGAGTGCTGGACTGCGCTCCGTATTCTAAGTGAAAAATAAGATTGTTTTGCGTTCGCATTGCAACTGAATAAAAATGGTATACATTTTTATTTATTTTAATTATTTCTTTGCAGATTTACCACTTACTGAAGAAAACTATAAGTCTTCTTCATTCATTTTGTTTAGATATGTGACTCTGTCTGTTTTTCAATGTGTCTTCAGTAAGTTGTCATTCCATCGTTTTCGTGGTCTTCCCACTGATCGTCTTCCTATTGGGGAACCGTCTCTCGCCGTCCTTACTACTCTCATTGTTGTCATTCGGCTTATGTGGTCGTTCCATTCTACTCTTCTGTTTTTCACCCAGTTATTAATGTTGTCCACCCTGCATCTCCGTCGTATATCTGCACTTCTAGCTCTGTCCCATAGTGTCGTACAATCGATTTTTGTAAGGGATTTCGTATCTGCTTTTTCTAGCAATTCTTTTTGTCCTCTGTGTCAGGTCGTGTTTTTGCCGTGTATGTCATTATTGTTCTGATGACTATTTTGTAAATTCTGCCTTTCATTTCTTTTCCGATATTTCTATTTCTCCATATCGTTTCATTCAGACATCCCGCGGGTCTGTTTGGTATATTCCCTTCCACTTCTGTTTATATATTTAAACTTGATCACTTGTTCTATTATCTGATTCTGCAGCTTCACTTTACATCTTATTGGATTTGCTGTTATAACCATGAAATTTGTCTTTTTTGAGGAAATTAACATGTTAAATTTTCCGGCGGTTATATTAAATTGGTGCAATATACGTTGTAAAGCATCTTCATTTTGACATATTGACATTGCGTCGTCTACATCAATCTTTTCTTATATTTGATATCATTTTTTAAACGCTTTTCTTTAGTTCAATCGTTTGTGTCAAATCTTTAGACGTTAATTTGACTGCCTTTCTTCAATGCAAATGAATAAAAATTTGCAGATATATGCATTCGCGGGAACAATACACGAATAGTCAATAATTTTTTTATGTTTATTAATTGTTTAAATAAAAAAACGGTTTTAATGGAAAATGCTTAAATTCTCTTGTTTTTTACAACGTAGAAACTTGAAACTTTTACGGATTGTAGCTAATTATATGAACTATACATAATTTCACTTTTTACGTTAATTGTTTACGTTATGCTTCATAAATAAACAATAAAGTTTCAAATTTTTTGCCGATTCCGACTACTTTTCATGTTTGTATATCATGTTTATAAACATCCTAAGCGGCGACGATTTTGAACGCTCATATCTTTGTTTATATTAACATCGGCGCTTATTCGTGTCAAATTGCAATACGATACTAAACAAAATTTCAACCAAAACTCGAAATGAAAAAAATCTTGTTTTTAACGTAGTCTTAGAAAAACCACCGGTAGAGACGTTTCGTGCTGCAATTAACATTAGAATTCGTTTTGGCGTATTAATTCAAAGTTTTTACGAACCCTTAATGGATGGAGTGGAAATTAACAGGGTCTACATCGTACAATAGTAAAACATTAGAAGAGATGGAAAGACTGCGAAAACTGTAATAGGTGTAAACAATGATTTTGATTTAAGAAATGTATGAAGAAATTACAGAAAATGTACAATGTATGTATCAAATGTTGAAATAATTGCAAAAAATATGTCTATCGTCTATCATATACATCTTTTTTTTAAACATGACGATATATTTTAATGTTTGAAAATTGTAAGACTAAAAATAAAAAAAGAATTTTAAGAAACGCTTTTCTTTAGTTACGAGTGATTAAATTAAAAGTTAAAAAAAAATCAACTAAAAAGTAAAGAATAAAAAAATTCGAAACTCGAAGGATTATTCGAAAAAAACTGTTAGACAGATTAAATATACAAAAATCTTACACATTCGTTAAAAAATTGAAAAAATCTAACACATTCGTTAAAGAAAAGCGTGGGGCGCGTCTTTATCGAATAAACGGTTTGAGGATAGGGATAGATACTTTTTTAGTTTTCGCGCCCCACGCTTTTCTTTAACGAATGTGTTAGATTTTTTCAATTTTTTAACGAATGTGTGAGATTTTTGTATATTTAATCAGTTTTTTTCGAATAATCCTTCGAGTTTGAATTTTTTTATTTTTTTTTAATTTTTAATTTTAGTCACTCGTAACTAAAGAAAAGCGTTTCTTAAAAAAAATTTCTTATTTTTTATTCGTTATAAGATTGGACGACAGAGATTTACAAATAATTACAAATCTATACCACAGCATAGAAAACGCAACAGCAGTGACACACTAGTAGGCGGGAAAAGTTCGCGCACTATTACTGCGCATATCGTCGGCCATTTTGTGCGTAGTACCAGACAATGTAGAAAATCGACAGTGTTGCCGATTTGTACATAATTATCAGATTTAACTCATCTTTTATGACATTCATATTTTTTAACATAATTTTATACGTATGCCTGTGGGAATTATGTCAATAATTGGGACATAACACAAAATATTGACGATGAATGCCGATTGTATTGTTAATCTTTTGCATAAATTCCAGAAATTATTCAAAAAGAATCTCTTACGGGTAATAAAGTTGGTGACATCGGCAACACTGATGAACCAACACATCACATCACCACTGGGATGTACTACGCGAAAACTGGCGACCCTGTACTTTTCAACTTCAAAGGCGGCATCAGGGAGTGTCCTTGCTGGTTTCGTTTATTATGCTGTGTCTATACTGGCATCAAGTGGCAAGAATAAAAGTTGTACAAGAACTGTCGAATGAAATAAATACAGTGTGTCGCATTTAAGATGAAGACAGCCCTGTATTTGGGCTATCAAAATAAATACAGATTTGAAGTTTTGCAGAGTCATACAGGTTGAAGTTTCACATTTTTTAAGATCCTTAACCCGTGTTGAGCTGCCCCCCCCCTTTTGCAAAAATTAAAAAACAAATAGCCCTGATTTATGAGCTATTTATGAGCTATTTATGAGCTTTCATATTCCGCAAACTAAAAATTTTGAGCTCGTTTCACTGAGCAGGAATTTAATACTTTAGTGGGGGGGGGGGGCTGAGTCAGTCACTACTTAAAGATAGGAATATTGAATCGGTTTTTGCGGCAGAATTACGAGCTATTTATGAGCTCTTGAAATTGTATAGTTTCGATTTTTGAGCTCATCCCCTTCACCCCCAAACAACCCTTTAATTGATTTAACTTAAGAGAAAAATTCTGAGAAAACTTAAAATATATCGTATTGCGGATATAATTCCTATAGCTTATATACTCTAAGAATAAACTATTAAATCACGTGCATTTCGATTATTGAGCTACAACCCCTTCGCAAGAAAACCACCCTATCTTCCCGGCTTAAGAGAAAGTTGTATAAAATGCATTAAATTAATTATTTGACGACTACATATCATTTAACAATTTATAAGCTCCCAAATTACGCTCATTTAGATCAGTAACTTGCAATTTATTTTGTATAGTGCAGTCACTGAAGGTAAAAATCAACGATTACCTTCAATTTCGGTGAACCTTCATCGATTTTCACGAAAATTGGTCAGTGGTTAAAGGATACGTCAAGAAACAAAGGTGATATGGTACCACCTTGCGCCTTTACCCTGAGGGTGGATACCGACCCTTCTCGGGGGTGAAAATTATTTTATAAAAAATAACTGCACAAATCAATAAAAGAACAAATTAAAAGCAAAATTTATTATATAAAGTTATTAAAATAAGTCAATACTTTTTAAGTTATTAAACATCAAAAATTTTAATTATTCGTGAAAAAAATGCATGTTTTGAAGCGGTTTTTCGTAAATCACTGAAAAACTGTAAGTTTTTACAAAAAAGTTAATAGTAGTTGAATTCGTATAGCTTATATTCTAAGAATAAACTCTTAAATCACGCGCCTTTCGATTCTTGAGCTACAACCCCTTTGCAAGAAAACCATCCCATATTCCCGGCTTAAGAGAGAGAGTTGTACTTAAAATAATTTAAATTAATTATTTGGCGACTAGGTATCGTTTAATAATTTATGAGCTCGCAAAATATACGCATGTCAATTATTGAATTGCCATTTTCTTTCTATAGTGCAGTGACTGAAGGTAAAAATCTACTATGACTTTCGATTTCGGTAAATCTCCATTCATTTTCACGAAAATTGGTGAGCGGATAGAGGATACGTCAAGAAAGAAAATTAACAATAGCAACTTAGCCGGGGGTATATGTCACCCCTTCTCGGGGGTGGAAATTACTTTATTAAAAATAACCCCACAAATCAAGAGAGGGACAGATTCTAAGCAAAATTTGTTATATAATGTTATTAAAATAAATCAATACTTTTTGAGTTATTAAAGATAAATATTTTAATTTTTGTGAAATAAAATGCGATTTGTCATAAATAACTTAAAAACTGTAAGTTTTTACAAAAACGTTTTCATCACTAAAATTGACGCTAATAAAAAATATAATAAATTGCTGACTTGAAAAACCCTTTAATGTAAATTTAAAGTAAGTTATAGGTAATTAAATGTATAGTTTTTTCTGCGACTATTCAAATCTAAGAATTCAAGCTTAAATAACGGGAAAGAGATGCATTTTATAACACTTACTAAATACTTGTCAAAGTACTTAGAAATACCTATCAAATGAGCTCCAGAAAAAGTTGATAGCATCAAAATTTATACTCCAAAAATTTTTTCAAAAAAAATGATTTTTTTTTATCCCTCTGTTAATTTTTATGAAATCAGGCACATCCAACTATTTGAAAGGTAATTTCAAGAGCTATAAAACTGTATTGTATTTAGGCCCGATACTTTATGTCTCGATTAACAGCCGGTTAATTCACCGGGGTTTAATCGTGACCTCTTTAGGGTCTGTTGCGTTGTAATAAATGCAATTATTATAAGTATTATTATTATTCTTATTTATAATCATAATAATACTTGTAATTGCATTTATTACAACGCAAGAGACCCCAAAGAGGTAAAGATTAAACTCCGGTTAACTAACCGGCTGTCAACCGAGACATAAAGTACCGGCTTAATCTTTTAAATGCTTTATTTTTTAGGATAATAGGTTAAAGGGCTCCAGTTACATTGTTTTCGTAGTAAAATTTAGGCTTAAACCTTTCTATCTTCGTTATTTTGATTCATACATAAATCAAAAGACAAGTAAAATCTTTCCTAATAAAAAAAAACTCAAATTTCGTTATCTATCATTTTTTACGTCAATCGTGTATTGTTGAAGTTATTATTTTAAATATGATCTAAAATAATCTATATTTGAAAGATATATATGTTTTACAGTTTTATAGCTATATACTTTATAAGTATAAATTTTGATGCTATCAACTTTTTCTGGAGCTCATTTTTGATAGGTATTTCTAAGTACTTTGAGAAGTATTTAGTACCTAAGTGTTATAAAATGCATCTCTTTCCCGTTATTTAAGCTTGAATCCTTAGATTTGAACAGTCGCAGAAAAAAATATACATTTAATTACCAATAACTTACTTTAAATTAACATTAAAGGGTTTTTCAAGTAATCAATTTATTATATTTTTTATTAGGTTCAATTTTAGTGATGAAAACTTTTTTGTAAAAACTTACAGTTTTTGAGTTATTTATGAAAAATCGCTTTCTTTCACAAAAATTAAAATATTTGGTCTTTAATAACTCAAAAATTATTGATTTATTTTAATAACATTATATAACAAATTTTGCTTAGAATTTGTCCCTCTCTCGATTTGTGGGGTTATTTTTAATCAAGTAATTTTCACCCCCGAGAAGGGGTGTCATATACCCCAGGCTAAAACCGCAAGTTGTTATTGTCAATTCGTGAAAACGAATGGAGATTTACCGAAATCGAAGGTCATAGTTGATTTTTACCTTCAGTGACTGCACTATAGAAAGAAAATGGCAATTCAATAATTGAGATGCGTATATTTTGCGAGCTCATTAATTATTAAACGATATGTAGTCGCCAAATAATTAATTTAAATTATTTTAAGTACAACTGTCTCTTAAGCCGGGAATATGGGATGGTTTTCTTGCGAAGGGGTTGTAGCTCTATAATCGAAAGGTGCGTGATTTAAGAGTTTATTCTTAGAATATAAGCTGTACGAATTAAACTACTATTAACTTTTTTGTAAAAACTCACAGTTTTTCAGTGATTTACGAAAAACCGCTTCAAAACATGCATTTTTTTCACGAATAATTAAAATCTTTGATCTTTAATAACTTAAATAGTATTGACTTATTTTCTTTATATAATAAATTTTGCTTTTAATTTGTTCTTTTATTGATTTGTGCAGTTATTTTTTATAAGATAATTTTCACCCCCGAGAAGGGGCGGTATCCACCCTCAGGGTAAAGGCGCAAGGTGGTACCATATCACCTTTGTTTCTTGACGTATCCTATAACCACTGACCAATTTTCGTGAAAATCGATGAAGGTTCACAGAAATTGAAGGTAATCGTTGATTTTTACCTTCAGTGACTGCACTATACAAAATAAGTTGCAATTTACTGATCTAAATGCGCGTAATTTGGAAGCTTATAAATTATTAAATGATATGCATTTTAAGTACAACTTTCTCTTAAGAAGGGAAGATAGGGTGGTTTTCTTGCGAAGGGGTTGTAGCTTAATAATCGAAATGCACGTGATTTAATAGTTTATTCTTAGAGTATATAAACTATAGGAATTATATCTGCAATACGATATATTTTAAGTTTTCTCAGCATTTTTCTCTTAAGTTAAATCAATTAAAGGGTTGTTTGGGGGTGAAAGGGATGAGCTCAAAACTCGAAACTATATAATTTCAAGAGCTCATAAATAGCTCGTAATTCTGCCGCAAAAACCGATTCAATATTCCTATTTTTAAGTAGTGGGTAGTAGAGGGGCTGACTGAGCCCCTCCCCCCCACTAAAGTATTAAATTCCTGCTCAGTGGAACGAGCTCAAAATTTTTAGTTTGCGGAATATGAAAGCTCATAAATAGCTCATAAATCAGGGCTATTTTTTTTTTATTTTTGCAAGTGGGGGGGGGGGGCAGCTCAACACGGGTAGATCCTTAATTGAAATTTAAATTTTAAACGCGGCCTATTGCTAATCCATTAACCGGGCAAATTTTCGATATTTTGCTTAACGTTAGAGATATCCGAAAAAGTTATTTGAAAAAGTTGTTTCTATAATAAATAAACGCTAGTTGGAACACATTATGAGACACCCTGAAAAATATGATCTTTTACATCTGATCATTCAGGGAAAGATCCAAGGTAAACGTGGTCCTGGCGGAAGAAGAACATCATAGCTGAAAAATCTAAGCCAGTGGTACGAAAATCGACTACATGATTATTTAGAGCTGCTGTCAATAAAGTCACTATAGCGAATATGGTAGCCAACATGATATTCAACGTTTCGCAACGGTCATGTATTTAGAAGAAGAACTTATAATACCACAAAAAAACTCGCCTTACTCACAGATATAAATCTGACAAATTTGCGGCAGAATTTGTCTAAGTAGATTTAGTCCATGTGGTGAAACCGCTCCCGTCTGGAAAAATTTCTGATTCGGTTTCTTTGTGGATTCCTATTCATAAATGTCCCCTTTAAACAAATCTGAAGGGTGCCGGCCGGAATTTTTGGGCAGAAATTGTTTAAACAATTTTTTTAAACAAATACAAAAGATCACGTTTTTTTGCTCCGAAACATATATTTTTGAAAATAATAAATGATTGTTTTGCTTCTTTTCGATCCAGAGGGTTGCACACCAGCTAGACAGGCTCTGTTTCTACCATTTCAGGCGTCCTCAGTAGCTTTCGTTAGTGTGCCTACCTCTGGACCGAAAAACAGCTCTACCATCATTTTAAAGGGAATCTGAAAAATAATTCAAATTTTCAATTTGATATATTTTTGAGTTTTGTGGGTCATTCTGAACAAGAAAGGTATCTTGTAAATTTTCTCAGAAATTGATAGTTTTCGAGTTATAGGCGATTTAAAATCTGAAAAATGCGAAAATACGCATTTTCGAGGCTTAAAAACTCATATTCAAATTAGTATTTTTGAGGTTGCCAGATACTTAAATTGAAGACTAAATATTCAGATTCAAGATTCTGAAGAGTGATCGAGTCTAACTTTAATTTATACCGTTGCTTTTTAATGGTTAAATATGCGTGTTTATCCAATTTTTTTGCCGGTGCGGCGCGCTCCGTTTCAAAAATCTCCTATTTTCCTCCGAAAAATATTTTTTCTAGATTCTTTGGGACATTCTAAATAAAATAAGTATCTTGACATTTTTCTCAAAAGTTAATAGTTTTAAAGTTATAAGCGATTTAAAATCCGAAAATGCGTTTTTTTGTCATTTTCGGATTTTAAATCGCTTATAACTTAAAAACTATTAACTTTTGAGAAAAATGACAGGAAACTTATTTTATTTAGAATAACACAAAGAATCTAGAAAAAAAATTTTTCGGAGAAAAATAGGAGCTTTTTGAAATAAAGCGCGCCGCACCGACAAAAAAATCGGATAAACACGCATATTTAACAATTAAAAAACAACGGTATAAATTTAAGTTAGACGCGATCACTCTTCAGTATCTTGAAGCTGAATGTTCAGTCTTCAATCTAAGTATCTGGCAACTTCAAAAATACTAATTTAAATATGACTTTTTAAGCATCGAAAATGCGTATTTTCGCATTTTTCAGATTTTAAATCGCCTATAACTCCAAAACTATCAATTTTTGAGAAAAATTACAAGATACCTTTCTTGTTTCGATTGGCCAAAAAAATCTAAAAATATATGTTACAGAGCAAAAAAATATGATCTTTTGTATTTGTTTAAAAAACTTGTTTAAACAATTTCTGCCCAAAAATTCCGCCCGGCACCCTTCAGATTTGTTTAAAGGAGACATTTTTGAATGGGAATCCACAAAGAAACCGAATCAGAAATTTTTTTCAGACGGGAGCGGTCTCACCACGTGGACTAATTGTGACCTGTGATCATGTTGTGGAAATATATTATTTTTATTATTATAATCTGGTGACGTTTTTATAAATATTTATATTTCTTTTATAAATTGGTGATAGTTACATAAAGTTGGACAAGAAAACAATACAATAAATTTTCCTGAAAATCTTTTCTCGTAAAAATATTATTTTTATTTGTTGAAAATTTATAGACGAACGTCCCGATAACTATCATCTGTGTTTCTTGTCCAATAATTAAAATATGACATTTAATAGCCCGTATCTGTCTAATATTTGGACACAAAATACATAATGTTTTCCATAACTCCTATAATATGTTTCAATGTATGTAGGTATATATAAATTTTTAGATTACATCATTATACACTCATAGACAAACATATTGCAGATTTTATTTTGAAGTTTATTTTTTCCTTTTGAAAAGTTTTGTACTTTTTTTATTCCTAATAAGTTGTGCTTTACAATTCTACATATTACTCATTGTCAAGTAATTTGCATATTGAAGAGCTAGAATAAATTTGTAGATATAATGAAATATTCATAGATATTTATCTACAAGAATACAGAAAATAACGAAACATGTAGTCTGATTCTGCTTAAAATATCTAATTTGAAAAAGAAACAATAACAACAATGGAACATTCTTTTACGGCAATATTGTAATAATTTAGTACTTAGTATTTCCTCCTCTAGCTCTAGTGATAGCCTGCATTCTTCTAAGCATGCTTCGCAGCAAGTCTTGGGTGCTTTCTTGAGGAAGCCGATCCCATTTCTCCTGTGCAGCAATTCCACAATTGAGTTTGGAGCAGGATTTCATGCTCGTATACGTCGTTTTACGATCTCCCATACATATTCTATGTGATTTGTGTCAGAACTCGTTGGTGGACAGTCTGGAGCCTCAATCCCAACATCCTCAAGCTATAGTATGACTGTTCCTACGACATGTGTACTAAATGAGCATTATCATGAATTACCACAAAGTTATTATATCCAATGAAGCAGGCATAAGGAAATATATGCACTTCGAGGATGATGCGTATGTACCAGTCAGCAATCATTCTAATATTCACCTCAATAAGCTCCACCTCTTCATCATCCAGCCTCAAAAGTCCACTGCTGAACATAGGCCTCCTCCCCTTGTTTCCAACCCTGTCTATTCTGCGCCGGTCTCATCCAGTTTTTATTTATCCTTCTTAAATCGTCGGTCCATCTTATAGGCGGTCGACCACCGAAAAATCTCTTATTCACGTACAATTTGGAGTTAGTAAATTACACTGATATAGTATAACTGACATTTCAATACCAAAAAAAAAACAAAACAAGAATCATTGTAAGTCGCCGAAGCACAGTTTGCGTACTAAGCAGAGTTTGTTTTTTCTTGTTTTTGGCATTATTGCTTCCTCGGCTATAAAGGTTATGTCTAAGCATCCTTTTATCTCTAATAAATTGTAATATACGTAATACATTTTAGCATAACATATTCTGGAATAAAAAAATACATAACATTTCAAAGATAAAAAATAAACCAAAAATAATGATTGTGGATAAAATATGCAATATTTTTGTCTGTGAGTATCGTACTTTTAATAATGATTTATTTAATGTTTGCCTTGACGTTAAAACAAAATCAAAGTTCGATTTTTTTTGTGAATACAATATCATTATGCATATGGTTCCCATCAGGCTAAATATAACTCATATTGTATAATAAAATTATCTAACGAACAGATGTACCAAATAACAACACAATTTTTTTGATATCTTTATATTTTAATACTTGTGAAAGAGTTTACCAACACTGTAGAATTGGCTTGAAGATCTTTTGGAAACAAGAATTTTCTATTAAAGACTTCAAATAGCACAAAGTAATGTAGAAACGATTATCAAACTATCTCATTGCTTAATTACCAACAATGGATAGCCGGGCAGTAACTATGATGTTGGGGGCCCCGAGGCAAACATGATCTGGGGGCCCCTACCGTGGGGTCTGGGGTTTATCCCCCAGCGGAATGGGGGGGGGGGGCATATTGCTATTTTAGTTGACCAACACAAAAAATTTTGAAATCACCTTATTTTAAGTTAAATAGTTTTGCAAGTATGTACCATCTTATCTGTTTTATGCAAGTACATTGTTCGGCTACAATGTGGTTCCTTTCACGTACCAATATGTGGCCTGGTGTAAATTGGTTAAGACAATATAGCTGGGACGGGGGGCCCATATTCCGGTTGCATTTTAGTTTTTATTTCGCCAAAATTACTAATTTTCTCAGTAACAATAATTTATATCTTTACGAAAGGTCTCGGGGGCCCCGGCTTAGCCCGGGCGTCCACTTCCAATGGCATTTTAGGTTTTATTACGCCAAAATAACTAATTTCCTAAGTAATAATTTAAAATTTAAATTTTAAATTTTTATGTCATGGTCTCGGCGGCCCCAGCTTAGCCCCCTCAACTTTATGTTGAGGTCTAGGGTGCATCTGTAAGGTCTTTTTAAAATTGTGTCATTTGAAACTATTTCGTTGGGATCGGCTTTTAAAATACATATTTTTATTTTCCTCGTTAAAATCTATGCACGGCCAACCAAACGAGGGCCCCTGAGGGGCCCCTCTTGACCGAGGACCCCGGGGTACTGCCCCGGTTGCCCCAATGGTAGTTACGGCCCTGATGGATGGACGAGACACGTTAGAATAATATGATAATAAATATTATGGATGACGTGTATGAGATATACACTCACCGGCACAAAATTCCACTTTGATTAAGTTTGACAACGTATAACTTTATTATTTGTATTCCGATTTTCAAGATTCTTGCATCAGTTTGTAGGTACATGTACTGATATCGTTTGTAATTATTCCGGTATTCCGGTAACAAATTTTTTTTGCTTAGATGGCATTATACGGGGGTGAATGTAAGCGTTGTATTTTCTTCTAACTTTAAAAAATTATGTGGAAAAATTGAAGGGCTGATTTTGTTTCATACTCTTTTCGTATTATCTCGGAGGCATCCCTAATATTTTGTTTTTTGAATTATCCGAAAATCTCTTTTCTTGTAAAAGCTGTAAATAAAAACACTGATTTATTTACTTAAAACTATCAAGCTCTCCCCACGTGGTTGGAACTTTTTTTGGAGAAAACCTCACATATTGGATTTCAATGGCCAACTGACAACTCAGTTGATTTCAACTCAACTTGAGTTGTCAGTTGGCCATTGAAATCCAATATGTGAGGTTTTCTCCAAAAAAAGTTCCAACCACGTGGGGAGAGTCCTCTGTTGCCCTGGGTAACATCCAGGTTTATCTTTAACATCAGATGATTTTTATATAAATATGTAAAATAACTTTATCATTTACATTTAAAGGGTTTTTTACCCAATACATTTTGGTGGCTCAGGCGTGCAAATTTTGGCCTTTAAACACTGATGATGGATTCCTTAATCCGAAAACGTTTTGTATTGTGACCCTTATTTAGGGTATTTTAATATATACCTTTTACAAGAAACTTGGTATTTTTGTGATTTATGGTATACAGCCAGCTACAGGAAGTTTATTTTCCTCGTGGATTTTCAAAAAAAATGTATATTCAGAAAGTCTATAAAACCAGTAGAAGCAAAGTTGTAGCTCATCAAAAATACGTTCTTATTCGTCAAATTCCAGATCGAATTTTTCAACTTGAAATAACCAAAAAATTAAGCATTTTTCGAGCAAAAAATTTTTAAAACTTTTTTAAAACGAGTCTCCAGACCCCTGAAAATCGGGACGTCCCGCGCAAATCGGGACACCTGGTAACGTTACTTGGAGGTGTCACCAGGAAGGTGGGCCAATTAGTGTTTAAAAAGATCTTTAACTTTGTTTTAGATAAAAGTTTCTATCATTAAAACTAAGCGAGTTAGGCTCAAAATTAAGTTGGCTCCTTTTTTTGGTAAAAAAATCGTGAAAATCTCCACCTATTTAGCACCGTAAATAAAATTAATCGTTACCGCTTTACCATTTACTTTATATGTGTATTGTTTATACGATCTGTAAGGTTTACCGGTTGGGAGTGCGTAGTTTTAAAAAAAATTGGTTTTATAGTAAAAACAATTTTCCTAAAATATTGGAAAATGCCATTTTTTCAAAATAACTTAAAAGTATTAGGGATACTAAAAATCTCAAGAAAAGTAGGGAGCTTTTGCTTTTATAAATATGATGATTCATTTTGTTTTTCTGTTAGACAAAAATTGGTTCAAATATGGCTGTTCATATTTTGCATACACTCGTGATTAGTGACTCGTTCAGGCCCTTTCAGTTATGTAAAAAATACATAAGTAAATTAAATTGTTTGTAAAGCGTTAACGATTAATTTCATTTGGGGTGCTAAGTAGGGGGAGATTTTCACGATTTTTTACCAAAAAAAAAGGAGTCAACTTGATTTTGAGCATAACCCTCTTAGTTTTAATGCTAGAAACTTTTTTAAAACATAAAACTAAAGTTTATTAAGTAAAAAAGTTTTAATTGGTTTTTCCCGAAAAATTCTTCATTTTTTGGTTATTTCATTTGAAATATTTGATTTGGAATTTGACGAATAAAAACGTATTTTTCATGAGCTACAACTTTGCATTTGCTGGGTCTATAGACTTTACGAGTTCAAAAATTTTGTCATTTTTTTTATATTATGCTACATTTTTGCTAAGAATATTTTTTTCGGTAAAATACTTACTTTTTGAGTTATTTGTGAAAATCGCCTGAAAACGTGATTTTTTTGTCGAAAAATAAACATTGTCAATCGTAAATAACTCGAAAAGTATTAACTAAGTTAAAATTCTATAGAACTAAAATTGCTTAGAATTAGTCAATTTATCCATCTCCGGACTTATTTTAAACTCGCGGTTTTTTACCCCCAAGAAGGGGTGACTGTCACCTCCCGAGAAAAAGCAACCAACGGCACAAGCCGTCCAAATTTTTATGCAATTCGGAGTTGATCCTGAGAATTACACGGTATCGCCATATTTCCAGTTCATTTACTGGACTACAAGGTGTTTCTATAATCTGTATTTAATCCTACATAATAATAATTAGACGAAATTACAAAAAAAATCGTAGATTAAGTAAATTATTTATTTTTTATTAAAATTATATTTTTCATTCGATTTTGCCGCTTTATTATGCCTTGTTTTTATAACATAGTTAAAAAATTCACTGCCTGTCCTCCTGAAATTGGTTTTCGTGGGTGAAAATCGGGACATTTAGTGTCCCGATCAGGTACAAATCGGTACGAGTCTCCAGACCCCTGAAAATCGGGACGTCCCGCGCAAATCGGGACACCTGGTAACGTTACTTGGAGGTGTCACCAGGAAGGTGGGCCAATAAGTTTTTCAATTAAAAATCTTTTAAAAATATTTAATTTACAAATATTTTCATTAGGTTGAAAAACTTAGTCTTTTATTTAGCAGATGCCGCTACGCACCTACTACCTTCTCATCAGTTGCAATGGGGGATTAATATGTCGAAAATTTTTACCTGGACCAGAGAAAGCAGCCTATGCAGTCTCTGATGAACCTCTAACAAGAGGTGAAATCGTCGATAAGAGTGCTGGCTGCGCTCTCTGATCTAAGTAAAAATTAAGACAGTTTCGGCTTCGCATTGCAACTGAATAAAAATGGTAGACATTTTTATTTTTGTTAATTTATACGTTTATAACGATTATTTTCATCTCCACTAATTTCATCTCTTTTTGTTTCGCAATGTATTATATTTTCCATCTTTTGCGCTATTTTGCCGGTTATTAGCGCGCTCATCACTGTATCTGTATATCTATACCTATACAAAATACGTACCTACTGAGGAATACGATTCTCGATATGGTATTACCGGTACTCAAATAC
The DNA here is from genome assembly GCF_917563875.1 of Diabrotica virgifera virgifera. Classification (NCBI taxonomy): domain Eukaryota; kingdom Metazoa; phylum Arthropoda; class Insecta; order Coleoptera; family Chrysomelidae; genus Diabrotica; species Diabrotica virgifera. The sequence continues at coordinate 173,998,522 of NC_065448.1, read as the reverse complement.
AAAAGTAACAAAGGTAATCATAGTAATCAAATCATTTTTATCCCTTAAACAGATCGGTGAAGGTCGTTGTTATATCGGAATACCTATACAAAATACCTACCTACTGAGAAATACGATTTTCGATCTGATCACCGGTACTCAAATACAAAAGTAACGATTTGTAACGAATACTCAAAAGTAACTACAATCAACATCACTAATGTGCACTCTTAATCTGCCGCACGTTAGTCAAGTCGTCTGCACACCTTTCCTCAACGATCTTTTAGTTTTATGAAAATGTGGAATATTTATTAATTAAAATAATTAGGGAATCAGGAATTCAACACTTTAAAATTTCCCATTGAGTTTATAATGGCCCATTTGACGATTCACCACCCCCCATGTTAAATGACATGGACTTAAAAAGATGATTTCTTTAGTAGATAACATTTTAGTAACATTTTAGATAAGAGCAGTTGTCCATTATTACATCAAATTTACTATTCATTTTCATTTTCTGACAACTGTATTTTCATTGTTTGTTTCTATGTCGAAGTCTAGAGGCTCATCCCTAAATCTGTGTCTCTTGGTTTACCTTTCCTATGATATTATTTCAATGAAAAGTTGTGAACCTAACATGTCACGAGTCAACAGTTGTTGTACAATGGTAAGAACTCGTATTCATTGTTCATTTTAATTTGGTGCAGTTAGGGATTGCAATCCAGCAGCATTTTCAGCCCAGCTGGATTTTTACAAGATTGTCCTGAATGTAGCTGGATCCAGCAAAATGTGGAATCAAAATAAAAACACGATTTTACTGTTTTTTTTTTGTCTATATTCTAAATTTCTAAACAACAGAAACATGAATAATTTTGTTTTTTGGAAGTTAGACCAAAAACATATTTAACTATCGTCTTATCGTCTAACCTACTTCGCACAGAACTGCATATATAGCCGGTTGCGGAGAAAGCCCTTTCGGCCTCTATGCTGGTTGGTTTTAAGGTCATCAAATAGCCATGGACCATGGACAAATTATCGCCTTTCACTCCTTGGGTGTCACAATCGGTCATTTCCTTTTCCAAAATCTTTTCATAATCTTTTTGATAACCAGTTTTTTTGTTATAAAAGTTTTCTCTTTCTCGTTTTAATTCAATCTCAAGCTCTTGTTGTAAAGTAAAATTCACGGGCTCCGGATTAGTTGGCTTATCTCCTTCCATTATGTCCTCTTGCACTGGTTCCACAATCACTTGTTTATTTTTTATACGACTCAACAAATTTTTCATCTCTTGTCGCATTGCATTATTTTTCGTTATGGGGAAATAACCAGTATTGTTTAGTCCTTCGTCATACTTTTTTGGATTTTGTAAGTACATTAATGTACCTGTAACTTCAGAGAGGTGCCGTTCCGCGATACTGTTGCGTAGTGCTTCCGATAGATCGGCACTAAGGCTAGAGTCCTGGCTATTTAGTTTGTCTGAGACAAATTTTATGGTTGTGTCGGCCGTTATCAAAGTGTACTCTCTTCTGCAAAGAGCTTCTACAGCCAGTTTTACTGGTCAAAGAGTGGGATCAACTCATTGTTTATTGACCAGTCGCCATCAGAGAATTTTGTAGCAGAATCAATGTCTATCAACGCTTTATGGATGCAAAATTTTAGGCTGTAGAAACTTTCCAGCATACTGAGCTACTGCTAGCGCGATAAAATTCAAGTTGCCGACTCACGGCTTTGAATAAAGAGGCTAATGAATACATTAACGGCCGGTTTCACAATCTGTGGTTAACCCTAGCGGTCAACTAACCTTTACTCACAGTCTAACTGACAGTTGCTGTTTCACAACCACAGATTCAATCATGGTTAGTTGACCGTAAGTTTTGTTTTATTTTTCTTATGTTGGTAGGAAATTATGGACAATGATCACCAGAAATAACATTTTTATGGAAGAATTATCAAATCAGCTGATCAGTCAGATGAGTTTCCATTGATTTTTATTAGGATAAATTCAATAAATTGTTATATTTCTTTATGACTATTAATTTGTTGTATATATTTTTTAAGGATTTTATATTTAGTTGTGGAGTTTATTTTGCAGATTAAGGAAAAATAAATGTGTGTATATGTGTGGTTAGGATATTCAGTCAGACAGACTTGTGGTTGATTTGCATAATCATATTTTTGATGTTGATTCTTGCTACCTTGCTTGCTTTAAAAATTCATATATTTTAAGATACCTCCTATGGGATTAATAAAATTTGATACATGATGGTTGCATCTTAGATTTTGGACCATAAAAATTCCTATGCAAAACTTTTTTGAAGTATCTTTTTTTCGTAAAATTAATATTAAAAATGCTTCCCATACGTGGCCAACTAAAGTACACACACTGTATATTACATGCACATTATACATTTTAAGTTTTGTTTAAGAATAATATTTGTTTTAAGGTCTTTCGCCAATATTGTTAAAATTAAATTGTTAATATAAAAACATGTAGCAAGCAAGATACTATAGTATGTATATTAATAATTACCCCAGGAAGCAAATCATTTAAAAATCGAACAATTATTGGCCGCTGAAATGCTAAACGCATTTAAGTACATCATATAAATTCATATCTGTAATTAATAATTTACGTGTATACACTCTGTCCTGTCAATAAAACGAAATTAGGTTAGGATAACCTCTGGTCAAGAGCTTAACCATCACTCCAAGCTCTGGTTAAAAATTCTGTCGGTTAACCACAACTTCGCCGTTGACCTGATATTGTGAAACACATATTTCGGGGTAACTTCTGGTTATCTCTTAACCACAAGTTAACTTCGACTTGTGAAACCGGCCGTAAGTAACTTAAGGCGGGTTCTCATTAGTCAACCTCATTGATCAATAGCGCTGATTCTATGCAACTGAACATAGAATTCAAATTCACACTATTTCAAGGATATTGAATTCGGTCTACAAAGTGCTAACTTTAAAAATGGCTGTAAAGAAGAAAATTATGCATGCTGGCGTTCGCATTGTGTGTAAATATTTAAAAAACGTAATTAAAATAGGAAAACAAGAACATCTCTGAATGTTTTTTGCAACGGAAACACCTCTTAAACGTTTTGGTTAGGCCAATTCGCTTGGTCGAACCAAAACAATTTGGGTTTATGGTTGATACAGATCATCCGTTCCTGTACCACTTTTATTTGCTTTTAATATTTTATTCTGTTCAACTTTGTAAGTTGTCCGGATACTTTTAATTTTATTTTTAATATCGTTTAGAGTAAGGGTTTCTATTTCCATTCCAAAACGATTAGCTTCATAGCGTTTTTCCCGCTTTATTATATTTTTATATTGTTTACTCCTAATATTCCATAGCACTCCTCTCTCTGATATAATTCTAGAAACTTGCAGATATGTTTGTCTCTCCATTTAAAATTTGACATTTTTCACGAAATTATAATATATGTATGGTTAAAGAACTTAACCTCATCTATATGCTTACTATATACAGTACAACCTGCCACATCCGGACCTGTCATATCCGGACCTCCCCATATCCGGACGATTCTGCCGTCCATATCTACCGAAATCGACCAAGAAAAGCAGTACTGCTGTTGGACAACGCACCCTCTCATCCCGACCAAAAAGAACTAAAAGATGGCGAAAGTGTGTTTTTGCCCCCAAATGTGACATCCCTCTGTCAGCCTATGGATCAAGGTATTATAGCATTTATAAAACGTGCCTATCGGCGAAAGTTATTGACGGCGTTGGTTACTGGAATATATGAGGAAGAAAACGTTTCAGAGACTATAAAAGAAGTGGTTTTGATATCCGGATTTTTTTATACCCGGATCGGTCTGTCGCCACATTGATCCGGATATGGCAGGGAAGGTTTACTGTATTTAACTCCACAAAATACAAGTCAACGCAACTGAACGCTAGTTCTCATTGTCAAGCACTGTTCTATTTGATAGAATCATTTCCATTGATCTATCAAAAGTAGGAAGGCTTTTCACTTTTATTGAAATACCATATGATAGAACAATATCGCTGAATCGACGTTCATATAAATCTATTTTTGTTCTATAGCATAGAATCAATGATATTGATCAATGAGATTGACTAATGAGAACCCGCCTTTATTTCGAATTTGACACGTTTGCGGATCTACGCTGCTGGATGCAGCACGGTTTGCTGGATCCAGCATGTAAAAAATAGCGCTGGATCCAGCTGGATTGCTGGATCCAGCAATTGCAATCTCTAGGTGCAGTATAATGTAAAGTTGAGTAATAGACTCACAAAAATATGATCCCTTTAGTAGGTAATATTTTTGCGCTGTGCTCCTGTAGTTGTCCATTATTAGATCATTATATTATTTACTATTATGATATTGTATAGACTACAGGCCCATGTCCAAAATGGATGGGTCATATGAACCACAAGGTGACGTATATAGGACGATATAAGAGCATAAAATAATAAGATTCAGCACTATGCCGTCACTTGTAAGTAGTCCAACTGAGTGCTGGTGAGAATTCAAAAGTGCAGGTAGAGTGGGTACATTTTGGTTATATATTTTTGTACGGCATTTTTACCATAGATACCCCTATGAAAAATAATAAGAAAGCGCGCAGTGCCGTACAAAAATGGCGAGCCACAAAGTTGGTAAATTTTTTTGATTTTCTGACAATTTCCAGGGTAAATTTGGTCATTTGATTATGTACGGCATCAGTTTCATACTGTTTCAATACAACTTCTAATCCATTATTCCGCAACGCCGTACAAAAATCACGCGACAAGGGGAAAAAATCGAGGGTTGCAATCCCCTCTCTTTCCGTGGTCCGGGGGGTGATTTGAAACAACATAAAATTAATTTATTTTGAAAGTATTTTATGCATAGATAACATTATTTTACATGCCGTACATTTTCGTTGGTCCAAAGGTTTGTAGGAAAAAAAAGCTCAAGGAAAAATCCACAGAATGAAATGTACGAAAAATCCATATAACGAAATGTAAGGTGAAATTTATGACGATATTTTTTTTATGCGGCATTTAGATAGTTCATTTGTACTTAATGCAATAATTTATAAAAAGTTAACGCCGTACAAATCTGAAAGTTCATATTGATAAAAAAGTAATAAAAATATTAAATAAATATAATTTACATATATTTATATCGCTTAAGGAGCAACGTTATGTTACGACGTTTAGCATTTGTAGGCATATTATCTACACCTGCCTATAATACTGTACTGTGTGCTAAGTAGTCGTTTTCTAGTAGTAATTTTTCTAAAAAATAGTAGTTGTTTTATTTATTCACATCATTACAATGAAACAAATCAATTATATACATGTAACAATAATACTTGAAGTATATATGAAACCAAAAAGTATACAAAACTGTTGATACTGGGATTTACAGTTTCAATTCTTGGATATTATATACCTACACACCCTTTTACTTCAGTTAGACGTCATAATGATTTTATCATATATTATCAATAATAATTGTTCTCTTCAAAAATATGTTAATTAGTCCGTTCTTTAACGGTAAAATATTGCAAAACCTCTAAATTTTAAAGAACCGCTTGGATTGACATGAAATTTGGCATACACATAGCTAACAAGTCAAAGAAAAAAAGTGATATTGTGAAGATATTGTGCCGATATGTGCTTTTGCCCTGGGGGTGGTTTTCACCCCCTCTTGGGGGTGAAAAAATATTCGTCCAAAGAAAGTCAGGAAATGGATAAACTGGCTAATTTTAAGTACATTTTGTTCTATAGAGTTTTTTCACTAAGTCAATACTTTTTGAGTTATTTGGCAGTAAATATGTTCATCTTTTCAACAAAATAACCACGCTTTTAGACGGTTTTTCGCAAATAACTCAAATAGTAAGTATTTTGTCGAAAAAACATTCTTAGCAAAAATATAGCTTGTAAAAAATTTAAAAAAAATAGTGTATATATCACGTCTCTACACCTAGTAGAAGCAGAGTTATTGCTAATGAAAAATAGGTTCATATTCGTCAAATTTCAAATGGAATACTTTAACGTGAAATAACCAAAAATAAAGCACATTTCGGGGAAAACTCATTACAGCTTATTTAAAGTGTATAAAAAAAGCTTCATTTTTGTTTTATAAAAAAAATTTCTAGCATCAAAATTAAACGAGTTACGCTCAAAATAAAGTTAGTCCCTTTTGTTTTTGGTAAAAAAATCCAGAAAATCACCCCCTAATTAGTATCGTAAATGAACTCAATCGTTACGACTTCACAAGTTTCTTGACTCGTGTATATATTGTTTATATGATCTGTAAGTTTCATCAGTTCAAAGTCCTTATTAGTGAAAGGGCTGTAGTTAAAAGGGGTTGAACGAGACACTGATCACGAATGTATGCAAATTTAGAAACACAAAATCTTAATCAATTTTTGTCTAACAAAAAAACAAAAATGTACATGATATTCAGAAAAGCAAATCTGACTTTTTTTGTTTTTCGAGATTTTTGGTATCTCTAACAATTTTTAAGTTATTTTGAAAAAAGCATATTTTTCAAAATTTAAATTTTTAAAAACTTTACTTTGAAACCAAATTTTTTCAAAAATAAGCACTTTAAACCGATGAAACTTACAGATCATATAAACACAACATAAGTAAAATAATTTGTGGAGAGGTAACGATTAATTTCATGTAAGTTGCTAATTAGAGGGTGGTCTTCCCGATTTTTTTTTTTTGCAAAAACAAAAGGGAACAACTTTATTTTGAGCGTAACTTGCTTAAATTTAATGCTAGAAACTTTTTGTAAAAACAGAAATAAAGCTTTTTTTAAACACTTTAAAAAAGTTGAAATGGGTTTTCCCCAAAAAGTGCTTAATTTTTTGGATATTTCACGTCGAAATATTCTATTTGAAATTTGGTGAATATGAATATATTTTTCATTGGCTATAACTCTGGTTCTACGAGATCCAGAGACCTAACGCGTACACCATTTTTTTTACTTTTTTATAGGCTATATTTTTGATAAGAACGTTTTTTCGACAAAATACTTACTTTTTGAGTTATTTGCGAAAAACATTCTAAAAATGTGGTTATTTTGTTGAAAAATGAATATATTCACTCGCAAATAACTCGAAAAGTGTTGACTTGGCGAAAAAGTTCTATGGAACAAAAGTTACTCAAAATTAGTCAGTTTACCCATTTCCGGACTTATTTTGGACAAATATTTTTTCACCCCCAAGAGGGGGTGAAAGTCACCCCCAGGGCAAAAGCACACATCGGCACAATATCACTTTTTTTCTTTGACATGTAAGCTATACGTATGCCAAATTTCATGTCAATCTAAGCGGTTCTTTAAAATTTAGAGCAAAAACCGTGAAATAATGGACTAAATACCGTGCGTACAGTATCAAATGACCATAAAATCCTATGTACCTTTAAAATGGTAGCGTCATCATCATCAACCTAAAAGATATGGTATGCATTAAAATGTACGGCATCATTTTTTCCTAATTTATTTATCTTAATACTATTTAAAACAAAGGATAAATGTATAAAATTGCTATATTTTATTAATCTATGAATATTTAAACTGTGGCAATATTTTAAAAAATTTCTGTTTTTGTATTTCTCTATAATTTTTTTTAGAACAGTTTCCTTTGAGCTGCAATACTATATAACAATTATATTTTACAATATAATGTTAAAGAAAAAGTTGCCGTACAGAGTCAAATGATTTTTTTAGCTTTATAAATCAAATATACCATGAAATTAACATAAGTATTAATGTACATTCAGATGAACAATAATTTTTTGACGGCATTATTTTTAATAGTACTTTTGAGTGCTAAATAATGTTTTGGAACCGAAGCCGTACTTTTTCAAATCATCCCCCGGACCACGGAAAGAGAGGGGATTGCAACCCTCGATTTTTTCCCCTTGTCGCGTGATTTTTGTACGGCGTTGCGGAATAATGGATTAGAAGTTGTATTGAAACAGTATGAAACTGATGCCGTACATAATCAAATGACCAAATTTACCCTGGAAATTGTCAGAAAATCAAAAAAATTTACCAACTTTGTGGATCGCCATTTTTGTACGGCACTGCGCGCTTTCTTATTATTTTTTATGGATCTATCTATGGTAAAAATGCTGTACAAAAATATATGACCAAAATGTACCCACTCTACCTGCACTTTTGAATTCTCACCAGCACTCAGTTGGACTGCTTACAAGTGACGGCATAGTGCTGAATCTTATTATTTTATGCTCTTATATCGTCCTATATACGTCACCTGGTGGTTCATATGACCCATCCATTTTGGACATGGGCCTGTAGTCTAGTAGTGTAGTGTAATGGTTTACTATTCATTTTCTGAGAACTGTCTTTTCATTGTTGGTTTCCATGCAGAAGTCAAAAGGCTAATCCCTAATGTAAATCTGTGAATCTTGGTTTCCCCTTTCCCATATTATTTCAACGAAAAGTTGTGAACCTAACATGACACAAATCAACAGTTGAACAATGTTATGAACTCGTATTCATTGTTCATTTTAATTTGGTGCAGTACAATGTAAAGTTACCATAATGGGTAGTGTTTGTTTGAGAATGTATGTATTACATTTAGTACATATAGGTACAAACCTGATTTCGAATTTATGATTGCATTTCGCCTTCTAATACGTTCGCTTTGAAGGCACCGATGACACATAAATTCATTGCTCTCTAGGGACCAACTAGACGTATATCTCTTGTAATTAGTTACAATGCGCAGTGACAGAGCTCTACAACTGTGCATTTTGTTGATGTCACTTTCATCAAGCATTCGATACTCTCATAGTGGTAAATTGGAAACCTAATGAAGTGGCGACAAAATTAATTCTGACCGGAATTTCATATCTGGCTGAATTTATAAATAACTTAATGAAATTAAAATCAAATTATATGCTAAATGTTATGTTTATATGGGATTATGCCACAATTGATTTGTAATGGAAATTACATATTATAATTGATTGTTTGACGTTTCGATTTCCACTCCGGAAATCGTTTAAAAAAAAAACAAGCTGAAAATGCGAGCATTATCATAACGAAAACTTTTTTTACGGTTAGTAAACATAATTTCTGTTCATATAATCACACAGTCAATTGAGAAATGTTACGAACATGATATCGACTTACACATCCTTTTCATAGACTTCAAGCAAGCCTTTGACAGCTTAACAAGACCCGACCTAATAGAAGACATGAAAAACCTATGAAACTTATAAAGCTTACGAAAATGACAATGAAAGGATCGACTACAGCAATAATTACAGATAACGGAATCACCAAAAATATAGAAATAGCAAGTGGAGTACGACAAGGCGACTCTCTATCAACGTCACTATTTAATGTCGCTATAGAAGGAACAATAAGAGCTACAGAAATAAAAGGTACTATTATAACATAGACGTCGCAACTTGTGGCGTATGCTGACGACATAGCATTAATTAGCAGAAACCTAAACAGTTTAAAGGAAGAATTTATGAAGTTATGTAAAGAAGCATCCAAAAGGGGTTTAGAAATAAATCAAAACAAAACAAACTACCTAATATGCTCAAGAAAAAACCCAGTTAATATGATAAGCTTAAATATTGGTGAATATGAATTTGAAAAGGTAGAACATTTTAAATATCTTGGAGTCTCAGTTAATGGAACTAATGATAGAGGTATCGAAATTAATGAAAGAATCCAGGCAGGAACCAGAACCTACTGGAAATACAGTAACTTCCTCAAAGATAAGAAGCTTACTCAGAATACAAAACTGAAAATTTACAAAGCAGCAATTAGACCAGTAATCACATATGGTGCTGAAGTAATGTGTCTGACACAGAAAGAGGAAGAAAGATTGAGGATCCTAGAAAGGAAAATAATTCGGAGGATAGCAGGACCACTAAACTTAGGTAATAATGAATTTAGAAACTCATGAACCACGAAGTAAGAGAACTTCTGAAAGGAGAAGACATAGTCATATTTATCAAGGCACAGAGACTGTCCCATACAGAGATGTATGGGACATATAGAAAGGAGGAATCCAGAAGCCGTTATCAAGAAAATTTCCAAATGGAGACCTGTATCAGGCAGACCACGAGGAAGACCCAAAACTAGATGGGAGAACCAGATAGTGGAGGACCTTAAGAAGATGGGAGTCAGAGAATGGGTAACCAGAAGCAAAAACAGGAACGAATGGAGGAAAATTGTAGAAGATGCCAAGTCACACAACCAATTGTAAAACGAAAATGTTAATGCGGATTGATTCACCGCGACAAACGAATCCGAAGAGCCCAAAGAGGGCGGCAATCACTCCGCTAGGAGTGTAGATGCCATGATGGTGATGATGATGATGATGAAACATCATTTCTATACATATTACGATATTTATATGCAATTTATAACCTGAAATTACGTGATACAGTACCTACGTAAATCGTTCTGTTTGACATAGGGAATATACATTGAGATCATTGTGCCAACTGCGCTAACCTGTGTTAGTTGAAACTTCTGTTCGAGTACGAGTTTCTGGTGCAATAGGGCTGTTAGAACGAATAGAATGAGTGATTTTGAATGCAAGGCAGTCCATAAATAAATCAAAAACAAAGATTATGACTGAGGAATTAATAATTTTACTTTCATTTTTAAAATATCTTTTATTTAAAAATTAATTTCCAAATTAAACAGACACAGTTTTCCCATTAGGTCAAAAATAGTTCTAATACAATGTCATGTTTTGACGTTTGTTTGTGTCACCCAAAATTAATTGTCAATTTTGAGGTTAATGCCCATTAATGCTAACAACTATATTGTCATTGAGAGAGCGAAGTTGCCACAATTATCTTAATATAATACAATGTATGTATTTATGTATCTAAATATATACAATGTATGTTCCCTATGTCCAGCTGAACGATTTACGCACTGTATATAATATTACTTAAGTCGAAAATTCGATTTTGAGATCGATTATCTCGAGGATAGTTCGATATATCTAAATGCGGTTTTCAGATTTGGATTCAAAAGACAAAATTACATATGGATCCATCGGTAGATCGGCTACAAGTATTGCAGGAACGGCGACGCACCAACGAACAGTATTTGCGACTTTATAAACGAAAACAAAATGTTCGTTGAATATTTTAAAAAATGTGAGCTAGTGTTATAACCAAAAGTTGCTTAGCCGTAATGTTTTAAACTGACGGGTGACATACTTGGCCTCGATCTTGTCTTCTTCTTCTTCTTCATGTGCCGTGCTCGATTATCGAACGTTGGCTATCAAATTGGCTATAGCAATTTTGTTAACGGCAGCTCGGAAAAGGGATGCAGAGGATCTGTTATACCATTCTCTCAGGTTTTTAAGCCATGACATTTTTAAGCCATTCTCACAGGTTTTTAAGCCTTGATCTTGTAGGCAAAAAAATGCTTGTAGTTAAAAAAATTTATTGACTATTCGTGTATTGTTCCCGCGAATGCATACGTCTGCAAATTTTTAGTCATTTGCATTGAAGAAAAGGCAGTCAAATTAACGTCCAAAGATTTGATACCCAAACGATTGAACTAAAGAAAAGCGTTTACTTAATTAATACGACAAAACGAATTCTAATGTTAATTGTAGCACAAAACGTCTCTACCTGTGGTTTTTCTAAGACTACGATAAAAACACGAATTTCTTGAATTCGAGTTTTGATTGAAGTTTTGTTTCGTATCGTATTGAAATCTGACACGAATAAACGCCGATTTATATATAAACAAATATATGAGCGTTCAAAATTTGAAACTTTATTATTTATTTATGAAGCATAACGTAAACAATTAACGTAAAAAGTGAAATTATGTATAGTTCATATTATTAGCTACAATCCGTAAAAGCTTTAAGTTTCTACATTGTAAAAAACAAGAGAAAAAACATTTTCCATTAAAATCGTTTTTTTTTATTTAAACAATTAATAAACATAATTTTTTATTGACTATTCGTGTATTGTTCCCGCGAATGCATATGTCTGCCAATTTTCATTCATTTGCATTGAAGAAAAGTCAGTCAAATTAACGTCTAAAGATTTGATGCAAACTATTGAAGTAAAGAAAAGCGTTTAAAAATAGTAATGAATTATTACATTTTAATGTAGATATTAATAATTAATTCCATCTGATCCTTATTCCTGTATATTTAAATACAATATTACAATATCAGAATATTGGGTGTATGCAGAAGGGGTGGTGGGGTTGTTATACCCTTTACAATATTATTTCATTGTTTGTAACACAATGCCTTATTTTGATTCGATCCAGTAAATATTCATTTACAAATATTCATTTACAGATGGGAAAATTCCATTTCAGTTAATCTCGATTATTGGAGAATATTCAATTTAAATAAAAGTTTTTGAAAAATGAAATAAGAGTATTTATTATTATCTAGTGTTAGCTTGCTGCGTATACAGCGTGTCTACTTAAGTTGGAAACATATGGGAAACTTTTTTGTTATGCATTTTACGAAAAAAAGTTATTCTTTATAAAAAGTTCTGCATGCTCTAAAACCTAAGATTCAATCATCAGATATCAAATTGTCTCAATATTATACGAGGTAAGTCAAAAAATATGAACTTCGTTCAAGAGTAAAGTACCTTTATTTCTCTCAATATCGAAAATTCTTATTATGAAAAGTTGTTTGGAAATATAAACTAAGATCAAATATGCAATTACATGCTTCTAATTGGAAAAAAATATTTTCCAAATTTTTCTCAAATTTATTGATACTAACTTCGTTTTTATTTATTACACATAAGATAACTCTTTTATTATTACTTTTACGAAAAAAAGGTATTCTTTATAAAAAGCTCTGTATGTCCTAAGGCCGAAGATGCAACCATCAGATATCACATTTTATTAATTTTATACGAGGTATGTCAAAAAATATAAATTTCACTCGAGAGTAAAGTACCTTTATTTTTCACAATATTGAAAACGGTTATTAAAAAAGTTGTTTAGAATTAAAAACTATGTTTCGATATGCAATAACATCCTTCTAATTGAAATATTGTGAAATATAAAGGTACTATAATCTTGAGCGAATTTCATATTTTTTGACACACCTCGTATAAAATTAATAAAAGTTGATATATCATGGTTGTGTCTTAAATTTTGGACCATACAAAGCTTTTTATGAAGAATAACTTTTTTTCATAAAATGAATAATAAACGAGTTATCATATTTTTGTAATAATTAAAAACGATGTTGGGTATCCATAACTTTGAGAATTTTTTTTTCCAATTAGAAGCATGTAATTGCATATTTGATCTTAGTTTTTAATTCCAAACAACTTTTTATCATAAGAATTTTCGATATTGAGAGAAATAAAGATACTTTATCCTTGACCGAAATTCATATTTTTTGACATACCTCGTATAATATTGAGAAAATTTGATATCTGATGATTGAATCTTAAGTTTTGGGGCATGCAGAACTTTTTATAAAGTATAACTTTTTTCGTAAAATTAATAATAAAAAAGTTTCCCATATGTTTCCAACTTAAGTAGACACGCTGTAGATGTTTAAATTTAAGTTACATTTTTCAAATAATAAGTTGCTATGATGGAAAGGTTACTTCTTTTTTATTAAAAAATATAAATATGAAACATGAACAAGAACTGTATAATGCTCAGGAAAAAAGTATAAACTCAACCCAACTGAAAAACGACTATAATGATTTTAACAGACTTGTATTTACTTTTAAAGAAAGCGAAAGATTATTTTGAAACTGAAAAGCTCAAGAAATTATTTCTGATATATACCGGGTGTACCAATCAAACTGTTTTTTCTCAAAGTTCTCAACACCCTGTGGAATATTCTAGCATTTACAGTGGGTGATCATTAGTGTTGCCAGGTCAGATTTGTTTTTAATCGGTACATAAGCAAAATAGTCCAGAAAGCCACTGCGCATCCGCTAGGAAAAATATTCTAATTTGGATTTTTTGCACAATCTTACTCAAAAAGGACTCCTTTTAACAAATTTGCATGTTGCCAGGACCAAAAGGTGGTCAAAAATTTTTTAAACGTTTTTTTTTGTTTTTTTCCTAAAATTATTTTTTTTGCATGGAAAAAAGTTTTTTTTAGGTTTTTTGGATTATTCCAAACAGAAAAGGTCTTTAGTGACTTTTCTCTAAAAATGATAGTTTTTGACATATAAGCGATTAAAAATTGAAAAATTGCGAAATCGGCCATTTTTAACCCTCAAAAACTATGTGAAAAACTCAAAATTTGAATGTTGCCAAGGTAGGTAGATATTCTTTAAACATCGATTGATGAAATCCCGAATAGTGGAGTCACTGAAGGTGTATATGAGCTATTACCTCCGATTTCGTTGAACCTCCATCGATTTGCATAAAAATTGGTGAGTGGTTAGAGGATATCTCAAGGAACAAAGGTGACATGGTGCCAACTTGCGCTTTTATCCTGGGGGTGGATTCCACCCCTTCTCGGGGGTGAAAATTATTTTATTAAAAATAACCCCATAATTCGATAGAGGGACAAATTTCAAGCAAAATTTATTACATAAAGTTATTAAAATAAATCAAAACTTTTTGAGTTATTAAAGATCTAAGATTTTAATTTGTCTTGAGAAAAATGCATGTTTATAACCAATTTTTCATCAATAACTCAAAAAGTGTAAGTTATTACAAAAAAGTTATTTTTATCAAAATTGAAGCTAATAAAAAATAAAATAAACCCCTTACTACAAAAACCTTTTAATGTTAACTAAAAGTGAGTTATAAGTAATTGAATATATATTTTTTTCGGCGAGTAAAAAACTCATAAGTATTCAAGCTGAAATAACGGGAAATTGATGCATAGTATAACATAAACTTATTAAACATTTGTCAAAGTACTTAAAAATATCTATTAAATGAGCCCCCGAACATGTTGATAGCGTTAAAATTTATGCTCCAAAATTTTTTCAAAATTTTTCTTTTAAAATTTTTTCCAAAAAATGTTATTGTTTTTTTTTAATAACTCCGTTCTTGTTTACGATATCACATTCATCTAAAAACTGTTTGAAAGTTAATTCCAAGTGCTATTTAATCACGTTGAACCTAATCTTTTAAACCCCTTAATTTTTTTAAAATAAAAGGTTAAATGACCCCGGTTGCATGGTTCCCACAGCAAAATTTAAGATTTAAACGTTTCTATCTCGGTTATTTTTTACCCAATAGAAATAGTAAAACAGGTAGAATATTTGGCACAGAAAAACTAAAATTTGGTTATATATAATTTTTTACATATATTGAGTATTTCTGGAGTTATTATCAAAAGAATATGAGAATTACAATAATTTTAAAAATTATGATTTTTTTAAATTATATCTTTTTTTTCAAAAATATGCATTCTAAACCGGTCAAAATTATCGAAAACATTACTTATGCTAATATAAAGAAGTTCTTGTAAGGATTACTATAAATTTTAATTTTTGTGGAAATGGTGTATGTTTTATTTTTCACTTTTTCCTAAAAAATTCGAAACGGTTCTTTTATTTTCATTATAACTTGCTTAATTTTGACGCTATTACCTTATTCTGAAGCTCATTTGATAGGTATTCCGAAGTACTTTGGCAAATGTTTACCAGGAATATTTTATACATTGCATCGTTTTCCCGTTATTTAAGCTTGAATACTTAGATTTGAGTACTCGTCGAAAAAAATACACATTCAAATGCCCATAACTCACTTTGAACTAACATTAGCTTAATTCTTTATGTAAGGAATGTATTCAATTTTTTATTATCTTCAATTTCGGTAATAATAACTTTTTTGCAAAAGCTTATAGTTTTTGATTTATACGTGAAAACCCGATTTAAAACATGTATTTTTTTACGAAAAAATAAAATTTTTGGTCCTTAATAACTCAAAAAGTATTGACTTATTTTAATAACTTTATATAACAAATTTTGCTTATAATTTGTCCCTCTATCGACTTATGGTATTATTTTTAATAAAATAATTTTTACCCCCGAGAGGGGGTGGCATCCACCCCCAGGGTAAAAGCGTAAGTTGGCATCATGTCACCTTTGTTCCTTGAGGTATCCTCTAATTACACACCAATTTTAATGAAAATCGATGGAGGTTCAACGAAATCGGAGGTGAAAACCTTCAGTGACTGCACTAGAAGAGGTTTTTGCAATACAATATTCAAAACTCCTTTGTTTTTTTTTGCTAATAAAAATTTAAGAAGTTTAAACGTTTACGGTCCCTATAATGTTATGTATCTTTTGGCACTGAGTGATAAACGTATTTTTGATTTTATTTTGTTTTTCCTATATGACTGTAAAATTAAGTTATAGAATAACTAGATTAGGCTTGTAACCTTAAATGTCTTTCCTTTTGATTGCCTACATGCCTGCCTTACCGTGTGGGGTGGGTATGTAGGTAATCAATAATTATTAAGAAAAAAGAAAAACCCTTGAATGAGAAAAGTGTGACCCTTGTCCTTATCCCAAAATTTTTATTAAGATTAATTTAGCAAAAATTCACTTTGAAAATAAAATATTTATTATATCTATTCTTAACAAAAAGGTCGGTCAGACTTAGATAACCTTAAATTAGATTAATAATTAGATAGTTTAGATAAGATATATTATGTCTATGTATGTACTATTTACTTTGTTTCTGGCCGCATGGTCTAATCCTAAAGCCAATAAAAAAAAAGAATGTGTGTGTACTTTGTACGCACGTAAGAAGTTATACTTCTATTATATGATTTAAACGAAATTAATATACTTTTTATTTATATTTTGTTTAAATATTAAACTAATTTATACTTACTACTTCTCAAACATTTTTATTAGAACAGTGCCAAAAATTAAAATAATAAAAGAATAAAACACACACAAACACATTAAACAAGCCACAAATGATGTCTGAACATTAATTGTCGAAATTTTTTTTAACTAAATACGTATTTTCTGAAAATACAATTATATAATAAATATACTTACAATCATAAAATGTATTAAAAAAAACAAAAAAGAAAGTTTCTATTGGGACTCGAACCAGCGCTGATAAGAGCGGTTGGTATTGGAATTCATTCGCCTTCTCCGCTTAGCCACGGACACTATTTGTCATTATTTACGAAGATCGACTAACTAAACGGATTAAACTTGTGATATTTTGATATTTTGAAAATTGATCAAATTATTTTAATTTTAAATTGAAATGATTTAGAATTGAAAAAATACAACAAAACATAGAGTAAAAAACAATATATTAGGTGAATATTGATAGAAATTTTGATGGTAATCCAATTATATAAATAAAAGTATTACATACTATGTATTTTGGCAGATCAAATAGGTAGGTTTATACCCATGATACATTAACAATTATTACGTACCTGTTGCTTTTAAAAACTATTTAAAAGTCACTACAATATTATAAACTTTTTTGTTTCTGTCCTCACAACAATAAAACTAATATATTATACATTTGTTTACCTTTACCTTTACCTCCAAACCACAGCTGCCATATCGGATAATTTTTGACATGTCATTTGAACATCCAATCAGAACAAAGTTATAATGCGCATGCGCCGGGCTGATAGGTTTTAACATATAAAAAAATCACCCTCTATCGCCGGTAAAGAAGTATAACTTCAAAAAATTAAACTAAGTCAATACTTTTCGAGTAATTTTATCGAAAAAATATTCTTAGCAAAAATGTAGCTTTTAAAAAGCAAAAAAAATTGTATGTTCAGAAAGTCTCTAAAACCAATAAAAGAAAAGTTGTAACACGTCAAAAATACGTTCTTATTCGTCAAATTCCAAATCGAATTTTTCAACTCGAAATAACCAAAACATTAAGCAATTTTCGGGCAAAACCTATTAAAATTTTTTAAAGTGTTTAAAAAAATCTTTATTTTTGTTGTATATAAAAGTCTCTAGCATTAAAACTAAGCGAGTTACGCTCAAAATAAAGTTGGCTCCTTTTTTGGTAAAAAATATCGTGAAAATCTACTTTATATGTGTATTAGTGTATTGTTTATACGATCTGTAAGGTTTACAAAAAAATGGTTTTATAGTAAAAAAAATTTTCTTAAAAATTGGAAAGTGCCCTTTTTTCAAAATAACTCAAAAAGTATTAGGGATACTAAAAATCTCAAGGAGTAAAAAGTAGGTGGGTTTTGCTTTTATAAATATGATAGATTTATTTTGTTTTTCTGTAAGACAAAAATTGGTTAAAATATGGCTGTTCATATTTTGCATACACTCGTGATTAGTGACTCGTTCAGGCCTTTTCAATCATGTAAAAAATACATAAGTAAAGTAAATTGTTTGTAAAGCGGTAAAGATTAATTTCATTTGGGGTGCTAAGTCGGGGGAGATTTTCACGATTTTTTACCAAAAAAATGAGTCAACTTGATTTTGAGCATAACTCGCTTAGTTTTGATGCTAGAAACTTTTTTAAAATATAAAAATAAAGCTTTATTAAAAGAGTTTTAATTGTTTTTTTCCGAAAAGTGCTTCATTTCTTGGTTATTTCACGTTGAAATATTTCATTTGGAATTTGACGAATAAGAACGTATTTTTCATGAGCTACAACTTTGCTTTTGCTGGGTCTATAGACTTTATGAGTTCACAATTTTTTTTTAATTTTTTTATATTATGCTACCTACATTTTTGCTAAGAATTTTTTTTTCGATCAAATACTTACTTTTTGAGTTATTTGTAAAAATCGCCTGAAAGCGTCATTTTTGGGTCGAAAAATACACATTTTCAATCGTAAATAACTCGAAAAGTATTTTAAGTTAAAATTCTATAGAACTAAAATTGCTTAGAATTAATCAATTTATCCATCTCAGGAATTATTTTAAACGCGCGGTTCTTCACCCCCAAACTAGGGGGTGAGTGTCACCCCACGAGTAAAAGCAACCAACGGCACAAGCCGTCCAAATTTTCATGCAATTCGGAGTTGATCCTGAAAATTACACGGTGTAGCCGTATTTCCCGTTCATTTACTGGACTACAAGGTGTTTCTATAATCTGTATTTAATCCAGTGTTGCCAATCGGCGGATAACTAACCGATTTGCGTACCTTTTTGAGAGTTGTCGTATCTTTAAATAAATCTTCTTCGTATCTTTAAATAAATCGGATATTTGCGGATATTTTTCAGTGTATCTACCATCGACTAAAACTTTCTCATCCATATATTCCCAACACCAACAACACATTAATTTTGTTTGGTTCCACCCAAATTTTTATACTGGATGAATGTTAGTGACATCCGATACTTTTCATCTTTTGACAAAGGGGACATGTGCCAATTCTTTTGTTTAGAATTTAAATGCACAAGTGCGTCCACTTAAGGCATACTAATCCAATTCAAATTTCAAAAACCGTCTGCCGTCTAATGTTATTTATGAGTTTTTAGTCTTTAAACTTACGAAAGCTAATTCACGCACGATTTAGTTTTATTTTCATTTTATGTAGTGCAGTGCTTAAGTAAACGTCTGTTGAAATAAGTTTTGGTTTGTGAAAATACTTTTTTGTAATGGATAAATGGTTAGTAAAAAATGTTAAGGTGGGTAAAAATTTTTACCAACATGTGGATATTGAAATATAATATTGAATTTGTTTTAGACCAAATCAAATAATGAAAAAAATATCATGCACTGTCTTAATTGTAGTTATATGTATACATTGTATCATTGGAACAATTTTGAATAAAAATTCTAGGAGAGTTGGTCACGGATTTCCACCATACTTCATTCGACGTATCTTGCTGAGATTGCCAAATCCTTATTGGTTAATTGATAATTATAAAATGTTTATTAAGAATAAAATTGTAAAATAAAACAGTTGTTAATCATTTAATAAATAATAAATAATTTAATTTCTATTCGATAATTAAGATTAATATCACCTGTCTTACAGGTTATATATTTTTCTACACTTTAACCACAGATGTACACAGAATATACCGGGTGTCCACTTATATTTTCCCCCATTTTAACTGCCTATAACTTCTAAACGGCTTAAGATAGAAATATGCGGTTTTCGATGAAATGTTTTATTTTAGTAAAAGTTTTGTCCCAATGGATTGAATTTTTTATATCGCTTTCAGATACGAAAAGAAAAATGGCGGATTTTTGAAAAAAAACGTTGACATTTTTTTAATGGAACACCCAGTATATTTTTTTGTAAATTGAAAGAAAGGTCATTCACCTATCCAGCGATATAAAGTTTTTCAAAATCGGTTCTCAAATCACTGAGTAATTAATTTTTAAAATGAGAGGTGCAACGTGGATATCACATACCTAAATAACATAACTAAGCAAAATGATATTATGTTATGTGATTTCCACATTGCATCTTTCATTTTAAAAATTATTTGCTCAGTCATTTGACAACCGATTTTAAAAAATTTAATATCGCTGGATAGGTAAATGACCGTTTTTTCAAGCTACAAAAAATATACTGGGTGTTTCAATAAAAAAAGTCAACAACGTTTTTTTTTTCCAAAAATCCGCCATTTTTTATTTAAAAGCGACATAAAAATGGTCAGTTACCTAAAAACTTGAAAAAGCGATCATTTCCGTATCCAACGATATAATTTTTTTTAAAATCGGTGGTCAAATGACTGAGCAATTAATTTTTAAAATGAGAGATGCAATGTGGAAATCACGTAACATAATATCAATTTGCTTAGTTATGTTATTTAGGTATGTGATATCCACGTTGCACCTCTCATTTTAAAAATTAATTACTTAGTGATTTAACAACCGATTTTGAAAAACTTTATATCGCGGGATAGATGAATGACCTTTCTTTCAATTTACAAAAAAATATACTGGGTGTTCCATTAAAAAAAAGTCAACAACGTTTTTTTCAAAAATCCGCCATTTTTCTTTTCGTATTTGAAAGCGATATAAAAATTCAGTCCATTCAGACAAAACTTTTACTAAAATAAAACATTTCAGCGAAAACCGCATATTTCTATCTTGAGCCGTTTAGAAGTTATAGGCAGTTAAAATGGGGGAAAATATTAGTGGACACCCGGTATAACGTTACTCAGAATAAGGTAGTCATTTGTAGAATACCAAATGTAAAGTTCAAAAATAATTTGTTAAAATAGCGAATCTTCCAGATTTCTCCGACATGAGATGTAGTTAAATCGGTACTTTTTTTTGTAAAGTTCTGTCAAATCTAATATTATCTTAAACAAAACCATTTCATCAAAACATGTTATACCTAATTATATTTATGATGTTTTTGAGAAATGTAATGGTAGATACTATGCAGAAAAGAACTTTCCGGCACAGAAACGTCACATTTCTGCACACTACTGTCAGTTATTCTGTGAGAAAATTTTAAGTTTGTTAACATAAAATTGTGCAGAAAAATGCATTTGGAATAGTGGTTATAGAAAAATCTACTTATTTGAAACTAGTAATATCTAGATATCTACTAATTAACTCAAAAATTCTTCAAATTTTTTGCCTATAAAAATTATTTAGTCGGGCAATAAACGTTGAACGCACCACGGGTATTATGGATCATAACCTTGATATCTTAATAACTACAAGACTGTCAAATTTATTTCTATTGTTTTAGTTGTAGTAAATCTTTAGTTGTTAAAAGAGCGTAGGCGCAAAATTTCGGAGCAATAATCTTTAAACGTATTAATTTTTTTCGAATCCTGAAAAAACTAATAAATATTTTTGAAAAATTTGAACGCAGAATGAAAGATTACATTATTACCGAGGGCCGAAAGTCCCTTAGAATAAACAAAATGTTTTTTTTTTAATGAGATTTTTGAAATAAAAATCACACTCAATATTCTCTTTTCCTTTCACCCCCTGTAACTTATTAGAATAAAAATAATTATAGAAGTCTTCAATGACTTTCGGCCCTCGGTAATAATGTAATATTTCATTCTGCGTTTAAATTTTTAAATAATACTTATTAGCTTTCTCTTGCTGTACTAGCCTCTCACCATGATCCAAATACAGCATCCAGAACCCTTCAGAAAGACCTTAATAATATACAAATATGGCTTAAAAAATGGAAGATAAAGGCGAATGAGAGTAAATCCATCCATGTAACCTTCACCATGAGAAGACAAACATGTCCATCTGTAACACTAAATGAAACTCAACTCCCACAAACCGATACTGTCAAGTACCTAGGAATCCATCTTGATAGGAGATTAACTTGGCAAAAACACATTTTTACAAAAAGAAAACAACTAGGAATAAAATTTCGAGAAATGTACTGGATCATCGGTCGTAAATCTCAACTATCACTTGAAAACAAACTGCTGATATATAAAACTATATTAAAACCAGTGTGGACCTATGGTATCCAACTTTGGGGGACAGCCAGTCAAACTAACCTAGAAATATTGCAGAGATTCCAGAACAAAGTCCTTAGAACAATGCTGAATGCCCCTTGGTACGTGCCAAACTATGTGATAGAGCAAGACCTCAATGTGCCATCCATAAAAACAGTAATAACGGAATATTACAAAAAATATTCCAAAAGACTAGAATCTCATCCAAATGAGTTAGCCAGCAACCTTACTGATGACCACAATGATGTACGACGCCTGAAGAGATTCAAAGTAGTGGATCTAGCAAGAAGATTCGAATAATCTGTTATAACTAAACTTATTTTAATTTGTTTTAATTTAATTTATGTAAAGAGGGTGATCACTGGATCTCCCTCTACAGGTCAAAATTTTCAATTTTTGTCAAATAATTTACCTATTGTTCTCAGTTGAGGACAGATTGTAAATATTACAACATTAAATAAAAAAAAAATTAGCTTTCTCAGGACTCGAAAAAATAATGCATTTTGAAAGCATTGACTAAAAATTTTGCGCCTATGCTATTAATGTAGCTGTAGTTTTTTTGTATTGATTTATTTATTATTTATTTTTCTAGTACATAGGTACCTAGTTTTAGGTAGTTATTACGTTTTAATAAAATAATATTTAAAAGTGTTTTTTTTACTTAAATAATTATAATAAATATCACGATCCAAATAATGAAATATTTAGATTTATTTATTTATTTAGAATTTACCACTTACGATAATACAAAATACGAATAATATAAAAATAGTAAGTAAATAGGATTTACATACATGAATTAGGTAATAATCAGCTAGGATACGAGATTTTCATCTATAAACGAAAATTTTTAAACTGTGAAACAGAGAATCCAGTAGATTAAAGGGCCGGTTGTTCGAACGCTGATCAGAAATGGAATCAACTGATCATTATCAAATATTTAATTACTGTCAATGTCAACTTTGATTGGGTTGCTAAAAACATAATTGATTGCAATTATGAGATTAATTGATTAATTAATCAATTATGTTAATAATTGTTACGTTAATTGATAATTAATAATTAATTAATCAATTAATTATGTTAATTATTATGATTATCTGATTGGCGTAAGAACAACGGATTTTGTTATTTGATGGTTGTTAAGGGGACTAAAAGAATAACATTGGCAACATTGATTTTAATAACAGAATAATTTTTGACCTAGCGTACCTTTTCGTGACAAATCGGATATTTTTCGAGCGATCATCGGATAATCTAGAGTCTAGAGAAATGCGATTGGCAACACTGATTTAATCTTACATAATAATAATAATCAGACGAAATTACAAAAAAAATTCGTAGATTAAGTAAATTATTAATTTTTTATTAAAATTATATTTTTCATTCGATTTTGCCGCTTAGGAGTGCCTTGTTTTTATAACATATCTAGTTATAAAATTCACTGCAAGTCCTCCTGAAATTGGTTTTCGTGGGTGAAAATCGGGACATTTAGTGTCCCGATCAGGTACAAATCGGTACGCGTCCCCAAATCGGGACACCTGGTAACGCTAGTGATCATATTATTAGAGCCACCTCAGAAAATTTTACTTTTGTTTAATAATGGTATGTAAGTTTTTTATTTATACCGTCCACGTTGCCTTTGAAACTTTAGACATGGATACTATGTTTATGTTGGAGTGATTAATGTTGAATAATAAAGTTTTTATTTCTGCTATTTTCCTCGGTGAGATGTTTTTGGCTTTTCCCATGATGTTCTGGTACCACTAGTGTAACGAACGTGCAATGTTTACTAAATTCAGCAAAAATAGTATAGGACTGTCAGAATATCACTAGAGAGCAGTGGAAACTCTCAAAGTTTATTATAACTCATAAACACCAAGAATACAAAATAATAGGCACACGAGTTGCAAGCTAGGCTGGGCAGCACTGACAAACAATGGCATCTGGGTCACTCATTGCCACACACGCGTGTTGCCACTATTGTCAGACTATTTATTACAGTTTCATAAAGTGTATCAAGACAGTCAAATTGAAACAAGCGCATTGATATACTATACAGCTCAATTATATACCTTTTCTCTAAAACATTGAATTTTACTAGGTGGCTCTAATAATTTGATCACCCACTGTATAAAATACTGAAATTAAAACCCAACTATCATCATCAATGGTGCTACAGCCCTATAAAAGAACCTCGACCTTCCCAAGTCTATTACGCCAGCCAGTTCTATCCATTGCCAACTGTTGCCAGTTTGCTGCGCCTATTTTTCTACCATCCTCATCTACACCATCTTTCTGTCTGAGTCTTGGCCTACCTCTATTTCTACTTCCTACAGGTTGTGACAAGGATTCTTCTAGGAGGGTTGTTCTGCTGTGATCTTGTTAGATGTCCTGTCCATCTTAGTCTTCCTATTTTTTTTAGGAGATACTACGTCTTTATCACCAAATCTTCTTCTTCTTCTTCTTCAGCCTGTGTTCGTCCACTGCTTGACATATGCCTCTTCCGTTTGCTTCCATCGATTTCTACTCTTGGCAATTCTCATCCACTGCTTGCCCGCGACTTGTTTGATATCATTTGCCCACCTCTTCTGCGCTCTGCCTACTCCTCGCCTGTTCTCTCTTGGTCTCCAGTTTGTTAGTCTCTGTGTCTATTTTTCGGGATTATCTCGGGCAACATATCCGACCCATTGCCACTTGAGCCTTGCTATACGTTTTGCGACATCAGTAATCTTGGTTCTTTCACGAAAGAATCAGGAATCTTTTGTTCGTGAAAGAACAAAGATATCACCAAATATATGTTTATATCTGTGGTAAATATATCTTGTAGTTGTACCTCCTCCTCCAAACACCATTTTCACAGATGCCCAACTATAACCTCAGGTTTTCTTAAAATTTTGTTTTTGGATTCATTCGCTATGTCGGACAATAAAAAAGTTAGGTACTTTAACAACTAGCTATGATTTCGTCAATACGGGGTATTTTATAAGTATAGCAAACTTTAAGGGGTTCTGCATGAAAAAATAATGACAGTTTGCTTTATAAACGTATGTCCGCAAATGCTTCGTTTCCGAGATACGGGATATTGAATTTTTTCTTACAAACTTACGATTTGTTGCTCTAAAACCGGTTGAGATGTGCAAATGAAATTTTGTGGGTTTTAAGAGGTTGTTATTGTGATTTTTTTGACATACCTACAATTAAGAATTTTACGTTTATCATTGGCGCACATAAGAGTCATATTACCCGTACGCGCGCCAATGGTGAATATTAAATTCCTATGCTATTTTGAAATCTATAAAATGGGGAAAAGCCCCTAAAAAACCTTACAGAAAAATCTGAAAAAAATTATTTATTTTTTTATTTATTTAGCTAATGCCTCGACAACTAATGGCCATTGGCATAGTAGTCTAGGCGCCAGAGGGGTCACCGTGTCATATTCAATTCTGATGGACAAACTCAACGGTTTCTTATGGATTTTTTGCTGATGATTACGAGTTTCGAGGGGGGATTTCGATCCGAGTGGTCAAAAAATTGTTATAAACAATTTAATTGTTTATAAATTGTTTATAAGGCTCTGGCTCATAAACTAAAAGAGATGAAAAAAATGTTTCAAATAAAATTTGTTCCTTAAGGTGATACAGTAGCGATCAACAGGTAGCCAAAACGCGTTCCAAGATTGCGGCTGTAATTTTGAATATTTTTTCGAGATATTTGGCACACGTATTCGTAATATAATAAAGAATGGCGATACAGAGCCCAATTTGAAAAATATGTTAATATGTGGAAATTACTCTGTAATTAAATATAATATTAAAAAAACGAGCCTGTACCGCCATTAAGAAGAACAAAAAAATACACTTTCTTCAAATAAACTTTTTTATCCAATGCCTAGATTTTGTGTCATTTTGGAACTACTAATGAAATAAAAAATTTTAGTAGTTCCAAAATGACACAAAATCTAGGCATCGGATAAAAAAGTTTATTTGAAGAAAGTGTATTTTTTTGTTCTTCTTAATGGCGGTACAGGCTCGTTTTTTTAATATTGTATTTAATTACAGAGTAATTTCCACATATTAATCTATTTTTCAATTTGGGCTCTGTACCGCCATTCTTTATTATATTACGAATACGTGTGCCAAATATCTCGAAAAAATATTCAAAATTACAGCCGCAATCTTGGAACGCAATTTCGCTACCTGTTGATCGCTACTGTTTCCTCTTAATAAAAAAGCAAGAAAAAACCGTTTACTAAACTTAAATCTAACAATTATACCTCAAGATATTGTAAAATTAGTGCACAATGCAAATTGCAAATTGCAAAATAAGTATTTTTCGAAGCTTTATCGATCGTAACTCGGTTTCTGCGCATGCAAATGAGTCTTAGAAGGTGTCGCTTTAAAGCTTAATTAACAGGCTTCCAAACAAAGTTTGTTAAATTACTTGATCTTCATTTGTTTTAAAGTTATACCCGTTTGAAATTACAATTTTCTTAAAAAAATTGTACATTCATTTGTTTATAAGGGTTTCAAGCAAATTTGAGCTATAAACATTTATACTTTAATGAACAATAATGATAGAAAAACTCAAAAGGAACAATTTGAGGTTATGAAAATGTTCATAAGTTTATTTTTGGCCAAGATGTCGATATTTTAATGACGCGCGCTATGAGGCGCAAGATCGGCTCACCGCGTAAAGGTTCACGCGCTAACTTCTCGATGCAAATTATAATTTCTATGTATACATACGTTATCTTCATTTTTCATTTTTGAAGATCCTAATAAAATTTTATCATATAATTCTTATAATTAAATCATCATACTGTACCTCGTAACACCTTTCATTCTATTTACTTTGTCTTCTATTTTTTGCACTAAATGAGAAAAAAACATTAAAAACTAATATTTCAGAAGTATAACTAAAAAGTAAGTTGATATTATTTATTAGTACTATTTTTACAAACATTTTTTTCATGCATCTGCAAATCTGCATAGAGGTATACAGGGAATATCAGCTTTTTTACATCTGCATAAGTTCTTAGCCAAATTTTAACAGTTACATGGTGGTACAAGTCTGTTCTTGTAGGCAGTGAAACTAAAACTTTTTGAGGCTTCAGAGTCTAATTATCTGTATGATATCCATATAAAGTGGATCTAGTTCTTTTGCAGCATCATCAAGGCCCGTCAATTGTGTGTATGCCGCCACATCATAAATTCTCGTTTTATATGCAATTATGATGCTGCAAAAGAACTCGATCCATTTTTATATGGATATCACATATTGGCTCATTTGCTTGCGTAGAAGCCAAGTTACGATCGATAAAGCGTCGAAGAATACATACTTACTTGACTGTGAGCCAATCTTGCGCCTCATAGCGCGCCATTAAAATATCGACATCTTAGCCAAAAATAAACTTACGAACATTTTCGTAACCTCAAATTGTTCCATTTGAGTTGTTTTATCATTATTGTTAATTAAAGTATAAATGTTTATAGCTCAAGTTTGCTTGAAACCTTTATAAAAAAATTAATGTACAATTTTTTTGAGAAAATTATAACTTCAAACGGGTATAACTTTAAAACAAATGAAGATCAGATAATTTAACAAACTTTGTTTGGAAGCTTCTTAATTAAGCTTTAAAAGGACACCTTACAGGGCTCATTTGCATGCGCAGAAGCCGAGTTACGATCGATAAAGCTTCGAAAAATACTTATTTTGCAATTTGAAATTTGCATTGTGCACTAATTTTACAATATATTGAGTTCTGATTGTCGGATTTAAGTTTAGTAAACGGTTCTTTCTTCGTTTTTTATTATGGAACAAATTTTATTTGAAACATTTTTTTTTCTATTTCTTTTAGTTTATGAGCCAGAGCATTATAAACAATTTATAAACAATTAAATTGTTTATAACAATTTTTTGACCACTCGGATCGAAATCCCCCCTCGAAATTCGTAATCAGCAGCCAAAAATCCATAAGAAACCGTTGAGTTTGTGCATCAGAATTGAAAATGACACGGTGACCTCTATTTGGCGCCTAGACTATTATAATAGTAGGTACGGTGAATTTTTGCAGTCAGGTACCCAGTGTCATGTGTAGTGTGTGTGTTGAGTAAGTGTCTTGTTACTTTGCAAAGTCGACGTCATTGTCTTTGCAAAGAGACGCTAATTATATCCGAACGTCTACGGTCCCTCCGGTGAGTACCTGAAAAAAATTAGTAATATACTTTTTGATAAAATACAGAAAATAAAATAAAACTTATACCTGTAGCCGTCTTCATAAAAAAGTTGTATACTTAAAAAAATAAAAATAAAAAGACATTTTGTGGTTATGTTCACTTAACCTACGGGTCTATAAACGTGTTTCGTAAAAGCCTCAACTACACGTGTGAATTTTTTGAAATTTTCAATTTGATTGCATCCCACCTAAAAAAAATAAAACCAAAAAAAATGGTTTTTGGTGAGTACATTTTTTTATCGCATAGAACGTAAAAAAAATAAAAACAATTGATTTTTGGTAGTAGCTTATTTTAAGAGGGGCGATGGCCAGCGAATTATGGATTTATCGAAAACTAAAACACTTATTGTGAGTTCGTGTCTTACAACTATAGTCGAGGCATTGAAGGATTGAAGTGTCGATCTTTTTGCAGTAAGAAGGATATTAAGGCGGATTGGTGCGTTGGATTCGTGAGAATGTCAGGAAATTTTGTGAACTAATGTAATGAATAAGAAATCTCAAATTGCATTTGTGCATAAGAAAAATGCATTTCAAAAGTGCATTTTGAAATAGGCAATTATTATAAATTTGCAACTCGATAAATTTTCTTACTCAGGGGTTTTTGGGGTCGCTGAAAACGAATATGAGGTCGGCGAGAGTGTGCAAACTACATGGTGTCTGCAGCGGGTGTAATAAACGTCTTCCTATGGAGTATTATGGTAATTTGTTAAATAATTGGCCCCAACTTGTAACTCGGGCGTTTTTGGGGTCGCTGAAAATGAATATAAGGTCGGCGAGAGTGTACAAAGTACCTGTAAAAGTAATTTATCATATAATTAGTTTAAACTCGTTACTAGAGGGTTTTTGGGGTAATCTATTTTCTTCGATGTAACTATAGTGATCGAAAAGGGTGGTATTTTTATTATAAATAAACATAATTTTTTATTATTGTAATATATTTATGGTTAAAAAAGTTCATTATACAAAATTTGTCGTAATTTATCTTTAAAATTCATTTTCTTCATCATTATCATCTCCTTCTTCATTATTGCCTTCCTCTCTCGAGTCCAATGCAATATTTGTGCAATCAGAGCCTGCACAATTTTTGAAGGCTAAATTACAAACTAACCCATGCTTCCTGCACCCGCATGGGTTGCCGCAGTCTGACTTAAAACTACAGAATATTAAATTTAAAATGTTTGGAGGACCAGGTGGAAGAGTAATTCTAACTGGAATTAATACATTGTTTTGTAATTCCCATCCCCAATCGGTTGGGTTCATGTTACTGTCCTCTCCGTGCAGCCAAATTTGTGTTTGTAAATATACCCTTTTAAATGCTGGGTAAATGCATCAACAGATGAAAGAATTTTTCCAATGACAATCTTTTTTATTTTTGGCAATAGCCTTTAAGTACATTCTGTATCGGTAAGTTTCAGCTAATTGGATATTACTCAGTTTAAACTGCTTAAGAATATTCGGTTTCCTGAAACTTATCGGGGCATTGTACATAGCCATAAGAAGTTGGCAGCAGTGGTCAATAATTTCATTAAGTGGTACAACATACAGTAAACCAAATGTGCTTGAGAGTCTGGCAAAACCTCTGGAATGGAACAAACTCAAAACTCCATAATATTCAACCCAGAATACCTGCCTTAAAAATACCAGCACTTTGTAGAAGGGACAAAGTTGTCATGAGAAGACTAAGAATTGGACATTGCCGTCTTAAATATGGTTACCTGATGAGCCAGGAAAATCCTCCTTGGTGTCATACCTGCAACACTCGTGTCACCGTCAAACACATACTAGTTGAGAGCCAGCTATACACGAACACCCGAAGACAACATAAACTGGATGAAGACCAAACCACCATTCTTAGTGATAATAGTAACTTCAATAATGTGATAATGTTTCTCAAAGACTCTCGGTTATACTACGCCATATAAATGTTGTTTCTTATCATTTTGCTGATATTGTAATTTCTTAATTTTCTTAATTCTTGTAATTTAATCATATTGTAAACCTTACTTTTGTAACCGTGTCAATGGCCTGCGTTACTGAGACACGTTAATTTAGATAAAAAAAATATTTTTTACACTTCTTTATAATAAATAATTTAAATAACAGGAAAACAAAATAATAAAAAAACGTGTTCTGTTTTGCTTACAGTGTAACCGTTATATTAGTGTATACAAATGTGTGAGAGAGAAAGGCAATAAATCCTACATGAAATTAGTCAAGAATGTATCAATACTGTCAATATAATTTTAAGAGCCAAGTTTAAAAAAAAATGGAGAGCTTGAACAAAATAATCATGTGTTTTTATAATATCCTATGAAATTAGAATTTAGTCGTTGCGATATTTATTTTCAGTGACCCCAAAGACCCCCCGAGTAACAAGTTTGGGCCAATTATTTAACAAATTACCATAATAGTCCAGAGGAAGACGTTTTTTACACCTGCTGCAGACACCAGGTAGTTTGCACACTCTCACCGACCTCATATTCATTTTCAGCGACCCCAAAGACCCCCCGAGTAATCAGTTTAAGTCAATCATATAAATTACCACAATACTCCAGAGAAAAACGTTTATTACACCCGCTGCAGGCACCAGGTAGTTTGCACACTCTCGACGACCTCATATTCATTTTCAGCGACCCCAAAAACCCTCGAGTAATGAGTTTAAGCCAATTATATGATAAATTACCACAATACTCCAAAGGAAGACGTTTAATACACCCGCTGCAGGCGCCAGGTAGTTTGCACACTCTCGCCAACCTCATATTTGTTTTCAGCGACCCCAAAAACCCCCGAGTAAGAAAATTTACCGAGTTGCAAATTTATAATAATTGCCTATTTCAAAATGCACTTTTGAAATGCATTTTTCTTATGCACAAATGCAATTTCAGATTTCTTATTCATTACATTAGTTCACAAAATTTCCTGACATTCTCACGAATCCAACGCACCAAACTGCATTAAAATCCGTCTTACTGCGCCAAAAATCGACAGTAAGGCCTTTTTTTGTGCTTCAATGTCTCGACTACAATCATTACAGCAGGATAAACGTACGAAGTGAAGTTGGCACAAAGCAAGCATCACTGCTGAAGAACACGGAGACTGGACACGAAGACATGATTGATACTAAGATTTTAAAATGGGTACCTTGGACAAAATCTGGAGTAATTTCTTGTGTCCAAGAAATAGCAGACTACTCTGCTCTACTTATAAAATGCACTAGCGCTATAAAGAGAGAATTATTATTAGTTTTAAGATTTTCTGTAACGTCGCATTTATTCTCAACTTAATTTAAATTATTATCTCTTTCGTGTTTGTTCCAATTGTAGTTATGAAATGCGAAAACAAATAAAAAGCTTTATATATTACTTTCGAAAGTAGAACATATTCAAGCCGGCGGAAAGCTATTTCCCCGTTGGTTTTCTGCATTATCCTTGTTTTTAATGAAATATTCGCTGACGACCTTTAAATTCCTTGAACTCTG
Organism: Diabrotica virgifera virgifera; assembly: GCF_917563875.1. NCBI lineage: Eukaryota > Metazoa > Arthropoda > Insecta > Coleoptera > Chrysomelidae > Diabrotica > Diabrotica virgifera. Next base: position 173,966,477 of record NC_065448.1, on the reverse strand, counting down.
ATATATACGCCCTTGTGTACGCTATGACGACAACGGAACATAACGTCGCAAACAGCTCTAACTGAATAATAATATAAAATAATACATATGTGTAGGTATAATATAGAATACAAATATGGACTACATCATTTTCGTTCAAAATTTTGTTTACTCGTTAACATTTTTGTAAGATCCCCTTGTTTTTACTTCGCTCTTAGTACGGACGATTGTGTTGCAATTTTATTGGAACTTATATATTGGCCAATATAAAATACTTTTAAATAATACATATAGGTACACCAGGGAAATAAGGCAAAAATATACCATGTTCGGGACACTTGAGTAGCCAGGTTGCAAATGGGTTTTTGGGTACTGTATACCTAATACATTATACATACAAAAATGCCCTTCACAGTTCGGGCGAGAATTTTAGTTATTAACAAATAAGCGTCAAAAATGGCAGTTTTTTCGTTTAAATCGCTACAGGTAAAATAGGGTAATTAAATATCTTATTTATAGTATCCTTCTTTTAGTAGATGAGCAAATGTTTAAAATGACAGTTTTTGAATTTTAATCTGATCCTTTGTTGCTTTGGAAATTTCTAAATAAAATTAAAATTTCGAGAATAAAAAAATTGCTATAACTTTTGCGAAAATGGCCTTAAGGCTTTCATATTGCACGAAGAGTTGAGTCAAACAGTCCGTATAATGCACAAAAAATTTTAAGACGATTGGTCAATTAGTTTAAATATTATTTAATTTGTTTATCCCAAAGAGCTTTTTTTTTGCAATATCATTGTTCAGAAAATAATAATGATATAGCAATTCTGTGGAAACCACGTGAAAGAAGAATAGTTATATTTTCAAAGCATTTAAAAAACTCATTAAAAAGTCATTTTTTTTTCGTTCCGAAAACATTTTTCTAAAGTAGGGTCATTTTTGGCTTATAAACAATTTGAATAACATTGTTAATATTGACTCTAGACCAGAACTACTTTGGAATTTGAAAAGCTGGTATTTTTACACGAATTTTCAAAAAAACCTTTTTGCCTAGATTAATCAGGGTCAAAGTTAGCCACTTTTTTTATTTAATTCACAGCTACTTTGTTTATAACAATTAAGCAACCTAACTAGCGCCATTTGGAAGTTCAAGGTATATAGTTTATGTTTAAAGTTTGACTAAACTTTGAACTTCAATAAAGTGGTTAATAAAGCTCTAAAAATTACGTCCTATCGAAATCGATTCGTGGTAGGTGGAGGGGAATAATTATTAAAATCCGTGCACTCAAAAAATGGAATCGATTCTTCAAACATATGCTGCAGTTAATATCTCCGGAGCTTGTTGATGGATTTTCTCTTGGATCTCCGGACCAAGTTCACGACAGCGTAGTCAACAGTCGAACTTTGCGTTTTATGGACAGTCGAAGCCCACGACAATACTAAGGGCAGCATTCGTCTCTCTGCGGTGCCATAACATTTTTTCGCTGAAAACTGGTTAGAAATCGGACAGAAACTGGATAAATTTGAAACTTTATTGTTTATTTATGAAGCATAACGTAAACAATAATTAACGTAAAAAGTGAAATCATGTATAGTTCATATCATTAGCTACAATCCGAAAAAGTTTCAAGTTTCTGCATTGTAAAAAACAAGAGAATTTAAGCATTTTCCATTAAAATCGTTTTTTTTTATTTAAACAATTCATAACCACAAAAAAATTTTTTTGTTCGACTATTCGTGTATTGTTCCCGCGAATGTATATGTCTGCAAAATTTCATTCATTTGCATTGAAGAAAAGGCAGTCACATTAACGTCTAAAGATTTGACGCAAACAATTGAACTAAATAAAAGCATTTAAAAATACCGTATGATTGTTACACCCTGTATACAATGACATTTACCTGTCCAGCAACAATATTACTACATCGATATTCTTAAAGAATAAAGCTATAACATACTAAAAAAATCACTCAAATCGGACAACCGGTTTAGGAAATACGAGACATTAAAAATGTCCCATTTTTAAGGTGGTGCGTTAATTTTGCTGTTTAGTGTAATGAAGATGTTTAATTTCATCAAAAATGATTAAATACTTACTTAAAACTACTTTTGCTCATTCTGCGTTTTCTTTTTCTAAATGTGTAATAATAGATATCAGTTCACTTTATTTAAAATAAAAATCACGATGTATATGATAAAACAAGTAAGTAAATCAAGAGTTGCTTCTCTGGTTAATTGTGCCTGACTGTGTCTGAACCAATAATACGCTCGACTGAGTGTTACAAAGTACAACGAATGAAAACAATAAATATACTTATCAAATCATCAAGTCAAGCCCGCCAGAGCTCACCACTAACTACACTGACATATCTACCTTTCTCAAATCTATCACTACCTTCCGTACTACTGCCGAATAAGGTAAACACGGTTTTATTTACTAAGGAGATCATTAAAAAGATTGCTCCTCAGTATGTTGGTCTTCAATGTAATACATAAATATACATTTTAGGATCCTTTGGGTGTTTTTGTGTTAATTTTATTGAAATTTATGTAGTTCTACAAAAGCTCTAATCGATTTTATTGTAATATACAATATTTATATTATACAGTCCGTCCAAAATACTTACCGTTGCACGTCATCCGCGTCATAGCCTGTGACGTCACATGATACCAACACGAAATATTTAGGCGGTAGGTCTGTTCTTTTTTAAAATCATTTAGCCTAGTACACGGGAATTACAGCCACTAGACATATTTTATTATATACGCGTAGAAATAATATTGGAAGATTTCTATTATTGTACATGTAAAGAAACATACCATTTTCATTTAATTTGTATAAGTGGAATATAAAGCGTTTTTATAAAGCACACTTGTTCGGATTACACTCTAACTGCGATCGAACAAAGGTGACATTTTGGCATAAATTGGTAACATTTATTTGACAGTTGAGATACTTCATATTTGTTTTTATTCTTTACTATAAGTATATTTGTTTTATTATATTTACTGTTTTTATTATTTACTTTAAGAGGAAACAGTAGCGATCAACAGGTAGCGAAAACGCGTTCCAAGACTGCGGCTGTAATTTTGAATATTTTTTCGAGATATTTGGCACACGTATTCGTAATATATTAAAGAATGGCGGTACAGAGCCCAATTTGAAAAATATATTAATATGTAGAAATTACTCTGTAATTAAATACAATATTAAAAAACGAGCCTGTACCGCCATTAAGAAGAAAAAAAAATACACTTTCTTCAAATAAACTTTTTTATCCGATGCCTAGATTTTGTGTCATTTTGGAACTACTAATGAAATAAAAAATTTTAGTAGTTCCAAAATGACACAAAATCTAGGCATCGGATAAAAAAGTTTATTTGAAGAAAGTGTATTTTTTTTTTGGTCTTCTTAATGGCGGTACAGGCTCGTTTTTTTAATATTGTATTTAATTACAGAGTAATTTTCACATATTAATATATTTTTCAAAATGGGCTCTGTACCACCATTCTTTAATATATTACGAATACGTGTACCAAATATCTCGAAAAAATTCAAAATTACAGCCACAGTCTTGGATCGCGTTTTTGCTACCTGTTGATCGCTACTGTATCACCTTAATGTAAGATTATAACTTAATTCTTGTTTACTATTTCTAAAGTTTTTATTAATTTACATTGAATATTAATTTGTTTTGTTGTATAATCCACTTCCGCAAAAATTATGTGATATAAACTGCGCGTCATAGAAAACGGGCACCCTAAAAAATGGGTCATTTTTGATGTCGCGTATCTCCTAAACCTGTTGTCCGATTTAAGTGATTTTTTGAATATCTTATAGCCCTATTCTTTGTCAATATCCTTGTAATAATATTTTTGCTAAACAGGTAAATTTTCATTGTATACCGGGTGTCCGAATCAAACTGTGTTTTTTTCTCAAAGTTCGCAACACCCTGTGGAATATTCTAGCATTTATAAAATACTGAAATTAAAACCCAACTATAGCCTCAGGTTTTCTTAACATTTTGTTTTTTGATTCATTCGCTTATGTTGGATAATACAAAAGTTATGTACTTTAACAACTAGGCATGCTCTTTGTCAGTATAGGATGTTTCTAAAGAAGTACGACAAACTTTAAGGGGTAATTCTGCATGAAAACATAATGACCGTTTGCTTTATAAACATATGTCCGCAAATGCTTCGTTTCCGACATACAGGATGTTGAATTTTTTCTTACAAACTGACGATTTATTTATTGCCCTAAAACCGGTTGAGATACGCAAATGAAATTTGGTGGGTTTTAAGACGTAGTTATTGAACATTTTTGACATACAATTAGAATTTTTTATTCACCATTGGCGTGCATAATGAATAATATGATCGGTCATATTACCCGTATGCGCTCCAATGGTGAATATAAAATTCTTAGTTGCATGTCAAAAAATGCGCAATAACCATCTCTTAAAACCTACCAAATTTCATTTGCCTATCTCAACCGGTTTTAAAGCAATCAATAAATCGTCAGTTTGTAAGAAAAAATTTAACATCCCGTATCTCGGAAACGAAGCATTTGCGGATATATGATTATAAAGCAAACTGTCATTATTTTTTAATGCAGAATTACCCCTTAAAGTTTGTCGAACTTATTTAGTCCCTAAAACCCATTAGACTTATAACACCCTGTACTGACGAAGAACATGGCTAGTTGTTAAAGTACATAACTTTTGTATTATCCAACATAAGCGAATGAATCAAAAAATAGAATGTTAAGAAAATCTGAGGCTATAGTTGGGTTTTAATTTCAGTATTTTATAAATGCTAGAATATTCCACAGGGTGTTGCGAACTTTGAGAAAAAAACACAGTTTGATTCGGACACCCGATATACAATGAAAATTTACCTGTTTAGCAAAAATATTATTACAGGGATATTGACAAAGAATAAGGCTATAACATATTCGAAAAATCACTTAAATCGGACAACAGGTTTAGGAGATACGCGACATCAAAAATGACCCATTTTTTAGGGTGCCCGTTTTCTATGACGCGCAGTTTATTTGATTTAAAATGAATTCAAGAATTTTTTGTAATTGGGCTACAATGTCAACTCAGATCTCAGACATAGATAATGACGTGCAACGGTAAGTATATTGGACGGACTTTACGTACGTAATATATAAGTAATAATTTCTTTATTTTTTAATTCGATTTAATTTAATAATAATTATTCGGTCGGTCACGTCGGTCAGATAGACTAGGGGTCTGAGGCGCTCGATCGACAAAACTAGGGGATATGCGATCGACGTTCGAGCCCCGGCCGGTGAATAGAAAAATAAAAAAGCTAACGTAGTCTAAAATTCTAAAAAATCTAAGGCTTGGTCTAGAATAAGCTGGTGTCAGATCGGCCTATGGGGGGTACGCGGTACGGCAAGAGATAAGGGCTTGTGGGTCGGTGATACTCCTCCATACATCCCTACCGGAAGGGCGTTGCCTAAAAAGACGGTGTATATACATAATATATTAGTAATTATCTCTTTAATTTTTAATTTAATTTAATAATTATTTCTTTTTTCTTTCAGGTAAGTCTTGCGAGATAATAAGAAATTATAGGTCTGGATCCCGCGTATGAAAAAAAAGTTGATTACTAGCAAGCTGAAAATTTGTTAATAGCTTAAGGGTGTCTAGTCGGATAAACTTTGATATATGGGAACACTGGAACAGGGGCAGTTTTAATTGTGGAACAGGTTAAAAATTTGGAACGGTCAGACCACGAAAACGGCACATTTATTTTGTCCGACAGAATAGACTTAAACTCTCCGAACAGAGATTAAACTCTCATGCAAAAATCAGACTGCTATTTATCACCTGTCATAATTCCCGTCATTTAACATATTCTACATGTTCCACTCATTAAAACGCCCTTTTGGCGATAAATAGCAGTCTGATTTTTGCACGAGAGTTAAATCTCTGTTCGGAGAGTTTAAGTCTGTTCTGTCGGACAAAATACATGTGCAGTTTTCGTGGTCGGACCGTTCCAAATTTTTAACCTGTTCCACAATTAAAACTTCCCCTGTTCCAGTGTTCCCATATATCAAAGGTTGTCCGACTAGACACCCTTAAGCTATTAACAAATTTTCAGCTTGCTATTAATCAACTTTTTTTCATACGCGGGATCCAGACCTATTACCCAATCACCACAGATTTACAGGTAATGTAATGTTCAAATTAAGGTAATTAGAAAATCAAACGAATTTCGTCATATACAGGGTTGCTACGAAACGAGGCATTATTAGGAACAACGACAATTTGAAAAACCCACTGACAGGTCATTTTTTAATTTAAGAGGGATACATTGTTTTTTATTTTAGATTATTTTACTTTCGCCCCTAAGCCAGGGTAGGAATCACCCCAACATTTTTTAATGGCAATGGGGGTCAAATAAGATATCTTTTGAAAACCCTTGCAATTGGCTATTCCTTAGTCTTTAGATATTGAAATACGATCCAATACTTTATTTGATTAATTAGGAAAAAAAATTAATTTTAAAATTAATATTTTTAGCTGTTTACTTATTCCTTATTGAGCAAATGGTGAAACTAATTAACCTCCGGCGTGTATACAAAGGTCTGTTCGAAACATTCTTCCGCATTACGAAGCATTTGCGTAATGATTAGTGTAGACATTCTGTGACAGTTTGTTGACGTAAATCTTCTGAAGATACGGGTGGTGCTATACAGATTTTACTTTTTTTAGGTGTCTTCATCAAAAATCCAGGAGAGACAAATCTGGTGATCGAAGATACCATTCGATGCTGCCTCTCCTCCCAATCTAATATATCTATCTATCTTCGAGCCTTATCTATCCATCTTTGGATATAGACCTCCCCTTCTCTTTTCCACTGGTTTCTATCCAGAGCTGTGGTCATCCATCTGGATCCGGATCCGGCATGCTTTTTGAGGTCGTCGCTTCATCTCATCTGAGGCCTTCCTCTTTCTCTCTCGTGTTCCCATCCAATCTAATGTCGTTGGGAACCCAATCTAATGTCTCGGAAAATTTTGGTATAAATATTGACAACAAATTGGAAAAATGAGGAGGATATAGAAATATTATGGAATATTTTTAAGGCGCTGGTGTATGCAACTGGGAGTAAAGTATGTGGTGTAACGAAAGGAAGATATCTGAAAGGTACAGCTTGGTGGAATAATGACATAAAATTGGAAATTTCGAAGAAGAAAAAATTGTGGAAAAAGTATATAAGTAATAAAAGTGAAGGTAATTATCAAGAATATAAGGAACAGAGAATAATGGTTAAAAATAAAATTAAAGAAGCTAAGAATCGTCAATGGGAAGAATTTGGAAATAAAATGGAAAGTGATAGTAAGGGTAACGCGAAGTTGCTCTATAGGACCCTAAAAAACCTAAGACAAAAGAAATCAAACGGAGTAACAGGTTTAGAGGACAACGATGGTAACATATTTTTAAAAAATGAAGAGATTACCGAAAGATGGCGAGAACATTTTATGGAATTATTAATGGGAGACAACAACGAAATAGAAAATGACAGGGAGGAGTACAATTTAAATGAACAAGATAATGATGAGATAACATACGAAGAATATAGGGAAGCAATTTTAAAATTAAAAAATGGCAAGGCTGCAGGACACGATAATATTAAGGCTGAGCTAATTAAATATATGGAAGGAGAAGGATTACAGTTACTATGGAAAATCATAAGGAGCTGCTGGCATACCGGATGCATACCTAGAGACTGGACTCTTGCCACTATTCTACCATTACACAAAAAAGGTGATAAACATAAGTGTTCTAACTACAGGGAAATATCATTGTTGGTAGTTGCTAGTAAAATCTACGAAATAATACTAGAGAAAAAGCTGCGAGAAAATATCGAGGCCACACTGGATGACAGCCAATGCGGCTTTAGGCCAGGGCGAGGTACAACCGATCTCATATTCACGGTGAGACAGTTATCAGAAAAAGCCCTACAACATAACAGTAAGTTGTTTCTATGTTTTGTGGACTTGGAAAAAGCATTTGATCGGGCGCCACGTAACAAGATCTGGGAAATATTAAACCGTAGAAATGTGAAACCGAAGTTAATCCAAGCAATAAAGAGTATATATAAATGTACACGTAATAATGTAAGAACGAAAAATCGCTCATCTCTAGAATTCTACACAAGGACAGGTGTAAGACAAGGTGGTGTTCTGAGTCCTTTGTGATTCATCACTCTAATGGACGAAATTGCAAAAGAATGCAGGGGTAAGGTAAAAAGAACTAGGGTAGGGGTGTATAAACTTCAACAAGTTTACGTGTCAGAGTTGATATATGCCGATGACCTGGTAATTGTGGCAAAATCAGAAAAAGACTTGCAAGTGAATGTAAACGTTTGGAATGAAGCCTTTAAGAAATTTGGGATGAAAATAAATATTGAAAAAACAGAAGCTTTAGTAATATCGAAAACTCAAGAAAATATAAATGTAAAGCTAAATAATGAGACCATTACACAAGTAGAGGACTTCAAGTATTTAGGATCAACAATGAATGGACAAGGAAATATAGAACCAGAAATAAACAGCAGGGTAATGAGTGCAACAAAATTGTACTATGCGCTAAATAAAAGTTTTATTAGGAAGAAAGAAGTAAGCCTGAAAACAAAAATGAAAGTGTTCCAAACTGTATACGAGCCGGTGCTACTCTACGGTAGTGAAACGTGGACAATGAATGACAACATCCGTAGTAAAATTCAAGCATGCGAAATGCGATATTTACGTGCGGTATCCGGGGTGACCAGACGTGATCGTATAAGAAATGAAGACATACGTGAAAGGTGCGGTATTGGAAGGACCTTAGACAGACTTGAAACGAAACAGTTATCGTGGTTCGGACATATGACGAGAATGGGTGAAGGTAGAACTGTAAAGAGGGTATGGAAAGCGGCATCCGACAACAAACGAAGAAGAGGCAGGCCAGCAAGAACGTGGAACGCAGATATTGGAAAGGCTTGCGTAAAAAGGAATATTGGGTGGAGAGAAGCAGAAAGACTAGCTACTGACCGAAAGGCATGGAGACGTCTGATTTCTCCACTTACCTCGACACCGTAAGGTACAAGAGGACGGCTTAAGTAAAAAAATATTGACAAGAAGTAAAGCATAATGCAGAGGTGCACCGTCCTGTTGAAAAATCAAAAGATCTTCATCATGTTGTTGTTCATTTTCAATATCAGTCAAGGCAGAATTAATCACGTCTTACAGTAATTGTAAATACATTTTGCCACATTTGACGTTTCTACATCGGTGTTATCATATCACATATTATTTTAAAAATTTTTTATTCCTCTTTTTGTATAGACATGACTGTCTGTTTTTTCAATGTGCTTCCAGCAAGTTATCGTTCCATCGTTTTCGTGGTTTTCCCACTGATCGTCTTTCTATTAGGGAACCGTCTCCTACCGTTCTTACTACTCTATTTGTTCATTCGGCTTATGTGGTCATTCATCTCTCCAACAAGCAGAACATCTCTCGTAGATGTCATTATCGGTCTGATGACTGTTTTGTAAATTGTGCCTTTCATTTCTTTTCCGATATTTTTATTTCTCCATATTGTTTCATTCAGGCAATCTGCGGCTCTGTAGGCTCTATTCACTTGATCTTCCACTTCTGTTTCGAGCTTTTCGTAGCTAGATAGTGTGATGCCTAGCAGTGGCGGCTCGTGATTTTTACAATAAGGGAGGCTATACCTAACTGTAAAATATCTAGACTAGCAAAAATTTGCACTAGCAAAAAAATGCGCCAAAAAATGTAATTTAAGGCCCCATCTTTTGACCATTTTTTATTTACATTTCATAATATCATCCTAATTCATAATTTCATGATATCATTTTAAAAATAGTTAGTCTAATAGTAAAAGTTTAATACCAAAGTTTGTGTCGTTTATTTGTTAACAATTCCATCTATTTGTAAATAGATACCTATGCATATCAAAATAAATACAGATTTGAAGTTTTGCAGTCCATACATAATGAAGTTTCAAATTTTTTAAGATACCTACTCAACTGAATTTTTTTAATTCTAAACGCGGCCTACTGCGAATTCAAAAACACGATAAATTACCGATATTTTGCTTAGAGTTAGAGATATCGGAAAAAATTATTTGAGCAAGTTGTTCCAAATATTATTATAACCCCACATACCAAATTTCATAACAAAATTCGCACTTTTAGATTTTTCATTATTTTTAGCCAGGACCCTAAAATTCGTTGTCCCGAGACGCACCCAACCACCCAACGGAGCTGAGAATCTACTCTGCCTCCCTTGGTATATCTCCGGGCAGCGTGTGATGGCGCCGTAGATGCCACTGTTAGGAGACCGGGCCTCCTTACACGCCTGCTGCGCTGCACGGAGCATTAGCAAGGGAGAATGCTGGGCTTCTCTTCTCCGTTCGTGCATCTCGGGATAACCCAGGGTCCTGCCTACAATAATAATGTAATAAAACTGAGACGCGATCATGCGTTCTAATGCTAATGCGTAATGCTCCGTACGTATGGATAAATTAGTGATAATATGGAATTTACACGTTGTATAATAGTGAGAGTAATTGTTGTTTTCGCGATTCATGATAAACAAAACATTATAGAGTGTGTAAAAAATTTATGGGGAGGCTGAGCCTCCCTTGCCTCCTCTGACGAGCCGCCACTGATGCCTAGATATTTAAACTCCATCACTTGTTATATGGCGGTTATTGGTACAGCATAGGTTGTAACATCATCTTCATTTTGACAGATTAGTGTTGCATCGTCTGCATAGCAGATTATTAAGTTGATTTTCTCTTATTTTTTGTTAATTTTAGGGCCGGTTGTTCGAACGCTAATCAACAATGATCACTATCAAATATTTAATTATCACAACTGTCAATGTCAACTTTGGTTGGGTTGCTGAAAACATAATTGATTATAATTATGAAATTAGTTAATAAATTAACATAACAATTATTAACATAATTGATTAACTAATTTCATAATTGTAATCAATAATTATGTTTTCAGCAACCCAATCAAAGTTGACATTGACAGTTGTGACAGTAATTAAATATTTGATAATGATCATTTTTTATTAGCGTTCGAACAACCGGCCCCTAATGTTGTATTTATTTTAAATTTATACAGCGAGTTTTATGTATGGAACGCCTCAATTATCCCGGAAACTTCTTGCACGATTTTGATACATTTCGGTGTGTAAGTTTTTTGTGGCGCGGTCGATATTACGGTGGTATTTACAATGTTGTCAGATCTTCCGGTTTTCTGGAAACCTAATGAACTTTCTTATTTCAAATGGAACACCCTGTATATTTTTTACGTTTTGAAATTCGTAAGGAAGATTGATTACTTTTCATGTAATGTTCTCTATATCTAAATGCCATAATTTCGGAGTTATTACTATATTTATTTAAACAATTTTTTTAACAAATTATGAACATTTTATTTTTTAGCCCGCCCAGATATTATTTTAGATTTTATGGATTATTCGGAACAAAAAAGGTCTCGTCATTTTTCAGGTTGATCGTTTTCGAGTTATAAACAAATTAAAACGAAAAATAATGATTTGAAAGATAAAAGCACAAGTAAAAAATATTATTTTTGAAATTACGAAGTGCCTAAATTCAAGTTCAAACCTATCAACTTCCAATGAAAAAAATTTGCATGTTTTATTCTGAAACATTGCTTTGAATTTCGAATAGTTAATTAAGGTAAAGCAACCTTAGAAGACCAAAAATAAGCATTTTTTCAAGATTTTTTTTCTCAGAACCTTTATCAAAAATGAACAAAAATGAAACATAAAGCTTTTTACATATTAATATCTAACTTTTAGAGAATACAAAAAATATATCTTTTTGCATTTATGCACGTACACTAATATTGTAGAGGGCGCCAAAGTCGAGGCCTCGAAAAAAAGTATTCGAGGCCGCCATTCCGATGGCGGACAGTTAATCTCATGATACTACGACAACCTGGTTGTCGTAGTATCATGAGTTAATCTCAGGATTGGGATCTCTGAAATAAAGAAATCGTACGGCATTTGAAAAAGCAAGGTTTCTTAAGTGACAATTTACCACCGTTAGTGAAAATTCTGCAAAAAAAATGATTTTAAGAAAATTTGAAAAAATTGTGTGAAAAAATTGCCCATTTTTTTTTTCAGTTTTTCACGGTTAAAAAATATTTATTTTTTATTTTTTTGGTCAAATTGTGGCAAATTGTCACGTAAGAGATCTTCATTTTTCAAATGCAGTACGATTTTTTTGTTTCACATATCCCAATCCTGAGATTAACTGTCTGCCATTATTTTTCGAGGCCTCAACTTTTGCGCCCTGTACAATATAAGTGTACGTGCATAAATGAAAAAGATATATTTTTGTATTTTGTACTCTCTAAGAGTTAGGTATTAATATGTAAGAAGTTTTATGTTCATTTTTAATAAAGGTTCTGAGAAAAACATCTTGAAAAAAATGATTATTTTTGGTCTTCTAAAGTATACTAAAGCGCTTATGAGAGGATAGGCATTAACTACTAAAAAACAATGTTTTAAAATGAAATAGGCCCAAAATGCTTATATAAAACTGATAGAATAGGGCTTGAACTTGAACTTAGGTATTTACTCAGTAATTTCAAAAATAATATTTTTTACTTGTGTTGTTGATCCTTGAAAATCTTCACTTTTCGTCTTTTTTTTTCAGTTTTAAATTGTTTTATACTCAAAAAATCAACTTTAAACAAAAATTAAGATATTTTTGTTCCGAATGGTCCAGAAAACCTAAAATAATATCTGCTTGGACAGAAAAAAATGATTTTTATAACTGGTTTAAAAAATTGTTCAAATAAATATAGCAATAACTTCAAAATTATGGCCTTTAGGTATAGGAAACATTACATGAAAAGTAATAAGTATTTCTTAAGGATTTTAAAACGTAAAAAATATACAGGGTATTTCATTTGAAATAAGAAAGTTCATTAGATTTTCAGAAAAACGTAAAATCTGACAACATTGTAAATACCACCGTAATATCGTCCGTATCACAAAACCCTTACACACCGAAATCTATCAAAATCTTACAAGCCGTTTCCGACATAATTGAGGCGTTACATACATAACACTTACTCTGTATACTTAAATATTGGCCTAATTTTTAAGGTGTAATTTGTTTAAATTAAAGTAATTTTCAAATAATATATTGATAACATACCGATCGAAACGTGCTTCGTTTTCCGTATCTTCGGTAGAACCGTCTACGTTAAATTTATTAAAATCTAGAAAATTGAAAAATAAGATCCAATTTGACATAAAATATCTCGTAGTTTGCTCACCTACCTCTTTTTCATTTTTTCCCGAAACTGGGTCAGTTAGTCTGCTACAAGATATTATGGATTTTACCGTTCGTGTTATCAACAAAAATCTCATTTGGATGCCCTAGGCGTACGGCAATATTTACCTTCTTATCGACCAAAAATGTTATTTTTTGGGCAAAAACTTGAAACTCGGATTCATATCCCTTAGGTAACGAAAAACGATACGAAAAGAGATACTAGGTAACTAATAAATAGTTTTTTGGTTTGAGTCCGTTTGAGGAAGAAGAAGTGATGATAGTTCATCCAATAATTTAAACTTTACGCAAATTCGCGAAGTTCGAGGTGTAATATTCTGTTACTCGGGACAATAACTTTGTTCGTTAAATCGCTACAAACTAGAAATATTGTAAGGGCATTGTTATAACTTTTCAGTAAGATAAAATTGCCATTTTTGGTATGAAATCATGAACGGGGTAATTTTAACACATGTATTGAAAAAGATTCTTATGAGACTTCATTTAAAATTTAATCAAATATAATATATGCATAATTAATATTGTGGCTATATAGGCGAATCCTAAGGATATCATGGACGGACAAGATAACCAACGAGACCGTATTACGAAGAATGGGGAAAGAAAGAGAGGTGATGTATACCATTAAAAGGAGAAAGTTAGAATCAACCATCTTAGCTTGGGTCCTCGGGTAGAGTTTCACCATGTTCCCAGAGGTTTAATCCCTGAACATCGGCGTTTAGCCTTTTTAATTTTATTTTAACATAATGTAGATTTATTTATAATCACAACCATTGTTTGATTCTGGGGCTATTTTGCAAGTATCCAAATTCACTGATGATGGACCTATAGGTTTGAAAACGTTCTGATGAATACATTTTATTGAATCCATTGGGATTTTTAAAATTTTTTAGTAAATATACCTTTTACATAGAAGTGGTTTTTACTTCATGTTCCAGTTTGTTTAACTATAAGGTATACAGCCAACCCAGGGAAGTACCCCTTTTTAGTTAACAATTAATATATTTAAAGCATCAGTTAATAAAATAATTATAGCCAGAATGATCGCCAATATTCGAAACTAATGGACACCAAAAGAAGAATATTGTGAAAACAAGTTAAGGTTAGTAACCCAAAAGAAACTGATACGTTTATGTTCTGAGGCCGCCCTCGTATGAAAAAATATCTGGTTCGGTTTCTTTGCGGGTTTCTGTTCAAAAATGTCCCGTTTAAACAAATCAGACGGGTGTTGGGCGAAAATTTTTGGATAGAAATTGTTTAAACATGTTTTTTAAACAAATTCAACAGATCACCTTTTTTGCCGCGGAAAATATTTTTTTAGGTTTTGTAGCGGTAATATTACCACGGAGAACTGAAATACTATTGCAAAATAATAGTTCAATTAAATATGGGAGTCGTATCGTTACACATTTACCCCACTAGGCAATTGATTATGTACTATAGAAAGGAACTACAACGTTAACGGGGTTTTATTATTTCATATGGTCAATGAATCTCTATATATGAAAAAACCGCGGAGTGCTTCCATTTAAAGGGGTGCATTTTTGAGAAATGGGTGAATTAGTCCCTGGGCACAGGTTACATTAGGGTGAGTTCTATGCACTTTTGGTACAAACACGTCCACATAAAAATTGTTCCTGGTTAAATTTACTATCTAAATATAACTTTTTAAAGTCAAAGATACTTTTTTTTACAAAAATATATTCAAAAGAAAAAGCACAAAGAAACCCAAAAGAAAGAAATTTTGTTTTTTGTCCCATAACTTTTGTCCACGGGGATATAGGTATAGACATTGCTTCACAGAAAAAAAACTTACAGATTTTTTCTTTAAAATGACGTTTGGTAGAGGTCATTAGGATTTAAAATTTTCGAAATATGATTTTTCAAAGTTCGCCACTCACAGCCATTTTGGGCAATTTTCCTTGTTATTTCGCAAATATTGTTCTGTAACTTTTTTCTACGTAACTATTATAGCCATATGCAATGGTACATGTATGAGGAATAGAAATCAATTACCTTTAAAATGTTCTACTGTATAATGTTGTACGACTTCTTTTAAAAAGGCTTTTTCAAGACTTTATACTTTTAACGAGTTTTTATAGTTTTTACGATTATTTTTTAAATTTTCCATTATAACTGTTTTTTTCTACATCTAGGTATATATTATACAAGGTGTCCCAAAAGTAGTGGAATGGTCGAATATTTCGCGAACTAAACATCGGATCGAAAAACTGAAAAATACGTGTTCAATCATTTTCAAAAATCTATCCAATGACACCAAACACCAACCCCCACTACACCCCCTGGAGGAGGAGTGGGGGGTAACTTTAAAATCTTAATAGACACACCCAGTTTTTCTTGCAGATTTGGATTCGTTACGTAAAAGTAAGTAACTTTTATTCTAGACATTTTTTAGAACTGTGGATATATGGCGCTATAATTGGGAAAAACGATTTATCCTGATACCATAGGTAAATTATAGAAACGGTCTAATATCTCACGAAATACACTTCCAAATGAGAAACTAAAAAAGATTTTTTTAATATTTTTCTAAAACCTTTCAAATAACACCAAACAAACCCCAGGGGGTGGGGTGGGGGGTAACTTTAAAATCTTAAATAGCAACCCCCACTTTTTATTACAGATTCGGATCCGTCACGAAAAATTAAGCAACATTTATTCGAAACATTTTTTAGAATTGTTAATAGATGGCGCTTAATTGGAAAAATACGATTTATTAGCGCCATCTATCAGAAATTTTAAAAAGTGTTTCGAATAAATGTTGCTTAATTTTTTATGGCGAATCCGAATCTGCAATAAAAAGTGGGGGTTGCTATTTTAGATTTTAAAGTTACCCCCGCCCCACCTCCAGGGGTGGGTTGGAGGGTCATGTTTGGTGTTATTCGATAGGTTTTCGAAAAAGATTAAAAATCTGTTTTTTGGTTTCTCATTTGGAAGTGTATTTCGTGAGATATTAGACCGTTTCTATAATTTACCTATGGTATCAGGATAAATCGTTTTTCCCAATTATAGCGCCATCTATCCACAGTTCGAAAAAATGTCTTAAATAAGTTGCCTACTTTTACGTAAAGAATCCAAATTTGCAAGAAAAACTGGGGGTTTCCATTTGAGATTTTAAAGTTACCCCCCACCCCACCTCCAGGGGGTGTAGTGGGGATTGGTGTTTGGTGTCATTGGATGGATTTTTGAAAATGATTGAACACGTATTTTTCAGTTTTTTGATCCGATGTTTAGTTCGCGAAATATTCGACCGTTCCGCTACTTTTGGGACACCCTATGTAATAAAAAAGAAAGCTTATTCTGTTTACTTTAAAATGGTGTATTATAAAAAATTCTATGATACACCATCCTGAACAGAAAGTAAGCCCTCCTTATTGAGCAATATACAGGGTGTAACAAAAATACAGGTCATAAATTAAACCACATATTCTGGGACCAAAAATAGTTCGAATGAACCTAACTTACCTTAATACAAATATGCACACAAAAAAAGTTACAGCCATTTGAAGTTACAAAATGAAAATCGATTTTTTCGAATATGTCGAAAACTATTAGAGATTTTTTGTTCAAAATAGACATGTGGCATTCTTATGGCAAGAACATCTTAAAGAAAAATTATAGTGAAATTTGTGCACCCCATAAAAAATTTATGGGGGTTTTGTTCCCTTAAACCCCTCCAAACTTTTGTGTCCGTTTCAATTAAATTATTATTCTGGTGCCATTAGTTAAAATAAATATTTTTAAAACTTTTTTGCCTCTTTTCGTATTTTTTCGATAATGCAGTTTTTATCGAATTGCGGCTTCTTTTTTAATATGTTTACATAAAAATTTTATGAGGGTTTTGTTCCTTTAAACCCCCCAAATGTTTGTATACGTTCCAACTATTACTGCGGTACCATTAGTTAAACACAGTGTTTTTAAAACTTTTTTGCCTCTTTGTATTTTTTTGATAAAGCATCTTTTATCGAGATGTGGCTTCTTTTTTAATATGGTTCAAAATATACCTAAAAATGTAAATCATAAATAAATTTTCATATTATTACCAAGTCTCCATAATCGTACTTTACCATATACAAATGTGTGGTGGATTTGACAAATATTCAAATATCTCGATAAAAACTGACTTTTCGAAAAAGTACTAGGAGACGAAAAAGTTTTTAAAAACTTGTGTTCAACTAATGGCGCTACAATAATAGTTAAATTGAAACGTACACAAAAGTTTGGGTGGGTTTAAAGGAAACAAACCCCCATAAAATTTATGTAAGCAATTTTTCACCTTATTCCAACGTTATAAAATTTAGTTTATTTATTAATCATGTTTTAAACTATATTTCCAGTACACGTACATTTGTCTTTAAGCTCATAAGTCCTTACAATAACGCCTTCGCTTTCTGTCGAAGCTTCTTTTACTACTTTTCCGGCTGTGGACTCGTTGAGGATCATCTCTTTTCATCGTCCAGCAGTAGTCTGCTATCATGCTCACGTTCCATCTTCCTTCCGGTTCCTAGGAAACCGGTAACAACTGATTTAAAATGTCTATCACCAAAAAGTCTATAGACAGAGTTCGAAATTATCGCTTTTCGGTTCGCTTTTCCGTAGACCCTGTTCGTTAACTTCGTCATATTATATGGTCCTCAAGTGATCACTGGGCGTATTATTGTTTCATAAAGTTTGCACTTTGTTGCTCTTGATATACTTCTCGCTCTTAATTGAGGGCCTATTATGCCAAAATAACAGCTGTTAGCCACTCATATTCTTTTTCTTATATATGTAGATATGTTGTTTTTACAGTCCACCAGTCACCCTAAGTAGCAGAACTCTTCCACCGCGACCGTTTCTATAGTTTCATGTTGCATCTCAAGTTATTTTGTTGCAGTCTCCATATATCCGGCATATATTTAGTTTTCTGGATATTAATCATATCCAATAGTTTCTGCAGCGTTTTCGACACGTGTCGTTATTACTTAAAATTAATATCAGATCCCATACTGGATATTAATCATATCCAATACTGACACAGTTTATTACTTAAAATTAGGTTATGAGAGACCCGAGTCTCTCATAACTTTTTCTAACGCTAGGTTGAACATCGTGCATGATAGCGGATCTCCCTAGCGTAGTTCTGTTAGTTTTAAATGGTTCCGAAACAGTTTGTATCCTATGGTCTCCAGAATGTTCCACTACCTGAACTATATCGATCACTGTGGACAGCTCTCTCGAAGCCCTCGAATAGTAGTAGTAGTAGTAGTTTATCATAGACTAAGAGCCGGTATAGGTGCAACTTGCTAATCATTTTAGGCACGGTAAGAGTCTATAACTTAAATTCACTCGGGTGCAAAACTCGGGTCATTTTTGATGTCTAGAATTTTCTAAACCTATTTTCCAATTTAAGTGATTTTTTTACCATGTTATAGCCTTATTTATTAACAATATCGCTGTAATAATATTGTTACTAGACAGGTAAACTATCATTGTATACTGGGTGTACGAATCAAACTGTGTTTTTTTTTTCTCAAAGTGCGCATCACCCTGTGGACTATTCTAGCGTTTATAAAATACTGAAATTAAAAACCCACTATAGCCTCGGGTTTTCTTAACATTCTATTTTTAGATTCATTCGCTTATGTTGGATAATAAAAAAGTTAGGTACTTTAACAACTGGCCACGTTCGTCATCAGTACAGGGTGTTTCGAAATAAGTGCGGCAAACTTTAAGGGGTAAATTTACACATGAAAATAATGACAGTTTGCTTTTATAATCATATGTCCGCAAACGCTTCGTTTCCAAGATACGGGATGTTCAATTTTTTTTACAAACTGACGATTTATTTATTGCTTTAACACCAGTTGAGATATGCAAATCAAATTTGGTGGGTTTTAAGACGTACATGGTTATTTCACATTTTTTGACATACAATTAAGAATTTAATATTCACCATTAGCGCGCAAACTGGTATTATGGCCGATCATATTACCCGTATACACGCCAATGGTGAATATAAAATTCTTAATTGTATGTCAAAAAATGTGCAATAACTACGTCTTAGAACCCTCCAAATTTGATTTGCATATCTCAACTGGTTTTAAAACAATAAATAAATCGTCAGTTTAAAAAAAAAATGAACATCCCGTATCTCGGAGGAAGTCTTTGCGGACATGTGATTATAAAGCAAACTGTCATTACTTTCATGTGTAAAATTACCCCTTAAAGTTTGCCGCACTTATTTCGAAACACCCTGTACTGATGACGAACATGGCTAGTTGTTAAAGCACCTAAATTTTTTTTATCCTACATAAGCGAATGAATCTAAAACAGAATGTTAAGAAAACCTGAGGCTATAGTTGGGTTTAAATTTCAGTATGTATTTTATAAATGCTAGAATTGTCCACAGGGTGATGCGAACTTTGAGAAAAAAACACAGTTTGATTCGTAGACCCGGTATACAATGACAGTTTACCTTTCTAGCAACAATATTATTACAGCCATATTGTCAATGAATAAGGCTATAACATGGTAAAAAAATCACTTGAATCGGACAACAGATTTAGGAAATTCGAGACATCAAAAATGACCAAATTTTCAGTGGATCGATTTTTTTGCACCAGAGTGTAGTTGAACCTAGCTGAAAAACTTAATTTTTTGTTTTTATTTTTCTTTTAGGTTTGATACAATCAATTTTAAGATTTCAAAAAATTCACACGCATAATTGAGGGTTTTAAAAACATGTCTATTTTTTTTTGGAAAAAAGCAAACTTTCTTGGGGTTGGCTGCAAGTCTAATTTTTTTTAATTTTGTATATTTTATCAAACACTATATTGCTAAAGACTAAGTTTTCACTCTAATGGCATATAAAACAACATAATGTTACTCTACATCCCACCAGACTGAAAACAATGGGAACCAATGGGAACTATATTTCTAATTTTTTTCAGATTTTTCCGTAAGGTTCGCCACCTTCAAAAATCTGAAAAACTGTTTTTAGGGGGTTTTTGGGGATTTTCCCTATTTTATAGACTTCAAAATATATCAAGTCAATGTTTTTATAGGTTATAGTAAATTGAAGTAACTGAGCCCTTTAGAACATTTAAAAATGAGAGAGACACGTTCAAAAATCCCCTAAAAACAGTTTTTTTTATTTTTGAAGGTGGCGAATCTTACGGAAAAATCTGAAAAAATTAGAAATATAGTGTTTGATAAAACACAAGATTAAACATAATCTATACCAAAAACAAAAATTTTTTTGAGGTTATGTACACTCAACCTACTGTTCTATAAAAAATAGACTTATTATATAAGAGCCTCAACTATGCGTGTGAATTTTTTGAAATTTTTAAATTGATTGCTTCCCACGGAAAAAAAATAAAAACGAAAAATCAAGTTTTTGATGGTAGGGGAAGGGGTAGTGGGTTAAAATTACGCCGAGTCTTATTTTTTAATCACATAGAGCTTAAAAAATGAAAAAAATTGAATTCTAGTAGTGAGGGAGCGCTTTGGGGACCTATTGGGTTGTGAAGGGTAGGTCCTAAAACCAAAAAAGTTAAGTAAAGTTTTCCATTTTAGTGGGGACTTTCCATTTTTAATTCAATTTTCCATTTCCAACAATCGTTTTTTCCGATTATAACGCCATCTATCCATAATTCGAAAAAATGTTTCGAATAAAAGTTACTTATTTTTACGTAAGGAATCCAAATCTGCAATAAAAAATGGGGGCTCCTATTTAAGATTTTAAAGTAACCCCCACCCCACCTCCGTGGGGGGTCGTGTTTGGTGCCATTCGATAGATTTTTCAAAAATATTGAATAAGTGTATTTTACAGTTTTTCGATCTGATGTTCATTTCGCGGGATTCGTATTTAAAATATTAAATTTACCCCCCACCCCTCTCCGTGGGAAGTCGTGTTTGGTATCATTCGATATATTTGTAAAAAATATTGAGCACATATTTTGTAGTTTTTCGATCTGCCATTCATTTCGCGAAATATTCGCTTTTTTCTTGTGAAACTTTGGGACTCACCCATTTCCTTACGCCCGGCTCAAATCGTCAAGTTTTTGAAATATACACCCTTTTGCATGTACTTAACGTACCTTATCTTAATCTGACAATTTCGAGTTTTTTTTAGGATAGATTTTTTTTTCGGGCCCCCCTTAATGAACTCCACTGTGTTAAGAGCCAATATATGGTAGAGGTACATCTGCAGGGTACCAGGTTTCTCCCCATATGCTAATCTGACGCGCTCGAGTCACTGCAAAAATCCCCGCTTGGACTCCCCTGCCATTAAGTTATAGGCTCTTATCGTGTCTGAAATGATTAGGAGATTTCACCTATACCGGCTCTTAGTCTATTATATTTAACGATTTTTTCTTGGGGGTAGTTCCAAACATTGTGTCTGTTGAAAATTTATTATTTTTTTTTAGAAATTTTCCTGCTTATCTTCATTTGCAATTCAGCGGACTAATTTCAACTTTATCAGTTTAATAAATAACTCGATTCATTGTGGGGAGCAATGTTACACATCTACTGTTTTCCGCTTTTGTTTTTGTTCATTTTGAAGGGTGATTGCCAATCATCGGGAATTACGGCCGATTTTAAAATTTCGTTGAAGAGTATTTTCTGTTTTCCAGATAACTCTTTTTCGCCGTATATTAACAAATTTCTTTACACAGCTCATATTGTGAACTGGCTATCGGGTCATTGAATATTACTCTGGGAAAAGTATGAAAACAGTTTATTAGTATATCAAGACCATATTTATCAAGAGTAAAAAATGAAAATTAGTATTCGTAGTAATTCATTCTTAGAATAATCAAATATACAGTGATGATCACACTAATAACCGGCAAAATAACGCAAAAGATGGAAGACATATTAAGTTGTGAGATAAAAAGGGATGAACCTAGTAGAGGTGTTAAATTTAGCGATAGTAACTTAAAAATTGACATTTTTTTTTATTAATGGCTTTGACAGAGCCAATTAGCATTATATTGATTGTTTCCCACCTTTAGACGTATCGGACGAGTTTGAGAAATGCCACTGTCACAGTGACAGTTTTAGTTGACATACTCCTCTAATACGTCTAAAAGTGGGAAACAATCAATATAATGTCAATGAATATGTTACTATCGCTAATTTTAGCACCTCTACTAGTTTTATTTCTTTTTATCCCACAATTTAATTTGTTTTCCATCTTTTGCGCTATTTTGCCGGTTATTAGCGCGCTCATCACTGTGTATTATACAGTATGGTGCAAATGAAAGAATAAATTCGTTATTTCGTAAGCCAGGGACTTTCAAGAAAAATACTGAAACAGATCGATTTTTATTTTTATATTATGTTTTTTTGACATATACTAGTAACGTCATCCATCTGGGCGTGATCACGGCATCGACAATTTTTTAAATGAGAATAGGTGTCGTGTGCTATCTCATTTGAAAGGTTATTTAATTCTCTATTAATAAACTGTTTATTTGACAAAAAAACATTGTTTCTTGGCAATATGAATTTTTTTTAATTTGAAAGAGAAGAATTCTTAATTTCTTAAATAAACATTTTTTCTCATTTCTGACAGCAGTAAAACGTATTTTGAATTAAATAACTTACATACATTCTTCTATTTCTGTCAATTAATTTAATTCAAAATATTTTTTTGACACTGTATAAATAATGTTAATGTTTATATTACTATATAGAAAATTGAATAACCTTTCATATAAAGTTCAATAACTAATAAGTGAGCTAGCACACGACCCCTATTCTCATTTAAAAATAATATTGATTACGTCATCACGTCAAGATTGATGACGTGAATAGTATGATACATAATATGCCAAAAAATCATAATTTAAAATAAAAATCGACCTGTTTCGGCATTTTTCCTCAAAGTCGCCGGCTTACAAAATAACGAATTTATTCCATACATTTGCACCATGTGTATGTGTATGTACTTGTTCCTAGTAACATTTGTAAATAATAAAAGCGATTCGCAGAGAGTAACTATTTAGATCTCCTATTCTGAATAAGGCAATTAAAAAATCAACTTCTTACATCTGCAAATTAAGATAGTCACATTATTCTGTGACAAGATGAACAACATCGGATTTCTCTTCCATAAACGGTATCGGTGTAGAAACAAATAATAGTTACCTGTCTATTTACAGTTGTCATTAGTTTTATGAGTGATCAGTAATGACCATCATTAGACTTTTTGCTATGTACTTAAAGCAAAAGACCCAAGGTATTCAATATAATGCAGTAGACTCTATAAACGCAACAATACTTAATAAATCTTAGGAAACTGCTAAGCTAGTCAATGCAGCTATAAAGTTATCGAGAAAGAACAGCCGCCAACTGAGTCTCATAATATAAAGAAATAATAGTATTTTACTAGTTGCCAAAAGTGCCAAGCTATAATCGTTTTTTCTTATGTGGAGGGTCATCGAGTTTATTAATTTAACATTTCTGGATTTCAGCCAGACGCTTTATATTTTGTCGAATTGTCTAATGTACTTTACCAATAAATTTTGATCATAATAGTTAAATTAAAGTTAAAGTTACGGGATAAAACTTAGCAATGAAAATATCAAGAAAAACATTGCGTGTCTTTTATATTATGCAAGATATAGTTATTAGACCAGTCTTTTAAAATGAACAAGATAAAGAATAGTGTCTAGTCTTACCACTTATCGTAAGTCTATCAATATACGTTGGTTCCTCGATAACTAGGTGGTCTAATATAGAAGGACATACGAAGAGAAATCTTATCCAATATTCTATAAAATGCATCTTTTTTAGACATGTGTTATTAAAAGATCAAAGATTTTAATTTTTCGTGAAAAAAGTGCCTGTTTGAAAGCGGTTTTTCATAAATAACTCAAAAACTATAAGTTTTTACAAAAAATTTGCCATTAACAAAATTGAAGCTAATAAAAAATCAAATAAATTCCTTACTTGAAAAACCTTTCAATATTAATTCAAAGTGAATTATAGTTAATTGAATGAGGTATATTTTTTTCAGCGAGTACTCAGATCTAAATATTCAACCTTAAATAACGGGAAAACAATGCATTTTATGACATATACTTAATAAACACATGTTAAAGTAATCAGGAATACCTATCAAATGAGCTCCAGAAGAAGTTGATAGCATCAAAATTAAACAAGTTATGATGACAATAAGAAAACCCCTAGATTTTTTTAGGAAAAAGTAAAAAATAAAACATACCCCATTTCCAAAAAAAATAAAATTTATAGTAATCCCTATAAGAGTTTATTTATTTTAGCATAAGTAATGACCTTAAAAATTTTGATCAGTTTAGAATGCATATTTTTGAAAAAAAAAAATAATTTAAAAAAATCAGTATTTTTCAAATTTTCGTAAATTTCATTTTATTTTAATAATAACTCCAAAATACTCGATATGCATAAAAATGATAAATAACCAAATTTTAGTTTTTTTATTAGCAAAGATATTACTTTTAAACGCTTTTCTTTACTTCAATAGTTTGCATCAAATCTTTAGACGTTAATTTAACTGACTTTTCTTCAATGCAAATGAATGAAAATTTGAAGACATGCATTCGCGGGAACGATACACGAATAGTCAATAAAAAAATTTTATGTTTATTAATAATTGTTTAAATAAAAAAAACGATTTTAATGGAAAATGCTTAAATTCTCTTGTTTTTTACAATGTAGAAACTTGAAACTTTTATCTTTTGTAGCTAATGATATGAACTATACATAATATCACTTTTTACGTTAATTGTTTACGTTGTGCTTAATAAATAAACAATAAAGTTTCCAATTTTGAACGCTCATATTATATTTGTTTATATATAAATCAGCGTTTATTCGTGTCAGATTTCAATACGATACGAAACAAAACTTCAACCAAAACTCGAATTCAAAAAATTCGTGTTTTTATCGTAGTCTTAGAAAAGCCACCGGTAGAGACGTTTTGTGCTACAATTACCATTAGAATTCGTTTTGTCGTATTAATTAATTAAACGCTTTTCTTTAGTTCAATCGTTTGGGTCAAATCTTTGGACGTTAATTTGACTGCCTTTTCTTCAATGCAAATGACTAAAAATTTGCAGACATATCCATTCGCGGGAACAAACGGAAAATGCTTAAATTCTCTCGTTTTTTACAATGAAGAAACTTGAAACTTTTACAGATTGTATCAAATTATATGAACTATACATAATTTTTACGTTAATTGTTTACGTTATGCTTCATAAATAAACAATAATAATTGATGGATTCGACCGTTACTTGATGGAAGTTCATTTTATCTCACAGTAAAACACTGAAAAACGTTTGTTTTCTATACTTCCACAAAATTTATTACAACTATGTTATTACTACAGCTGTTTCGGCAAAGTGCCTTTCTCAGGTGATAGAGAAGTATAGAAAACAAACGTTTTTCAGTGTTTTATTGTGAGATAAACAATAATGTTTCTATTTGTTTGCCGATTCCGACTACTTTTCATGTTTGTACATCATATTTATGTTTTATACATATTTTAATAAACATGACGATGTATTTTAATGTTTGAAAAGTATAAGACTAAAAAGTAATAAATAAAAAAAATATGAAAAAAATATTTTTAAGAAACGCTTTTCTTTAGTTACGAGGGACTAAAATTAAACATATAAAAAAAATCAACTAAAAAGCAAAAAATAAAAAAAAGTTGAAAAAATCTAACACATTCGTTAAAGAAAAGCGTGGTGCGAAAACCGTTTATTCGATGAAGACGCGCCACGCTTTTCTTTGACGAATGTGTTAGATTTTTTCTATTTTTTTCTATTTTTTGCTTTTTGCTTGATTTTTTTATATGTTTAATTTTAGTCACTCGTAACTAAAGAAAAGCGTTTCTTAAAAATATTTTTTTCATATTTTTTTATTCATTATTATTTTCGTAGGATTAAAAATAAACGAGATTACAACCGTCGTGTTTACGAATTTAATCGAATTTCAAACTTATTTGTCAAATTTTAAAATATAAATCTAACATTGATTTAGTTACCCATTTATTTACCCACAGATATCATTAAATATTTAACTCAGTTAAGTAGTTATCAATATATTGTGATAAAAAGTTAGTTTTACTCTTTCCTATTCTACAAGATTCAAGAGTAAAGATTAGGCTAGACTAGACAGATTTTTTTATAAGACTAATCATGTCGTACATAAAAGTCACCAACACCAAAAAAATTCATAGTCTCAATATAAAATTTATTTCTATCCCTCTATACAAATTTAATTAGAAGAAGAGGAGATGAAGCGATAAGCGATGAGTTTTACACTCGATATACAGGGTGATCCCCTTATGGAAAAGAAGAAGAGATCTACAGATAAGCGACCACTTCTTACAATCCTCTGGTTATTGCCGATCACTTTTTTCACTTCTTCAGCCACCTTTTGGTCATTGTTGATCACTTCTTAGGGGTACATATAATATATCATTCAGGTAACAAATAAACTGGTGACAACTCTTCTTCGTATAAACTTCTTCAAATAAACTGTAAATTTAGATTATAAGTAGGCTTACATGATTAAATTAATTGTTATTGTAATACCTTACAAAAAACAAATAGTCTGGCTAATTGGCTAAGCCAAAGCCATTATAAAATAAAATAAAAAACTCTTCTTCTGAAAAGAAGAAGAGATCTTGAGATAAGCGACGAGTTCTTACAACCATCTGGTCATTGTCGATCCCTTTTTCGGTAAAGAAGAAGAGATCTAGAAATAAGCGATGAGTTCTTCCGATCATCTGGTCATTCTCAATCACTTCTTCGGGAAAGAAGAGATCTAGAGATAAGTGATGAGTTCTTACAACCCTCTGGTCATTAGCACCCCAAGGCCAAAGCAGGATCTTCTGGTCATCAGCATCGGAGACCCTGATCGACATGATACCAAAGTGCTCCAGTCAGTGCCGCGCCAGCACGTGGTAGCGCCTGTGTGCAAAACGTTTAATGGTGCCCAAAATGAACAATTATTTATTGTAACCAAAAAAAAATAAGTAAAAATTCTTACACATGCAACAGGAAAATAAAGTAAGTTAAAATAATTAAGTAAAAATATATCTTTGGCATAACAGCATAAAAACTAAAGATATACATAGGTAGGTAGAAAACATGAAATACTTAGCTATTTTTATAAACAATTAACTTTTCGCGTCTTCAGTTTGAAAAATCTGTTTCTAATATGGTGAATATCAATTTTATTTAATACTGACGACTCTATAAAGATGGTAGATAAATCTATCAACCGCCCTTGACTGATGGTCGATCTCAAATATTTTTTTAAGTTTCAGTTTATACATAAAAACATCACTCAGCAGTGGCATCAGATATGGGCAGAGTGAACAGAATACGAAGAGCTATTGCTAAATTTGTATAAACTGCAGTAAATTCATTTAAAAATATACAGTAAAACCTCGATATAACAAACTAATTGGGGGGACGTTAACGCCGAAAGTCCGTTATATAAAAATAGGTTTAAAATAAATAAAAAAACTTCTTTTTTGAAAATATGTACACAGTATTTAAATATAAATAAAAAAACAAACAAAATTCTATTTAATTATCTTCAGAAATTCGTCGTGAAGTGACGTTGTTTGATATCGACACGCTTGCTTTCGGTAATCCTGCTTTGAAAAAGGAATCAAGTTTTGTTTGCACTTTTGAAGTTTGCTGTTTTTTTTATAATTAACTCTCTAAAATTACGAAATTGCGTATAATACAGTTGAACTTCGTTGTCTGAATAATCAATAAATGTTATTAGATCGTTAAGATGCGATCTTACCTCTGAGAACTTCATTTTTTGCAGTGTTGTTTTGCCTTCTTTGCTATCTTCACTTCCATCCTCATGTTTTAGGTTCATAACTTCATTTGCTATTTCACTTTCAGTCGTGATATTATACCCAGGGACACCTTCATCTACTTCCAGCCATTGTAAAATAAAACATCTCAGCTACCTACTTCTTCTCCGGCATTATTAGACATGTATTGTCTTACAGAAATCAGGAATTTCCAACCCTTCTAATCTTATGTCTGCATCTTGGCCAACAGACAATTTTTTTTACTAGATATTGGTTTGGTTTACAAAATTATTCCCTGATCCATGGGTTGAATATGCGATGTTATATTTTTGTCAAAAACATACACCTAAAGTTTCTAGGTACGTGTAGCATTTGGGGTCCACGCGAACCCCGTTGGTATTCAATGTATCTTGGTATGTGGCAGGTTAAGCATGTATCATATCAACAGGACGTTTTTAATTTTTTTACATTTGACCGGATTTTTCGTCCGTTATATCCGAAGTCCGTTATATAGAGGTCCGTTATATCGAGGTTTTACTGTATTTTAAAATTTTACAAACATTGTTTAATTCTTTTAAGAAAGGCTGAAGCTGTATAATTTCTTCAATTAAATCGTCTCCCCTATTATCCCATTTTTTTACAAATTTCTACACAAAAATTTTAATTGTGAGTGTTTTGTACTGTCGTTTAAATTATATAAAAATTTGAAAGAATCAACAGGATTTTCCAATATGGAAAATCTTTCATTTACTGAAATTAATGATTGGTTGAGAACACAATAAAAGAAATGAACTTTGTATGCCATTTTAGGATACAAAATCGGTTCGTCTTTATGTTCGTAATCGAACTGTTTGCTTTTTTTCCGACGCCGAACTGTGTGTCTGGTTGAAAACTGGGCTCCACATCCAGTTTCTCTGCAGTTTCATTTGCTGTAGTAATAACATCATTAAATTTGCTATCTATCCGAAACTAGAGCAAGAATTGATTGAATTAATAAGATTTAATTGGAGAATGGAAGATTACATTATTACCGAGTGCAGAAAGTCACTTAGAATAACCAAAAAGTTTGAGATAGGTACCTATTTTAAATTAAAAATCACACTAATTTTTTTTACCCTTGTAACCTAATAAAATAAACATTATAGGTAGAAGTTAAATGGGTAAGTGTTGTTTTGACCTACGTAAAATTTTTGTAACAACTCTAGTGGCGCCCCTTAATTGCTGACGCCTGTGTGCGCCGCACACATTGCATACGTGGACGGCGCGACCCTGGCTCCAGTACGCCGCTCATGCTACCAAACTGACCTACTTAGTCAGTTTATCCATTTCCGGACTTATTTTGAACGTATGTTTTTTCACCACCGAGAAGGGGGAGGGCTGTCACCCCCAAGCAAAAACAAACAGCAGCACAAGTCCAAAGGTAAAGTGGACGGTAAGAGGAACCTAAATCCAAAAGTTCGTGCAATTCGGTAGTGACACGGAAAATTACACGATGTCGTCCGCCGTATTTCACGTTCATTTACTGACTTATACACATAGTTTCAAAAGTTATGCATCACCCCTCGTATTCACGATGTTTACACTTTTATAAATCCGTATCTTTATCACATATTTAGTGGGCCTTTTTTATAAAAAATACACCATTTTTGGTTTTTTATTTTATTTGATTACCAATTTAATTGACCTGGTTTTGCCAAGGTGTATACATTTGAAAAAATTATTCTGGTGAAATTTTTGACAACGTACTTAAAAATGAATCGTACTTTAATTTCTGAGTTGGACCGTACAAGAGTTATCGATTTAGTTGAAGAAGACCATTCACAGCGGTTCGTGGCGGAAAGAGTGGGTGTTTTTCAGAGTGATGTCTCACGAATATGGAATAGGTTTCTGGAGACAAACTCGATACGGAATAAAGCTCGGTCTGGTAGACCTCGAGCTACCAATGATCGACAGAATAGATATATCAGAATTTCCATCTGTAGAAATTCTTCTTTGTCTGTACCAGGCCTCCAAAGAGAATTGAGGCATGCTACAGGAGTCAGAGTATCGTTGGCTACAATAAGAAGAAGAATTTTAGACTCAGGTTTGAGGAGTCGTCGACCAATAAGAGTTCCTCAGCTACAATCAAGACATGTTTTGGACCGCCTCCAGTGGGCTCAAGAACACATACAGCTCCCCCAACAGTTTTGGAATTTTGTGCTTTTTTCAGACGAGACCAGAATCTGTTTAAATAGTGATAACCGACGAATTCGTGTGTGGCTAGTTGTGCAGCTCTTGTTGGCTCTCGCCACACACGAATTCGCCGGTTATCACGATTTTGAAAGATTCTGGTCTCGTCTGAAAAAAGTAAATAATTCTAAAACTGTTGGGGGAGCTGTATGTGTTCTTGAGCCCACTGGAGGCGGTCCAAAACATGTCTTGATTGTAACTGAGGAACTCTTATTGGTGGACGACTCCTCAAACCTGAGTCTAAAATTCTTCTTCTTATTGTAGCCAACGATACTCTGACTCCTGTAGCATGCCTCAATTCTCTTTGGAGGCCTGGTACAGACAAAGAAGAATTTCTACAGATGGAAATTCTGATATATCTATTCTGTCGATCATTGGTAACTCGGGGTCTACCAGACCGAGCTTTATTCCGTATCGAGATGGTCTCCAGAAACCTATTCCATATTCGTGAGACATCACTCTGAAAAACACCCACTCTTTCCGCCACGAACCGCTGTGAATGGTCTTCTTCAACTAAATCGATAACTCTTATACGGTCCAACTCAGAAATTAAAGTACGATTCATTTTTAATTACTGTTGTTCTGAAGCTATTTCCTTGTGGCATTTTTATGATTAATTATTTATATGGGAAATAAGCCACAATTAAAATGAAAAAAATTATTTTATTAACGTTTCGACGCCCAAATCGGGTGCCGTTGTCAAAATACAAAATACTACTAATGGAAACAAAAATGTTGTTGCTTAGTAAAAAAATTCTTCTAATAATTTATTTAATTTGACTCATTTATATCGGCAATTCAGATACATATGATACATTTTAAAGTAGAAGACTTTAAAATGATATTGCCAATATTTATGAGTTGCGTTCCTGGGACGACTTTACTGAAAGATAGTTCATTCGATTACATGAAATCAACCCCAACTCAAGAATATCCGTCACAAAAAAATCATAGCATGTGATCTGTCTTTAAAAAGACAACCACATGCAACGGTGACATTAAAATTCTAGTGTTAGAGATCTCATAGTAAATCACGAGGGAAAACCAGGAAAAACCTCGTGATACTATCCCGACATCGTAAGTATTTGGTCTTACATTTAAATTACTCTCAAAATTAATACCAAATTCTGACTTTACTATAATTTTGTTTAAATTATAAATAATATCAATAATATATGGATATATAAGTAATACTAAAATATAAAATATGTACTAACTCGACTATTGACTTACTAATTGTGGTATTTTCTTTCTATTGACTTCCTCTTTCAGTATGGGTATCCACATCCTACTGCATTCCACCGAGGAATTTGCGACACAATAATTAATAAAATTATTTTTTTCATTTTAATTGTGGCTTATTTCCCATATAAATAATTAATCATTTATTTTTAATTACGTTTTCAAAAATTTCACCAGAATAATTTTTTCAAATGTTTACACCTTGGCAAAACCAGGTCAATTAAATGGGTAATCAAATAAACTAAAAAACCAAAAATGGTGTATTTTTTATAAAAAAGGCCCACTAAATATGTGATAAAGATACGGATATATAAAAGCGTAAACATCTTGAATACGAGGGGTGATGCATAAGTTTTAAAACTATGTGTATTAACTGTGTATTCCGTTGGTGGGTGTGTACGGAATCAATTAAAAATAAGTGTAAACAACGAACAGTAATATTTATTTTATTTTTGGTTAAAAGGCGTGCTTATTCATCTCGTAAGAGGGTTGTTTATTGTTTTGGCCCAGCGAGCGACCGATACTTGTTAGGGGGTGCGTGAACCGACGCACAGTGGCCCAAAAACCCGAAAAGATGGCCAAAATATGAAAGCTTTTTTGATTTACATGAAATTAGGCATCCAGGGGTTTATCAGGTCGCTAATTACGAATCCGAAGTCTAAATTGCAAAAAAAAACAAAATGGCGGATGTAATATGGCGGGTTTATGTATTTTAAATATATGTAATACCATCGAAATTTGATATCCGGGGGTTTTTGAGGTTGCTGATTACGAATCCGAAATCGAAATTTCAAAAAAAAAATGGCGGATGCAATGGCGGATTTTTTATTCCAACGTTAAATTAAATTAATCATATGAAAGTCAAAACTAATTTTTACTTTATTTTTCAACAATACTGTACCTGACCCTTTTAGCTCTGATTTTACCCTATGATACTGAAATAACTAAAGATCTACAGTCATAACAACTACTTGAATGCTGCGGCATGATCTGTTTATTCTTCGTTGTTAACGATTCATATTGAAACTCATAGCGCAGAGCGCTTGTACAAAAAATTCTCGCAAAACCAAAGGGGCAGATAGTGGCAGCTAATTTTTTTTAATCTTAAAGAGAGAAATATAAGCTAAAAGATGATTGTAGTAACATCTTGGAATTCGATGGAATATATAACTACTATTTGCCTATCTGAAAATTTAATTTTTTCAAAATGTATACTCTCTTATTACTTAATTTCAACTTAAAATATACTAAATATAACAGATATACAAATATTTTGATATTATCGGCTTTTATTAAAGATGGCTCCACGAATATCCTCCATTTTGTAGAATTGAATTTGCGCACTTCGTTTTCGAGATACACGCACAAGACTGTGCGTATAAAATATTCGTTATTCTTAACTGCGCTTCTGTTCCGTACGAAGGTCAACTTTGGACTGAACTGGAAATTCAGATATACAAGATATACCTCTAGGGTTGCCAACACTGTAATTCTCTTTTAGAAAATATAATAATATTCTCGAAACGTTGAATTTTTTTTGACTTGTGGCCAGCTTTTCGGGATTTTGGACCACTGTGCGACGCGTGGTTGCAGATCGACTGAACTGAAAAAAACCACAACCGCTAATATGTTTGTGTTTCCACCATCTGGCCAGAAAGGCGATAAATTATTTAGATCTGGCGTTTTAAAGTTGAAACATTTCTGCAGTTTTAAGAAACGTCTTCGAATGCATTTCCAAAGTGAGTTATTGACATAAGGTCTGATAAGGTAATTAATTTATGGGGAATTCAGTTTGTTAAACTGAACACACCAAAAACATCTGGTTAGGGATACATTTCGTTTCGTAACTTAACGGGCCCTTCTTAGCATCTGGTTTGTATATTAAATGTGAATTTTATATGACCCATATTATTTCGTTTTGAGAAAAGTTATTAAAAAATAAAATTAGCAAAAATATTAATTCAAACGTGTCGCCACATGTGTAAGGCTCGATGCACATTTGCGTCTTTTCCAAGCCACGTGAGTTACATATAGTCATGCACTGCACACTCGATTTGAGCCGCGGCCTGCAAGCAGCTTGCAAGTGACTTGCAAGCCCCATGGACTGGGAGCACGCCAGTTTCTGCTACGCCGCCACGTGCACACGGCTTGCAAACAAGTCAGGCGGTTTGGCAGTCTGTGCTGACAATCAGTGAGGACACGTTGACCGCGCGATGGATTTCAACGTAGGTACTGAGCTGTTTATTTCTGGCGTGTATTGACGCCGATAAATCGCTCAAATGTGTATTGACGGGAAACTCGGCTTGAAAATAAGCAGCATGCACGCAACTTGAAAACACGTAGGTGTGCGTCGAGCCTTAGAGAGATTTTAACTAAAAGTGAGGTCAATTTATATAGGCCATGACGTAATCTTTAAGTTTTACGGAAAATATTATATCAATACAAACCTCAGTACATTATCGGAATGGATTTAATTCAACGGCTGCTTTTCTTTCGAGTTTGATCCCATTGTTCGGCTTGTTTATCCTCTTAGAGATTTTAGGCTCATCCATTTGCCCAGTTGTATTAGTTCATTAGCTTGTTTGTTAAGTCGAAGCCATGTGAAAGGCTTGCAATTTCTAGTATGTTTAATCTACATTGTTTGTTCCTCCATCTATCAGCCCGTTCGATGTTGTATAGCTTTCCATTGCAACGGATAAAACAAAATTACTTATCAATACATTGATCGGTTTTAGTTATAGTAGACTAGTGCCGATTCGGGAAATTTAATATAGTTTATAAAGTTGGTGCGATGTAGTGAAGATTCTGAATAATATTTAATTTAAAGTTGATGATAATCTCATTCTCAAGCATTCTTATTAGGGCTTTTCATTCACAGTCATTTTTTTCGAGCTTG
Source organism: Diabrotica virgifera virgifera (assembly GCF_917563875.1). NCBI lineage: Eukaryota > Metazoa > Arthropoda > Insecta > Coleoptera > Chrysomelidae > Diabrotica > Diabrotica virgifera. Next base: position 173,931,898 of record NC_065448.1, on the reverse strand, counting down.
TGTCATGTGTCACATAATATTAAGATATCTACGTCATACGTCTTTGGTTTGTATCATTGGTATGTACCAAAGACGTATGACGTAGATATATTAATATTATGTGACACATGACAGAAGCTCGAAATAAATGACAATCGATGAAAAGCCCTATTAGACGATTATCCAAACAGGAATTTGGGAACTTTAATATAAGTTGGTGTTAACAAAATCGCAGAAAGTGCTCATGATTGAATTACCTTGAAGAAATGGAACACCTAGAAGGACAAATACACACACCCAAACTTATATGGAATCATCTGATAAACTGCTCGTCAAAAGTTACTGATATAAAAAATTATGCTCATTTTCATAGCTGATTTTTTCGAGAACAGATTAACGGATTCCACTAATTTTTTTTATTATTTTAGAATTTTCTTTAGTATTTACACAGTTGTGCAAAGGTTTACTCAAACTTCTTTTTTGTACTTATACCGGGTAGAAGAAAAAACATGTGTTTCTTATGTTAAGTTTGAGACGCCCTGTAGGGAGGACGAGGTACAAATGTGAGTATTCATCAGAATCAATTGTAGCCTTATGTTTTATGAACATTTTACTTTTTGAATGTCCGTGATATCTTTAGAAACAAAGGAAATAGACGGTTTTGTAGTTCATGTGTTTTAACCGAAACAAAAGTTTGAGACACCTTGTAGGGAGAAAAAGGCACAACGGTGAGTATACCTCGATATTATGTTGTAGTCTCGTATTTTGTGAATATTTTATTTTTTTAATTTCTCTGATATCTTTAATAACAAAGAAACTAGACGGTATTACTCTTTAATATGTGTTTTTACTGACGACATGCGATACGCGAAGAGGCCATGTCTTGTCATACCACTAAGATGAAATTAGTTTCTACATATATAGTGCGAAAGGAACAGAGTGTTTAAAGAAAAATATCTGTGTAATGTTCCTCTCGCTATTTAAAGAGCCTACACGTAGACACCAAATCCGTATTTATTCTCAGGGAAATTCCGCCCCAAAACATCACAGGGCCTCCATTAAACAATCTCGTCTCTCTTATATTACGCTGTGCATGCCGCTTACCTGGTCGACAAAACTCTTATAGGTGTCGATAAGAATTGTTTATCTTATGTGCCTTTCTGTTTTTAAAGTTTTGTTAACTGCTATTTTTTATTGTTAATTTTGTTTTGTTTCAGTTAAAACACCTGTTAAAGAATAAAACCACCTATCTTCTTTGTTTCTAAAGATATAAAGACATTCAAAAAAGAAAATGTTCACAAAACATTAGACTACAATACGATTTCGATGTATACTAACATTTGTACCTCGTCCTCCCTACAGGGTGGCACAAACTTAACATAAGAAAAACATTTCTTTTCTTCCACCCGGTATAAGTACAAAAAATAAGTTTGGGTAAACCTTTGCACAACTGTGTAAATACTAAAGAAAAATCTAAAATAATAAAAGAAAATTAGCGGAATCCGTTAATTTGTTCACGAAAAAATCAACTATGAAAATGAGCATAATATTCCATATCCCTAACTTTTGACGAGCAGTTTATTTCTTACTATTTCGTGTGAATTTAAAAAAACGAACACACGAAGTCAAACAATATTTATTTTAAAGCAATTTAATAACAAATACATAACAATTAAATAAAACAAAGTATTTAACAAACAAATTGAAAGTACATAGTTGTTTTAAAGTCAATAGCATACAAAATTTCAATGTAAAACGAATAATGTTTAAATTGTTTTTTTTTTATTTTTTTGTATTTTGTGGTAGTCAGTGTTATCACCTCTAGTTCTTATGCAAGCTTCAGTTTGCGTGGAACGCTTATAATCAAATTATCAACATTTTGTTGTGGTAGGTTGCTCCATCGTTTAAGAGCAGCTTGTACTAGCCGTGCGGTGTTTTGTGGATTATCCCGACGAGCTCTATTTTTTCTTTTAAGCATATCTGACAAATACTCTATAGGATTAAGCTAGGGTGAGCAAGCAGGCCACTCCAAACAAGGGATACCTTCTGCTTCAATGATGTCTCTAGTCACTCTAATGGTATGTGGAGGTCCATTATCATGCAATGAAATTAAATTTTCTCCTGTTGTACCTCTCCAGCGCCTGACTACAGGTTATCAACATAATAGTGAGCAGTTACAGTTGATTGGATGAAAATTAAAGGAGTTTTTTTACGGATCACAATTCCTCTCCAGAACATTACACTTCCCCTTGTATATTTGTGAACAGATCATGACAGTTTTCGTTCTTGCTTGTCTTCCTCGACCTCTAAGTACACGATTTCGTGGGTTATCTGATTTTACACAAATTCTGACTTTTTTTGAAAATAGCACATTTTGTCAATTCCCAATGTGCTGTCTGGATAACTCGGGAACCCATAACTATCTCCTGCTATATACTTTTTGGTACGAACTCTTCTTCTTATCGTTTCAACTGAAACAGTTACACCTGTAGCTTCCAAAAGCTGCCTTTGGACCTGCAGGTGAGAAATGGTTGGGTGTCTTCCAGCTGATTGGACAATTAAACGATCGTGGAGAGTCGTTATTACTTTTGGCGACTTTTCCTTGCTTTATTTTTGAGCTATACTAGTTCCTGTTACCCAGCATAGGTTTTGGACAGAACGCCCTGTATTACGCCTAGCTCTACAGCAACTATGTCCCTCTGAGAACATTACTTCTCCACAAGACCAATAATCTTTCCTCGTTGTAAGTTATATAACCCCACATGAGGCATATTTTCATTTTTGGACGCAAAAGTTAGTTTATTTATTTTCGTTCAATTTGCAACTCACGCAAATAACCTATACCGTACCCAGCTGTACATACTATCCGATTGTCTCATATATTTGTTTATTTTCAATAAAAACCTTTATTCTTTGCAACAATAAGAAGTTTTTTCAAAAGAAATAAATATTATCCGTATTCTAATTGAAAAGTAAGATTGTTTTGCCTTCGCATTGCAACTGAATAAAAATGGTATACATTTTTATTTTATAGTCGTATTACTCCGTAGAGTAACGTAGGTGCATTTTTCCGTTGGAACTTTACCAGCTGCAGACGGGGGATGTGAATTGCATAGTGTAGAATTCCTTCCCTCTCGTCTTCACTGCAGCATCCATTTGACTTGCAAATTGTAGAAGTCTTGGAGGTGTCACCAGGAAAGTGTACCAATAAGTTTTCAATTTAAAAATCTTTTAGTAATATTTTTAATATTTTCAATATTAATAATTTACTATTAGGATTGAAAACTACTTCGTCTAAATAAATATTACTTTGAAATACATGGTGATTCCATATAAGTTTGGGTGTGTGTATTTTGTTAAATATTTATTTATGGAAGTATGCAGGGTGTTTCATTAAGAATGTCCAATCTCTGAGTTGTCTACACCTCAAAATATTAAGATTTAACCCAAATCACTTAAATAAAATGTGGTTCCTTACTGAGTTACAGGGTGTTTTATTTAAAAATTTAAAGACTATTTTTGCTCATAAATAAAAGCGAAAAGTCTCAGATACAGAGTTTATCATTATAATAAAAATTAAAATGGTAAATAATTATTTAAATATGAAAACTTTTCTTGTTGGAACTTCTTTCTGGTACATCCTTAATTTCTGACTATTACCATTTATAAGACAATAGACGACGAGTAATGAAAGCGAAAAGGACTCTACAATATGCAGTCACATTCCGCTTTCATTCAACTAGGAAAAAACGGTCCGAAAGAAAGTTGCTAGTACTCAAATCTGAGTAAAGATAGAAGTGAAAAAGATAGTTTATTTTTCCTTTCGATTTATAGGCGACTCAGTTCCACCGATGACGTCGTAAGACAGAAACAGTTGTCTGGAGATGGTACATCGCCTCTGCCTCTGAATCGAAAGGAAACATAAACTGTCGTTTTCACTTCTATCTTTACTCAGATTTGAGTACTAGGAACTTTCTTTCGGACCGTTTTTTTCCTAGACGAATGAAAGCGGAATGAGTCCTTTTCGCTTTCTTTATTCGTCGTCTGTTGTCTTATAAATTGTAAAAGTCACAGGTTAAAGATGTACCAAAAAGAAGTTCCAACAAGAAAAGTTTTCAGATTTAAATAATTATTTACCATTTTAATTTTTATTAATATGTATTTTGTAGTTTGTCCAAAAACATAATCTTCAGCAAAAATTTAGCTTCTAGAAGAACGAAATGGTGTATTCATGAAATCTACACACCCAGTAAAAGCAAAGTTGTAGCTCATGAAAAATTGTTCTTATTCCTTAAATTCCAAATCGAATATTTCAACGTGAAATAACTAAAAAATGAAGCACTTTTCGGGGAAAAGTCATTAAATTTTTCAAGTGTTAAAAATCGTGAAATTTCCCCCAATTTAGTACCCCAAATGAAATTAATCATTACTGCTTTATAATTTGTGTTTTTAAAAGGTTAAAAGGGTTTTAGTTGAAAGGGCTTGAACGAGTCACTAATCATGAGTGTATGTAAACTTTGAACAGCCATATCTTAACCAATTTTTATCTTACAGAAAAACAAAATACAACCAAAATATGCAAAAAAGCAAAACCTACATTTTTTAACTCTTTGAGATTTTTTGTACCACTAATACTTTTTAAATTATTTTGAAAAGAGAGCATTTTTTCCGAATTATAAAAAATTACTATAAAACCAAATTTTTGCAAAAACAAGCACTTCGAATTGGTCAAACTTACAGATCATATAAATAATAGGAACATAATATAAAGTAAATGGTAAGGCCGTAACTATTAATTTCATTTGGGGCGTTAAATAGAGGTAGATTTTCACGATTTTTTTACCAAAGAAGGGGGTCAATATTATTTTGAGCGTAACACGCATAGTTTTGGTGCTATACATAAAATATAAAAATAAAGCTTTTTTTAAACACTTTAAAAAAAATTTAATGAGTTTTCCCCGAAAAGTGCTTCAGTTTTTGGTTATTTCACGTTGAAATGTCCGATTTGGATTTTGACGAATAAGAACAATTTTTCATGAGCTTCAACTTTGCTTTTACTGAGTCGATAGACTTCATGAATACACCATTTCTTTTTTTCGTTTTTTTTTGAAGCTACATTTTTGCTAAGAATATTTTTTCGAGAAAATGTTTAATTTTTCAATTATTTGAGAAAAACCACCAGAAAACGTGTTTTTTTTTGTTGAAAATAGACATTTTCACCCGCAAATAACCCGAAAAGTATTCACAGTGTATCCATTTCCAGACTTATGTATTTATGTTTTAAAATAGTCCAAAGAAATAAGATTTTTCTCGTGATACATCCCCCTTCAGACCGAAACTAAATTTTTTGAGTAGTATGGACATCTATATTAACAACCTTTATGTTTCCTGCAGCCGATTTTGATGATATACATAGAGCTATAAACAAATGAAGATCAAAAAACGGTAAATTTTCGCTTTTTTCGTCTATAACCAAAAAGTTAAGCATTTTTAACAAATTTGAGAGTAAGAAACTCATAAATCGTCTAAAAAATTTTAATATGGCATTCGCTGAATATGTCTATCCTTATTGGTTGCTTAGAAAATTGCAAAATAAATCATAAATTTTGAGTTTTTATTAAAACTATTTATATAATAAAATAAAACTCTTCAATAAAAAAATTAGCTTAGAACCTTCTTATTACACGAATTGCTGAGACTTCTGGTGCTTAAATTATATTTTAAATTTCAAAGCAATTGGTCAAATAGTTGAAAAGTTATTTAATTTATTTATCCCAAATTCATTTTTTTGCAACACTATAAGTCAGAAAAGTATGAGGTTACAGTAAGACTTCTGACAGTTTATGGAAGAAGAACATTTATTTATACTATTGACGTAATTAAAAAAAATGACAGAAAGTAATTTTAAACAGTGTAAAATTATTTTGCAAAAATACGTCGATTTTTTGGTTACTTATAAACAATTAGAATAACTTTTTAACCGTTAGCCGTAGAAAAATGATTTTTTCATATTTGGAAAGACTGAATTTTTATACACATTTAGAAAGAAAAACAATTGTCCTAGGACAATTAAGCGCTGGTTTCCTCGAAAGCGGTGCCGACAAACTGCGACCGTAACACTGCTATGAATGACGTCATAAAAAACTGTACCATGCAAAATAATAGCGGTGGTTTCCAAGGACGCGTTGGAAGCCACCGCTTGCTGAGTTTGCACATTCTATTGCCGCAGTTAAGAACCTTGAATTTTTCACCGTAATCTGACGTAATTCATCGCAGTGCTACGGTCGCAGTTTGTAGGTGCCGCTTTCGAGGAAACCAGCGCTTTAGGGACAATGTTAGCCCCCCTTTTTTAATTCACATGTTTTTGCAAAATAATTTTGCAGTATTTAGATGTCATTTTTTTTTAAATTAAATTAATACTATAAATCTTCTTCTTTCATAAACTATCCAAAGTATTAGTGTAGCTTCATCATTTTCTGACTTATAGCGTTGCAAAAAAATAATTTGGGATAAACCAATTAAATACCTTTTAAAATATTTGACCAATTGCTTTGAAATTTAGGGTATAATTTAAGCACCAGAAGTCTCAGCATTCCGTGTAATAAGGACGTTCCAAGTTAATTTTTACATAAGTTATAAATATTTATAAAAACTCAAAATTTATGATTTATTTTGCAATTTTCTAAGCAACCAATAAGGATAGACATATTCAGCGAACGCCATATTGAAGTTGTTTATACGATTTATGAGTTTCTGACCCTCAAATTTATTTAAAATACTTAACTTTTTGGTTATAGACGAAAAAAGCGAAAATTTGCCATTTTTAGATCTTCATTTGTTTATAATTGTGTATATCATCAAAATCGGCTGCAGGAAACACATAGGTTAGTATTATAGATGTCCATACTACTCAAAAAATTTGGTTCGGCCTGGAGGGGGTTGTGTCACCAACAGGATATTTTTTCCCTTATTTCTCTGGACTAAAAGTATGAATGTTTTTTCACCTCCGCGAAGAGGTGACTTTCACCCTTCAAGTAAAAGCAACCAACGACACGAGTCCAACGTTGAAGTGGAGAGGAAGTAGAACCTAAATCCAATTTTTCAAGCAAATTCGTAGCGTCGTGACGCTGAAAATTATACTCCAAAACGGTCATTTACTGGGCTATACTCGTATATTTAAGATTTCGGTACTAAAATAATAAAACGAAAATATTTTCATGGTCCAATCAATTTATAATATTACTCCTGTGTGTATAAAATGAACGTAATTCATGCAGTGGCATTTCACCGTGGGTGTTTTCGAATCAAATCAAAGTTGTAAACGATTTATTTTCTTGATACGATTTCAAAACACCTATTGTTAAAAAATTTATGAGGAATCAAGCGAATTTATGTAGAGTTGTATATTTTTTATTGTAATATAAGGTATTTTTGACAAGTGTTTAGTAAATATATTTTATAAAATGTATCGTTTTCCCGTTATTTAAGCTTGAATACTTAGATTTGAGTACTAGCCGAAAAAAATATACATTCAATCACCTATAACTTACTTTTAATTAATTCTCAAAGGTTTTTCGAATAAGAAATCTATTTAATTTTTAATTCTTAATCTTCAATTTTGATAATTATAACTTTTTTTGGTAAAACTTATAGTTTTTGAGTTATTTATGAAAAACCGCTTTACACCATGCATTTTTTTTCACGAAAAATTCAAATCTTTGATCTTTAATAACTCAAAAAGTATTGATTTATTTTAATAACATGATATAACAAATTGTACTTAAAATTTGTCCCTCTATCGATTTGTGGGGTTATTTTTAATAAAACAGTTTTCACCCCCGAGAAGGCGTGGTATCCACCCCCAGGGCAAATGTGCAAGTTGGCACCAAATCAGTTTTGTTTCTTGAGGTATGCTCTAACCAGTCACCAATTTTCATGCATATCGATGGAGGTTTAACAAAATAGGAGGTGAAAACCTTTAAATGACTGCACTAACTTTCCCCTTTTATCCCTTATTGCTACTTCCTGTATCCACTGAGGTGTCAGCCTGAAAGGGCTAATTATCAATATACAATAGACACATTTCACATGCCAAACTCCATATTACTTATGACGATGATTTTTCGGCTCTAGCTCTTAGAGTACTAGAGGTTTGGGGCCCTTCAGATGCTCGTTTCTTCCGTGGCATGATCGAAAACTTGCTTGTTCTTTGGACTGCTAGAAATCGAGATTTATTTCCAATATGTTTGCCAGTATTCGAGTAAACAGTATAGGTGGTTAGTAAGCTAAAGGGTCTAGTCTATACTTTTCAAGATCTAATTTATCTCATTTTTTATACAGACATAGATTAAAAAGTGTCTGGATTCGTGACATCAAAAGTAGTGCGTCTAGTTTAATTGTCTCAACGACTGCACCATCTTTACCCGGACCTCTGTTTTTCATATTTTTCAGAACATGTCTTCCTCCTGTAATATACCTGGTATATCATCCGATCCTACATTATGTACATTTTTATTATCTTCGATGAGCTAGCTATAAATTGGCTGTCCGATAAACTCCGTCAAATATTCGAAGTGTGGCACATTTTTAGAACATTATAATACATACTCAGAACATAATATTACTTACACAATATTTCCTTATACTACCCACCTGTTGTTTGGCTTTTTAATATTCCAGTTATTTATTCTATTCTTGTAGCCTCGTTCCAGAAATATCGTTCTAATCTTTAGAAAACACGGTATACATTGTTTTCACATATACGCGGTATTAGCAGCACAGCAATCGTGCCTCGTTGGGGATTATGGTAATAACCGTGCCGATAAATTTTAACCTTCAAGGTTTGCCAGTTTGTGTTTTTCGCCATTTCGGGAATTCATATTTACACTAGAGGTGAAGTTTTTTCGTAACACGAGATTTTGTATTTTATTGCTATAATCCTATAAATTAAAATATCAATTGTATATTAATAGACTAAGAACCGCATAGGAAAAAATTGCTAATCATTTTAGGCACCATAAAAGCCTATAAATGAAATAGTAGAACCTAAAAGAAAAGGTTTGAGCGCTATGCCGTCACTTTTCAGTGGCGCATCAAATTTTCCACTTTTAGACCAGATAAATAAATTATTTTTAAATTGACGGCATTAAGACGTAAGGAAGATATTACAAAAATAAGACATTCAAACTATTTGCCATACAAAAATAATGGTTCTGCAACGTAAAAAAATTTTCATATTCTCCATATTTTCACTGACGAACAAATTATAGAAAATTGTACGGCATGCATAATTTTAAGTAAATATATCTATTTCAAAGTTATATTTTACTATGCCGTACAAATGCACTGGCTCAAACGGTTTCAACCCTTTAGTAAATATTCTCATTTCAACCCCTGTTGCAAAAAATTATTTAGAAAAGTACGGCACCAATTTCAGGGTATTACTTATACTCTAAAAGGATGAAATACATAAGTGCCGTTCAAATTATTTGGCGAAAAAAATAATTATTTCATAATTTTGAGTGTTCTATATTAAACGCCTTTATTTGTGGTGAAAAATTATTATTTCCTGAACGGCCTAAATTTTAGAAGATAGTTATTACAGTTTATAAACTTTATGTGAAAATGCCGTACAAAAAGGGGGACACAAGAAAAATTGATGGTGAAAAAAAAATTTATTTTTTCAATTTTACTATTTGGAAAATTCATTTCCCAGCTACTATAGTACTATTTAGTACTATAGTACACATTTTTAAAATATTCTATGACTAATGATCACAAAAATATTCATGCCGTACATTTTTAACTTTAGGGTTTTCCAAAATCAGTAGGATGTTTCAAGTAATTTTCATCACCTTATGAAATCATACATTCCTGTACGGCACACAGTTTATAACGCTAACAACATCAAATGACGATAGAAAAAATATAACGCCGTTTATTTTTAATGGAGCATTATTTATCGACAGCAATAAAATATATTTAAATGATTTAGTCTCAATTTTACTTTAATACCTGTACGACATTCATATCAGATTATGAAGAAAGTTATGTTATGATGAAAAATCATATTGCCTTTAAGTGATGAAACATTTATAGAGTTTATCGAGAGAAGCATGCTTCAATTTGAATTTTTTCGATAAACCTCTTTTGTCAAACTGCTAGTCATTCTTATGCATACAAAAATTTTACAAAATTTTAGTCATTAGTGTTTTTCTCAAAATAGCTTTATTAATACTATAATTGATTCCAATTCCTGAATATATGTAGGTATTATGTATTGTCACAATTTAAATGTGAAACAGGTTTACACAAGTGCACAGAATTCGCAGATTGGTGGCTAGAGGTTCCTCTGAACAAAAATTATCAATACATACAATTTCAAATTCATATCAAAAAAAGATATAATCCTTATTTTTTATTACATGTTTTAATCTCCCAACAAACCAATAATTTAAATAAATATTTATTAACTAAATTCCAGCCATAATTGGTTGGATGGATCACAGTTGGAGTCTTCATATAATTAATTATTATAATATTATCCAAGAGTCGGCTTCCCGTATGACTACCTCCCCTAGTTTCTTAAATGGACTGCTCCGGACTTACTTAACCTATCCACAATCGAACTGCAGCGCAGCGGTACCTAGATGCAGTCAATTTTTAAAATCTTCACGAAATGCCCGCGCATGGTTTTGTTTTAGGTTTTAATATTTAAGTTAACAGATTCTCACGGTGCTTAAAATGATTTTTAGCTTGATTATTTTTTTAGATAAATTATATTTTTAAATAATATAAAAATAAAAATCAATATTAATTTTACAATTTCGGCTTATTCTGTATCAATCACTCTTGTGTGTTGAACTATTTTAAAAATATATAAGGCTTTATTTAAAGTTAAAAAATAATTTGTTGGCAAAACAAATTGTGTTGTAGCCACGCGTACAAAAATTTAAAAAAATGCATGAAAAAAATTATTGCAGTTAATATGCAGACGATCTTCGAGGTTTTTTCTTCATAGTCACAATATTTATACGGGATTATCTTTTTAATAGTTAATTTTTAATAAATTTGAAAAGGACAATAATACCGTACAGACATTCTTTACTAACTCTTAAACGGAAAATTTGTTTTCCTACTGTGACGCCATGTGCCATTAAAACTGTATGGTATAATAATTTGAGAAATATTTTTATATACAGTGGAACCTCGATTATCCGTCTCTCTATTAACCGTCACCTCTGTTAACCGTCAGGGTCCATACCTGCAAAGTTATATTGACAACATACGTAAAAATTTAGTCATCAATTAATTTTGTTTGAGCATTGCGATGAGCCAAACGAAATTCGTTGAAATGTACACGCGTGCAGTTATACCACCACCGCATTTTTTATGTAAATAATTTTTGTTCTTATTCAGGGCTCTGGATTAAATTTCAATTTAAATAGGTGATAAATGATACCGTGCTTTTAGAGTTCTATTTTTTGAATCGCAAGCCGAAAATAAAAATGTACAGCACAATATTTATTAGTCAATATCTGTGTGTCACCATAATTAAATTTGATTCAAATTCGGACATTGAATGTGTCACTTAGTCGTTTGATCAATTAAGTTTTGTTAATGTTCTGTTAACCGTCTTTTCGATTATCCGTCATACCCTTGGTCCGGTGCCCTGACGGATAATCGAGGTTCCACTGTATAACTTTCTAAATGTTTTGGTTTTAGGGTGCCTGAAATAAATTATCTTATTCTACGTAAAAAGTAAGGCTTGCGCAAGGATCAAAATGCACTTGGTCCAATGAATTTGTACGGCATAGTAAAATATAACTTTGAAATAAACATATTTACTTAAAATCATGCATGCCGTACAGTTTTCTATAAGTTTTTCCGCCAGTGAAAATATGTAGAAAATGATTTTTTTTACGTTGCAGGACCATTATTTTTGTACGAGATGTAGTTTGTATGTCTTATTTTTGTAATATCTTTCTTACGTCTTAATGCCGTCAATTTAAAAATAATTTATTTATCTGGTCTAAAAGTGGACAATTTGATGCGCCACTGTCAACACATGTACCACTGAAAAGTGACGGCATAGCGCTCAAACGTTTTCGTTTAGGTTCTACTATTTCATTTATAGACTCTTATGGTGTCTAAAATGATTAGCAAATTTCACCTATACCGGCTCTTAGTCTATAATATAAGGACAAATAGGGGAGTCAATGTAGATCGAAAACATGCATTGTTTCGGAAAAAATTAAACAAGCTGATAGTTTTCTAAAACCTTTTTTGTTAGTTTATAAATATTTTAAAGTAAAAAGTTCTACTCACAGAGTTAGCCGCTAATTGTTTATTGATTGTTCAATTAATAAACGCTGTTTTCGTATAAATAATTAAAAAACTATCGGTGAATTTATTATTTTACTTTGATCAAAAATGTTTCTGTTTTGCTTTTGATTATACTGAATCAAAATCTGACATTACAATTTGAAAATCCTAAATGATAAAAATTTAATGATGTTTGGTATCATAATTTGAAACAAAATGGAAAAAAATCAATCAAAAGGATGTAATTGCCTATTAAAACATAGCTTTTAATCCCAAACAACTTTTCATAATAACAATTTTCGATATTGTGAAATAGGTAGGTACTTTACTCTTGAGCAAACTACATATTTTTTGATATATCTTGCACAATATAGATAAAATTTGATATCTGATGGTTGCATCGTAGATTTTAGACCACGCAGAGCATTTTATGAAGAATAGCTTTTTTTCGTAAAATTGATAATAAAACGTTTCCCATATGGTTCCAAGTTACGCAGCAATACTGTAAAGAGCTCATTTTTTAAAATATTTATTATTTTTAGAGTTTGTTATTAAATGTATTTAAGGTAAGTTATACAAACAAAAAAATATGACTTTGCACATACACTTTTTTCAATTGATATTTTTCGGTCTTCGCATTACATTTTTGAAGTTATTCTTCTTTAGGCGCGATTGAGAGTAAAATTTCATAAATCTGCGCGCATGCGCACACAGACAGTAATAGTTCGTTGCTAATCTTTCAAGATAGGTGGTATGTATGTATCTGTATCAGCGCAAATAAGTCATTAAAATAATATATTAGTGTTTTTAGTAAATGTATTATTTATTATAATTTTTGGATTTGTCTTTCTCTGTAGTAAGATAATAAAATATTATGTACAACATTTGTATGTAGGTATAACTTTTTATATGTCTATTTGTCACCGTGTTGTGTAATTATATCCGAAACTTACGTGTCACTTAAAGAAGCTCGGTGGCGTAGTTGGTAGAGCGTTGGGCCAATGATTGGAAGGTTGCGGGTTCCAATCCTGGACGATTCATATATTTTTTTAATTTTTGGTTGTTTTAATAAAAAATTTTTGAAAGTGGTAGATAAGAAAGTTAGTTTAATATTTAAATAAAATACAAATAACCTGTTACGTATATTTACTTCGTTGAAATTATATAATAGAAGAATAACTTCTTACGTGCATACAAAGTACACACACATTCTTTTTTTTTATTTTTGTTAATTTACTCAAAAAGAATTGTTTATTTCATTCTCAAAGTAAAATAATTTAGTACATTTTAAAGATTACATCTTAAGTTTCAAAAGAACACCTATAAAATTGTAATCATCATCATTCTCTTTGCCTTATCCCTATGCGGGGCCGGCTTCCCTAATTGCATTTCTCCACACAATTCTATCTTGGGTCATATCAATGTTAATTCCCTTTACCAACATGTCCTGCCTTATCGTCTCCCCCCAGGTCTTCTTTGGTCTTCCTCTCCTACTCCTTCCAGGAATCTGCACTTCAGCTATTCTTCGTATTGGGTGATTAATATAAAATACCTATAAAATTGTAATATAACCTTTAAACTTAGAGTCCTTAGAGATATCCTCTTAAAAGTGGTAGGCGAGAGGCACGCACCCCCAAAATGACCAGGTACTGACCACACCGTGGTGAGTGGCTAATTTTGGTCACACTTTATGTTTTTGAAGGTTCTAAAATGAGGTTTATTTTGAATTTTATGTGGGGGAACATTGTCAAAATTTTACCCTAAAAATAAAAATAAGAAATCACGTTTTTTTGCGTTTAACTCCCTACAACTCTGTTCAGTTTTAATATATTTTTTCCTGAAATTTTTCTAGTATATATTTCTGAGTGAGTTGAGAAAAGTTGAGTGATGAAATTTGAAATTTAGCCTTTTAATCACGTTTACGTTAAAATACATATGCTTTTTCTCATGAGCATTTTTCAGTGCGTCACAGGTTTTCGATTTCTTTCTAACCCATTAAATTGTATATGACAGAAAAAAAGGCACGTCGGTGATTACTTTGGTAATTATTCTAGTTCGGTGATTATTCTAGTTGTCGACAGATGGCGCTATAATAGAAAAAAATTTATTTACTAATTATATAATATATCTACGAATATAATCTGTACAATTTATAAGACTATACAAATCAAAGAAAATACCATTTTATAAATGCAATACAGACAATTGATTTGTTTTTATGCCCAATTGCAAATAAAATTTGACAACTGTCAGATTTAACTAAAATGTCATGTTAGAATAAATTTTATAAATGTATATTATCACGGACTTACCTTTTTTTCTATCATTTGTGACGCACTGAAAAATCCTCATGAAAAGAACCATACCTATAGAGCCCAAAGAAGTTTCCTGGGGAGTTTTAGATCAAAATTTTTTATAGAAAAAAATGCTTCAACTGTTAATTCTATAAAAAACGTGATTCCATGATTTTTTTATTTTTAGGGTAATATTGCGATTTTGACAATGTTCCCCCACCTAAAATTCAAAATAAACTTCATTTTCGTTCTTGACACCATAAAAAACATAAAGTAAGACCAAAATTAGCCGTTCATCACCCATTGGCAGTATCCCAAAAAATAAGTGTGATTTTGGGAATATACAGGGTGTCCCGAAAAGATTGGTCATAAATTATACCACAGTTTCTGGGGTCAAAAATAGGTTGATTGAATCCTATTTACCTATATACAATAGTGCACACAAAAAAAGTTACAGCCCTTTGAAGTTACAAAATGAAAATCGATTTTGTTTCATATATCGAAAACTCTCAGCGATTTTTTATTAAAAATGGACATGTGACATTTTTATGGCAGCAACATCTTAAAAAAAATTAAAGTGAAATTTGTGCACCCCATAAAAATTGTATGGGGGTTTTGTTCCCTTTAACCCCCCCAAACTTTTGTGAACGTTCCAATTAAATTATTATTGTGGCACCATTAGTTAAAAACAATATTTTTAAAACTTTTTTGCCTCTTAGTACTTTTTCGATAAGCCAGTGTTTATCGAGATATTTTGAATATTTGTCGAATCTACCACATATTTGTATATTAAGTACGATTATAGAGACCTGTTAATAATCTGAAAATTTATTTATAGTTTACATTTTTAGGTATGATTTGAAAAAGAAGATACATCTTGATAAAAGGTGACTTATGAAAAAAAGACTAAGAGGCAAAAGTTTTAAAAACACTGTGTTTAACTAATGGTACCACAATAATAGTTTAATTGGAACGTATACAAACATTTGGGGGGTTTAAAGGAATAAAACCCCCATAAAATTTTTACGTAAATATATTGAAAAAGAAGTCACATCTCCATAAAAACTGGCTTATTGAAAAAATACTAGGATGCAAAAAAAGTTTTAAAAACGTTGTGTTTAACTAATGGTACCACAATAATTAATTAATTGGAACGTACACAAAAGTTTGGGGGGGTTTAAGGGAACAAAATCCCCATAAATGTTTTATGGGGTGGACGAATTTTACTATAATTTTGTTTTAAGATGTTTCTGCCATAAGAATAATACATGTCCATTTTCAATAAAAAATCTCTAATAGTTTTCGATATATTGAAAAAAATCGATTTTCATTTTGTAACTTCAAAGGGCTGTAAATTTTTTTATGAGCACATTCGTACTAAGGTAAGTTAGGTTCAATCGAACTATTTTTGACCCCAGAATGTGTGGTATAATTTATGACCAATCTTTTCTGTATAATGTCGATTTTTCTATAAAATATTTTGATCTAAAAATTTCCATAAAACTCCTTTGTACTCTATATTTTAACATAAACGTGATTAAAAAGCTAAATTTCAAATTTCGTCACTAAATTTTTGCGATTAAACTTTGCAATTCAGGAATCTGCACCTTTTATTTTAAAAAATTTATATCTTTTATTAGAATAAGATTGAATGCTTGAAACAGGTCCCATTGTCTTCAGAAAGGTGAGAATTACACTGACGAGCAAAGAAATCGGGTTACTCGATGAATTATACACGTTTGATGTCTCGACTTTCCTAAACCTGTTGTCAGATTAGGGTGATGTTTTTAGTATGTTATAGCCTTATTATTTAAGAATATCAATGTAATAATAATATTGTTGCTAGACAAGTAAATGTCATTTTATACCGAGTGTAACAATCATAGTGTGTTTTTTCCTTAAAGTTCGGAACACCCTGTGGAATATTATAGCATAGATAAAATATTGAAATAAAAACTCAAATGTAGCCTTAGGCTTTCTTAACATTTTATTTTTTGATTCATTTGCTTATGTTGGATAATTAAAAAATTAGGTACTTTAACAACTAGCCATGTTCTTCATCATGCCATGTTTCTAAATAAGTGCGACAAATTTTAAGGGGACTGCATGAAAAAATAATGACCGTTTGCTTTATAAACATATGTCCACAAATGCTTCGTTTCCGATTCGGTTTATTTGTTGCTCTAAAACCGGTTGAGATATGCAAATTAAATTTGATAGATTTTAAGAGGTAGTTATTGCACATTTTTAGCATACAATTAAGAATTTTATAGTCACCATTGGCGTGCATACGGGATGTATCTAAAGTGTTTACACCCGTATGCACGCCAATGGTGAATATAAAATTCTTATTTCATGTCTAGTTGTTAAAGTACCTAACTTTTTTATTATCCAACATAAGCAAATGAATAAAAAACGAAAATGTTAAGAAAGCCTAAGGCTACAATTGAGTTTTAATTTCAATATTTTATCTATGCTATAATATTCCACAGACTGTTCTGAACTTTAAGGAAAAAACACAGTATGATTGTTACACCCGTTATAAAATGACATTTACCTGTCTAGCAACAATATTATTACATTGATATTCTTAAATAATAAGGCTATAACATACTAAAAACATCACTTAAATCGGACAACAGGTTTAGGGAAATTCGAAACATCAAACGTGTATAATTCATCGAGTGACCCGATTTTTTTGCTCGGCTGTGTATATAACTACTATAAAAAATTTTGAAAAAAATAATAAAATGGAACAGAGTTGCAGATAGGGAGTTAAATGCAAAAAACGTAATTTCTTTTTTTTTTTTTAATTTTTAGGGTAAAATTGCGATTTTGACAATGTTCCCCCACTCAAAATTCAAAATAAACCTCACTTTGGTTTTCAGCACCATCAAAACACACAAAGTATGACCAAAATTAGCCATTCATCACACTGTGGTCAGTATCTCGAGAAATAAGCGTTTTGGGGGTGTGCCGCTTTTCTATGGTAGTAACTCTGTAAAACCGTTGATTGAAATATTAATATGGTAATAATAATTAATATGGGTATAGTCGGTTCGCTAAACTCAGACACAACTGGCTAGTGATTTTAGTAAGTAGTGTTGCCAATTTGGTAAAATTGGCAAAAAAATAATTACTAAATAGTTAATAATTACTAAATAGTTTGTAATGTTGACAAAATTGGCAAAAAACAATAAAATTACAGACTAAAATCACTAGCCAGTTGTGTCTGAGTTTAGCGAACCGACTATATAACAACCCCCAATACATGAATCAACGGTAAAACTACGAAATTTTCAAAAATTAGGTACATTTTTTGAGACTTCGTATCATTTGAATAAAATTATTTAGATGTTTTCAAATGAAACATCCTTTAGTACGATGTTTAAGAAGTAATTTGTGTAAATTTGAGATTTTTATTGTTTATTAAAAATTTGAAACTTTATTGTTTATTAATGAAGCATAACGTAAACAATTAACGTAAAAAGTGAAATTATGTATTGTTCATATCATTAGCTATACAATCCGTAAAAGTTTCAAGTTTTTACATTGTAAAAAACAAGAGAATTTAAGCATTTTCTATTAAAATCGTTTTTTTTTTATTTAAGCCATTGAAGAAAAGGCAGTCAAATTAACGTCTAAAGATTTGACGCAAACTATTGAACTAAATAAAAGCGTTTAAAAATAGTTTTAATGTCTCCTCTTTCACGTCCATTTTGTAAAATTTAGTTGAACAATTCATTAAAAAGTTATGTTAAATAAAGTCAACTGTACGCTCGGCCGAACGCTACCATATGACGCGCTAATGCCTGTGCAATGTTAGATTTTTTTTGGCTTTGGATTGCTCGATCCATTCAACCACGATACATAATAAATTACTGTTTTCTACAATATTCCAAATATAATAGAAAAATCTTTATAATATGGATTTTTTGTGTAAAATTTTTTTACACAAAGTTTTTTTTTGTAAAATTTAAATTTTCGCAGATATTTTAAAAAACAAATAATTTTGCAGTTGTTTAATACAAAATTAAGCAACCACTTTTGGAGTAGAAGTTTTTGATATGTTGTTTATTATACACTTCTTAATGGAATTATAAAAATTTTTGTCTTATTAGATTTTTTTTCGTACGTAAAAACTACATTGACTCCACAAAAATATTTATATTAAGACAAAGTAACTATTCTAATTTTTCATCTCGAGGTACAGGAACAGCACGATATGAGATGTGATACATAGGCTATAAAGCGAAGAACAAGGGTAAAAAAGTATACGACCAAATAAAACCGAAATAAAAACACAAATGCCGTCCCTAAATCCGTCCATTTATGTATGCCATGTGCTTCGTGTATTTTCAGTTGTAAGAATTAGGTTATGGATTATAAAATAAGCACGAATAAATATGAAATCGTCGACTTTATTAAACCACTCAAAAAACAATCTTCATTCGAAAATATTTAATCCAAATATTGAAGCTACATTAGGAGGAGTATATGTATCATATCTATAGGAGACGACAAAAATGATCATTTTTTACTTTTGGTAAATGTTTCCAATTTTAATTTGTATCGACTAAAGTTATACTAAATCATATTTTCTGGGCTTTTATCCTACTCGGTTATTACTTAGTGTTGTATGTATTTCCATGTTCTGTATGAGAGTATGAGTGTCTAGACGACTTCGCAGATTTCGACTATTCATTATTATCTTTACTTATATATATATATATATATATATATATATATATATATATATATATATATAAAGTACTGAGATAACAGCTGGGAAAACCCTGGTACTGAGGAAGCAATGAAAGACTGGTGCTTCAAAGTGAGTGCCTTTTATTTTGGTCAAGCTTTCGCCTATTGTTTTTAGGCTTCTTCAGGACTTGCTACAAAGAAGAACATTCTTTACAAATATGCTTAAAGATAGAACAAGCAATTCTTACCGAAATAGGTGCACTAGTGCTCAGTGAAAATAAGAATACATCTTTTACCTTGCCTTTTTTGTGTATACATAAGTAATACAGATATTTTTGTTGTTATTATTTAGCTAATAAAACCAGATATCGAAACTGAGTCAGATCCTCCCTATTCAACCTAATCCATTGTAAGAAAATTTGGACAAGTGTCGTTAGAAGTTGATTTTTTTATTTACAAAATGACACCTATCGATCCATCGATTGTCAACGTCGTCTTCCGTTTTTTTTTTTACGTCTGACTGACACATAGAAGATTTGTTTAGAGATTTCGAGAGAAGAGACTCATAACATCAAACAACCATTAGACTGTCACTATTCGAACAGCTGTCTGAAATCACTTCTTCTCTTTTCCATGATGTAATTGTGGTGAGTTTCTGATTTCTAAAAATAAAAGGCACTCACTTTGAAGCACCAGTCTTTCATTGCTTCCTCAGTACCAGGGTTTTCCCAGCTGTTATCTCAGTACTTTTTTATTTACTAGTAACCCAATTACTCCTTGGACGTTTTTATATATATATATATATATATATATATATATATATATATGATTATTAATATGTTGTGACTGTTAAATTATATAAATTTGTTAATTTTTGGGGAATTCAGTCAATATTTGGCGGGCTAATTAGTAAAACACTTTCAACTGTTGTCGAGCTTTCGAAAAATTTATTTTCTTTTTCAAGACAATCTAAAAATGAAGATATATAAATTTAGATAACATTAAAAAAAAAGAACTTACTGCTCGTGGTTACAAAATCATTGTGCAACTTAAAAACATGAAGAAATTCTTAAAAAATATAAAAGTAAACTTAATAATTTTGAAATATGTCAAAACTAAATCACTCAAAAAAGATGTCGTTTGACTACTCTATTAATTCAAAAGGATGGGAAAGAAATTAACGAATAAAAAACAATTTATAAAAACGATAAAATTGTTACTTTATTACCTATTAATTTTTTATTATATATTTCTAATTTTATTTAATATGACAAAATGTTATTGTAGATGATACTTAAATTATTAATGTCAGATCTTTTATTAATACAATTTGATTTTTTTATCCAAACCATTTCTTTGAATTCTCTTTTACGTAAATTAATTTCTCTTTCCAAAATTGTTGCGTCTTGAAAAATAAAAACATGATCATCATTAATCACATGCTCTGCCAAAGCACAAGATGTGACATTTCTCCTAATATCACTTTTATGGGAAGTTAATCTAAGAGATAGGTTACGTGAGGTCTGACCAACATAACATTTACCACAAGTGCTACATGGTATGGAGTATATAACATTTGAGCTTTCCATAAATTGTAGTGGAGTTTTTGTTTTAGTGTAAAGACTGTTCAGTGTTTTAACATTCCTAGTAGCAATCTTAATTTCTATATTTTGTTTAAACAACTTAACCAATTTAGGTGTTAAACTTGGTATATATGGAAGAGAAAAATAAGATACAGTAGGTAAACTTTCTATCTCACCTTCTGGTTGCTCAGTGATACTAAAATGAGGTGTTCTATTGTAATTAGTACTAAAAATCAATTTATTTAGTAAACTTCTGGGATAACCATTTTCTAATAAAATTTCTCGTAATTTTTTGAGGTCAGCATTTACAAACTCCCTATGTGATAATTTGAATATTCTGTTTTTTAGACCTAAGATTAGGTTAATTTTCATTTTATAAGAATGTTGAGAAAGATAATGAATATATCGATTACTGCATAGAGGTTTTCTGTACCATTGAGTCCGAAGGATATTATTAATAAAAGATCTGACATTAATAATTTAAGTATCATCTACAATAACATTTTGTCATATTAAATAAAATTAGAAATATATAATAAAAAATTAATAGGTAATAAAGTAACAATTTTATCGTTTTATACATTGTTTTTTATTCGTTAATTTCTTTCCCATCCTTTTGAATTAATAGAGTAGTCAAACGACATCTTTTTTGAGTGATTTAGTTTTGACATATTTCAAAATTATTACGTTTACTTTTATATTTTTTAAGAATTTCTTCATGTTTTTAAGTTGTACAATGATTTTGTAACCACGAGCAGTAAGTTCTTTTTTTTAATGTTATCTAAATTTATATATCTTCATTTTTAGATTGTCTTGAAAAAGAAAATAAATTTTTCGAAAGCTCGACAACAGTTCAAAGTGTTTTACTAATTAGCCCGCCAAATATTGACTGAATTCCCCAAAAATTAACAAATTTTTATATATATATATATATATATATATATATATATATATATATATATATATATATATATATATATATATATATATATATAATTTCGGGTTCAAAACGTCATCCGACGTTTCCGATGCCTTGTTGCCAATATCTTCTATCACTGCAGTTTTCATCTTCTAATCCTCGTACACTCATTGATCGTCTTCTTCCTTGTATCCACGTCGTTCTTGGCCTTCCTCTTTTCCTGTTGTCTGTAGGTATCCATTTCATAATTTTCTTTGTCAGTCTCTCCTCCCCGATTCTCTGAACATGTCCGTACCACGTTAATTGTTTCTTCTCATTGCATTCTACGACCGTTTTCTGTAAATTCATTCTTCGCTTTACTTCCTCATTTCTAACCCGGTCCAATCTTGATGTTCTACTTGCTCTTCTTAGGGCGTCCATCTCAGTAGCTTCTATTTTTCTTTTTTGGTGTTGCTTTATTCTCCATGTTTCGGATCCGTATACCAATGTGCTCTAAGCGTGTGCTCACTACGGAGACCAAAGGATTGTATCCTCGCTCCGACCCTCGCTCCCTGGTATTTATATTCGTGAATTCTCGCATTTAAAATAATGTATTTATTTTACATAGCGATCGATAATATAGTTTCGATCGCTATGTTAAATAAATACATTATTTTATATGCGAGAATTCACGAATATAAATACCAGGGAGTGAGGGTCGGAGCGAGGATACAATCCTTTGGTCTCCGTAGTGAGCACACCCTTAGAAGATACGTGGTTTGTCTTTTTAGTTTTGCATATAGCCGCTTAGAGAGCGCCACCACTAAAACCTTCGGACACAAACGTAACCTCAATATTTTATTGACATTAATCGAGAATTTCATTGTGATACAAGTCATATAGATAAAGTGAATTTTTGAAATTAGCAAGTCAGTTGAAAAATAGATCTTAGCCGAGAACATTTTCGAGCAATAATTTTTTACAATTTTCGGAGAGGATTATCCTAACAGCAATGTCACGCTGAAATGGTTTCTGTGTTTGGGAATGAAGCATCACACCAGACAACTATTTCCCGCTGGTATTGCGAATTTCAACGTGGTCGCTTCAGTCTCAGCGACGAATGCAGGCCAGGTCCACCCAAAACATCAGTCACGCGCCAAAACATTGATGCGGTTTGTCAGTTAATTAAGGATGACCGCCGTGTAACATACCGGGAGATAGAGGCATCATTGGGCATTTCAAAGACCTCGATCCAAAAAATCCTACATGAAGAACTCGGCGTTAGGAAGTTGGTTTGCCGTTGGATCCCTCATTTGCTTACAGAAGAGCAAAAAGTGGCTCGCGTCGATTGGTGTCGAAAAACATTGGAACGGTTCAACAAATGAATCTCAAAAAACGTGTATAGTATTGTTAGTGGCGATGAATCTTGGATTTACTCCTACCAACCGAAAAATAAACGCCAATCCGCTGTGTGGGTATTTCAAGATGAGGAAAAACCAACAAAAGTGATCCGTCCTCGAAGTGTGTCAAAGAAAATGGTCGCAACTTTTGTGTCAAAATCTGGTCATGTGGCAACAATTGCTCTAGAAGATCGAAGAACGGATACTTCTGATTGGTATATAACCGTTTGTTTACCAGAAGTTATCGCGAAACTTCGACAAAGCAACACACAACGGCGAATCATCCTACATCATGACAATGCAAGTGCTCACACCGCCCCAAAGACAATAGAGTTTTTGGAGCTTCAAAACATCGAATTGTTAAACCATCCACCGTATAGCCCCGACCTAAGTCCCAACGACTTCTACACGTTCCCAAAGATCAAGAATTCAATGCGTGGGCGGCGATTCCAGTCGCCAGAAGAAGCCATCGATGCCTTTAAAACAGCCATTTTGCAGGTGTCAGCTGAAGACTGGAATAACTGTTTTATACACCATTCCACGAATATACGACCCTCTTGGATTATCGCGACAACGAATATTTTACTGTGCAAAATATGAAGAACGAAAGTAAATTTCAAATTATATTTTTGTTTATTGGAGTAATTATTATAGCAAAAGACTTTCGTACTTCTTATGTTGCACACTAAAATATTCGTTGTCGCGATAATCCAAAAAAAAAGTCGTATATTCGTGGAATACACAATACCGATTGGTTTGAACGTATGCAAAAGTGTATCGATCTTATTGGTGGGGCAAATTTTTTAGAAGCAATAAAGTACTGTAAGTCTATATATTTTTTTTATGGCTATATGCAAAACTAAAAGACAACCTATCGTACAACATCATGATTAAGAGCGCATATTATCTTTGTTTTATTCATTTGTATTGTTCAGGGATTCGTGTATTAGTATTAACAGTTTTTGTTCGCAATGTCAACGATTACATCCACTCAGTTCGTATGTACCATTGTTCTTAAATAATTTTAGTTGATTTTTAATCTGTATGAAAATGTATTGAACAATTAGCGAACTCCATAACGCATCACTAATAAACAAAATAATAACTGTAATAAACAAAACTAAAATTATTATTAACTGCATTACTATTAGACCAGGGCACCTATCCACTTGCAACTTTTTGCATGGTGTTCGGAATGACGTCAGGAAAAAGTATACAATCGAAAAATGGGCGGAAATGCATAATTGTATTTACAATTTATATTAAGAGCCAGGTTTTCTTACTCGGGTGTTTTTGGGGTCGCTGAGCAGGAATACGCCATCAGAACACGACCCCGCATAGGCGTAACCAGGGGGGTTTTGGGGGTTATAACCCCCCCCCATTGGGATGTACTTTGAGCTCTATATGCTTAACACCATACCCCTCGGAGACCTTCCAGTAGTTGTAACCCCCCCTTAGGATTGTCCTGGTTACGCCTATGCGACCCCGAAGCACCTGGCCTCAATTTTTGACCCTTCGCTCCGTTATCGAACGTATTCGCTTCGTATCTGTTTAGTATACGAACCGAATACGTTCGATAACGAAGCGAAGGGTCAAAAATCGAGGCCCTGGTACTCTGGGTCACTTTTGAGGCCCGTTATCTTTTGTAGTTTCGAGGGTTTTCGACACTAAATTGATGTAAACAGATTACTCGAGGGTTTTTGGGGTTGCTGAACACGAATATGATATCAGAACTGACCCTCGGATCACATAGTGCCCAGGGTGACTGCTATAATCGTCATCTTGTGTAATTTCAAGGCTTTCGGACACTAAACTATGCAGAGTACTCGCGGGGGTTTTCGGGGTTACTGCACACGATTATGACTTATGTGAAGGCCTCTGGAGTATATGGTGTCCAGAGCGGATACAAATAAAAAAGAATATAATAATACCGTTTATTCGTAAAAACCAGCTTTTTATTTGTTTCAATCAAGAATTTGAATATTTATAAATATAAACTAATAATATAATATTTATATTCGGCAATTCTTTTCAGTTATTT
The DNA here is from genome assembly GCF_917563875.1 of Diabrotica virgifera virgifera. Taxonomy (NCBI): domain Eukaryota; kingdom Metazoa; phylum Arthropoda; class Insecta; order Coleoptera; family Chrysomelidae; genus Diabrotica; species Diabrotica virgifera. Next base: position 173,906,675 of record NC_065448.1, on the reverse strand, counting down.
CAAGATCGATTTACTATATTATAATTTAATCGTGTTATTATTGATCGTGTTATTAGGCATTGCCTTTGTTATTCGACATCCTGGATACCAGATACTCCAGAGGCCCTCACCTAGGTCATATTCGCGTTCAGAAACCCTAAAAAACCTCCGGATGCTGTGTTTGCATTAATTTAGTGTCGAAAACACTCGAACTAACAAAAGATGACGTGCCTTATACTCCGGTCATCTTACGCATCCGAGGCTACAAAAATTACCATCAAGCTGAAAATTGGCAGGATTGTTCAAAATACCATCATAAATGAAATCTAAAAAGTCCTCATAAATCCGACCCGTGCTAAAAATTTTACGCGGGGTCAAAAGTCACCAAATATGGTTTTTAGCGATTTTCAGCGAAACGGTAAGTTTTATCGTAAAATTAGTTCCAACAAAAAATGTAGATTAGATAATTATCTATAAAAAATGCCTTATTACTTTTTTTCTTGAGAGCCACTGTTTTTGAGATATAACACGTTTCCACACCACCTTTGAGGTAGTGTACTTAGCGCGTTTTTTAACGTGGTTTCCCCAGTAGGCCTATTCCACGGATCTGTTATGATTCTGTTTAATTTAAAGCTATTTAATAATTGATATTGGCAAGGGTTAAAAATGATAAAAGTTATATAAAGCGGTATAAATTTAAAAAAAGGGAAATTTATCAGACTGCTTCATAATTTTCTAATACTTCTGCTTCCCTTGTTCATCTTCTCATTGTTCTTCTTCCTCTTCTTCATCTTATATTTCTTCTTCTTCTTCTTGTTCTTCTTCTTCTTGTTGTTCATCCTGGGTGCAAGTAAATTGTCCCAATAATGACACATCGCATGGCTCCTCGATAGAATCAAATGAATCCCCAATTGTTGGTGATTCAACATTGGAGCACGACCGGTTTTGACAATTAGTGACTACCGAACAAAACAGTCCAACTTTGTTGCAACCACATTTAGCGCTACGCCCCTTTTTACAGTTGCAAACAATTGTGTTCAGGAGTTTTTCCGGCGCAGGGGGAGTAAAGTTTGAATTGGTTCTATTGTCCTTTTCATGAGCATTTTTCAGTGCGTAACAAATGATAGGAAAAGGGGTAAGTCTGTGATAATACACATTTATGACATTTATTCTAACATGACATTTTAGTTAAATCTGATAGTTGTCACATTTTATTTTCAATTTGGAATAAAAACAAATTAAATGTGTTTCTTGCATTTATAAAATGGTATTTTCTTTGATTTGTATAGTCTTATAAATTATACAGATTATATTTGTAATATTATTATCTAATTAAAAAAAAATTATTTTTTTTATTATGGCGCTATCTATCGACAACTAGAATAATCACCGAACTAGAATAATTACCAAAGTAATCACCGACGTGCCTTTTTTTCTGTCATATACAATTTAATGCGTTAGAAAGAAATCGAAAAACTGTGACGCACTGAAAGATGATCATGAGAAAAAGAATACTGAACTGTCGACTAATTTCCATCCCCAGTCTTTTGGATCTAGCTGATAACCAAGCCACACTTGAACTTGGTAATATACCCGAAAAAGATGTTAATGAGCAGAGCGGCTGAGGTTGGAGGAAGACAAGATAACTGCACTTGTTTTTTGTTTCGAGTAATTTAAAAAAAAAAACATGCATATCGAAACTTATCTAAGCACGTAGTTTTCTTAGGCGCTCCATACATAGAGAGAAGAAAGCTAATTCTGTTGGAAATAACTTCTTGTGGAGTTGAATTACTTTTTTTAAAAACTTCAGCACATTCAAGTAAATCTTGTTTTTCAAACATTGTAAAAACAGTCGTTTAACCCCTCCTGAAAAATGCAGATGTTGTATCACAGCTCACAGCCAGTTATTGCGTGTAAAGATAGTATATGATTTTGATATTTTGAAAAAGTAGATAAACTTTTCCATGAATATATTTCCGATTGGTGTTGAGTTTTTCCAGGTTTAAAAAAAAGATAGTTTTTTGGATTGGAGTTCTACCAGTGAGTAATATGATTAAGTCTACATCTTCACCTACAACAATAGTTGTATTTGTTAAATTGAATTGCTCTATGGCTGTTTCAATTATCATTACGTCAGCATTATTATTAGCTTGTTTTACCGATATATTTTCAACAATAAACTTATCTTTCAGCATTGAAATGAACCGAGATTTTTTTTGTCGTGAGTATTTGCCAGAAATTTCTGTTGAGTAGTAGATACTGTCATAGATTGATCAAATAAAATATTAGAAGATGAAGATGTTGCTGAAGTTCTACGACGTTGTTCTGAAGCTTTAATATTTCTCGTAAAATCATTATAGCCATCAAATACGACAGTAACTCTGGGACCAAAATGACGCGGTCCATATCCATTTACTATTTTTGTTGGGATTAAGCCGTAAAATTCAAATAATTCTTATTATTTTCGCGTTACATTAACTTTGTAAAGTAGATTTTCTTGTTGGCACTGTAATATAATACAGCTTATACATTGCATCCCTCGGTAGACCGCAAGCTGTATAGTAGAAACATTATCATATTTATAATCTTATATTATTATGTGTAATATAAGTTAAGTTGACCGATAGAATATTATGTTTACTTGTATTACAGCTTCAGTGATGTAGAAATGTATATACCTGGTGTACTAATACATAATATATTATGACGATTAGAAGTCTTTCAACTCTTTGAATCGTATCTCAAAAACAGTGGCTCTTAGGAAAAAAACTGTGAAGATATTTTTTATAGATAATTATCTAACCTACATTTTTTGTTAGAGATAATTTTACGATAAAACTTACCGTTTCGCTGAAAATTGCTAAAGACCATATTTGGTGACCTTTGAACCCGCGTAAATTTTTTAGCACGGGTCGGATTTATGAGGACTTTTTAGATTTTATTTATCATGGTATTTTGAACAATCCTGCCAATTTTCAGCTTGATGGTAATTATTGTAGCCTCACTCCTATTTTTGAGTCTAACTAGACCGGTCTATTAGCAGTAACCCTGGGCACCAAGTGTTCCGGGGGGTCGGTTTTGATGGCTTATTCATGTTCAGCGACCCAAAATCCTCCGAGTAGGTACTAAATTTGACCCTTAATATGCAAATTTATACATTTTCATGCACTTTTGGATGCATTTTATGCACAGTAATGCATAATGTAAAAAGTTGTAAGTGGATAGGAGTGGATGGATTTAAAAATCGATTTATTCCGGTGTTTTTTTTTTGTTTTAAATGCCTTGGTCTATATGTGTTTTGTTGACACTGTAAATTTTTAACAACAGTACATATAGATAAGGTTTGCTAGTAGAACATTGGAAATTGATTTTAGTAGTATGTACTTATATTCTAATGAGTACACTTTTCCTCTAGTATTTTATTGCCTACCATTTACATGTTTTCTAATAGGGACCGGTTTATTGGTATAAAACATTTAAACTACACTACCAGTGTTAATACGACAGCAGGTCTTTGTGACACTAAATAAATTATATCAGACATACTAACTACATTATCGGTACGGAGTTTAGTTTCTCTTTTAAACGACCCAGATTCATTTAGTAAATTTGGTTTTCTCTCGATACTTACTTGAAAGATATTCGTTAATTCAATTATTGTCAGTAACAATTTAGCGATTTTAAAATATTTTAAAATCTATATAAGTTTTACACAGGTAGTCCAGAGAAATAAGATTTTTCTCAGGACTGAGTAATCTAGGTAGGTATCCGAAAAATTTTTTAAATATTGTTTCCTGTTTCCTGCCAAGAGTTCGTAGCCGTTATTAACAATTTAGTGCAGGAAACGCGATTTTTTTTATTTTTTGCACCCCATTAAAAAGCTAAATAGTGGATACAAAATTACAAAATTTGTTTTTTTAGAACATTGAAAAGGCTTCAAAAAGACCATTTTGATAATTTAACATACGTTGCCGAGCATATAATTAGGGTCACCCCGTAATTTGAATCTATTTTGGAAATTATAATTTTTGAACTATTTTCGATTGTAACATAGTTTACTAACGGATTTCTTGAAAAAAATGTTGCTTTTTCGATAAGCGTTTGAGATAGAAAGGACCCCTTACCCTACATAAAAACCATTATCAGCGTAGTTTTTGTTTCTGTGGTTTTAATGTCAAAGTTAAATTGTTTGTAGTGTTGTCACTGTCAGTGTTTTACAACGAGCATGAGTTGTTAGGGCGAAACCAGACGGGCCACTCTGCAGCGCTACTCTGTGGATCCACAGAGTGGCCGAAACAGGCGATTTTCTAGGCGCCGGCGACTACGCTGCGAAGTGGACCGTTTGGAAGGAAGCGGCGTTTAATGTAATGGGTGAGAAATAACAGTAAGTTTGTTCAAATGATTAAAAACTTGCCGGCTAATATACTCATGGACAAAAATATTGCATATTTTATCTTCAATCGTTATTACATATTTGTTTATTTTTTATCTTTGAAATGTTAAGTATTTTTTTATTTATTTATTTATCTATTTATTTTATTTATTTATTTATTTGATGTATTTTAATTTACTAGAGATAAATAAATGGTTAAACATAGTCTTTATAACTGAATATGCAATAATGTAACAAATTAACAAACATTGCATAGTATGGAAAGTGTGCTTTGGCGACTTGACAATTCTTGTTTTGTTGAATTGTTAGTTAGAATATGTCAGTTGGAGAGTTTTATTTTTCGATTCTGCAGTTTTCTTGTTGATGTGGCACATTTAAGTGAAGTAGTGTGTGCTAGAATTGTTACGTTAAGAAATGAGGGTTACACACAAGAAGATATTGCGTGGATAGCTAATATCCATCAGTCGACTGTTTCTCGTATAGTAAAGCGATACAATGAGACTGGGGAATACAAAAGGCAACCTGGTCAAGGACGAAAAAGATGTACAACGCCAAGAGATGACCAATATTTAAGACTTAAATCTTTGCGAAATCGTACACTTACAGCTTCTTATCTCAAAAATGAGTTACTGATCACAAGACAAGTTAATGTAAGTGCCAAAACTGTGACTCGAAGACTTAAAGAGGTTGGTTTGAATCCAAAACGGCCTGCCAGAGTTCCACTTCTTCTACCACGGCATAAAACTCAAAGGTTGTACTTTGCAAGAGCCCACGCTAACTGGAACGAACATCAATGGAGAAGAGTTCTTTTCACAGATGAAACGAGGATACAATAATTATGGAAGCCAGATGGACGTGATCGAGTATACAGAAGGTCTGGGAAGTTTCGCAGAATGTAATCTTGTACATGTTAGTTTTGGTTGCGGTTCCATAAAGCTATGGGGTGGCATTAGTTGGGAGAGTCGTACGGAGCTTATTGAGGTGAATATTCGAATGAATGCTGACTGGTACATACGGAACATGCTTGAAGAGCATGTTTTTCCTTATGCCGGCTTTATTGGGTATGATAACTTTGTGCTAATGCATGATAATGCCCGTGCACATACCGCAGGAACAGTCATACAATATCTTGAGGATGTTAGAGTTGAGGCTCTAGACTGGCCACCAATGAGCCCTGATGCAAATCCCATAGAACATATATGGGACATCCTAAAAAGACGTATAAGAGCAAGAAATCCAGCTCCAAACTCAATTGCAGAATTAAGAATTGCTGCACAGGAAGAATGGAATCAACTTCCTCAAGAAACCATCCAAGATATTCTGCGGAGCATGCCTAGAAGGATGCAGGCAATCATTAGAGCTAGAGGAGGAAATACTAGGTACTAAATTGTTACAATATTGCCGTAAAAAATTGTTCTATTGTCGTTATTGTTTATTTTTCTAATTAAATGTTTTTTTTTTCTTCCTTATTGGCTTTGGATTACTTGATCCATTCAGCCACGATAGATAATAAATTACTGTTTGCTACAATATTCCAAATATAATACATTGCATTACATAATACATTAGGTACATGTGCGCACATATAATACTTATGCACGCACATACATGCATACATACATATGTAGAAGTGGAAACATTTAATTGACCAGTAGGTATACTCCTCATTCATGGCCCTAACCAACTTAAATTAATTTACAAATAATTAAATCGACAAAAAAAAACTACATGCTAATACTAAATACTAATACTAAATGCTAATAAATATATGTTTTTTTTACACAGCGATAAGGCTTCAACCCGGATCAACCCCGCGGAGGTTTACACCCTCTTTGTGTTTTTAATTTTTAATTTTTTTTTTCTCTTTTTTATTTTTTTATAATTTATTATACTTTTTTTTTTTTTTTTAATTTTTTTTTCTTTTTTTTTAATAAGATTTAATTTTTTTTATACTTTTTTTTGTATACATATTTTTTTGTATAATTTTTTTTTTTTTTAATTTTTTCAATATAAATTTTTATACAATTTTATTCTTATTACCTCCCTGCAAAATCTACTTAATGAACTTTCACAGGGAGACAATATTACATAATAAGGATAAACATAAAAAACAATAATTATTGCTAAACACATTCAACCGGACTCATTCAGTGCAAGTTAAATTTTCCTCTTAGTCCTTTTTAAAAACTCCCAGATGATTTGTTTAATTTTAGAATTTCTACGAGACAAATATAAAAGAGAAGCATTATTTTGTGGGAAAGGTATTTCTTCTTGAACCAGATTGTGCATCAAAAACTTAATTGCAACATCATTATGTTTGCATCCAAACAACCAATGATTAATATCGTCAACATATCCATTGCAATCGCAAAGATCTGATTCGGATAGGTTAAATCTATAGAGGTATGACTTGACAGTGGCATGATTAAAGAGACATCTAATAAACATGGCATATATATTTCTATTGGGATAACTTCTGATAGCAAAAGGCTCAGTAGGTTATTAATATTAATTAATATTAATTAATTAATAATAATTAAATGTTATAATCAAAATCAGACAATTTCATTAATTTCTCTACAAATTAGTTGTGACTCTGCAATATGCAAGTTACTTGACAATAAATATACGTAGGATAGTTCAGCTCAACTTATTTAGCAATAAAAAGTACAAATTTTTTTAAAAGGAAAAAGATATACTTCAAAAATAAAATATGCAATATTTTTGTCTGTGAGTGTATTTTTTTTTAAGTGTGTTCGTCAAAATCAGTGTTTGTAATGTCCATAGTTTTAAATATTTTATAAAATTTCAACGCTTTTGAAAAAATACCGATAAACTCCATAAATGGAATTAAGAAGAACTAGACAAAAACAGTTATATCACAGAAAGAAGCACATAAAAAATCAACCAGTACATCTGGTATCCTACAGGCGTAAAATAGTTTGATACAACTGAGTGAAAGAGGCCCTTAAGGAGATGATGACATTGAATATATCTAAACATGTTAGCTTGCAACCTCCTTTTAACTGATATCTTATCGTTTTGTTTTCAACAACAAACAATAAAACCTTTTTTGGCCTAAGATGGGACCCCACTATTTAACATAAATAAACAAACAAGATTGTGAATATTTGTTTTGTTCAGATCAAATGCATCCAATGTATAAAAAAAATGTAAATATAAATAATAGAGAAAACATTGCATACAGGATTTATTCTTTTCGATTTCTTCTTTAAAATTAGAAACAAATAATTCAAAGATGACGTCCCACGCTTTTCCTTTTAATGCCCTATAAATATGCCTTCGGGTTCTTGTATCCCATATAGCCGGTCTGTTTTGCACTTCCATCAAAAACCGTTCCGAATCGAAGTTCATTTTAGGTGCTCACCCTATAAACTCTCGTAAACATCTGTGGCAGCTACAAAAGTGGTCCGTCTGAATGGGTTTTGCCACTAGTGGACGCCACTAGCAGTGAGTCGCTCGTCTGGCTCGTCTGGTGAAACGTCCACTTCACATAAGAACCCATGGCCAATCATCGGAAGCTGCTTTGTAGATCCACAGAGTAGCGCTGCAGAGTAGTCCGTCTGATTTCGCCCTTATGGAGGCAAGAATTGTGGCGGCATTAGAAGATGGCCACGGTCAGCACAAAACTGCGAGAAACGTTTTTGTAAATTTCTCGACTGTGCAGCGAGTATGGCGACGGTACGAAGAGACCAGTCTACTTACTGGAAGACGTGGTTCAGGTCGAGGCAGAATTACAACAGCTAACTATGACCGCTTCTCGTTTCTAGTGCTTTGAGAAACCGATCACGGTAGTCTCTCTTCGAAATCATCTGCAATAAATGCGAAATGTAAACGTAAGTGAATGAACAGTTAGAAGAAGACTGCATGCTACTGGTTTATCTTCTCGAACTAGAGTAACTGGTTCGCCGCTTTTCCGTGAACACCGAACTGTCAGATTGAATTTTACACGAGAACACTGGACTTGGACAATACAGGTTTGCAGTTGTGTATTGTTTTCCGATGAATCGAGATTCTGTCTTATGGGTTCAAAAAAAGTGTCGCCTGTTTCACACAATAAGAATTTTGACCGTGCGATGGTTGAAATCTATATAGTGGCTCGAGCAATCATATGAAATCTTTCTCTCTTCACCGCTTAAAACGTTCGGTGAAGGGAGAAAGATTCCATATATGATTGCTCGAGCCACTATGTAGATATCAATCATCGTACGTTCAAAATTCTTAGTGTGTGTTTCGAGCGTTGAATGTGGCGACGTCCAGGCGAGAGATATGCTCAGGCATGTGTTCCCGAGAGACTTCCGAAGAGTCAGTTATGGCATGAGGAGGCATATCGTTTGACGCTCACATGGGGTTAGTCTTTATCGAGAATGGGACATTGACTACGCATAGGTACCTGACAGGTGTTCTAGATTCTAGAAAACCATGTTTTACTGTTTATGGTTATTCTTGGAGACGACGCAACATTTATGCATAATAATGCACGATCGTAGACTTACTCCCTTACTAGTATCTTGACGACGTTCACAGTATTCGATTTGTTTGGCCTTCTCACAGTCCAGATATCAAACCTATAGAATATTCTCGGTTTGTTGTTTACCGAGTCATATGTCGGCCCCCAGAATTGCACGCGAACTTTGCGATATATTCGTGCTGGAACGGAACAACATTCCACAGTGATCCAAAATCTTGCATTCATTGCAAAATTAAAAGCATGTCTCGTAGTTTGGAAACTGTTGTCACTACCAGAGGAGGGAATACTCGCTAGTGACCAAATTTCTTTTGTTTTACCAAAAATCAGCAAATTTAAATTATCTCTTTTCAATATTTAGTATATCAAAGGAAAATTGTTCATTTTCATTACTTTCAATTAACGTTGTTTTCTTTAAGCAATCCGTTGTTACAAACGAAATAGTTAAAAAGTAATAATACTTTAAAATAAATTCAAATTACGGGGTGGCCCTAATTTTATGCTCGGCACTGTATAACAAGTGGGGAATTTGTGATTTACGAATAGAGTATATACAAATTAAAAAAGAAATGTCAAATCCATCAACAAGAGCCAGAGAATAGTTTATTGCGTGAATTTTAATGTACCCCGCTGTTATGGACAATCTTCTGATAGAATGGACTGTAATATATTATATTAAAAAACTTCTTGTATTCAGCTAAAAAATTAATTACAAATTGTTAAAAAATGTGATTTTATATTATGACAATCAATCTAATAATTTTAATGACAATCTGACAAATATATGTTGTGTATTTTTGATGCTTGTTTTTTCCCGTCATTGAGCAAGGGCGGAACTGTCTATCCAATAATAAATAATACTTTTCGTCCATACTCCCCGCCTTGAACAGCTCCAAGACCGTTCAAACACAAATCACCTAAGTTAATGAGGAACACTAGAAACAAGTCTCAGCTAATGGTAATGGACAAATTTTAGTTATTCCTCGTTTATAAAGTCCATGAGCGGTTTTAACAGTTACCACTCGAATTTCACCATCATCACCAGGGTGAACAGACACTATTCTTCCTAACTGCCACTGACAAGTGGGCAAATTGTCAGATTTTAAGAGCACTAAAGATCCGACTTGAATGGTGGAAGTACTACTTCTCTATTTATGACGTTGTTGGAGATCATTCAGGTAAATCTTTGACCATTGCTTCCAAAAGTCTTGCAACAATTTCTGAATCAGTTGGAATCTGGACAATTGGTTTATTTTTATCTCTCCTTGAAACGTATGATCAGGGACAGCGGTCATCGGTCTTCCGATTAAAAAATGTGAGGGAGTTAAAGGAGTGTAATCGTTAGGATCAGATGATAGAGCATATAAAGGACGTGAATTCAAAGTGCCTTCAATCTGAATTAAAAATGTACAGAATTCTTCATAAGTTAGAAGGGTTTGACCAATAATACGAGATAAATGATATTTTACCCCTTTTATATTACTTTCCCATAATCCCCCGAAATTTGGAGTACTAGGAGGAATGAAATGCCATATAATATTCTGAGCTGCGCAAGAGGTGACAATTTCATCCTCTGATTTTCTAATGAAATCATACAAAATTTTTAGTTCATTTTTGGCACCTACAAAACTTGTACCGTTATCTGAATACAGATGCCCGGGTTTACCGCGTCTAAAAACAAATCTTCTAAGGCCTGCCATGAAAGCTTCAGATGTCAAAGAACTAATTAATTCTAAATGTACTGCTTTCGTGGCGAAGCAAATAAATAAACATATGTACGCTTTATACGTTTTACATCCGCGACCTTTTCTATCCTTTAATGTAACTGGCCCTGCGTAATCTAATCCAGTTATGAAAAAAGGTTGTGATATATTAACACGATGTTCTGGCAAATCAGCCATAATCGTAGAACCAGGTTTGGGTTTAAACCGATAGCATCTAATGCAATTCCTTACAACTGTTTTAGCTAGGGACATTCCCGCAATTATCCAAAATTTTTGACGAACTGTCGCTAACAAGAGTTGTGGACCTGCATGTTGAAGTTGCACATGCTCATGTCTCAATATTAGTTTGCTTAAAACATGAATCTTATCTAATAGTAAGGGATGTTTCCCATCATAATTCCTAGAAGATTTTCTAAGACGTCCTCCTACTCTCAATAATCCAGTTTCATCTAGAAAAGGCGTTAAAGGTAATAATCTACTCTTTGACGAAAGGTCTTTACCGTTATTTAATAATGAAATTTCTTCAACAAAACTTTCTGTCTGAGCTAATCTAACAAGAAAAACCTCTGAATCAGTAAATTCGATTGCTGAAATCGGGCCATACCTTCTACTATTAGACTTTGACTTTGAATTATTAACAAATCTTCTACAATAAGCCATAATTCTAATTAATTTGTTCAGATTCGAGTATTTATAAAAAAGTGAATTAAAATCATTTTTTATAGAAACTAATGCCTTAGATTTCTTTCTCATTTCAGGAAGGTTTGATATATCAAGTAAATCATAGAACTTAGTTTTATCAAAATCTGTTGATAAAAATTGAGGGCCATTAAACCAGAGCTTACAGTGAGCTAATTGGTCTGGCAAAATTCCTCTACTACCAATATCTGCAGGATTCTCAGACGAGCTAACATAATTCCAATTTTCAATTGTAGTACATCTTTGAATTTCTGCAACACGGTTTCCAACAAAAACTTGAAGGTTTGCTGGGTCATTATTGAGCCAATGCAAAACAATTTGTGAATCACACCAATAATATGGAGTGTACTGAAAAGTAACAGAATCTGAAACAGATTTCATAAGTTGGACCAATAATAAGCTACCACACAATTCTAATCGAGGAATAGTCAATATTTTGACTGGGGCGACCTTAGTCTTAGCACATAACAAATGAACATTTATAGAACCTTGTGAATCAATGCATCGAGTATAAATTGTTGCACAATATGCGTATTGTGAAGCATCACTAAATCCATGTAATTCTATTATTTTAGGTTTATTACTCAGAACGCACCGTGGAATTCTTAAATCATTTAAGTGACATAACTTAGACTGGAACTTTTTCCATTTATCACACAAATCAGAGGGGACTTCGGAATCCCAATCAAGTTTTAACGACCAAAGAGATTGAATCATAATTTTTACTAGGATTATACAACAACTGGCTAAACCTAAAGGATCATAAATTTTTGCGATTGCAGAAAGCATTGTGCGCTTCGTTATTTTTGATAAAAGATCAGGGTTTTCAACATGAAAACTGAAAATATCTAACTTACTAGACCATTGAATACCAAGAGTTTTAATACACTCGTGATCTCCTAAATTAAGTACTTTTAAAGGATCGGAATAATCTTTAAAGTGATCTAATACCAACTGGCTGTTTGAAGACCATTTCCTTAAATTAAAACAAGCTGACTTCAATATTTTGACCACTTCATCACATCTTTTAATAGCTTCAGCCTCACTTGAAAATCCAGTAATGAGATCGTCAACATAAAAATCTCTCAGAATAATTTCACTTGCTTCAGGAAACTTGATTTTATTATCAAATGACAATTGCTGGATACACCTAATGGCTAGATATGGCGCACTGGTAGTGCCATATGTTACGGTTTTTAAATTATAAATTGAAATTGGCTGAGAAGGACTACTATTCCTCCAGACAATTTTTTGCATTCTTCTGTCATCGGGATGAACAAGTATCATCCTATACATTTTGCTGATGTCGGAAACAACAACAACTGCATGTTGTCTAAATCTAATCAAAATACTCAAAATATTATTTTGAATTGCTGGTCCTGAATATTGGATATCATTCAATGACTTCCCATTAGTCGATGGGGCAGAACCATTAAAAACAACACGGAGTTTGGTTGTCAGGCTTTCATTTTTGATAACACCATGATGTGGTAAAAAATAATTAGGTTCTGTGGTGCCTTCCGCATCTAAATTATAATCAATTGACATGTGATCTAAATCTAAATATTCTTTCATGAAATTTAAATAACCATTTTTAAGTTCGGGACATTTCTTAAATCTATCCTCTAAATACAATAATCTTTTAACAGCTAATTGTTTAGAATCGCCTAGGACAGAAGGATGTTCCTTCCAGGGAATTTTAACAATAAATTGACCAGTTTCTGATCGAGAAAATGAATTTTTAAAATGATTTTCAACATAAACATCATCCTTTGAATAAGAAATATGAGACTTTGGCTCTTCAACAGACCAAAATTTCTCTAATTGTAAATCATCACTACTAAATATTTGTGAAAAATGACATCTAATATGATTTTTTGTTGGATATGGAACTTTACCAACCACAATATAACCAAAAACAGTATTTTGGAGGGAGGGTAAATTCTTTCCAAGATCTATGCGACCATCTAACATTATATCCCAAAACAAACTAGCATCAAGTAACATATCTACCTTACTGCTTACATTAAATGAATCATCTGCCAAAGTTATATTAGGGGGTATTGAGAAATTTGAGACATTAAAAGTATAAGTTGGCCAATTCTCAGTAATCTGTTGCACCACTATGCAATGTAAATTTGACTTAAAATTGTTTAATATAGAACCAATTTTTAATTGACATTTTTTATTTAAAGATGAAACGGAATTATTAATTCCTGAAACACAAATATTTGCTCTATTTGTGTCTAAATCGAGTTTACTTAGAAAATCCTCTGTAATAAAACATGATTGGCTCCCTGAATCTAGGATTACTCGTGCGATATGAGTATTTCCGTATCTATCATATACTCTAACTTTAGCAGTACTCAACAGTACATAATCATTATTTGAACAATTATTTTTTAAAACAATCTCATTTCTATTAACATTATTTTCTGAAGTATTAGTTGACAACTTAACTTTATTTGGTTCATTCTCGGAATCATTGTTCGGGTTGAAATTAATTGAACTGTTTTCTTTAACATGAATATCAGATGGTTTATTTTCATGTAAAAGAGAACTGTGTTTGGCTTTACATATCTTACAACCGAACGATTTACATTGTTTGTAGGAATGTCCGGTACATAAACAATTTCGGCATAAATTTAATTGTTTTATTTTATCCCATCTTTGGGCTACTGAAAGTTTAAGAAATTCTTCACATAGGTAAATCAAATGATTTTGTTTACAAAAATTACAACTTCTGCTTTTACTAGTTAGCAGAGATCTAGAGCGTTTATCTTGGTAATTAGATTTATAATCCGGTTTTGTCACATTGCTTAACTCTATAGTTTCCAAAAAATCAGCACGATTCTTCAAGAATTCAAGAAATTCGTTTAAACTTGGCAAAGAATTATCTATTTTTCTTTTTTCCCATTCCCTAGAACTAAATTTATCCAATTTACCACTTACCAAATACACCATAATAGCATCCCAATGTTCAGTCGGTAGTTGAAGTGATTTTAAAGCGAATAAATGCTTTTTAACTGAATCTATCATGCTTCTAAGACCTAATGCAGATTCTTTATTTAAATTTTCAATCTCAAAAAGAGCTTTTAAATGATTGTTTACTAACATCCGAGAGTTGTCAAATCTGTTGCATAGAGTCTGCCATGCAGAAATGTAATTTTGTGCAGAAAAATCTAAACTTTGTATAATTTTCAATGCATCACCTTTTAAACTCGCACGTAAATAATGATATTTTTGAATATCTGCCAATACTTTATTATTATGAATTAACCCTTCAAAAGTATCTTTAAACTCAATCCACTTCAAATAGTCCCCATGAAAGACAGGTAACTGAATAGGAGGTAATTTGACACCTTCTAATCCACTATATTCATGGCTTATGTCTAACCTTTTCGACTGTGAACTGGATAAATCGGAACATTTTCTTTTTAACATCGTTCTTGCTCTAGACAAAGTTTTTGAAAATATAGTATCTAATCGTTGTCTTTTCGCATACTCTTGTTGAATATCTTGATCCTGACAATTTAATTCAATTGACATTTGGATTTCATCAAATTCAGTAAACAAACTTTCAGTTCTTTCTGTATTCAATTCTATCTGCGAAAAATGGTCTTCGCTTAAATCATTAATCGCGATATTTGTCATCGACTCTATAAATTTAATAAAATTGTTTAATCTTTGTTCAATTATATCTCTTTTGCGATATAATTGACGAAAATCAGAAGCTTTCATAGGCATTTTTAGCTTTATATTAATCAAAATACGTAGCAAATAATATTATTTAATTGTACGAACTCAAAAATCAACGTTAAGCAATCAAGTAATAAAAGTCAAATCTAAATCTGTCTTTTATCTAATAATCAAACTTAGCCGAATATTGGCTATGGTCCTATAATCATTTATATTTAAATAAATCCAATAATAATAGCAATATCTACTAATAATAATCAGAAATCGTATAGCATTCCACAAACTAATACTCCAAATCAACTCAAATACATATTTGCATACACACAAAGGTGTACAAATCAATCTAATAAGTAATTATTTTTTAGCTAAATAAAATTATAGGTTATAAATCAACTATTCAATGCGCAAAATCAAAATTTTTAATTGAACCCCAAAATCCTCAAAAATCTAATAATTTATTGGCACTTTGTTGAAAGGAAATAAATATGAAGGATAAACAAAGAACAATCAAGATAATAAATGGAAAAACCTCACATTTAATTCAATCGGCAGAGCGGATCCAATCTGGCTGAATCATAAATTCTTCAAAAACCAATAATCTTCATACCCATCTGGATCTATTAGACCATTGTCTCAATCATCGGGTTCGATCGGACACAATTTTATGCTTCTCGGGCTCGAAGGTACCAAATGTTATGGACAAACTTCTGATAGAATGGACTGTAATATATTATATTAAAAAACTTCTTGTATTCAGCTAAAAAATTAATTACAAATTGTTAAAAAATGTGATTTTATATTATGACAATCAATCTAATAATTTTAATGACAATCTGACAAATATATGTTGTGTATTTTTGATGCTTGTTTTTTCCCGTCATTGAGCAAGGGCGGAACTGTCTATCCAATAATAAATAATACTTTTCGTCCACCCGCCACTACTCCTAGCTGAACGAATTGAATCACCACATTTTAAAGCTATGTAAACGACTCCAAAGGCTTATTTTTAATCTCTCCTTTCTTAATCTTTCAAATGCCACTAATTAGGTTTATTAATTGTTATAAACAAGCTGTGAATTAAAAAAATGCTACTATCTTCGTCCCTATTAATTGTGGGTCAAAACGGCAAACAGGTGTATGTTTTCAAAAAACTTTTGATAGTGTGTAAAAAATATATTTTATATCAGCTAAGTACTTTCAACACATAACGTGCCATCATCAGAGCTTCCTAAAAGGGCATATTTAGGATAAGATTTTTTTCATATAAAAAATGAGTGAAAAACTTACGTCCTCTTAAAATATCTTCATAGAAGAGCAATTGCTTAACAACACAACAAAAAACATGAATACTGGGCAAAAGCCACAGATATAGGGTATAATAACCCTTTACAGTGAATAGAATCACATCTAAATTCTTTTATTAATTTATAAAGACAACATGGCTGAGTCAGACCATTTTGAGCCCACAAGTCTTACAGTCTTTTCCAATTCCTATTAATTGTCGCAGGACAAGTGAATTTTAATTTGTAAAAAAATACGAAAAAATAATTTTTCCACGTACCTCTATCCAAAGTATACATTTCCTGACCTCATTGTAGGGAGCAAAGTCGTACTTTTCCTCCCTAGGGAGACAAAGTACTTTTACTCCCTAGGGAGTAAAAGTAAAAGTGACGTCATGGTATTCCATTGATGAAATATAACTTATTGACGCCCTATACAAGGCCCTAAACAAAAAACGAATTTTTGTTTTCGAAAAATTTGAATAGTCCTCTTATATAGCATTTTCAATGTATAATATAATACCACAGAACCGGTTCGTATACTGGAAGATGACTAAAAAAACTATTTGTATGTGTACATATTTGTAAATTCATATTTTTGTGTAAATAAATGTTTTTGTAATTCTTTAATTCTACTTTTTTTTCTGAATAGATCTATTAAATTATCTATTTATAAAAATTGCAATGTTATTAAGGGTGGTTTTTAAGGGTTGAAATATTATGATATTATATCCTTTAGCATATAACAATCATTATTTAACCAATCAAAACCAAATGTTACCCATATTAAAGTTTACAATGTTTTTATATAATTTTTAACAATAAGGGGTAGTTTACACCCATAAAAATAATAAACGCTCTTGAGCATGATATAGAATATGAAGTACAGGATGAGATGATCCTAATCCCAAATTTTTATGTAGATCGATGCAAGCCGAAATTATTCTTTTAGGATAAGTCAATTTTTTATATAGGTATATAGCTCCAACAAGGGTGGTTGTAAGGCCTTTCGCACACACAGCTACTAAAAAGAAACTAAACTAGTTGGTAATCAGAGTTATCAACGGGTTATCAACTATGGCTCGCACATTACGCTACCGAAAATTAATAAAACGAGTCACTTCTTGACTGTACTTTGTACTGAGTAGCTTTGTTAGGCGGTGTTTAAGTTTATATATTATGTTGTCCTGAACAGAGCCGTCTTAACCATACACGGCGCCGGGGTTCAAGACTAATCTTTGCGCCCCCTTTTGTCAGAAGATTATATAGGTTATAGGTACGCTAAAACTAAAACTAATTAGGTTTGCTTTCTTTATTTATATATTAAAAAAGATGGTTTCAGTATTCAAAAAAGATCAATCTTATAACACTATACCATACTTTTTAAAGTATATCAAAGTCAATTTTTCTAGCTTTTAAGTTGGCAAATGTTTTTGTTGCTTCGGTGATATCCATTTTCACTTGCTTTTCTATACTTATTAAAGCCAGGTTTGTTAATCTGTCTTGGTCCATTGTTGAGCGCAGATAATTTTTGATCAACTTAAGTTTTCTCCTTCTACAACTACTTTTCTCCTTCAGGTATTGTTATTGGAAGTGTTAAATATATCCTTAGATATGTAGAAAGATTTGGGAAAACGAAGAGTAAATGATTAGAATATATATAACTTAAAATATCGAGTGAAGTTGTGTCTATATTTATAAAAAATATTGGTAACAATTCTAATTCATAAAATAGATCTTCACCATCTATATGAGATCTATTTAAATGCGCTAGGTTTTTTTGTAAATTTAAACATTGTGTTTTTTTAAGTTTTCTTCGGAGTTTCTCCAACTCCATATACTTTCCAAGAAAGAAAAGTTATAATTATGTTCCCTCAATATTTCAAATCTTTCACTTAATTTTGCAATGGCAATGTCCAATAAATAATAATAGATGTTAACTGTAAAATTTTGTTTTGGGTCTAAAAGAGGCTCGTCTGCAGCCTTGTAATTGAAATATCTTTTTCGGGGACGTGGACGAACAGTTTCAGAAAATTTAGTTTCGCAATCTGGTTCTTTAGCAATTGATACCGAGTCAATTAATACTTATCTGCTCACACGCAGTGTCAGTGCGGCTGGCGGTTAAATCTTTACTAACTTGATCAAGCATCTTAACAGCTTCCGAAATAATAATATCACTCGTTTGCAAAGTCTTGCTGGCAATATTAACCTTTGCTAAAATATCGTATGTGACACGATAGAGCAGATAAACTTAAAGTTCTCTAATTTTGTCATCAATGAGCTTACGATGTTTCTTGTGTCATTGTTGTATCTATATGTTGTTTTTCTACATCGCGTATTTGAAAGCGGTTTTAATGTAAAGGTAAAGGTGGGTATCTCATTCATTATGACATTCCACCGTAATGTTGATGCGAAAAAAAACATAAATTTCTTTAACAATTAAAATTTGTTATCTCCATTGAGCATTTAGCGGCATCATTTAGCACTAAATTAAGGCTGTGAGCCGCACAAGTAACAAAACGCACGAGGATTCATGTCTAAATTTTTTTTTGAAGGCCAATATTTTTTCCTCTTATATTTGCCCCATTACCCTTGGCCTCGTAAATCATCTAAATGAATATTCATTAATGTCAAAAATTCTAACAAATAATTTGCTAATCCTTGTCAGGTGTAGCAGTAACCGGTAAGAAACCTAGAAAATGTCTAACTTCGGCAAGCTATGTTGACGAATTGAGATAAACGAACGTAACAACAATAGTAAGTTGTTCCTGGTGTGAAATATCAGGTGTGCAATCTAAAATTATTATAGAATAATATTTAGATTGTTTTAAAAGATCAACATTGTGCATTTAATTTTTTCACCAATTACACTATTATCAATTCATTTTGAATATTCTGCCCAAGATAATGAGGCATACGATGCTGATCACTTTGAATTCGTGCAATGTGTTCTGATAGCGTATTATCAAAATTGGAAATACATTCTATTGATTTTAAAAAGCTACCGTTATCCGATTCCTACAACCTTTGACTAGTTCCTCTTAACGGTAAATTTTGTCGTGCTAAAAATATTATTTCGATAATTCTTTCTAAAACCGCCTTCCACCTTTTTCTTTCGCGTTCAATTGACGCTTGATTGACAGAATCTACTCTATGACTTTCTAATAGTAAGTCTTTTTTTAGATCTACATATTTTTTTACAAAAATTAAGTGACTACAACTTTTCTCGTGTCTTTGTAAAAAAACATAATGAACGGCTTTCTTGTCGCAAACGTAATGAAGAAAATTAGTTTTTTGAAAATCAGTATTATTTATATTTTCCTATTTATAAAAGATTATGCGGATACACTGATAATTTTTACAAGATGGTGGTGATTCATTGTCACTCGAAATTCAATATTGGTCAAAATAGTGTACGGGTCACCTTTTTGAAATTATTGTCGGACTAATCTAAATGGGTTTCATATTTCATTTGCATATTGTCGGTGTAGTAAGCACAGCCTTTGTAAAAAATACCGAAAGTGCACTTGTATGTTTTTGTTATTTGTAGTTTTTTTTAAGGACAAAAAGCGCAAGTTTGAGCCTAGCAAGTGTTTGGCTTGCGCCCCTTGGACTTGGCGCCCGGGTGCCTCGCACCCCTTGCACCCCCGGGTTAAGACGGCCCTGGTCCTGAATCTATTTTCTTGTGAAATTTTTGTAATCAACTAGTTTTTGATGGGAAAGAAGCCACAATTTTACTAAAAAATATTTTTATTAATATTTCGACGTCCAAATCGGATGCCGTTGTCAAAGTACAAAAAATATTAATGAATTAAACAAAAATGTTGTTGCTTAGTAAAAAATTCTTCTAATAATTTATTTAATCTGACTCATTTATATCGGAAATTTAGACATATATTATACATTTTAACGTAGAAGACTTTAAAATCATATTGTTGTCATTATTTATTGTCACCGTTGCATGTAGTTGTATTTTTAAAAACAGATCACATGTCATGATTTTTTGTGACGGATATTCTTGAGTTAGGGTTGATTTCATGTAATCGAATAAACTATCTTTCAGTAGAGTCGTCGCAGAAACGCAACTCATAAATATTAGCAATATCATTTTAAAGTCTTCTACTTTAAAATGTATTAGGTCTGGATCCCGCGTATGAAAAAAAAGTTGATTAATAGCAAGCTGAAAATTTGTTAATAGCTTAAGGGTGTCTAGTCGAATAAACTTTGATATATGGGAACACTGAAACAGGGGTAGTTTTAATTGTGGAACAGGTTAAAAATTTGGAACGGTTACAGCACGAAAACGGCACACTTATTTTGTCCGACAGAACAGACTTAAACTCTCCGAACAGAGATTAAACTCTCATGAAAAAATCAGACTGCTATTTATTACCTGTCATAATTCCTGTCATTTGACATATCCTACATGTTCCACTCATTAAAACGCCCATTTGGTGATAAATAGCAGTCTGATTTTTGAATGGGAGTTTAATCTCTGTTCGAAGAATTTAAGTCTGTTCTGTCGGACAAAATAAATGTGCCGTTTTCGTGCTGTGACTGTTCCAAATTTTTAACCTGTTCCACAATTAAAACTACCCCTGTTCCAGTGTTCACACATATCAAAGTTTATTCGACTAGACACCCTTAAGCTATTAACAAATTTTCAGCTTGCTATTAATCAACTTTTTTTTCATACGCGGGATCCAGACCTATATAATATATGTCTGAATTGTCGATATAAATGAGTCAGATTAAAAAAAAAATACATACATATTAGAAGAATTTTTTACTAAGCAACAACATTTTTGTTTAATTCATTAATATTTTTTGTATTTTGACAACGGCATCCGATTTGGACTACGAAACGTTAATAAAATCATTTTTTTAGTAAAATTGTGGATTATTTCCCATCAATAGGTACTAGTTAATTAAGTTTATATAGGCACGGATGTTTTCCACTTCTTGCACTAATTTTATATTAAACGATTCCGCCGATTTTGCGTGTTAAACTTTAACAAAATATCACAATAGGCTGGAAACTAGTCCCCCAGCGACCTGCATGTCCAGTCCGCTGTCGACTGATCATTCCCGCATTATAGACCGGCTGCTAACTAGTAGTGCTGTGTGCGGACGCTCATTAAAATACATGGACAGTGACTACTAAGTAACTGATTGGTAACTAAAATTACCAACTGGTTTCTTTTTAGCAGCTGTGTGTGCGAATGGCCTAAGGGTTGAAATATTACGATATTATATCTTAAAATATAAAACAATCATTTTGCCATTTTTTCAGTTTCATTTCCTCGACTATTAACGTTTATTTATAGAGCACCTTGTATTTTGCAGAATGGTAAAAAAAAGTAGATTGTTATTTTGATTTAACAATGTTTACATTCATAATTTGACTTATTCTTCTTCTTCTTTAGTTTATTGGCCTCTACTAATTTGACTTATATTTGACAGTTGACTGACAGTTATACTGTACCTACTTGTTATGGCCCATTCCACGAACATACGCCTGTTTTGGGTTACTTCGAGAACGAATATTTTACTGTGCAACATAAGAAGTACGAAAGTAAATGGCGCTAATAATTATTCCAATAAACAACAATGTAATTTGCAATTTACTTTCGTTCTTCTTATTTTGCACAGTAAAATATTCGTTGTCGAAGTAATCCAAAACAGGCGTATGTTCGTGGAATGGCCCATAGTTTTAGTTCTCTAATAAATTTTGTTAGTTACATAAATAAATGGTTTAAAAACGAAAAAATTTCTTGTAATGTGAGGGAGGTGGAAAAACTATATGTATGTATAACATGGGAGTAAAGTGCCTTTTTCTCCCTTGAATGATTACTGCCCTCCGCTACGCCTCGGGCAGTAAACTTCATTCTCGGGAGGAAAAGTAGCACTTTGCTGCCTTGTTATACAAATAGCTATTTCCCGGGCCATAGCGAGGGCCATTTTTTAATTAGGTTTTGTAATGTTTAAAATAGTTTTTTCTAACTTTTCTTAATTCTCTTAATATGAGATAACTATCTCACTTGCTTGTGCCATTCGCAGAATCATTCTAAGTTCATTTTTTTCTAACTTATTTTATAGCAAAAAAAGGTGGTTGGGATAAACAAAGAAATAAATTGAATAACTTTTAAACTAATATATGGATCATTCTGAAATTTTAACCACATATTTAAAACTATAAGACCAACTTTCCACGCAATATCAAAGTGGCAGGTTCAGTTTTACAATATTATACAGTATTTACAATATTTACAACATTTATTGAAAATTCATAATTCCATGTTTTTTACAGTTTTCGTACCTAAATCGCCATTTTAAAGATTTAAACGGGTTTTCTCGAATAATTAACTACAAGTCCATTCAAAATGCTTTACTTTTTACTGGTAGACTTAAGTTCTTAAAATGGTGCATTTTGGCCTTAAATTATTAATAATTTAAAAAGTACACCAGACTCACTGCAGGAAACATAGGTTTCGATTATCGAGGTGCATAAAATTCAAAAACAGGGTCAGATACCTCACGTGTCAACTGTGGTATCTATTGGCCAAGAAACACATTTAAATACGAGAGAAAAACTACTTTTTAATTTTTAAACAGAACATAGGAGGCCAACAACAGCTGTTGTGCATTTTATGTTGAATTAAGGGCGTAGGTGCAAAATTTCGCGCCAATGTATTTTAAATGCATCCATTTTTTTCGAATCCTGAGAAAACTAATAAGTATTTTTGAAAAATTTAAACTCGCTTAGAATGAAAGATTATATTATTACCGACTTACCGAGGGCCGAAAGTCTCTGAAAAGTTTTATTATGTTTATTTTAATAAGTTACAGGGATAAAAAAAAAAGGGAAAAATGAGTGTGATTGTTAATTTCAAATATCTAATTAAAAAAAACTTTTGGTTATTCTAAGGGACTTTCGGCCCTCTGTAATAATGTAATCTTTCATTCTGCGTTAAATTTTTCGATTTAAAACAAGTTAGTGACATTTTGCGCCTATGCCCGCTGGAAAATGCAATAAAAAATTATTTATTATTAGTGCAATACATGCTTTTATATACACCTCACATTTCTAATTAACAATACTATGCAGAAAGCACTTCATAGTCTAATGAGGTCTTCATAGTCTAATGAGGTCTTCATTCCTTATTTTATATGCAAATGATTCCTTTTCCAATTCGTATGAATTTATCTGTGTGATATAACAAAATACATGTGACTACGGTCGTTAATATTGCTCATTGCATTGCTTAATATGGCAATGATAAAATACACCTTCCAACGAATGCAAAACGTGTTATTGACCTGCACCTGCTATTGTAATGCAGCTAACGTTATTTTACTTACTGGTTATGTTCTTACTTGATATTGATCGTAAATGCGAATTATTAAGTAGCAGACATATGAATGAGAGTTTTACAAATAGGTTTATACATTCTCTGTATTTTTTTTTATTAAGTCTAGACTAGATGACGTTTAATTATGTTTTATTTCATTTTTTATAATCTTATCTAACAATAAAACACTGAAAACGTTTGTTTTGTATACTTCCACAAAATTTATTACAACTAAGTGACTACAGCTGTTTCGGCAGAGTGCCTTTCTCAAGTGATTTAGTTTACAATGGTTTGCCTATTTAAAGTCTTTAACTGAAGAGGTTGAGGAGTGGGGAGCTGTTTGTCTCGAGTTGGTCATTCAGAATTATATCTGTATTTTTCAATTTATTAATTTCCATAGATTCTAATAAAGATTGCTTAAGGCCTTTATTTTGAATATGCAGAATTTGAAAATGTTCACCTTCTAGATCATAATCATTCTTTTAATGAAGTGCGTATGTAGAAGTGTCTGTTTTTCTATTGTTGAAAGCCCTTTTGTGTCATAAACCTACCCATACTGACACAACCATACACAATTCATCATCCCATCCTACACAACACAAATTAGCAGCCTACCATAGCATGATACATAGACTGACAGAAATTCCCATGACAAAAAATAACGTCGGGATAGAACTAAACATCATTAAACAAATAGCAGTAAACAATGGCTATAACGAACAAACAGTTAACAAAATTTTAAACCAAAAACTCCATAAGAAAGCCCTGAAATTAGTGTATCCACCACCACAGAAAGAACCCAGTACCTTCTGCTCTCTGACATATACTGGCAAGATAACAACAAAAATAGCCAGATACATAAAAAAGAAAGGAATAACACCAGCTTTCAGAACTAACAACAACTTAAGTAAATATATTAAGAACAATAAAAGCCGAAAGAGAAAGCAACTACAGAGTGATGTGTACAAACTAACTTTTGGTGACTGTCCGAAAACTTACATCGGTCAAACTGGCAGAACCTTTGACAAACGGATAGCAGAACACAAAAGGGCTTTCAACAATAGAAAAACAGATACTTCTACATACGCACTTCACCTTCTAGATCATAATCATTCTTTTAATGAACAGTTTCAAATTCTGCATATTCAAGATAAAGGCCTTAAGCTATCTTTATTAGAATCTATGGAAATTAATAAATTGAAAAATACAGATATAATTCTGAATGACCAACTGGAGACAATCAGCTCCCCACTCCTCAACCTCTTCAGTTAAAGACTTTAAATAGGCAAACCATTGTAAACTAAATCACTTGAGAAAGGCACTCTGCCGAAACAGCTGTAGTCACTTTATTGTAATAAATTTTGTGGAAGTATAGAAAACAAACGTTTTCAGTGTTTTATTGTTAGATAAAATAAACTTCCATCAAGTAACGGTCGAATCCATCAATTATTTTATAATCTTGTTCAGTAACTCTTACGGAATAAGAGTAAATTAAGTGCAATAGTTTTCTTTGAACTGAAAATTTTTAAATTTTAAAGTATTTTTAAAATTGTAGCGATTTTTTTGTAACATGTATGCACTGTTTTATTTGAAACGTACATTATAAGTGTAACAACGGAAGCGATACAAGATTAATCTTAAAAACAACATTTGGATCAAAATAGCCAGGAGTACGTTCTTCAAAATGAAAGCACTATTCTGTAATAGAGACCTGAGTCTGACTTCTTGATGGCATGTCATTAACTGCTACGTACTGTCTATATTGTTGTAGGGAGTTGAGGTTTGGACGATGTGATTATTCCCTATGCTGTCCCTGTGACTGTAACTTGTTTATGTTGGAAGGCAGTAGTTCAAGATCTGGTACAGAAACACCTTAATGAACTTTCGCAACTTTATCCAAAATACACATTTTTTTCCAAAATAGAGTTTTTGTTTAAAACATATTGTAAAAAATGTATTTAATCTGACTCATTTCTATTGGCAATTCAGACGTATATTATCACAGCCTCCTACAGTTGCTGTGATATTATACATTTTAAAGTAGAAGACTTTAAAATGATATCGCCAATATTTATGAGTTGCGTTTCTGGGACGACTTTACTAAAAGATAGTTCATTCGATTACATGAAATCAATTCCAACTCAAGAATATCCCTCACAAAAAAAATCATAGCATGTAATATGTCTTTAAAAAGACAACCAAATGCAATGATGACAGTAAAATTCTCGCGTTAGAGATTACATAGTAAATCACGAGGGAAAACCAGGAAATAACCTCGTGATACTATCCCGACATCGTAAGTATTTGGTCTTACATTTAATTTACTTTCAAAAAACTAATACCAAATTCTGACTTTAATATGTTTAAATTATAAATAATATTAATAATATATAGATATACAATAAGTAATACTAAAATATAAAATTTGTACTAACTCGATATGTTATTGACTTACTAATCGTGGTATTTTCTTTCTATTGACTTCCTCTTTCAAGTATAGTCCTGAAAGAATCAGATAGTAAAAAGAGAAAAATCAAAGAAGCGGCTCTAATTATGTTAAATGAAACCAATTGTGTCGCAAATTCCTCGGTAGAATGCAGTAGGATGTGGTTACCCATACTGAAAGAGGAAGTCAATAGAAAGAAAATACCACGATGAGTATGTCAATAACATATCGAGTTAGTACAAATTTTATATTTTAGTATTACTTATTGTATATCTATATATTATTAATATTATTTATAATTTAAACATATTAAAGTCAGAATTTGGTATTAGTTTTTTGAAAGTAAATTAAATGTAAGACCAGATACTTACGATGTCGGGATAGTATCACGAGGTTTTTTCCTGGTTTTCCCTCGTAATTTACTATGGAATCTCTAACGCGAGAATTTTACTGTCATCGTTGCATTTGGTTGTCTTTTTAAAGACATATTACATGCTATGATTTTTTTTGTGACGGATATTCTTGAGTTGGGATTGATTTCATGTAATCGAATGAACTATCTTTTAGTAAAGTCGTCCCAGGAACGCAATTCATAAATATTGGCGATATCATTTTAAAGTCTTCTACTTTAATATAATATACGTCTGAATTGCCAATATAAATGAGTCAGATTAAATAAATTATTAGAAGAATTTTTTTTTACTTGGCAACAACATTTTTATTTATTTTAGTAGTATTTTGTATTTTGACAACGAAACCCGATTTGGGCTTCGAAACGTTAATAAAATCATTTTTTTTGGTCAAATTGTGGCTTATTTCCCATTAAAAATAGTTTATTATAAAATTTAAACTGAATTAAAAAAAACCTACAAAAATGAAGTTATCGTATTTTTGTTGTTTCAGAACCTTCAATCCGGTTTGCTGGTAGGCGTAAATCAGTGTTCGCAGAAACTTACGATCCAGAAGAGGACGACGACGATGATGATGGCGCCAAGTTGGTGTATCCAAAATCTGATGAGCAACGTCAGAGATTGGCCACTGCTGTTAAAAACATATTGCTGTTCAGATCTCTGGATAAAGATCAAATGAACGATGTCTTGGATGCAATGTTCGAAAGAGTGGTCAAAAAGGATGAATTGGTAATCAAACAAGGAGATGACGGCGATAATTTTTATGTAATTCAAAGGTAAGATACACTTTTAACTGAAATTAAAGTTAATAAAATATACAATAAGATACGGTTGAATGCTCAAATGTATAAAGGCAGATATCGAGCACAGATATTTATTAAATCTTGCCCAAGTACTGCATTAACGGGTGCGTATGGATTGAAAAGACTGAGGGAGACCTATATCCAGCAGTGGATAGATCCGAGTTGAATGATGATGATGATGGTTTGAAATATTTAATTTTTTTATTATTTTAAATAAAAATGCATAATTTCAAGAATACTCACATTTTTTGTGGGAGAGACTGATAAATTTCAGGTGAAAGTAGGATTGCACCAAGGCTCGGTGCTTAGTCCTTATTTATTATCATTAGTTTTGGACCAGATAACAGCGAAACTACAGGGTAGCATTCCATGGTGCTTAATGTATGCTGATGATGTAGTGTTAGTAGGAAATAGTGAAAGAGACTTAGAACAAAAACTGGAACAGTGGACACAAGCTCTAGAGGAAAAAGGTTTAAAACTTAGTAGGACAAAAACAGAGTATTTGGAATGCTCATTTAAAGATGGAGTTACTACAAGTAAAATGGTATCTTTGGATGGTGAAATGATTGTGAAAAGCAATAGTTTTAAGTACCTAGGATCGGTATTACAGTGTAATGGAGAAATAGATGGAGATGCATGCAGTAGAATTCGGGCTGGATGGATGAAATGGAAAGAAGTGGTATGTTGTGTGACAGAAAAATTCCAATGAAGCTGAAGGGAAAATTCTATAAAACAGCCATAAGACCGGCTATGATGTACGGAACTGAATGTTGGTCAGTGAAAAAGAAAGAGGAACAACGAATGCATGTGGCGGAAATGAGAATGCTTAGATGGATGAGTGGAGTGACAAAGAAAGATAAAATTAGAAATGAGTATATTCGGGGAAGTCTAGGGGTGGCACCAATTGATACCAAAATGAGAGAGCATAGGTTAAGATGGTTTGGTCATGTTCAACGTCTAGACGTTAATTACCCAATACGAAGAATAGCTGAAGTGCAGATTCCTGGAAGGAGTAGGAGAGGAAGACCAAAGAAGACCTGGGGGGGAGACGATAAGGCAGGACATGTTGTTAAAGGGGATTAACATTGATATGACCCAAGATAGAATTGTGTGGTGAAATGCAATTAAGGAAGCCGACCCCGCATAGGGAAAAGGCCAAGAGAATGATGATGATTCAAGAATACTCACTGAAAATTTCAGATTGATCAGAGTAAAATTACCAAAGATACAGCATGTTGACCTACCTACCTTCGACTCGCTTTGCCGCTGTTTCGCGCCAACACGCTTGGGCGTAGTGAGAAACGTTCAACAACCATTCCCCTTCTCTTTTGTATATTACTCCGCGATTCAAAATACATATTCCGATGTGAATCTTTTACGGTTTGATAGACAAATAAGAAGATAAAGATGCAGTTGTCAAAACTTTAAAAGCGTTTTTCTCAAAACTTATTTTTCAAATTTTGTATAGATTTTCTTCAGACATTTCGTGAGATGAAATATATTTGTTTTTATGCTTATTATTTTTTGTTTAGAAATAAATAATGTTGATTTTCACCCTTTTGTTACAAAGAATTTCGTGTTTTTGACTTCCGAGCGATACCCAAAAATAGTTTAAAATAAAAAAACTCGACAGCGTTACCTCTAGAAACTCATAATAGTCCATGTGGTGAGACCGCTTCCGTCGGAAAAAATTTCTGATTCGGTTTCTTTTTGGATTCCTATTCAAAAATATCTCCTTTAAACAAATCTGCTGAAGGGTGCCGGGCGAAATTTTTGGACAGAAATTGTTTTAATTTTTTTTTTAAACAAATACAAAAGATCACCTTTTTTGCCCCGAAGAATATTTTTTTAGGTTTTTTGGGTCATTCTAAACAAGAAAGGTATCTTTGATTTTTCTCAAAACTTGATAGTTTTCGAGATATAGTTGATTTAAAATCTGAAAAATGCGTTTTCAAGTTTAAAAAATCATATTTAAATTAGTATTTTTGAGGTTGCCAAGTACTTGAATTATAGTTTAAACATTCATTTTCAAGATTCTGCAGACTGATCGGGTCTAACTTCAATTTACACCGTTGTTATTTAATTGTTAATTATGCGTGTCAGCGTGTCCATCCGATTTTTTCGCCGGTGCGGCGCGCACTTTTTCCAAAAATTTTCTATTTTCCTCCGAAAAATATATTTTTAGATTTTTCGGGACATTCTAAATAAAATAGGTTTCTTGTCATTTTTCTCAAAAGTTAAATAATACAGTAAAACCTCGATATAACGGACTAATTGGGGGGGACGGGGTGTCCGTTAAAGCCGAAAGTCCGTTATATAAAAATAGGTTTAAATAAATAAAAAACTTGATTTTGAAAATATGCACACTGTATTTAGATATACATAAAAAACAAAACAAATTCTATTTAATTGTCTTCGGACATTCGTCGTGAAGTGACGTTTGATATCGACGTGCTTGCTTTCGGTAATCCTGCTTTGAAAAAAAAATCTAGTTTTGTTTGCACTTTTGAAGTTTGCTGTTTTTTTTTTATAATCAACTCTCTAAAATTACGAAATTGCGTATAATACAGTGAACTTCGTTATCTGACGAATAATCAAAATATTATTAGATCGTCGAGATGCGATCCTCTGATATATTCATTATTTGTGGCAGTGTTGTTTTGCCTTTTTTGCTGTCTTCACAACCATCCTCATTTTTTAGGTTCAAAACTTCATCTGCTATTTCACTTTCAGTCATGATACTATATCCGGCCCGGGGTCACCTTCATCTACTTCTAGCCATTGTAAAACATCTTTCTCAGCTACCTACTCCTTCTCCGGCATTATTATGTATTGTCCTACAGAAATCAGGAATTTCCAACCCTTTTAAACCTATGTCTGCTTCTTGGCCATCAAATAAATTTTTCGTTTGCAAGGTACGCTGCCCTCATGTAATACAACCATTACTTCATCTAAAAATTTTCTGCGAGATATTCGTTTGGTTTCCAAAATTGTTCCCTGATCGATTGTTTGAATAAGCGGCGTTGTATTTTTTGGAAAAAACATACAACTAAAGTTTGTAGGTAGGTGTAGCGTTTCGGGTCCAGATGGACCCCGTTAGTATTCAATGTATCTTGGTATGTGACAGGTTAAGCGCATATAATATTAATAGGACATTTTTAATTTTTTTTTAAGTTTGAACGGATTTTTTGTTATATCCGTTATATCCGAATTCCGTTAAATAGTGGTCAGTTATATCGAGGTTTTACTGTAGTTTTAAAGTTATAAGCGATTTAAAATCCGAAAATGCGTTTTAAATCGCTTATAACTTTAAAACTATTAACTTTTGAGAAAAATGACAAGAAACGTATTTTATTTAGAATGTCCGGAAAAATCTAAAAAATATATTTTTCGGAGGAAAATAGGAGATTTTTGGAAAAAGTGCGCGCCACACCGGCAAAAAAATCGGATGGACACGCATAATTAACAATTAAATAACAACGGTGTAAATTGAAGTTAGACCCGATCAATCTGCAGAATCTTGAAAATGAATGTTTAAACTACAATTCAACTACTTGGCAACCTCAAAAATACTAATTTAAATATGAGTTTTTAAGCCTTGAAATGCGTATTTTCGCATTTTTCAGATTTTAAATCGCCTATAACTAGAAAACTATCAATTTTTGAGAAAAATCACAAGATACCTTTCTTGTTTAGAATGACCCAAAACACCTAATAAAATATTCTTCGGGGCAAAAAGATGATCTTTTGTATTTGTTTAAAAAAATTATTTAAGCAATTTCTGCCCAAAAATTTCACCCGGCACCCTTCAGATTTGTTTAAAGGAGATATTTTTGAATAGGAATCCACAAAGAAACCGAATCAGAAATTTTTCAGACGAGTCCGGTCTCACCACATGGACTATAAGCTAATACAATTTTTTTGAATTTTTTGTTTCACATGACGTGACGAGTTCTGATGTCCACCGCAAATTGCATTTCTTTTTAGGTGTCTGTAAAAATTTTCCACTGTTCGCTTGTTTTTCAACATTTTTCCTTGAATTTTTTTTTTGATACTCTGTGAATTGTACTGAATATAATTATTTAATTTAAAAATAGAATAAGTATACCATAGTTAAAAAAATCACAAAAATGTGCTTGAAATGTTGATTTCAGACCATACTCTCCCCTTAAATCGCTCTCAGAGCACTATCAGGGGCATTTCTTCAGAAGAAGGAAGCTATCCAGCGCATTCCGGACTGTTTTAGACCAGGGGTTCCCAAACTTTTTTGTACCACGCCCCCTTTTGTTGAAATGAAAGCTTCTCGCGTCCCCCCCCCTTTACAATAAATTGTATACGCCTAAATAGGAACAAAACAAAAACAAATAAGTATTAGCTTGAAAACAAAACATTTATTTATTCTGCCATAAGATACAACAATATCAGTTTCCATAAAATACAAAAATTATTAATAAAAGATAAATAGATTAGGTTGTTTAGTGAGATGGATGTGCTTGCATTTTATTTACTAGTAGGCCTATTCGTGGGTGAGTTTTAGTAAGTGCACAGCACAAGTCACTAGCAACATCAAGTTTATTCCGATACTTTGTTTTAATTGCCACAAGTGTTGAAAATCGCACAAATAGTTACTTAAAAAAGGCAAATATAAATGAAGAGCTTCCCGTGATACACTAAGATAAAATTGAAATATTTTAACCAAAATGAAGGTTTGTCCATTAAGTATTTCGCAGAGGAATCATGCAAAAAATCATTTGGATTTATTTGCACAGCATCTTCTTGAAGTGATTCAGGCAGGGAGTCTATGTTGACATGGAATGGATCAGTTGACATTCTGTAAATAAAATTGTCACAAGTATTTGGGAAGTATTTCTGGAAGTCTTCAATTAGGCTCTCCAAATGGTTTTATATTTGGATTTTCAAACTTGATCCTTCATAAATTTCCTTGAAGCGTGTTTCTTCTGAGATTGGCTCTACTTTAGAGAAATTTGAATAATTTCAGGGGTGTGCTGATATTTTACGCCTCCAAAGTTGAGTAACTAGGCCTCCATCACAATGAGTAACTACTATATTTGAGTCTCCACCCTGCAGTCTTAGGTTAAGGCTGTTCAACGAGTCAAAGATGTCTGACAAATAAGCCAATATTACTTGGGTACAATGTTTTGTGAATGCCATGTTTAGCTCATTTTGCTTTTGATGTTCCAAGGTGATTACTTCATCTCAAAGGTCAAATAATCTTGCCAACATGTTTCCTTTTGAGAGCCATCGTACTTCTGTATGAAGTAGCAGTGTTTTGTGATCTTTCTAAATCTTCACAAAGAGTTTTAAACAGTCGAGTATTCAACGCACTGTTTTTTATGTACTTGACTACTTTAATACACAACTTTAAGACAGCCATAAGTTCATTTGGAAGGGTTTTTGCTGCCAATGCTTGTCGATGTATAAAACAATGTATCCCAATCACATCAGCATTTTTCTCTATTACTACAGTCAAACCTGCCATATCCGGATCAATGTGGCGACTTACCGATCCGGATATGAAAAAATTCGGATATCAAGACCACTACTTCTTTTATAGTCTCTGAAACGTTTTCTCCTTCATACATTCCATTAATCAACGCCGTCAATAACTTTCGTCGATAGACACGTATTATAGATTCTATAATACATTATTTCGCCATCTTTTAGTTCTTCTTTTAGTGCGTTTTCCAACAGCAGGACTGCCTTTCTCGGTAGATTTCGGTAGATCCGGACGGCGCAGAACCGTCCGGATATGGGGAGGTCCGGATATGACAGGTCCGGATATGGTAGGTTGTACTGTAATTGCAAATAGCCTGAGCGAAAACCAAGCATTGAAGGTGCGCCATCTGTACATAAATTGATCAGTTTTTGCCAAGAGAGTTCATGTTTGTCAAAAACTCGCACACTGCTTTCATAACATTAATAGCTTTTGTCGTGGTCTCCAGTAGAACTCTGTAGATAAGAGTAACTCGTCTTTCATTCTTTCGTTTTGAATATACCGAACATAAACAATTAACTGATAACATTGTGCTATGTCAGTACTCTCGTCTAGCTGAATAGAAAAAAATTGCGATTATTTTACTGCATCAACTACCTGGTTTTGTATGTCTTCGGTTATATCATCAATGCGGCGTTTCAGTGTTGTCAAAAAGAGGTATTTGAGATAACTTTTGCTTACTCTGCGTTACCAGACACAGTTTAACAAGCGGTTAATTTTGAATTTTAGAAAAATAACTAAATTTAATTTAATGTTCAACTTGTCTCGCCCCCCCCCCCTAATATGTTTTCACGTCCCCCAGTTTGAGAACCCCCTGTTTTAGACAAATAACACACACTGGACCAAGGACAAACAGATTAAAATAATTTGTCGAGGGCTAAATTGTTTCGAAGAACAAAAAATAAAAAGAAAAACATACAGTTATCTGGCGCTTTAGGAGAGCAATTTTTTTTACATGTAGGTGTCTACTACTTTTATAAAGACGTGGCTAAAAACATCATTTTATCTAGTGGTTATTTAAATAAACGTCAATATAAAAGATAATTGAAATTTTTAGCAAGATTTTGGTTAAATTTTTAAAACAAATATATTTTTAAACAGATCATAATAACCTTTTTTCCTTGTTAGTTTACTTCATTTAGTCCCTTCGAGTCAATTTACAGCTTGTAATAGTTATTTATGATATAAGTGTTAAAAGTACACATTTAAGGCACACATGTGAAAGTTTGCAGAATGAGCGAAGCGAGTTCTGCAATTCACATGAGTGCCTTAAAAATGTACTTTTTAACAGGCATATCATACAATATTTTTTCTACAAACGTAATTACAGGACAATATCTACAAAAACTTTTACTTGAACTTGACTGACATTCCAATTTTATATTTTTTTGACATTACATCAAAATTGCATATACGGTCAATACGAACTGCAGTGCCTTAAAATTTTTTTAAAGCACTAGTGCCTTAAAGTAGCATTTTTAACGCTCGTATGGAGTGCTAAAAATTGCATTTTTAACACGGTTGTAGAAAAAAACTATTATTATGTTTATTTAAAAAAAGGCGATATGATAAAAAGTGCAATTAAAAAACAAACTTTTGAGATAAATGGTTAATGCCTATTAATAATTTATTCAGGAATAATGCCATTAAAATATAATGATGTAAATTAATTTGTTGTTGGGAAAATTTCCATTTTACAACGTTTACAAATGCTACATATTTAATCGATAAATTTACATAGAACTACACAGTTTATACCCACATCGGATTAATGTCCGGCTAATCCATTGTCTGACCATCTCGTCTGTCTTAATCCGTTTAAAAATCAAGTATGAAGTAAAATTCAGTAGAAATTAAACGTTACGATGGTGCAGAATGAAAACCTTCTATAAAACCTGGAAAAACCTCAGCAATATTTTTTATGCCAAACTGTCTATATCAAATTACTCTAAAGTCAATGAAAAGTTTTTTACAAACTTACTTTTATTTGTAATAGACATTTCTAACTGTATTAAGAAATCAATTGAAGAGTACAGGGGAAAAACAAGGAACGTCACTTTTTCGTTAATTTTGGCTTTTCTGGCCATGTGGTAGCAAAAACTGTGTACTATCGACTAGGACTAGGCTATCGATTCAGGACAATAAACAGAAAGATCAGTCTACAGGGTGATTGATTAGTAGGGTAAAGCTCAATAGCTCCGCTATAGTAATAGATAGCAATAAAAGTTAATAACAAAAATTTTAGCCAGCTTTGAGCTTCACATTACAAAATTAGTTAGAATATTACAGGGTGTTAGATAACACAGTGGCAGACCAAACTTATGTTTTTTTAAATGGAACACCCTATATTTTATTTTAAATTCGAAATCCTGTTAACTTCTCCATCACAAAAATATAAAGGTTTGTTATGTTATACAGGGTATTTACAAAGTTATAACCAATTTTATACGAAAATCGTAACAAGTTCAACTCCCTGTATAAATAAAAATAAGCAAAACAACAATGGTTTATTAATGCCATATTTTTTAACGTATTGTCAAAATTTTCAAGAATGGTCGATATTGCTAATTTTCTTTTTATCAAATACAGGGTGAGTCAAAACGCAAGTACATTATTTTCTCAGTAATTTTAAATGGAACACCCTGTATTTTATATCACTATTGAAAAGTACCATTACCGTACTTTAATTTTTAGATAACATATCCTATGTCTAAATTTATTAGTTTTCGAGATATTTTCATTTTTCAATGGACCAGTAGCGTGGCCACCCACGAGAATTTAATCACGAGAATTTAATAAACTGGACTGATTTTTTTGGGGTTACGTTAATAATGAAGTTTATAAAATACCTCCAACAACAAGAGATGAGATGAAAAATAGAATACAAAGTGTTTTCGATGTGTTAATTTACAAATGCTCCGTAGAGTAAGTAGCTCATTCAATGATCGTTTTTAGGCGTATATAAATGTGTTAGGAGATAATTTTGAACACTTTATGTAATTAAATATTAAAAATATTTTATTAAAAGTAGCTTCTAATTTTTTCAAACATGTTTTTTTTTGCAAAATGTATTACTGATAAATTATGTTTCGTTCTTTATTTGTTACATTGTTACATTTACATACAAAAGTAGTGTTTAATTATTGTCTTCACAAAATATTGTATTTTGTGTTTGTGTGTTTTTTTGTAAAATTGATTACTAATTTTCTTTGTTTATTTGTTACATTTACATAAAAAGATAGTTTTTAATTGTTTCAAAAATGTTTCATGTATAGGTCTGGATCCCGCGTATGAAAAAAAAGTTGATTAATAGCAAGCTGAAAATTTGTTAAAAGCTTAAGGGTGTCTAGTCGGACAAACTTTAATATATGGAAACACTGGAACAGGGGAAGTTTTAATTGTGGAACAGGTTAAAAATTTGGAACGGTCAGACCACGAAAACGGCACATGTATTTTGTCCGACAGAACAGGCTTAAACTCTTCGAATAGTGATTAAACTCTCATGCAAAAATCAGACTGCTATTTATCACCAAATGGACGTTTTAATGAGTGGAACATGTAGAATATCTCAAATGCCAGGAATGATGACAGGTGATAAATAGCAGTCTGATTTTTGCATGAGAGTTTAATCTCTGTTCGGAGAGTTTAAGTCTGTTCTGTCGGACAAAATAACTGTGCCGTTTTCGTGGTGTGACCGTTCCAAATATTTAACCTGTTCCACAATTAAAACTGCCCCTGTTCCAGTGTTCCCATATATCAAAGTTTATCCGACTAGACACCCTTAAGCTATTATCAAATTTTCAGCTTGCTATTAATCAACTTTTTTTTCATACGCGGGATCCAGACCTAGTAGTGGTTGTGTTTTTGTTTGTAAAATGTATTACTAATAAATTATTTTTATTTCTTTATTTGCTACAGTGTTACATTGATTACCGGATTGATAATCGGTAATCTTCAATTGTCAATTCAGTCTCATGGCTTACTTAAAATTTAGATAAATTTAAGCACCTAAAATAATTTGCTCTGAAAAATGAAAATATCTCGAAAACTAATAAATTTGGGCATAGGGAGTGTTATATAAAAATTAAAGTACGTTAATGTTACTTTTCAATAATGATATAAAATACAGGGTGTTCCATTTAGCATTACTGAGAAAATATTGTACTTGCGTTTTGACAATAAATAAAAAAATATGGCATTAATAAACCATTGCTGCTGTGCTTATTTTTATTTATACAGGGAGTTGAACTTGTTACGATTTTCATACAAAATTGGTTATAAATTTGTAAATACCCTGTATAACATAACAAACCTTTATATTTTTGTGATGGAGAAGTTAACAGGATTTCGAGTATAAAATAAAATATAGGGTGTTCCATTTAAAAAAACATAAGTTAGGTCTGCCACTGTGTTATCGAACACCCTGTAACATTCTAACTAATTTTGTAATGTGAAGCTCAAAAGTGGCTAAAATTTTTGTTATTAACTTTTATTGCTATCTATTACTATAGCGGAGCTATTGTTTACCCTACTAAGCAATCACACTGTATATACATTTTCTAAGAATTTGTCTCCAGGCGAAGGACCAGGATTGCCCGCACGCCACTGAACAAAAATAAGGAATGTTGCAGTTTTTTGGTGCATTATTAAATTAATAAGTTAATATAGATTCATATTTTATTAGGATTATAGAAAAAAAATTGCTAGAATTCTGCTAAGCATCTCCTAAGTAGTTTTTAGATATCATAAGAATTAAACCTTTATTGGTGTTTATTTAAATATGTACTCTTCAGTTGCTGTGAAGGAATTGGCTCAGAAGCTATTTTAGAGATTTATTTCTTCCTCCTGAAAAACTGAGGTTTTTGACATAGAAAGTTTCCATTCTGCACCATCGCGTACTTCCATACTTCTTTATGCTTCGATTGCCTTTACGGCTGTAAAGAACAGAAAATTGGCTCATTTCGGCCACATTATGCATAATGAAAAATACCGACTTCTGCAGTTTATTCTACAAGGCAAGATTGAAGGCAAGAGAGGCCCTGTACGCAGACGTATTATACGTCTGGCCCATATTTCTAGCATGGATTGCCTATCAAAATCTTGTCATAGCTATGCTTAATAGGGGGCCTTTAGGGGTTGAAATCAATATTTTAAGCACATTTTTTTAAAGTATGGTAGAATTGTTTTATTTTTAAATTAAATAGGCTTATTCAATACAATTCACAGATTATTTCAAGAAAAAGTTCAAGGAAAAATATTGAAAAATAAGCCAAGGTTGGCAAATTTTTAAAGACACCTCAAATAACAATGAATTTTGCGGTGGACATCAGTACTCATCATTGGATCATGGTAAACAAATAATTCAAAAAGATTTTATTAGTTTATGAGTTTTTCGAGGTAACGCTGTCGATTTTTTTAGTTTTATCGAATTTTAACTTTTTGATATCACTCAGAAGTCAAAACAACGAATTTTGTTGCAAAAAAGGGAGAAAATCAACTTATTTATTATTGTTACACAAAAAATAAGCATAAAACAAGAAATATTTCGACAGCGTTACCTCAAGGAGTGTCTAAAGAAAATATAAGCAAAATTCCACGTGGGTTGGTCAAGTAGATTTTAGTTACAATGTCTACAGCCTTTGAACAAAGCAGTTTTGAGAAAAACTCGTTTAAAGTATTGGCAACTTTTATTTTCAATTTTTTTGTCTGTCAAATCGTAAAATGATGCATACTGGAATATGTTCTTGAATCGCGGAGTAATTTACAAACGAAAATGAGAACAGCTATTGACTGTTTCTCACTACGCTCAAGCGCGGTGGCGCGAACTTGCCGCAAAGCGATTCGAAGGTAGCGAGGTAGGGAGATAGTGTTGAATATCCCTACCTTCGACTCGCTTTGCAGCAGGTTCGCGCCAGCAAGCTTGAACGTAGTGAACAACGGTCAACCGCTGTTTTCATTTTCTTTTGTAAATTACTCTGCGATTCAAAAAGATATTCCGGTGTGCATCATTTTACGATTTGACAGGCAAAAATGAAATTGAAAATAAAAGTTGACAATACTTTCAACGCGTTTTTCTCAAAACTGCTTTTTTCAAAGGCTGTAGACATTGTAACTCAAAAACTACTTAACCGACCCACCTGGAATTTTGTACATATTTTGTTTAGACATTCCTTGAGATAACGCTGTCGAGATATTTTTTGTGTTATGCTTATTTTTTGTTTAACAATAATAAATACAGTCGGAAAAATGAAAGAATACCCATGAACGATCACATCAATCACTTATTTTGTATTTGCTGTCTTTTTCTACAACAAACATTTTTTATTTATAGAAAAAGACAGCAAACACAAAATAAGTGATTGATGTGATCGTTCATGGGTATTCTTTCATTTTTCCGACTGTAAATTGATTTTCACCCTTTTCACTTTTTTGCAGAAAAAAATTCGTTGTTTGACTTCCGAGTGATATCAAAAAGTCAAAAGCCGATAAAACTAAAAAACTCGACAGTGTTACCTCGAAAAACTCATAACTAATAAAATCTGTTCGAATTTTTTGTTTACCATGAGCTAATGATTAGTTCTGATGTCCACCACAAAATTCATTATATTTTGAGATGTCTTCAAAAATTTGCAACCGTTGGCTTATTTTTCAATATTTTTCTTTGAATTTTTTCTTGAGTAATCTATAAAGTGTACTTCATATTCTTATTCTTAAAAATAAAATAGTTCTACCATAGTTTAAAAAAAATGTGCTTGAAATATTGATTTCAACCCCTACGGCCCCCTTTAAGCTATGACACGATTTTGATAGGCAACCCATGCTATAAATATTTGTCTATATGCTAATAGAATGTATGAAATTTAATGAAAGCAATGTTTCATCTGACAAGCAGATGGGTACAGATCGACCTATATTCGGATCTTAGACTACTACTACAATACTCTGGGCTAATTAGCAAAATACAAGGAAAAGTTATTTACCAGCAATTTTATTGCTGGAATCGAATCTTATTATTGTATGTATTAATAATACAGGTATGCAAAGTCCGCAGATAGTGTGCTACTTTTTTTATAAACAAAATGGCGCCCGAAAATCGTGTTTTTTTCAATTTTTGCTCTATAACTCCAAAGATTTTAACGTTACCCCCAAAAACACCCAAATAAAAATTCACCGCAATTAAATTCTATATAGAGACGTGTTTTTCCCGATTCACTTCGACGAAAACTTTCCCCGGAAAAAGCGGGTTTTTCCAACAAAATCTTTAATTTTCAACTAAAATTCTAGATAAGTAATTGTTAATCAATAATTAAATAACTTAGTAATGTAAAAGCCTTTTTCGTATAGATTATAATTTCAGAAGCCGATGAAAATTGAATGAACAGTTTAGCAACAATTGAATTGTTAATTAAAAATTTACGGTCGCTATAATAACGACAATAATTATGATGCATAAGAATAACTATGATTTTTTCATAAAAAGACACTATACCTATCTAATGTACTTTACAGAATTGAAATTGGACTATTAAAGCGGCCTCAGGAATATTTTAAAATTATAAGCAATTTTTTGGCTTATAAACAAATAGAATATCTCGGGAAATATTAAACTAAATTAAATTGTGAAAACGGTATTCGAAAAACAGCGGCAGGATGCTTCTTTTAAAAGAAAAAACGTTTAATTACGACGAGTGGTTCCTGAGATACAACCGGTGAAAGTTGACCGGAATTTACGGCGAAGATATAAACAGTAGGATCATAATTTTCAAACCATCACCTTTTTATTTTTGTCCTCTTTCTCCACAAAAATTTTCATATCTTTAAAGTACTCATAACATATATTATTATAATAAAAACTATCGATAATACGTGTGAAAATTGCCAAAAATAGCAAAATTCCAATCAAAAATTAGGTTTGAGAAAATGTAACCCTCAAAGTTCAAAATCGGTATATGTTAAAAAAATGTATTTCTCGGCTTCCCATGGAGCAATTTCCTTCATTCTTTTTTTGTTCCCTAATAACTCGAGTAGAGCCATCGAACTAACTCATTATTAAATGGCAAACTTGCTTGTGTTTTGTTTATAATAATAATAGATTAATTTATTTATAAGAACAGAAAACTACATATTTTTTCCAGTTGTAGGCTTTTTTTAGATAAACTTACTACAAGTGTACCTTTTAAAGTTAAAAACATAAATATTCTCATTTGAAAGCTGTATAATTATTTAAACAATTTTTATTTAAACAAATTAAAATTTTGTGTTATAATAAATAAATTAATTTATTATAACAAAACAAAAGCAAGTCTAACATTTAGTAATGCATTAGTTCGATGGCTCTCCTCGAGTTACTTAGGAACAGAAAAAGAATGAAGGAAATTGCTCCATGGGGAGCCGAGAAAATGCATTTTTTTAACGTATACCGATTTTGAACTTTGAGGGTTACATTTTCTCCAACCTAATTTTTGATTGGAATTTTGTTATTTTTGGCAATTTTCACACGTATTATCGATAGTTTTTATTATAATAATATTTATATGTTATGAGTATTTTAAGGATATGAAAATTGGTGTCGAGAAAGAGGACAAAAATAAAAAGGTGATAGTTTGAAAATTATGATCCTATTGTTTATATCTTTGCCGTAAATTCCGGCCAAATTTCACCGGTTGTATCTCAGGAATCACTCATCGTAATTAAACATTTTTTCTTTTAAAAGAAGCGTCCTGCCGTTGTTTTTCGAATATCGTTTTCACAATTTAATTTAGTTTAATATTTCCCGAGATATTCTATTTGTTTATAAGCCAAAAAATTGTTTATAATTTTAAAATATTCCTGAGGCCGCTTAAATAGTCCAATTTCAATTCTATAAAGTACATTAGATAGGTATAGTGTCTTTTTATGAAAAAATCATAATTATTCTTATGCATCATAATTATTGTCGTTATTATAGCGACCGTAAATTTTTAATTAACAATTCAATTGTTGCTAAACTGTTCATTGAATTTCCATCGACTTCTGGAATTATAATCTATACAAAAAGGGCTTTTACATTACCAAGTTATTTAATTATTGATTAACAATTACTTACCTAAAAGTTTAGTTGAAAATTAAAGATATTGTTGGAAATACCCGGTTTTTCCGGGGAAAGTTTTCGTCGAAGTAAATCGGAAA
The DNA here is from genome assembly GCF_917563875.1 of Diabrotica virgifera virgifera. Taxonomy (NCBI): domain Eukaryota; kingdom Metazoa; phylum Arthropoda; class Insecta; order Coleoptera; family Chrysomelidae; genus Diabrotica; species Diabrotica virgifera. The sequence continues at coordinate 173,864,718 of NC_065448.1, read as the reverse complement.
AAACACGTCTCTATGCAGAATTTAATTCCAGTGAATTTTTATTTGAGTGTTTTTGGTGTAAAGTTAAAATCTTTGGAGTTATAGGGCAAAAATTGAAGAAAACACGATTTTCGGGCGCCATTTTGTTTATAAAAAAGTAGCACACTATCTGCGGACTTTACATACCTATATTATTAATATATACAATCATAAGCTTCGATTTCAGCAATAAAATTGCTGGTAAATAACTTTTCCCAAAAATGGCCTATTCTCCGATAATCAGCCCAGACTACAAAGATAATACGATAATCGGGTAGTACTTAGTCCTGTAGGAGAAGACTACAAAAGTACACAAATAATATATTGTGTTTTTTTTTCAAGTTTTTCCTGTGTGAATTTTGGTACCTACGCTGGTCAATATTATACAGGGTGTCCCGAAAAGATTGGTCATAAATTATACCACAGATTCTAGAGTCAAAAATAGGTTGATTGAACCTCACTTCCTATATAAAACTCTTAGAGATTTTTTATTGAAAATGGACATGTGGCATTCTTATGGCAGCAACATCTTAAAAAAAGAATGTGTGTGTACTTTGTACGCACGTAAGAAGTTATACTTCTATTATTATGATTTCAACGAAATTAATATACTGAACAGCTTATTTGGTACCACTTTTAAAAAAATTTTATTAAAACGATACCAAAAATATAAAAAAAATATGAATCGTCCGGGATTTGAACCCGGGACCTCTTGATCTCCGGTCACACGCTCTACCACTGCGCTATCTCTCTTTCGCTGTGACAGGTTACAAGATTTCTCATACATACTGACAAATTTAATACAAAAATACTTTAAATAATATACTTACTATTATTATAAAATATCTTATTCCCGAGGAAGACAAATCCAAAGACACAAAAATTATAATAAATAATACATTTACAAAAACACTAATAATATATTCTTTTCACACCTTTTCTTGCACTGATATATTTATACATAACTTGAAAGATTCCGCAACTAAACGCCATACTGTCTGTGTGCGCATGCGCGCAGAATTTAGGAAATTTTACTCTCAATCGCGCCTAAAGAAGTATAACGTCAAAAAATTAAAGTGAGATTTGTACACCCTATAAAAATTTTATGGGGGTTTGGTTCCTTTAAACCCCCCCAAACTTTTGTGTACGTTCCAATTAAATTATTATAGTAGCACCATTAATTAAACACAATGTTTTTAAAACTTTTTTGCCTCCTAGTACTTTTTCGATAAGCCAGTGTTTATCGACATATTTTGAATATTTGTCGAATCCATGACATATGTATTTGTAATATGGTTAAGTACGATTATAGAGACCTGTTAATAATCTGAAAATTAATTTATAATTTACAATTTTAGGTATATTTTCAAAAAAGGCTAAGAGGCAAAAAAGTTTTAAAAACACTGTGTTTAACTAATGGTATCACAATAATAGTTTAATTGGAACGTACACAAACATTTGGGGGGTTTATAGGAACAAAACCCCCATAAAATTTTTATGTAAATATATTAAAAAAGAAGCCGCATTTCATAAAAACTGGCTTATCGAAAAAATACTAAGAGGCAAAAAAGTTTTAGAAACGTTGTGTTTAACTATTGGTACCACAATAATGAATTAATTGGAACGTACACAAAAGTTTGGGGGGTTTAAGGGAACAAAACCCCCATAAAATTTTTATGTGGTGGACAAACTTCACTATAATTTTGTTCCTGCCATACGAATGATACATGTCGATTTTCAATAAAAAATCTCTAATAGTTTTCGATATATTGAAAAAAATCGATTTTCATTTTGTAACTTCAAAGGGCTGTAACTTTTTTTATGAGCACATTTGTACTAAGGTAAGTTAAGTTCAATCGAACTATTTTTGACCCGAGAATGTGTGGTATAATTTGTGACCAATATTTTCTGGACATCCTGTATAACTTGATTTTTCTAGTTGGTTGCTTTGAGAACTTTTTATTTTATTCAATTGCTTTTCCAACTCGGAATATATAATTTGTTTTAATAATTGACAATAATTCAGAAATAATGATATACATTATTCTCAATCACATTAGCTGTATAATTATCAAAGGATTTAAGTGAGATATAACACGTATATAGAATAATTAATACTGTGGTCTCGCATCTGGCTCTTTTGCCATGATAATAAATACCGCGATGAACAATATAAATAGATTTGGTTTGATTTCTAAAAACGAATTTGTTATCCCACAAATAGATAACTGAACTGTATTGGTTAGTCGTATATAAAATGTCCTTTCAGTGGTTTATCTCTATTCTACATAATTGTCTATTTGAATAGTATAAATGAGTTAATCATACGAGTTTTGCGGCAATAGTATTAAGCCACAGATTTAAAATTAACGAAAGCCTTAACAGGAAAAATGGTACAAGGATTTTTTTATTACCCCCTTTGACTTTATTCCTATGAAGGGTTGGATCCCCTAATTTCATTTTTATAATGTCGGTTTTTGGTTCATATGTATCAATAATAATCTTGTTTATAGTCAAATACACAAAAAAATCTATTTTTCCAATTATTTCACAGTTCAAAGTTTTTTTTCGTCTCTATGGAGGTGGGAGTCTGAAATCTCTAAAAGACGCTGACATCTTCAAAACATATGTCGCTGACATCTCAGTCCAGGACGCCTCCTGACTGACCATGGTGTAGAATTCATCCCGGCGATAGTTCCAGAGGGACTTTAAAACGCCCTCTGGTCGATGAGTCTACTTCGAACGCCTATCTGCTAAAACAGACTCTCCTCTGTCATCTAGCGCTCTGGAAATGGAATGGCCGCTGTAAAGCCTAGTAACACTTTCGAACCCCTCAGAACCTTTCATTTATCCACGGGCAGTCGGGCATTTCCTTCTTCCCACAGTCTGACTCACTCGTTCGGCTTTAATGTAAACGTATTCCGTATACCTTTAATTTCCCTCTTACCTTCGCCGTTGGTCTAGCGGTCTTTCTTCCCTCTTCTTTCTTTTTGATCACTGTACGGATGCAGTTGTATACACTAGTCCAACTTGCTTTATCTTCAATCAGTTCTCCCACCGTCTTTTCGAACCTAGGAAGGTAGACCCTAAAATACCCGTGTTCTGTGGAAATAATCCAGTTGCCTGTGACAACAGTCCACCCAATCTCTTAGGTTCAGGAACAGCATCTTTGTCCAGTGTATTACATCCTCCTGTTATTCCATTCTTCCTGCCATTTTTCAATTGACCTTTCCCTTTCTTATCCTAGCTCGGCTATAGTAAGGTCTAGGTCTCTTCTCTCATAAATATAGCTCTTCTCTTTTCACTGTCAACACATGCAGAGGAACACATCCAGGTCCACAAGGCTACCACAGACACACCCATGTAGGCGCATGCCACTCTCAGCAGACTTGCTTTATCCACTCGTGTCATGAGCCTCATATACTCTGGTTAAAATATAAAGGAATTTTGCAAATAAAAAGTATATTATACTGACCAGAATATTTATCTTTTGAGCCTTAAATTTAGTGACTGTGAGATCGAATCCGACCGCGGGTCGGATAAAAAAAATAGAAGTTCACATCTTTGTCGGATCCTGATATAATAAGCTATTCTGTTTAAGCGAATCAACCGAACTTGATTGAACACTAAAGTATACAATAATCTTAGTAATTGTTGCCATATTACTGAACAACTAGATCCAGATAAAGAGATAAAATGTAGAATCGAGATAGCCCGCACGAGAGTTTTAAAAATGAGGTCATTCTTCTGTAATGATAACTTGCAACTTCAACTTCGAAAGCACATGATTAAATGTTACACTTTGTCAATCCTCTTGTATGGCGTCGAAGCATGGACATTGAAAATATCCACCATTAATCGTTTGGAGGCCTTTGAAATGTGGCTGCACAGACGTACACTGAAAATATAATGGACGGCTATGCTGACAAATGTTGCAGTCCTTAAGAGAGCAAATGCTGCCCGCGAGCTGCTTGATAACATCAAATATAGAAAAATGGCCTATTTTGGACACGTAGTAAGGGAAGACCGTTATAATATTCTTCAACTTATTATGATGGGTAAAATCGAAGGACGCAGAGGAATTGGTAGAAAGCAGGCTTCTTAGTTGAAGAATATCAGGGAGTGGACAGGAATAAAGAAAGCAGAAGAACTATTTAGAATTGCTCGAGACAGAGACAGTTTCGCCATGTTAATCGCCGTCATGGGGACTTGATAGGGCACGTTAAGAAGAAGAATTGTTGCCGTCAATTGAAATAAAAAAACTCTTTCGACTATTTAGGGACAACCCTTTGGATTGTGTCATTATTTGTCAAACACATATGATAGTTTAAATACAAACATAAGTGAAGACAATAACTCCTATCAACATGGTCTGCTACTAAATTTATTTTTTCCCAATAAAATTTTAAGACTATACCTTAACTAGTCACATTTTTATATTATTTTTTAAATAGATTCATGTGCGTCACAGTGTAAGACGATTATAATCTCGTCTACTCAAAGCGACGTTTTTAGAAATTCATATATCAGAGGCTTTCCATCATAATTTTGCACGGTGGATTAAAAACTAACACACACGCAGACTAAAATTTCAGCTAGCATAAAACTTATACCCTAGTAGTCTTTAGTTAAACGAAACTTAATAAGAGCGGACGCCAACGAAATCCCCATAATATAATAAATAGTAAGAGGGGCGATGAATAACTGAAATTTAAACGAGAGTAAAATTCATAAAATTCATTAGGAAAAAGTTCATTTCCTTTAGTCGGCTGTATACCATATATTACAAAAGTTGTTATTATAAATACTTTATCTACTCTATCTCATGGTAGGGGAGCCCAAGCGGGAATTTTTACAGTTACTCGAGCGCGTCAGATTATTACATGGGGAGAAACCTTGTACCCTGAAAATGTACCTCTACCATATATTGTTTCTCATTGCAGGGGAGTTCGTTAAGGGGGGGCCGAAAAAAAAATCTATCCTTAGAAAAGTCCGAAATCGTCAGATTAACATAAGGTAAGTTAAGTACATGCAAAACAGTGTATATTCCAAAAATTCTAACGATTTGAGCGGGGCGTAAGGAAATGGGAGTCCCAAAGTTTCACAAGAAAAAAGCGAATATTTCGCGAAATGAATGACAGATCGAAAAACTAAAAAATACGTGCTCAATATTTTTCAAAAATCTATCGAATGATACCAAACACGACTTCCACGGAGAGGGGTGGGGGTAAATTTAAAATTTTAAATACAAATCCCGCGATATTTCGCGAAATGAACATCCCATCGAAAAACTGAAACTGAAAATACACTTATTCAATATTTTTGAAAAATCTATCAATTGGCACCAAACACAACCCCGCACGGAGTTGGGGTGGGGGTTGCTTTAAAATCTTAAATGGGAGTCCCCATTTTTTATTGGAGATTTTGAGCACTTACGTAAAGATAAGTATCTTTTATTGGAGACAGTTTTTCGACTTATGGATAGATGGCGTTATAATCTAAAAAAAAAACTATGATTGGAAATAGAAAATTAAATTAAAAATGGGAAGTCCCCACTAAAATTGAAAACTTTACTTAACTTTTTTTGGTTTTAGGACCTACTCTTCATAACCCAATAGGTCCCCATAACGCTCGAGTGACTGCACATTTAGCATACTTTGCTCCCTTACCATCATATTATGTATTAGTTTTAAGTTTGTGAAAACTATCATTATAGATAGCAGTGCGTGAAGGATTTAAAGTGTGCGTGAAGTAACAATGTATTTTAAATGGGATTTACTTTTTCGCACTGTTTTTTGGCATACTTTCATATAATCAAATATCCTTAACTTTCGCGTTGTCATGGTGATGACATATGAGCAATAAATTACAACAAAAGTTTTGACAGTTTTGTGGTTTGAAAGAAGTTAGCATTTTTAAATGTCAAAGTTCTAAAAATTGTAGAATAGAAATGAATTCCAGTGACGAAGAGTTACAGTTTTTTTATTTATTAATCGTAGATAAAATATTGTATGAAACTGTGCGTGAACTACTGTTTGCGAACTTACGCGATGTATAGCACTCGCACCGCTGTCGCTCGTGCTCTAAACATCGCGTGCTGTCGCTCGTGCTCTAAACATCGCGTGCGTTCGTAAAAAGCATACTGCACGAACTGTTTCATAAATAACTATTATAAAAGGTATATTTATTTAAAAGAGCCCTTTCGGGCTAAATCAAATAACCTATTCGGGTTAAATATCCCATCGTCAGTGCTGTTGCCTAAAATAAGTGTAACCACTTGAATCAACAAAAACGTAAAAAGTTAAGTTTTGACCAATGTAAAAGCAAATGTTTAAAGCTGCTAAATACATAGGTGAAAACCCATTAAATGTTATTAGATTGGTATTAGATTACATGGGTGCTCATAATTTTATAGGATGTTTTAGAGATTCACTAGGATAATTCACACTAGAATCTACTTAAAATTTAAACACTGTATTAAATTAGCAGAAATCATGTAATCTAATACCTATTTAATACCATTTAAAGGGTTTTCACCCATATATTTAGTAGCTTTAAACATGTAGTTATACCTAGTAAGTATTAAACCACATTTGCTTTTACCTTGGTCAAAATTTAATTTTTCATGTTTTTCGTAATTAAAGTAGTTATACTTATCTTAAGTACTGAAGATGCAATATTTATTCCGAAAACGTTTTGTGGTTTGGCTCGAAAGGGTTTTTTTTAAATAAATATATCTTTTATAAAGGATTTTTTCAATAAACATTTTTCAAAGTAAAATGCTTCAGAATAAATTAACGCTTATTTGTTGCTTACATACTATAAATCAATGAAGTATCAAAACATTGTGTAGTCCAAATGTTGTCTTTCATTTTTTATGCTAATATAACTATCTTGTTCAAATTAAGTATCTGGTTTTAGCTACTTTTCAAGTCACCAGTTTGAATATTGCTATACACTTTGTCCAATAATACAGTGCTAGTCAAAAGTCCGTACCCCCCTCGTATCTTTCGAACGGTTATACCTATAATAGTGAAATTTGGAGGAAGGAAATAAACGGACGTAAGCTTCTTAACTAGTTATGACAGGTGACGTAATAGTGACAGATGACGTTACAGAGCCACTGTGACCGATAATTTTAAATAGGACCTTATGGTAAGTGATACCTCGTTTGAAAGGTATTTAGAATACCTCTTCAGTCATACTAATTTTTTTGAGTTTAGGTTGATTTTGATTTTGGTGAATAAATTAAATAAATATAATATTGTAGTTTCGAATTTAATTAATAAAAATTCAAATGTCCGCCTATGAATTTTTTGGCAAAAAAGTTGACTTTTTTAATTCTCTAGTAGTTTTTACGTCAACGTCAACCTGTTTGACAAGTAATCATAGGCGGAATTTTGAATTTTTATTAATTAAATGCGAAACTACAATCTTATATTTATTTCATTTGTTCATCAAAATTAGCTTAAACTCAAACAAAATTAGTATGACTGAATAGGTATTTTCAATACCTTTCAAACGAGGTATCACTTGCCATAAGGTCCCATTTAAAATTATCGGTCACAGTGGCTCTGTAACGTCATCTGTCACTATTACGTCACCTGTCATGACTAGTTAAGAAGCTTACGTCCGTTTATTTTCTTCCTCCAAATTTCACTATTATAGGTATAACCGTTCAAAAGATACGAGGGGGGGGTACGGACTTTTGACTAGCACTGTATAAATACACTGTGCTCCTTCGGTGATACACGTGATCGTCACTGAGCGTGTGGTACTTCCAATTTAACATCAAAGAATATAGACCTTAGAGTACACAGGGTTGGCTTCCCTAATTATATTTCTCCATAAGTTCTCATCTTGAGTAATACCAACATCAACGCCCTTAACCGACATGGCCTACCTAAGCGACTCCCCCTGGTTTACTTTGGTCTTCCTCTTCTACTCCTACCAGGAACTTGCAGATCATAAATTCTTCGTATCGGGTGATTAACTTCGTGAGTTTAAACATGCCCGAATTACTAAACTATCTCATTTTGGCATCAATTGGTGCCACCCCTAGACTTCATCAATATATACTCATTCTTAATTTAATTTTTTTTGTCACTTCACTCACCTTTCTAAGCATTCTCATTGTAGTGATTAGTGATGTTGATTATAGTTACTTTCTAGTATCCGTTACAAATCGTTACTTTTGTATAAAGTAATCATTTACAGTATTCGTTACTTTGATTACTTTTGTATTTGAGTACCAGTAATCATAATATCGAGAATCGCATTTCTCAGTATTTCGTATAATAGGTCTGGATCCCGCGTATGAAAGAAAAGTTGATTAATAGCAAGCTGAAAATTTGTTAATAGCTTAAGGGTGTCTAGTCGGACAAACTTTGATATATGGGAACACTGAAACAGGGGAAGTTTTAATTGTGGAACAGGTTAAAAATTTGAAACGGTCAGACCACGAAAACGCCACATGTATTTTGTCCGACAGAACTTCCAATTGATTTGTTATCTTTTCAATAAACTCTTATGCAAAAATCAGACTGCTATTTATCACCTGTCATAATTCCTGTCATTTGACATATTCTACGTGTTCCACTCATTATAATTCCCATTTGGTGATAAATAGCAGCCTGATTGTTGCATGAGAGTTTAATGAAAGGGTAACAAATCAATTGGAAGTTCTGTCGGACAAAATACATGTGACGTTTTCTTGGTCTGACCGTTTCAAATTTTTAACATGTTCCACAATTAAAACTTCCCCTGTTCCAGTGTTCCTATATATCAAAGTTTGTCCGACTAGACACCCTTAAGCTATTAACAAATTTTCAGCTTGCTATTAATCAACTTTTTTTTCATACGCGGGATCCAGACCTATAAGATCCGATATAACAACGACCTTCACCGATCTATTTAATGGATAGAAATTAAATGATATGTAATCTATTATGTTAAAAATTATTAAAAACAAGGGTTACCCGACCTAATTTTGTCCAGACTAATTAATAATTAAAAATGAATTTTTTTATAAATTCTACTAATTTTTTGGCCCGGGCAGATATTATTTTACATTTTTGGATCATAACAATAAAATACACATAGACCAAGGCATTTAGAAAAAAATAAATGATTTTTAGAGAAATAGTGAAAACTGAAAAAGTTTTCAATAGAAAAATGGGTGGAAGTGCATAATTGCAGTATAAAATGCATCAAAAAGTACATAAACATGTCAAAATCAGTATATTAAGGATCATATTTTGTTATTCGGGGGTTTTTGGGATCACTGAACACGACTACACAATCAGAACCAACCTCCGAAGCACCTGCTGCCCAGGGTTACTGCTAAGGTACGTCATCTATAGTTTCGAGAGTCAAATACCCCGAAATAGAAAATCTGGCTGATATATCTGCCTTAATATACTGATTTTAACATGTTGATGCATTTTTTGATGCGTTTTATACACTTTAAAATGTAATAATGCATTTCCATCCATTGTCCTATTGTAGACTTTTTCCAGACGTCATCCTAATCCTAAATATAATGTAAAAAGTTGCAAGTCTCTATGTACCTCCTAGAGATGGCCTCCTATCTAAATTTGAACCTTTATATGTGTAGTATATGTGGTCCAAACTATATGCTTCTATCATTAAATACACATTTTTTATAATATTTGCACGAATCTACCGTACTATATGAATTTTTATAAAAATCAACTATTCCACTTAATACATTTTGTTTACAAATTATTTTTTTAAATTTTGTCATGTAATGTTAATGTTATACATTAACTATAATATATTTAATAATAAACAGCAATAAAACATTTGAAAATATTACATATTTTTTATTATTTTGTTGAACTCCTGACCTTAATCCCATAAAAATATTTGGGATCTTTTAAAACGAGAAATTTCCAGTGAAAGGGTCGCCAACAAAATCGTTTTGATTGAAGAACTAATATACCATTGGAACCACAATGACAAATTTAAGCAAAGTGAATTTAACTGCATTCAAAGTATGCCAAGATTACTAGCGGTAATCAAAGTTGAAGGGGGCTCAACATAATATTCAAAAATATAAATATGTAATATTCTCAAATGTTTTATTGCTCTTATTATTAAAAAATATATTATAATGTATAACATTAACATTACATAACAAAATTAAATTTAAAAATAATTTTTAAACAAAATGTACTTAGTGGAATAGTTATTTTTTATAAAAATTCCTAGGTGGTCATAATAATATGGTCAGGGTGTATGTATGTATGTGTGTACGTGGGTGCACTTTGAAATAAAGGCTAGATCCATCAGAATGCGATTATTCGTTAAAAACAAGAAACCATAAACTGCTTTTGTGCAACCAGCTCTCTGACCATACGCCTATTGATCTTTTTCCCCAAAATACATTTAATGTTATTGACCTTAGGGCCCGTAAGCGGTTTGTTCAATATAATTGCTAAAATCCATTACTTATTTATTTTCCATGTCATGAATTTTATTTTTTGCTCTCGAAAACATTTGAGACTTAATTTTCCCGCTGACAAACGCCATAAAACATTCAATTAGTTATGATGCCAAAGAGCGTTTGAGTCCATTAATTATCGATTTTAAATTCTCAAATCTCTATTTACAACTGTTTGTCATGTACCTAACGGTTTTGCCAATTTATCAAAGACCCTTTGATATCTTCGATTGGATTTTATGTTTTAATAATTTACACATATTTCATTTACCAGATATGTTCATTTAGACAAGGCGAAAACGGCGGGTCCGTTGGGAAAAATATTCCCATGAGATTTTTTGCATAATCACATTCGTGAGACATCCCAGAATAAGGTTCAAGAAGTCGCCCACGTGAAAAGTGGTTCAATTTTTTTTTTAACAATTTTTTTTAATCAAATTGCAAAAATCAAAATTTTTGGCTCGGACAAATTTTTTTTAGGTTTTTTGGACCATCCTGGACAAAAAATGTCTCTTATAATTTTTCTCTAAAGTTGATCTTTTTCGAGTTATAAGCAATTTAAAATTTGACAAACGCGAAAATGACCCTTTTTAAGACTTATAACTCGGTTATAAATTATTATTATGAAAGTTAGAAAGTGACTAAATCAAAATTTAAAACCTCCGCTACATGATCCTGAAGAAATCTGTGTTATAAATTTATTACTAAGCTGTTATTTTTTATTAATAACAATGGGCGGTTAGATCGTATTGACGCGGCTGTTAATGTGAGTGCAAGTAAGATGCACAATTGGACTGCCGGAATGGCATCTCGCTCGCACTCAGCATTTACGACCGCCTAACATGTGCATGGCGCTCATTATTATTACTTTAAAATAACAGCTTAGTAATAAAATAATGACAAAAATTTCTTCAGGATCTTGTAGGGGGGGCACTAAACTTTGATTTAGTCACTTTCTGACTTTCATAATAATAACTTTTAACCGAGTTACTAAGCCTTGAAAATCGTCATTTTTCGTTTTTTTTTTTCAATTTTAAATTGTTTATAACTCGAAAACGATCAACTTCATAGAAAAATTATAAGAGACCTTTTTTATCCAGAATGGTCCAAAAAGCCTACAAAAAAATTGTTAAAAAAAATTTGGACCACTTTTCACGTGGGCGACTTCTTGAACCTTATTCTGGGATGTCTCACGAATGTGATTATGCAAAAAAATCTCATGGGAATATTTTTCCCAACAAACCCGCCGTTTTCGCCTTGTTTAATTTAAATTAGTTTAGTGCAACATGAAGACATCACCTCGTCGTACACAAATCAATTTTTATATTCAATTTGACTTTTTAGACCATGACAAATATCTGATAAAAGCAATTGCAAAGTTATACATTTTTTACTATCTTTTTAACTGATATTGGTGTTAATTAAAGACAGTATGACGAAGATGACACTTATAAAAGCAGTTGAAAAATTAGATAAGGAAGCGAAGAGAATAGGGCTAAAGATAAACCAGTACAAAACAAAATGCGTGACGATAGGTAAGGATGACACAACAACTCAGTAATAACACAGAACCATACGTTTGAAACTGTATCCACCTTTAGCTACTTGAGAGGAACAATAGGGAAAACCGGAAAAGAGAGAATAGAGGAAAGAATTCTGAAAGGCAAACAAACATACACTGCGGTGCAAAAAAAATCGATACACTAAAAATTTGGTCATTTTTGATGTTTTGAATTTCCTAAACCTGTTGTCCGATTTAAGTGATTTTTTACCACGTTATAACCTTATCCATTGACAATATCGATGTAATAATATTGTTGCTAGACAGTTAAACTGTCATTGTATACCGGGTGTACGAATCAAACTGTGTTTTTTTTTTCTCAAAATTCGCATCACCCTGTGGACTATTTTAGCATTTATAAAATACTAAAATTAAAACCCAACTATAGCCTCAGGTTTTCTTTACATTTTGTATTTCGATTCATTCGCTTATGTTGAATAATAAAAAAGTTAGGTACTTTAACAACTGGCCACGTTCGTCATCAGTACAGGGTGTTTCTAAATAAGTGCGATAAACTTTAAGGGGTAATTTTACATAAGAAAATAATGACAATTTGTTTAATAATCATATGTCCGCAAACCCTTCGCTTCCGAGATACGGGATGTTCAATTTCTTTTTTACAAACTGACGATTTATTTATTGCTTTAAAACCAGTTGAGATATGCAGATCAAATTCGGTGGGTTTTAAAACGTAGTTATTGCACATTTTTTGACATACAATTAAGAATTTTATATTCACCATTGGCGTGCGTACGGGTAATATTATCGGTCGTAATACCCGTTTGCGCGCCACTGGTGAATATTAAATTCTTAATTGTATGTCAAAAATGTGCAATAACTACGTCTTAAAACCCACCAAATTTGATTTGCACATCTCAACTGGTTTTAAAGCAATAAGTAAATCATCAGTTTGTAAAAAAATTGAACATCCCGTATCTCGGAAACGAAGCGTTTGCGGATATATGATTATAAAGCAAATTGTCATTATTTTCTCATGTACAATAACCCCTTAACGTTTTGTGCAAATATTTTAGAAACACCCTGTACTGATGACGAACATGGCCAGTTGTTAAAGTACCTAACTTTTTTATTATCCAACATAAGCGAATGAATCGAAAGACAAAATGTTAAGAAAACCTGAGGCTATAGTTGGGTTTTATATTTCAGTATTTTATAAATGCCAGGATAGTTCACAGGGTGATGCGAACTTTGAGAAAAAAACACAGTTTGATTCGTACACCCAGTATACAATGATAGTTTGACTGTCTAGCAACAATATTATTACAGAGATATTGTCAATGAATAAGGCTATAACGTGGTAAAAAATCACTTAAATCGGACAACAGGTTTAGGAAATTCGAAACATCAAAAATGACCAAATTTTTAGTAGATCGATTTTTTTGCACCGCAGTGTATATGACATGAATAGAAATCGGCTAAGAAGCAAGACTCTAAGAAAGAGAACAAAGACGAACCTATATAATAAGACCTTAATAAACTTGTTGTTACATAATGGGATGGAAACAACGACGAAGAGGGAGATAGTCTTCTGAAATTTAAAAGAAAAATAATGAGAACAATACCACAATGTAACAATAGAGGGAGAAATAATAATGAAAACAAATGCCGAAATGGAAGAATAATTAAAGAGAGAAAATATAGTCAGATACATAAAATTTCTTCGCTTAGAATGTATAGAACATATACAGATACGCCCACAATCAGATATGTTGATAAGGATAACTAACTGGACACCACTATGGCCCAGGTGTAGAGGAAGACCTAGAAGACGATGGCTGGATGATGTAGAAGAAGACATAAGAGCAATGAATGTGAAAGACTGGAAAGTTCAGTGCAAAGACAGGAAGAAATGGAAAAGGGTCACGACATCAGCAGAGGCACACATCAAGCTATAAATGAAAGAGGGGTAATCCACCTCACCCATGAATAGGATTTTGAACGCCATGGCGTTAGCTATAATCTCTAGTAGACCAAGAGGCAGCGCTGTAAAATCTCTTTGATTTTACTAAAGCTAGATTTTTCACAGTTGATTACTGTGAGTGTGTAGAGAAACATACTGCGGTCGGTCAAGCGAAACGTAGAACAGGGGTTACTGAGAGGGTATCAAAGTTGCTTTCCTACGAAGGTAATTAAATCCATTTACTAAGGCTGAAAATCAGTACACATATTCTAAATTAAATATAAATAAAAGTTATTATAGTCGGTCAGCTGTATGACGGGACAGAGCCGGTCGGTCGGCTCCAATAGTCGATTGAGCATGGTCAGCATGGATTTACTTGAAATTTTCACAGAAGGTAGGGAATAGTCCAAGGATAATTTTCTATCGAAAAAGCACGTTCTAATTTTATAAAAATGAAAAAGGTCCTATGTAGCAAAGATTTAACATTAGCTCTTAAAGTACGCCTAACAAAATGTTACGTCTACAGTGTTCTATACTATGGAGTGGAATCATGGTCGTTAAATGTAGAGACAATGAGACGACTTAACGCCTTTGAAATGTGGACCTATAGAAAAATTATGAGGGTTTCCTGGGTAGATAGAGTTACAAACAATGAAGTACTGAGAAGAATAGGTAAAGAAAAGGAAGTTGAACTTCCAATTAAAGAAAAGAAGCTACAGTATCTCGGACATGTGATGCGGGGCGAGAAGTATGGTATCCTACGACTCATAATGCAGGGAAAGATAGATGGCAGAAGAAGCATCGGAAGAAGACGAATTTCATGGTTGAAGAACCTGAGAGAGTGGTTTGGATGCAGCTCGAAACAACTATTTAGAGCTACTGCCTCAAAAATTAAAATAGCTATGATGATTGCCAACCTCCGTAGCGGAGATGGCACCTGAAGAAGAAGAATTTTCTATATCATGCCGCTATCATACGCTAAAACCTTAGGGGTGGTTGCCACCCCATCTCGGGGGGTGGGAATTTTTTTATTACATTTTAACCATGTAATTCGATGGAAAAGTGATTCTAAGAAAAAAATGTTTTTTACATTTTCTTCGTAAAACTAATATTTTTCGAGTTATTCGCTCTTGAAAATAAGTTTTTCGTTGAAAAAATCGACTTTTTAAAGGGTTTTTTGAGAATACCTCGAAAAATATTCTATATATTTTTGGCGATGAAAAGTTTCTTCAAAAATGATTTTGTAGAATTTTTAAAGAGCTATAAGACTGTGTAAATTAAATTCCGTAAGATCTCTTAGTTTTTAATTGGGGCGGGTTTAAAGGGCTCGAATAAGAGGGTGTTTGCTGGTAAATAGAGGTTTTAAACAGCTATGTCTGGCTAACTATTCACTGTAATGAAAATCTATGCACAAGGTAATTTTATTCATTAAAAAAGCTACAATTTAGTAGTTTATAATTTTTTTCGTATCTTCCGTATTTTCGGAGATATTTTGAAGTAAAAGGTGAAAAATACCAAATTGCAAAAAATCAATTTTTCTTTAAACTCCAATTTTTACAAAATTAGGCATTTTAAATTAGTCAAACTCCTTGAGTGTATTGATAATATAAATATAAAAGGAACTACAGAAAGGTGAAGACCAATTTTGAATTAGGAAGGTAGTTAGGGGGTTGTTTTCACTGATTTTTTCGTAGAGAAAAGCAGGTACCGACATTGTTTTGATGATAAGTCGCTTAATTTTCATGCTAGAAAGTTTTTATTATTTTTTTTAAACGTCTAATTGTATACTTGAAAAAAGATTATTTAAGTTTTCCTCGAAAAATGCAAATTTTTCCCATTTTTTGGCTTTGAATATTTCAAATTATGCATTTGACGAAAAAAGCTAACCTTTAACATGCCGTATCTCGGTTTGTAGTGGTCTTAAAGATATTGGAAAAGAATTTGGTTTTGTGTTACTAAAAGATACAATTTTGATATCTACAGTTTTTTGATTAAATGCATATTTTTCGAGGTATTCTCAAAAAACCCTCTAAAAAAGTCGATTTTTTCGTCGAAAAACTGCTATTTTCAAGCGCGAATAACTTGAAAAATATTAGTTTTACGAAGAAAATGTACAAAACATTGTTTTCTTGGAATCACTTTTTCCATCGAATTACTTGGTTAAATGTAATAAAAAATTCCCACCCCCAAGATGGGGTGGCAACCACCCCCAAGGTTTTAGCGTATGATAGCGGCATGATATAGAAAATGATCCTTGGACTATTCCCTACCTTCTGTGAAAATTTCAAGTAAATCCATGCTGGACGAAAAAATTGCGAGCCAAAATGCTTCATTTCCTCAATCGACTATTGGGGCCGACCGACCGGCTCTGTCCCGTCATACAGCTGACCGACTATAATAACTTTTATTTATATTTAATTTAGAATGTGTGTACTGATTTTCAGCCTTAGTAAATGGATTTAATTACCTTCGTAGGAAAGCAACTTTGATACCCTCTCAGTAACCCCTGTTCTACGTTTCGCTTGACCGACCAGCTGTAGTATGTTTCTCTACAACAGCGGTTTCCAACCTGTGGGGCGCGCCCCCCCCCCCTAGGGGGCGCGAGACTTTGTAAGGGGGGTATGCAGCTGTTACAATTGTTTGTTACCATTAGGAAATTGTAACAAAATGTCTGAATTAAATTATTTATATGTAAATTATAAAGTAAATTTAAAAATTAAATTAAGTAAATTTTATAAATTTTATTGTTTTTTTATATTTTTACATGATATTGTATACTATTTTGTAGCCCATTAAATAAATTATAATGTCAGTTGAGTATTTATGAAATTAAATTGTTAGAAAAATTAAGGTGGCGCAACAATTTTTTTGTTTTTTTAAGGGGGCGCAGGTACAAAAAGGTTGGAAACCACTGCTCTACACACTCACAGTAATCAACTGTGAAAAATCTAGCTTTAGTAAAATCAAAGAGATTTTTCAGCGCTGCCTCTCCGTCTATAGGGATTGTAATGCTGAATGAATGAATCAATAAATGAAAAAACAATAAACCGCCACAAAAAATAGCTTCGTATTTTTAATAAATAGGAAGAAGAAAAAATAAGTTACAATATACAGAAATCTAATGAAACCGACACACACAAACACATAAATTAACTGTCAAATAATATTTTATGCAACACCAATCATAATTAAATACCTAATCTAAAAAAAGAAACCGACCAAATCCAGCGTGACAACATATTCTAATCTGTTTGATTATTTACGTGGCTTAATTATTTCCAATAATTTGTTGTAGATATAAGGATATAGTGAAATGAGCAAAACTGATAGAGCGGCAGTGATAACAGTAATAACATAAAAAATTAATATTTACAATGTTTATGAAATGTTCACTTCTGCAGTTCAGGAATTTAAGATTGTACAAATAAAAATTATACAAACTTCTAGACCTAGAGCATACTATAAGAGGTCCCGGTGAATTCGTAACTATTTTAATCCCCCATCCTAATTACAGGCCAATTGGTAACTCTGGCCCTCAGGTAATTTTTCGGAAACAATCAACTACCGGTGAATTCGTAACTAAATAAAGGTATAATCTTTTAGACTTGAAATAAACATAAATGGAAAATCTCTTTGCTTTTAAATTATCAGATGGATTTAAATAATTTATCATTGCTAAACATCTAAATATTGAATTTACAATTACTTGATAAAAACCAAGCTCGTGTAGAGCTATACTTGATGGAAATATGTAACACGTGTTAATGAAACACTATAATATTGTTTCAATTATTTCATTAAGATATTTCAATTTTTGCTATTTGTTATAGGTACATAATATAATACAAATATAATGTTTTTAAGCAAACCAAGAAACATTCGGTTTAGATTTAAGGTATTAGATTTAATCAATGGTTTCGCATTCACCTGAAGAAAGTTTCGAGTTGGCAGGTCAGGTAATAGAAAAGTTACGAATTGGCCGGTGTACATTTTGATTTGAAAATTTTTGTCATTAAAAGTTACGAGTTGGCGCGTGTCCATTATAAGCACCTTAAAAAGTGATTTGTAAAGAGGTACGGATTATTTTTAATTAGGGTGGCAATTAGGGTGTGATTTTGAGGTTTTTTGCCGCTGAAAAAATATGACCAACCTTATTTTTGTCATAACACTCATAGGATTGATGCTAGGAACTTTTATAAAAAATAAAGATTCAGATTTTTTCAAGCACTACAAAAGGGGTTCTATGAGTATTCCACGAAAAATACATTGCATTTCTTCATATTTCTCGTTGAATCTTCCAATTTTTTTGTAAGGGTCACTTTTTTGATAAAATACATACTTTTTGAGTATTTCGGAAAAAACTCGTCTGAAAAATGTTCTTTTATTGTTAAAAAATTGATATTTTCATTGGCGAGAAAGTCAAAAAGTATTGACATATCTCGCTTAGTTTGAATGTAATCGACATTGAATGCTCATTTTAAAGGTCTTTTCAAGCACTACAAATGGTATTAGTAGCATTATACACCTAAAATCGACCGTTTCTCTGTTATTTCAAGTTGAATACACCGATTTGATCATGCACCAAAAAAAAAAAACTCTTTTCACCTACCATATCCCTTTTTGTATTATAACTAGAAGATTTATGAAGGAACGAATCTCTTTGTTTTTTTATAAGCTACAAAAATGTTTATATAGTTTTTTTAGTTAGATGCATAGTTTTTAAGGTATTCGCAAAAAACCGTCCAAAAAGGTGTCATTTTTCAATGAAAATGGCCAATTTTCAACCACGAATAACTCAAAAAGTATTGATTTTTCAAAAAAAAATTATAGCACAGTTTTTGCTTAGAATTAAGTTATCTAGCCACTTCGGTGGTTATTTTGACCAAAAACTTTTCCACCATCTTGAAGGGATGGGATCCGCCCCCAAGATAAAGTATCCGCGAAGGGATCCGCGCCATAGTATATAGGGTAGACTTTGAATAAGGATATAAGTAGAGGCTATTCCCAAAATTTCATTAAAATCCATGCAGTAGGATAGAATTCGGAGATAATATCATGTTCTTGCTCTCATTGACTGGCGTAGAAGAATAGCGTGTTTTTCTATTATAAAATTATTCAAATTTTAATGAATTTTAGATATGTTTTAAGTACATGTTATAAATATAGACATTTATCAACTATTATTTAAATACGTAAATAATCAAAGTTTTCGTTATGATAATACTTGCAATTTTAGCTTGTTTTTTTATTATTTTGTCCATAGTTCAGCCGAACAAGATTTGTTTTGATTTACTAAATACAACTAATAGGTCTGAAACAAACTTAAAGTATAAGGTAAAATAAAAATATAAAATAAATATAACATTAAAATTAAATTAGATTTTATTTAAATTTACATT
Organism: Diabrotica virgifera virgifera; assembly: GCF_917563875.1. NCBI lineage: Eukaryota > Metazoa > Arthropoda > Insecta > Coleoptera > Chrysomelidae > Diabrotica > Diabrotica virgifera. Next base: position 173,845,354 of record NC_065448.1, on the reverse strand, counting down.
ATAGTTGGGTAGTATAATCCCGCGTATGAAAAAAAGTTGATTAATAGCAAGCTGAAAATTTGTTAATAGCTTAAGGGTGTCTAGTCGGACAAACTTTGATATATGGGAACACTGGAACAGGGGAAGTTTTAATTGTGGAACAGGTTAAAAATTTGGAACGGTCAGACCACGAAAACGTCACATGTATTTTGTCCGACAGAACTTCCAATTGATTTGTTACCCTTTCATTAAACTCTCATGCAAAAATCAGACTGCTATTTATCACCAAATGGGCATTATAATGAGTGGAACACGTAGAAAATGTCAAATGACAGGAATTATGACAGGTGATAAATAGCAGTCTGATTTTTGCATGAGAGTTAAATGAAAGGGTAACAAATCAATTTCAAGTTTTGTCGGACAAAATACATGTGACGTTTTCGTGGTCTGACCGTTCCAAATCTTTAACCTGTTCCACAAGTAAAACTTCCCCTGTTCCAGTGTTCCCATATATCAAAGTTTGTCCGACTAGACACCCTTAAGCTATTAACAGATTTTCAGCTTGCTATTAATCACCTTTTTTTCGTACGCGGGATCCAGACCTAAAAGTCCTTTTCATGAGCATTTTTCAGTGCGTCACAAATGATGGAAAAAAAGTAAGTCCGTGATAATACACATTTACAACATTTATTCTAACATGACATTTTAGTTAAATCTGACAGTTGTCACATTTTATTTGCAATTTGGTATAAAAACAAATCAATTGTGTTTATTGCATTTATAAAATGGTATTTTCTTTGATTTGTATAGTCTTATAAATTGTTCAGATTATATTCGTAGATATATTATATAATTCGTAAATAATTTTTTTTCGATTATAGCGCCATCTATCTAGAACTAGAATAAATGTTCTAAGTGTCTCTAATCACAGACGTGCCTTTTTTCTGTCACATACAATTTAATGCGTTTGAAAGAAATCGAAAAACTGTGACGCACTGAAAGATCTGTGTCTGTGAAAGTGTACAGAACTGCCAGAAAATTATTTAACATTTTAATTTCCCCGAAAAAGACAAAATGCATGGTATAACAGCAAATCCAATAAGATGTAAGTGAATTGGAGCTGGATGGTCAGATAATAGTTGTTCAGGTAATACAGTAAGTAGAGGGTAATAAGTGATGGAGTTTAAATACCTAGGCATCACACTATCTAGCTACGGAAAGCTCGAAACAGAACTGGAAGATCAAGTGAATAGAGCAAACAGAGCCGCAAGTTGTCTGAATGACACAACGAAAACGAAATAAAAGGCAGAATTTACAAAACAGTCTTCATACCAATAATGACATACGCGGCAGAAACACGACCTGACACAAAGAGGACAAAAAGATTGCTCGAAACAGCAGAGATAAAAATCCTTCGAAAAATCGATGGTAAGACTCTATGGGACAGAGCTAGAAGTACAGATATACGATGGAGATGCAAGGTAGACAACATTAATAACTGGTAAGAAACAGAAGAGTAGAATGGAATGACGACATAAGCCGAATGACAACAAATAGAGTATGTAAGGACAGCGAGAGACTGTTCCCCAATAGGAAGACCAAGAAAACGATGGAACGACAACTCACGGGAGGCAGATTGAAAAAACAAACAGAGCCATGTCTATATAAAAAGAAGAAGAAGAATCTAGAACTCAGATATTGGGCATTACAAATGAATCGTCCTGTATAATACATCTTTAAAAAACGTGAGAAGGTAGTAAATTAAAAATAAGTAGTTTAGTATGTCGTAACCACAAATTTTAATTTGTTATTAAAGCGTATTTTAAAAGTCAAATTAAAAATAAAACTGTAAAAGGAAACAATAAATGGAACTGATTATGCAATGCTCATTAACTAGGTAAATGTTCCCAAGATTATGTATGTTAAGTAATAATTAAGATGCTTGGATGATGTTCCTAGTTAAAATTAGATACTTCAATTGAAAGTAGTCGGCCATTGTAATAAGAGATATATTAATCCATGTATCATTAATTATCTGTATTACATTGTAAGATATTTTTACATAAAACGCAAGCATTATGTTTTAATTTATTTCCCGTTGCTGAAAAATAGCAATAAATACAAAAAAGGGGAGAAACATGTCGGAAAATACCGGTGGTGGAAGTTCCATCCACAGGATGGACAGATGGAAGTGGAAGAAAGCCAGTGGCCTGTAGTGTGACTAAAAGGGCAGTTAAAAAACTGCCTCCAATTTAAAGAGTATACAGTCTGTACATTATAAATACCGTTGCACGTCATTATCTAAGCCAGACATCAAGTTGACATTGTTGCGCAATTTCAAAAAATTACTGAATTCGTTTTAAATCGGATATATCCCATAATAATTATTGCGCATGTGGATTATACAACAAAACAAATTAATATTCAATGTAAATAAATAAAAAGGAAACATTGTAAATTTAAATAATAAACCGAAATATATAAAAGCAGTGTACAGTGATCTGTTAAAAGCTGTAAGTACAGTTTTCAAATTTGCAGTAGTTTGATTACAAGCATTGTTTTTATATACATACGAAGAACATTATTTATATTTCGTATTTATTAATTATTTAAAAACTAGTTTCAACTATTGGCATTATCTTGCTAATTGCTAGATCGACTATTTACTTTTAAATAAATAAACAGAGTCGGGCCTACCCAAATTAAAATTATTGAAATGAAAGTTCAATTTAAAGGGTACCCCCCGTTAAGATAGGCAAAATGCCCTCACTCCCAGAATTCAATTTTATAATTTTTTTTACGTTCTATGCAACTAAAAAATGAGATAACGCGGATTTTTAGCTCGCCACCCCCCCTTACCCCTCCCCCCACAGCCAAAAACGTAGATTTTTAGATTTAATTTTTTTTTAGTTGGGTTGCAATCGATTTAAAAATTTCAAAAAATTCACACGTGTAGCTGAGGCTTTTACAAAACATGTCTATTTTTTATGGACCCGTAGGTCGAGTGTATATAACCTCAAATTTTTTTTAACTTTTTTAAAACCTATAACTTTTTTTTGGAGGGGGCAGGTCCAGTTTTTTTTGCATTTTGTGTATTTTATCGAAGGTTTTTTTTAATAGATTATGTATAGTTTGAAATAACTATTTTTTTAGGATTATCAAAAATTGGGCAAACCACCTTTAAACCCCCCCCCCCCCCCAAAACCATGTTTTTTTTAAGTTATGTAAGGGTTTTTTCGGGCTTAATGATATTTTTTGAGATCGATACAGCCTGAATATTTTTTTTCATTTTTTTACGTTATATGTGATTAAAAAATAAGACTAATCGCATTTTTAGCCCACCACCCCCTCCCCTGCCCCCACAAAAACGTCAATTTTTCTATTTTTTTTTTTTTGTTTAGTAAAGTTGCAATTAATTTAAAAATTTTATGAGGCTTCTAAAAAACATATCTATTTCTTTAGACCCGTAGGTCGAGTGTACAATACATATAACCTTTTATAACGAATACATATAAACTTTGAGTTGGTCACTTTATGACTTTCATAATAATAATTTTTAATTGAGTTAAAGCCTTGAAAATGGCTATTTTCGCGTTTTTCAAATTTTAAATTGCATGTAACTCGACAACAGTCAATTTTATAGAAAAATCACAAGAGGCCTTTTTTGCTCAGGTTGATCCAGAGAATCTAAAACAAATTTGTCCTAAGTGAAAAAATTGATTTTTTGAATTCGTTTAAAAAATTGTTTAAACAATTTTCCGACCGCGGTACTGCCTTTCACCTTGTGGATTTGTTATAAGGACCTGTTTTTGAGCAAGTTTGTGCAAAAAAATGAATCGGAATAATTTATCTAATGGGGACAAGCATACAGCATGGACTATTTGCATTATGAGCCAAACGAAGATGGTTTGGAAAACATTAAACGATAGATACTGTTGTAGATGTGAGTTGCGGAAACGGCAACATAACCATAGGCTGTTGTTCGCATGTAGCTGCCATAATATGATATTTATCGCATGGAAGATATTTTACAAAAATCATCAAGCCAGCAGAATATCTTACAAAACTCTTTGACAATACAGATGTTATACCTGTAATAGACGAAGACAGCGATGAAGACTTTAGAACTGTAAAGTGTAATACCAACGAATATACTCTCCGAATACGCTAAGGGTATATACGAAGCTATATATTCTTTGGTAATACATTCTTTATTCTTTTTATGGTGTTTTACGTGGCAGTAAACGTGAAGCAAAATGACATTTTAATAGGCAGAGCAGAGATATAGGTTATGTAGATGGTACAAGCACATATTTGAATAATTAGAATATGTATAATGTAAGGTAATATTAGGGTACCTACTAAATACAAACTAATGAACAAAGAACAAAATGTTTTGATTCACAAAACGACAAGAAGTATGATATATTAAAATAATGTATTTTTCTTAAATTGATTATTCTGTTTTATTTTGGTTTTTTGTATCCTACCTAAAAGATATCACAATGACATATTTACTTTATACAAAAATATTGCAAAAATTTGAAATTATTTTGTTAAATGTAGTTTACTTGAGGACAAACTGAGCAACAGATATACTGAGAAAAAAAAATGAAAACGAAAAAATGATGATTTATTGGGCAGGTTGAGAGGGAGGAGGGCTAAAATTGAGCTAAGGCTTATTTTTAAACACATCAAACGTAAAAAAAAACGAAAAAAAGAATATTCAGGCTGTATTTATCTCAAAAATATTAAGCCTGGATCCCGCGTACCAAAAAAAGTTGATTAATAGCAAGCTGAAAATATGTTAATAGTTTAATGGTATCTAGTCGGACAAACTTTGACGTAGGTATGGAAACAGGGGAAGTTTTAATTGTAAAACGTAATTTTAATTGTGGAACGTGTCATCCTGGCAAGTTTATGATTGTGAAAACTAGCAGGTGGTTTTTAAGTTTATTCAATAGCAAATTATATAAAATATACCTAAAAACTCAGTTATTTCAAATTATTCCTACATAGCCTATAAAAAAAACCTTGAGTTAATCTATTTTGAAGTATATAAAATGGAGAAAATCCCTAAAAAGCACCGAACAAATCAGTTTTGCGGATTTTTGAAGATGGCGCACCTTACGGAAAAATCTGAAAAAGTCAGAAATATAGTTTTTGATAAAATACACAAAACACAAAAAATAGACATGCAGCCATCACCAAAAAAATATACGTACCTATTAAAAACAAAAAAAAAGAGGTTATAATATGTACACTCGACCTTCGGGTCCATAAAAATAGATGATCTGTAAAAGCCTCAGCTTGTGCGTGTGAATTTTTTGTAAATTATAATTTAATAATTATTAATTATTAAATTTACACAATTTAACTAAAAAGAATGACCATTTAGAATAGTTAATTACAAAAATGCCACAAAGAAATAGCTTCAGAATAACATTTGTAATTGCAAACCAACTTAAAAAAAAATAAAATCGAAAAATTGACATTTTTGGCTGTGGGGGAGGGGGAATAGGGGAAGTGGGCTAAAATTACAGTGACTCCTATTTTTTAAAATCATATAGAACGTAAAAAAAATTAAAAAAATATTCAGGCTGTATCGACCACAAAAAATATAATTAGACCCGCAAAAATCCTTACAAAACTTTAAAAAAACATGGATTTTGGGGGGTTTAAAAGTGTTTCGCCCAACTTTTGAATATCCTAATATACTCAGTTACTTTAAATTATACATAATCTATTAATAAAACCTTGAGTTGATCTATGTTGCAGTCTATAAAATGGAGAAAATCCCCAAAAACCCCCTAAAAAAACAGTTTTCTTGATTTTTCAAGACGGCGCACCTGACAGAACAATCTGAAAAAAAATCAGATACATAGCTTTTGATAAAATACACAAAATGCAAAAAAACTGGACCTGTAGCCCCCTCCAAAAAAAAGTTATAGGTTTTAAAAAAGTTAAAAAATAATTTGAGGTTATATACACTCGACCTACGGGTCCATAAAAAATAGACATGTTTTGTAAAAGCCTCAGCTACACGTGTGAATTTTTTGAAATTTTTAAATCGATTGCAACCCAACTAAAAAAAATTAATTCTAAAAATCTACGTTTTTGGCTGTGGGGGGAGGGGTAAGGGGGTGGCGAGCTAAAAATCCGCGTTATCTTATTTTTTAGTTGCATAGAAAGTAAAAAAATTAATAAAATTGAATTCTGGGAGTGAGGGCATTTTGCCTATCTTAACGGGGGGTACCCTTTAAAAAAGATAGAAGATTAAATTTGACAAAATGGCAGGTGGTACTTCTGACTACAAGGGTGCATCATTTAATCCCGATCAGCAAAACATTACTTATTCTACCATCACTAAGCAACAACCATTAACAAAATTCCCAACAAAAAACCAGGCCATAATTTTACCGGCAGTAGACGGAATAAGAACAGAAGAGTACACCATTGCAGTAGGAACTATAGTCCATCCAAAAAATGTACTGTTCTCATCCAAAATGTCAAACGGAAGAATATGCATCTACCTTTCAAGCACACAAGTCGTAGATGATTTTTTAAGTCAACATGGTGAAATTAAAATTGGAGAACATACAATCAAAGCACGTAAACTAATTACACCCGCTAATAGATTAGTTCTATCCCAAGTATGTCTATCTATACCCCATAACATAATCGAACAGTCTTTAATCAATCTTGGTTTTAAATTAATGTCTCCGATTTCGTTCCTTAGAGCTGGAATACAAGACTCGCAATAAAGCCATGTACTTAGTTTTCGAAGACAAGTTTACTTTGCACCTACAGACAATTTTACTGTACCCGACTCCGTCCTAATTGATTTTGAAAATATTTCGTACCGAATTTTTCTTTCCGATAAACTAACTTGTTACAAATGCCACCAAACTGGTCACGTTTCTCGGACTGTACCTCAAATCCCTCTTATCCACAAAATACTCAAAAGCTCCAAACGGAGGAAAATTTTCTTCCACAAATACCATCTACTAGCCTCGAACAAAATCAAATTACACATGTAAATGACAAATCTCGAGAAGAAATGGATGCTCAAGTCAGCACTGATACCGATAATAAAAATAAACGATCTCACTCGGAAGTGCCATCCCCAACTTGCTCCACTCCTATAGAAACTATACCAACAGAATTCACGAAACCAAAACCAGTGCAAATTAAAAAGAAGAAAAAAATTATCAAATTAGACAAATCCACTTCAGAAACTACTAATATTGAGTCATTATTACAACCAGTCAAACAATTTATCCAGGATGCATCACCACCATATGTACTAAATCACACCCAATTACTAGCATTCTTAGAAGACGTTCACGGTTCTTCCACCCCAGTAGAACTGGCCCTAGAATACACACAGAATATATACGGGTTGGGACATATGCTAACTGAAATATATCCCATGTTGAACGAAAGAGCAATTAAATCTAGAATTACAAGAATCAAGAAAAAACTACTTAGTAAAATAAACCAAGATTTTAGTATTCAGGATGACACCTCTGAAGATACTGACGCATCACAGGAAAATACTCCTTCCAACGATAAATAAAAAAAACAAAAACACAAAGTTAACAAAATGGCTATTATTCAGTGGAACATTCAGTGGCACACATATAGAAATGCTACAGCCACAAAAACGACGAAATCAGGTCATACAACACCGCTTGAGAATAGGACATACCATACCAGGTTAACCCACCAGTACCTAATGAAGAAAGAACAACAAAAACTGTGCTATATTTGTGATATTCCTCTGACAGTCGAACACATTATTGTTAGTTGCCCACTCTATCACTTGGAACGACTTCAAAGTGATTTACCAAGTGATCTGAAAAGTGCTCCGAACTATAGACTATAGTAAATGTGATAAAGTGACTAAGTTTCTAAAACTAACTAAATTGTACAATCTAATATAAAAATAAGCTTAAGTTCTCAATTGTTATTAGTTGTTATAAGCAATCTGATTTTATGTACAACTCTTCCCCGCCAATAACCTTTCATGGTTGACGCGGTTTACTTAATAAAAAAAAATAAATAAATAAAAACATTAGAAATAGAAATCAAGAATTGTTATAATCTTACGTTAAAGGAAATAATAAAAACAATAAATATAATAAAACAAACACTTATAGTACATAATAAAAACAAATCTGAAGTGTCAACACCGCAACTGTCAAATAAGTGTGACCAATTAATGCCAAAATGTCACCTTTGTTCGATCGCAGTTAGAGTGTAATCCGAACGAGTGTGCTTTATAAAAACTCCCTCTATAAGCAAATCTATATCTTTTACTGTAAGAAAAAAAAAGAAGAAGAAAGACGACAAAAAAAGTTTGTTAATTAGTGAAAAATTCCCAGGAACCCGATTATCGGAACAACATTTCAAAATGTTTAATCCCCGAGACGTTATTAAAAAAACAAATTGGAACACTTTTCAAATGCCATTTTAGAGGGGAGTTGAATTGAAATCTGAATTTATCAATACATTTATGGAAAACACACATAAAAATAAAAGTAATGAGATTTTACACAGCTTTTTATTCTTTTGGTAACAACCACATTTTTGCAATTGAAAATATAGTAACATTTAATAAACAAATTAAATATCTCATAAATTATTAAATATTTTTTAACCAATTTTTTTTGCTTAATACCGGTAACATAGCGCAACATCTCCTATAAAACGCCGTCCACACTCTCGCCGAAGTTGATCGAGGTTCAACAAGTACGAGAGTGTAGACGGCCACCTTGTGTAACTTTGCCTAACTTCGTTCTACTTCCGAAATCTATCGGTCTGGCGCGTCCGAGTCAAAGGGATCTTTGTCGGTATCGCACCGCTTGAATGTGTTCCTCGCGAAGTAGAACGAGTGTGTAGAGAGGCACTTCGGACTTCGGTCAACTTTGGCGAAGTAACTTAGCGGAGAGTGTGGAGCCCGTTTTAAATAAAATAATTTATAGTGCTTATTTTAAACGCAAATATTATTTTTTGCAAATTTGATTTTTTAAATTTATATATAATTATTTAAATAAATAGGGGGTCAAATTTAATTTAGTAAGTCTTAGGTAAAAGATTTATAATTCAACTTTGCAGAAAAAAATCCTAAAGACCTTCATTAAAATGCAAATTACCTCAGCAGTTAAAAAAGTAAATATTGTGCAAAAATGACCCCTTTTTAATTATTTAAACAATGATCCCCTCATATGATTTGGATACTTTTTTGAAAATATCTTTTGTATTCACCTAAACTTTGATATAAAATTTGTTCCAACCTGTACGGAATTATATTTTGATTTCTGAAGTTATACTTCTTTACGATCGGGAGTGAAATTTTATAATGCCGGGCGCATGCGCACACAGACAGTATGTATTTCGTTGCTAATCTTTCAAGATATGTATTTATCAGCGCTGTCAGCGCAAATAAGTCATATTATATCATATAAAAGGATATATTAGTGTTCTTAGTAAATGTATTATATATTATAATTTTTGTGTCTTTGGATTTGTCTTCCTCGGGAATAAGATATTTTATAATAATAGTAAGTATATTTAAAGTATTTTTGTATACCACTTGGTCTATTAAATTTGTCAGTATGTATGAGAAATATTGTAACCTATCAAAGCAAAAGACATATAGCTCAGTGGTAGAGCGTGTGATCGGAGATCAAGAGGTCCCGGGTTCAAATCCCGGACGATTCATATTCTTATTTTTTATATTTTTGGTATCGTTTAAATAAAAAAAGAATGTGTGTGTACTTTGTACGCACGTAAGAAGTTATACTTCTATTATATGATTATAAACGAAATTAATATACTTTTTATTTATATTTTATTTAAATATTAAATTAATTTATACTTACTACTTCTCAAACATTTTTATTAAAACAGTGCCAAAAATTAAAATAATAAAAAAAATAAAACACACACAAACACATTAAAAATGCCACAAATGATTTCTGAACATTAATTGTCGGAAAAATTTTTAACTAAATACGTATTTTCTGAAAATAAAATTATATAATAAATATACTTACAATCATAAAATGTATAAAAAAAAATAAAAAAATAAAAGTTTCTATTGGGATTCGAACCAACTTACCACGCGGCTGGTATTTGCGTTGTATTGGGATTCACTCGCATTAAAACTTCGCCACAGAGACAGCTTGTCATTATGTGCGAAGATCGTCTAACTAAACAGATTAACCTTTTGACATTTTTAACTTATGTAAATCAAATTATTTTGATTTTGAATTGAAATGATTTAGAATTGAAAAAATACAACAAAACATAGAGTAAGAAAACAATATATTAGGTGAATATTGATAGAAATTTTGATGGTAATCAAATTATGTAAATAAAAGTATTACATACTACTTATGTATTTTGGTAGGTTCAAGGTAGGTATCGGAGCCCGTATAACGACTAATAAATTTCGCAATCACTTGCATCGTGCAAATGGCTATGTTCAAATATCATAACAAAATTTGATCAACTATTTATAAAACACTTACCAGAGAAAATGCCAAAAGAATGGCAAACAGGGCAAATAATAACGATACATAAAAAAGGAAACCAACAAGAATGTCAAAATTACAGGGGAATAACATTACTGAGTACAGTATATAAGGTGTTGTCAACCATAATACAAAGAAGATTACAGGAAGCAACAGACAATAAGATAGGGCAATATCAATGTGGATTCAGGAAAGGAAAATCCACAATAGATGCGATATACATACTAAAACAAATAATGGAGAAGGCGAACGAATCTAACATAAACCTAGAAATACTTTTCGTAGATTTTAGACAAGCTTTTGATTCCATCAAACGAAAGCAACTATTGGAAATACTAAAAACGCTACAGGTACCTCTTAAATTAAGAAAACTTATAAAAATGACGATGAGTCATACCAGAGTGAGTGTGAAAACGCAAATAGGGGAAACAGAAGAGTTCGAAACAAACAAAGGAGTGAGGCAGGGTGATAGTTTGTCCACAACATTATTCAACATGGCAATAGAATATATTACCAGAAAAATGAACAAAGGAACACTCAGAAATAGAGGAGGTCAAATTGTAGCATATGCCGATGACGTCGTGATAATGGCAAAGAGAAGAGATATATTAACGCAAATGGTAGAAGAACTCATTCAAGAAGGAAAAACAGTGGGTTTGAGTATTAACGAAAACAAAACAAAAATGTTAAGATTAGGAAAAAAACCTACCAATAGTGAGGTCAAAGTGGGAAGATACAAATTTGAAGAAGTAAGTAAATATAAGTATCTAGGAGTCATGCTGTCAAATGATGGAACAAGAGAAAACGAAATAAAAGAGAAATCATTGGCAATAAATAGAGCATTCCAAGCCAACAAAAAAATGATAAAAAGCAAGATATTAACAAAAACAACAAAATTAAGGCTCTATGAAACATTAATTAGACCGACATTAATGTATGGACCAAGACAGACGAAGAAAATTTGAGAAGAACTGAGAGAAAAATAATTCGGGCAATATTAGGACCAATAAAAACAGCAGAAGGTGAATACAGGAGTCGAAGAAATAATGAAATAAATGAGGAATTGAAGGGGCAAGATATAGTCAGGAGAATAAAGAGACAAAGATTGAGATGGCTTGGGCATGTATGGAGAGCAGGAGAAGAGGCGATAGTAAACATAGTAACAAAGTGGTCTCCGGCCGGTAGGAGACGAAGAGGAAGACCGAGGTCCAAATGGCTGGAAGAGGTGAAGCGAGATCTAGAGGACATGGGAATTAGAAATGCAGAAGAAAGAGCAAGAGACAGAAGGAGCTGGAACCGGATATGTAATGCAGTCTAAGAAAAGAAGAATGGAGGACTGATCCACCTCGAAAACATGGATCTAGAGAGCCTGTGAAGGCGGCGCTACCCCCACGGGGGTGTTTTAGCCACTATATATATATATATATATATATATATATATATATATATATATATATATATATATACCAGTGAAAGATTCTTTAGCTTTGAATAAGCGAGATCTGCGGCACTCATACCATACTAGTCACAGTTTGATGAGCTTTCAAATTGGCATGCAACAATCATCTCTTCTATGTAAATAAGTCCAAAAATATAATATGAAAACTATTTAAAAAGGCAGTATAACCATTAACTAACTTTTTGTTTGTTGTTTCTCTTCCTACAAATTTTAAAACGCAACAAGCATACATTATAACCAAACCACAGTCCCACAGCTGTGCCACAGCTGCCATATTGGATAATTTTTGTCATGTCATTTGAACAGCCAATCAGAACAAAGTTATAATGCGCATGCGCCCGGTCGCTAGGTGTTACCATATAAAATTTCACCGTCATTACGCCCGTAAAGAAGTATAACTTCAAAAATTTTTAAAAGTGGTAGGTAAAGAAAGTTAGTTTAATATTTAAATAAAATACAAATAACCTGTTAAGTATATTAATTTCGTTGAAATCATAATAATAGAAGTATAACTTCTTACGTGCGTACAAAGTACACACACATTCTTTTTTTTTATTTTATTAGGCTATATGAATAATATGTATGTATAAAGAATACCAGCTGGAGTATAATAGTTACTTCTACATAGGTACACTGTTTCTGCGCAAAAATATGAAGGTATATAAATTTAGGTTGAGATACTCGAATTTCTGCGCTGAAAATAAACCACAATCGAAGTGAGATCCTGTTAAAAAATATCACATATCCACCAAAGACTCGTTCTTTCCTTTTAATGCCCAAAATTATAACTGTATAAGCGCAACAACAACAAGGTCTCTTCATATTTAACCACTAATGAAGAACGTCAAGTGTGTACATACGGTGTACATACTGTACACGCGACGAAGTCTCTAGTTTAGCTATATATGTACACCTGGTTCCAAAAAAAACTGATACGACTCTTGAAGCGTATTTTGTAGAAAATTGAGCAGTGTATTTTGAAGGATAAATACTTAATATTTACATACTGTCAATGTCACTGCCAAATCTTAAAATTTGTCAGATAGCTTATTCCGTTCCACGGTTATTAGACTTTATTATTAATCTTTATTATTAATACTTTCTCCGCAACTGAGAGTATCTTATCAACTGTATTGTTTTTAAACAATAGATAATAAAATAAAAATATTGACAGTTCAAAAATGCGAACTTTATTGCATTGTGTGTGGCCTAAGTTTGGGCTGAAAACTGAAATGTATTACATTTTTACAAAATTTTGGAATATGTTTAATTACGTAGACCAATTTTAATAGTTGTTTTCAATACAGATTTCAATCCTCTACAAATAGTTTCTAATGTCTTTTGATGTCAAATAATTAGGGAAGCTGGAATTTAACAGTTTAGAATTTTACATTGAGTTAATGCAAAATTGTGACGCATGTCAAAATTCTCAATGTATTTTAATTGTATTCATTTTTTTCGAATCCTGAGAAAACTAATAAATATTTTTGAAAAATTTAAACTCAGAATGAAAGACTACATTATTACCGAGGGCTGAAAGTCCCAGAAAACTTCTATAATATTTATTTTAATAAGTTACAGGGCTGAATTGAATATTAATTTGTTTTGTTGTATAATCCACGTTTACAATAATTATGTGATCTATTTGATGTAAAACCTATCATTTAGATAGTTATTATAAAAGTTTAGATAGATTTAAAATAATATAAACATTTAGACCTTAATAATTAGTACAATTTATGAATTAACATAATATGTAATCAGTTGTTTGTTGTTTGTTTATTTTATTATTTGTATGTCAGAATAAATATAATGTCAGATCAATCAAATACACTGCTCAACATGATCAAATCTTACTAAGAGTCGTATCAGTTTTTTTAGGAACCGGCTGTACATTGTCCGGATACATGTCAAGAACCAGTAAATATATGTCTACACACGATCCCTCAAAATGGCATTCAAGTGAAGCCGAAACTATGACCAACTTAAACAAATCATTCGTAAATATGGTGAAATAACCCTAAATTTGTATATGTTTGTGTAAATAATGGTCCGAGAGCTGGTAGACATTTTTGGTTAGGCAATTTGAGGCAATCTGAAGATTTTTCAGACAACTCTTCCATAATGTCCAAATAAAAAAATTTAGACCTGGCTGGAGGGTAGCGGCCATTTACCCCTAAAATTACCCCTTAAATTAAAAACGTGAAAATATTTTTATTACAAAAAAAAATGTGTGTGTACTTTGTACGCACGTAAGAAGTTATACTTCTATTATTATGATTTCAACGAAATTAATATACTTAATAGGTTATTTGTATTTTATTTAAATATTAAACTACCTTTCTTTACCTACCACTTTTAAAAAATTGTTATTAAAACGATACCAAAAATATAAAAAAAAAGAACATGAATCGTCCGGGATTTGAACCCGGGACCTCTTGATCTCCGGTCACACGCTCTACCACTGCGCGATATCCTTTTTGCTTTGACAGGTTACAAGATTTCTAATACATACTGACAAATTTAATACAAAAATACTTTAAATATACTTACTATTATTATAAAATATCTTATTCCCGAGGAAGACAAATCCAAAGACACAAAAATTATAATAAATATATTTACTAAAAACACTAATATATTCTTTTCACGCCTTTTCTTGCACTGATATATTTATACATAACTTGAAAGATTTAGCAACTAAACGCCATACTGTCTGTGTGCGCATGCGCGCAGTATTATGAAATTTTACTCTCAATCGTGCCTAAAGAAGTATAACGTCAAAAGTATCTTTGAGGCAACTTAGAGGTAGAGGTAGAGGACATTAGGATTTACAGTTTTCGAAATATGATTTTTCAAAGTTCGCTACTCACAGCAATTTTGGGCAGTTTTCCTTGTTATTTCGCAAATATTGTTCTGTAACTTTTTTCTATGTAAGAGGAATAGAAATCAGTTACCTTTAAACTGTTCTACTGTATAATGTTGTACGACTTCTTTTAAAGAGGTTATCTTTTTCAAGACTTTATACTTTTAACTAGTTTTTATATTTTTTACGATTATTTTTTAAATTTCCCATTATAACTTTTTTTTCTACATTTAGGTATATATTATATAATAAAAAAGAAAGCATATTCTGTTTACTTTAAAATGGTGTATTATAAACAATTCTAGGATTAAAAATAAAAATAAAAATGTATACCATTTTTATTCATCAGTTGCGGTGCGAAACCAAAACTATCTTAATTTTTACTCAGATCAGAGAGTGCAGCCAGCACTCTTATCGACGATTTCACCTCTTGTTAGAGGTTCATCAGAGACTGCATAGGCTGCTTTTCTCTGGCCCAGGTAAAAATTTTCGACATATCCATCTCCCACCGCAACTGACGAGATGGTAGTAGGTGCCTAGCGGCATCTGCTAAATAAAAGACTAAGTTTTTCAACCTAATAAAAATATTTGTAAATTAAATATTTTTAAAAGATTTTTAATTGAAAAACTTTATTGGCCCATTTCCTGGTGACAACCTCCAAGGCTTCTACAATATGCAAGCCAAATGGATGCTGCAGTGAAGACTAAAGGGAAGGAATTCTACACTATGCAATTCACAACCCCCGTCTGCAGCGTGGTAAAGTTCCAACGGAAAATGGACCTAGTTACTCTATAGGAGTAATACTAATATAAAAATAAAAATGTATACCATTTTTATTCATTCAGTTGCGGTGCGAAACCAAAACTGTCTTAATTTTTACTCAGATCAGAGAGTGCAGCCAGCACTCTTATCGACGATTTCACCTCTTGTTAGAGGTTCATCAGAGACTGCATAGGCTGCTTTTCTCTGGCCCAGGTAAAAATTTTCGACATATCCATCTCCCACCGCAACTGACGAGATGGTAGTAGGTGCCTAGCGGCATCTGCTAAATAAAAGACTAAGTTTTTCAACCTAATAAAAATATTTGTAAATTAAATATTTTTAAAAGATTTTTAATTGAAAAACTTTATTGGCCCATTTCCTGAATGAATGAATAAAAATGGTATACATTTTTATTTTTATATTAGTATTACTCCTATAGAGTAACTAGGTCCATTTTCCGTTGGAACTTTACCACGCTGCAGACGGGGGTTGTGAATTGCATAGTGTAGAATTCCTTCCCTTTAGTCTTTACTGCAGCATCCATTTGGCTTGCATATTGTAGAAGCCTTGGAGGTTGTCACCAGGAAATGGGCCAATAAAGTTTTTCAATTAAAAATCTTTTAAAAATATTCTAAACAAGAGGTGAAATCGTCGATAAGAGTGCTGGCTGCACTCTCTGATCTGAGTAAAAATTAAGACAGTTTTGGTTTCGCACCGCAACTGAATGAATAAAAATGGTATACATTTTTATTTTTATATTAGTATTACTCCTATAGAGTAACTAGGTCCATTTTCCGTTGGAACTTTACCACGCTGCAGACGGGGGTTGTGAATTGCATAGTGTAGAATTCCTTCCCTTTAGTCTTCACTGCAGCATCCATTTGGCTTGCATATTGTAGAAGCCTTGGAGGTTGTCACCAGGAAATGGGCCAATAAAGTTTTTCAATTAAAAATCTTTTAAAAATATTTAATTTACAAATATTTTTATTAGGTTGAAAAATTTAGTCTTTTAATTCTAGGATTATTTTTGAATAAGATATGCTTTTTCAAAATGTAATAAGTACTTGCAACGATTTTTGATTTTAGGATTATTTTTTAAATTCCTCATTATAACTGTTTTATGTGATTGTGTGTTATGATTGAATCTTATTTTTTATAGGTAATACTTTGGATCTACTTGACTCGGCCGGGCAAACTTCAAAATATGGATTAATTACAATATTTACTGTCAAAGCTCCTGCTTTGCTTGAAAAAATAGCATGTAAATGTACCAAAGGATGTACAAAAAACTACGGTTGTAGGAAGATAGGACTTAGTTGTTCAATATTCTGCAAAGGGTGCATGTGCATGGGTACTCATTGTGGGAACTACTGAGGTGTCAGAGGAAGATATTGGAGCTAATGCTAACGAAGAGATGGATTTTGATTTTAAAAATTTTTTAAATGTCAAAGTTTATATAATTTTAACTAAAGTGATGTTTTCTAAGACTAATGTTTATGTAATTTTTGTAAAAGAAATAATTTTAAATAATACAGGTAAAAAAAATCAAAGAATCACTCGGTTTCCATTACATATTTAAATATAAATTGAGCCCTCTTTATTGAGCAATATATAGTATACATATTCATGTACAAAAAAAAAAGTTATAATGAGAAATTTCAAAAACAATCGTAAAAAATGTAAAAAATAGTTTTTTTTATATTAGGTATTATATAATATATAATATAATATTATATACACTATAATATTATATAATATATAATATATTATATAATAATATTATTTTATTTTTATATTATATTATAAAAAATCGTTAAAAGTATAAAACCTTGAAAAACCATAATCTCTTTAAAAAAAAGTCGTACAACGTTATACAGTAGACCATTTTAAAGGTTTTAAAGGATTTCTATTCCTATTACGTGTACCATTGCATATACCTAAAGAAAAAAGTTACAGAACAATATTTGCGAAATAACAAGGAAAATTGGCCAAAATTGCTGTGAGTGGCGAACTTTAAAAAATCATATTTCGAAAACTATAAATCCTAATTACCTCTACTAAACAACATTTTAAAGAAGAAATATGTAGTTTTTTTTTGTAAAGCAATGTCTATACCTATATCCCCGTGGACAAAAGTTATGGGACAAAAAACAAAATTTATTTCTTTTGGGTTTTTTGTGCTTTTTCTTTTGAATATATTTTTGTAAAAAAAAGTATCATTGACTTTAAAAAGTGATATTTGGATACGAAATTTTACCAGGAACAATTTTTATGTAGATATGTTTGTAAAAGTGCATAGAACTCACCCTAATGTAACCTGTGCCCATTCACCCATTTCTCAAAAACGCACCCCTGTAAATGGTAGCACTCCGCGGTTTTTTCATATATAGATGTCCATTGACCATATGAAATAATAAACCCCGTTAACGTTGTAGTTCCTTTTAGGTATCTTATTTTGAATATAATCAATAGCCTAAAAACACAGGTCTTTTGATGAGATTTTCTACCTGACAGGTGATCAAAAAAATTAAGCGTGCATGTGAATGACAAGTAGGTAAGTTGCAGTGGGCTCGACCCAAAATAGTGACAACTCTACCTTATCGATAATAGTCTACGAGAAGTGCAGGGTAAATTGAACATGGAATTACAAAACAAGATTTATGTACGTCTTTTTACTCACTTTATAATGTTCAAATAATTACGGGATCTGGATTTCAATGCATATTTTTTTTATAATTCTAGTATCAAAGTTGCGCGTGAAGTTAGGCGTGTTAATGACAGTAGCGATTTTAGGGGCGACCCAAGCGGCAGTGTAGGAAAGTGCGTATAGCGATAGCTGTTTACGTCCTCGATCGCAGCAATTCCATTCGCTCGAGCAAAATTACATGACCTGACGATACCCATGATGCCTTAAAATTTTGAAGGAATTATTACATATATTTTAGATTTCTCGGATATTTTTTATTTTCATTAATATTTTAAAAGAACTTATCTTGCCTTTCTGAAAAAAAGACGAATTATAATCGCAGACGTAGAAAGCAGTCAATTATTATAGTCCAGGAACCGAAGCTTTTCACCTTGCAATTTTTACAGAATGGATCGATTTGTTTGAAAATTTGAGAATAAGCAGTGAATAGTTAAAGGATCTAAATTTATATGATGCCGAAAGGCGCTTTTACCATGGGGGTGGTTGACACCCCATCTCGGGGGTGGAAATTTTTTATTATATTTTGACTGCAAAAGTTGATAAAAACGTTAATTCTAAGCAAAAAATGTTTTATACATTTTTTTGATAAAATTAATAGTTTTCGATTTATTCGCTATCGAAAGTGTTAGTTTTGTACCTATCGAAAAAATAACTTACACATTTTTTTGCACCTCTGATGCTAATCTTTCTATTCTGAAGAAAATGGCATTTTTTACTGAAGTACAAAAATTCGTTATTCGCTTTTAACTCCAGTTTTTTAAGAGCTAATCATTCTAAGCCAGTCAAACTTCTAAAATCTATTAATAATACATAAATAAAGAAGAATAAATAAGTCCAATGACCAAAAACACCGCTAACTTACATTATTATGCTTCAAATTGGATTTCTCCTTTTTTCTTAAAAAAAAAATATATTGATTTTTTAACCGTAACTATTTTATATTTTATCAGAAAGTTTGGTAGAAAATAATTTTGTAGGTTTTTACAAGATATATAAGAATATTAATACTAAATCTTTTTAAAATCCTCAGTCGCAAAAACAGGTGACTTTGAATAAGTTGGTAAAGGTGGTTTTTGCATGTTATTACAAGTTCTAATTTTGTCAATAGCTCACTCAATTTTTGCCGTAGAAAAAATTTTTGCAAATCAGTTTCTTGGGAAATTAATAAGCTACAATTTCATATTTAAACATTTCTTTGTATCCCTGATGCTAATCTTTCTATTCTGAAGAAAAAAATTTTTCCACCTACCTCTACCGAAAGTATACTTTTCCGGACCTGATTGTAGAGAGCAAAGTTGTACTTTTCCTCCCTAGGGAGGCAAATTTTTTTCCTCCCTAGGGAGGAAAAGTAAAAGTGACGTCATGGTATTTCATTCATGAAATACAACTTATTGACGCCCTGTATAATATCTATTTTCTATTACGAAGTATCTATACATTTTAACGTTTATTTATAAAACATCCTGTATTTTGCAGAATGGTAAAAAACAGTAAATTGTTATTTTGATTTAACAATGTTTACATTAATAATTTGACTTATATTTGACAGTTGACAGTTATATTGTACCTACTTGGTGTTTTAGTTCTAATAAATTTTGTTGGTTAGTTACATAAATAAATTAAATAAAAATGAAAAAATGACTTGTTATTTGAGGAAGGTGGAAAACCCATATGTATAACATGGGAGTAAAGTGCCTTTTCCTCCCTTGAATGATTACTGCCCTCCGCTACGCGTCGGGCAGTAAACTTCATTCTCGGGAGGAAAAGTTACACTTTCCTCCCTTGTTATACAAATAGCTATTTCCAAACTACAGAAATTCGTTATTTGCTTTTAACTCATTTTTTTTTAACTAAACATTCGAAGCCGGTCAAACTTCTAGAACCTATTAGTAATACATAAGTAAAGAAGGCCAAATAAGGTCAATGACTAATTTTAATTAGGGTGGTGATTAGGGGGTTTCTTCCGATCAATTTTTCGCTGAAAAAAATTAGGGACTGAAATTCTTTTAATTATAAGTCACTTAATTTTTGAGCTAGAGACTTTTTTTATTTCTATAGATATAGATACACATTTTTAAATACTTTAAATTAGTTTGACCAAGTTATCCTCGAAAAATGCGTAGTTTTCCCGTCTTTTGACTTTGAAACTACAATATTTAGCATTTGACGAAGAAGAGCTGACATAATAATAAAGTATAGTTGGACTACCATTGGTCTTAAGGAAAATAAAAAAAAAACGGTTTTGTTTATTTTTTCAAAAGGTACATTTTTGTTAAGCAAAGTTGTTTTGATAAAACGAAAACTTTTGGAGTTATTAGCAGAAATCTTATTAAAAACATTATTTATTTTTTCGATAAAACTAACACTTTTGATAGTGAATAAATCGAAAACTATTAATTTTATCAAAAAAATGTTTAGAACGTTTTTTGCTTAGAATGAATGTTTTACCAACTTTTGCGGTTAAAATATAATAAAAAATTTGCACCCCCGAGATGGGGTGGCAACCACCCCCATGGTAAAAGCACCTTTCGACAACATATAGATTTTGATCCTTGGACTATTCACTACTTCTCAAACTTTCTCTACATTCTGTAAAAATTGCGATTTTTTGTCCTATTATAAGCTTCATTACTTGGACTATTATTAGAATATCTAAAAACAAAGTTTATGCCAGGATGTATTTTACAGTAATTATTATTTTAAAATGTCTTTTATTCTCATCATTTTTTTTAATTTTACATTTTCCTAACCACATAAGCAGTGCGCTGTAATTCCCTTAATTTTGTCAGCTAATTTGAAAAAGAAGGTTGAGATTACAAGACATGTTAAAATGCAGCAAACGTTAAATAAAAAGTGACGTGTCTGAGGAATTTTTCAAGAAAATTTTAGATTCATTTTTATTGCATCATTTCCACTCTATACATTTATAATAATCAACATTAATCTGAATATAAAGATACTTTATTTACACGCAAAAGCTTGGATCTAATCAATAAAAATCTTTTTATTCTCCTGATATCTGCTACTTTTATCCCCAATAATCTAACTATGAAGCCCATCGCATGTTCTGGAAAATAACATAAATCAGGGGAATAACGGCAGCGTCCCGAACTAATTTAGAGGAGTATAAAAATTATCAGGTCGAAAACGCATATTTTAGATCATAAAAACAAGATAACAAACACTAAGGGCCGGTTGTTCGAACGCTAATCAACAATGATCATTATTAAATATTTAATTACTGTCACCAAAACTGTCAATGTCAACTTTGTTTGGGTCGCTGAAAACATAATTAATTACAATTATGAGATTTATTATTAATTATGTTAATAATTATTGTTATATTAATTGATTATAGTCTCAGAATTGTAATTAATTATGTTTTAACAATTGACATTGACAGTAATTAATTATTTGATAATGATCATTGTTGATTAGCGTTCGAACAACGGGCCCTAAATGTGCTTTTTATATACTAATAAGGGCCGGTTGTTCGAACGCTAATCAAAAATGATCATTATCAAATATTTAATTACTGTCACAACTGTCAATGTCAACTTTGATTGGGTTGCTGAAAACATAATTATTGATTACAATTATGAAATTAGTTAATAATTGTTATGTTAATTGATTAACTAATCTCATAATTATAATCAATTATGTTTTCAGCAACCCAATCAAAGTTGACATTGACAGTTGTGACAGTAATTAAATATTTGATAGTGATCATTGTTGATTATCGCTCTAACAACCTGCCCTTAAAATAGCATTCAATTAATCATAAGTTGGAATTGTATATTCTTAAAAAATAAGCGCTAAGTTTTTGTGGAAGTATGTCTAATGTTGTATAATGAAGACGAACTTTCAAGACCTTAACCTAAAGGCTGGTTTAACTAGAAGATTAGACAAAATCAAACGTACCAAATACCTTATGCAGGGCCGGATTTACCACTAGGCCGACTAGGCACTGGCCTAGAGCGCCAAATTTGTTAGGGCGCGGAACAGGCAGATTTTGTTCGGTGCATCACAAAACCGGCAACCAACTTTTACATCATCAAAGCAGCGCTATCCACCAGAAAAAAAAGACAGTTATTTAACTGATAAGCTATTTTCTCGTAAACTTAAAAATGGAGAAATAATAAATAGAAATTGGATGTCATTTTCTCAGAGAAAAGGGTCTGTGGTTTGTGTACCATGCATATTGTTTAGTTGCTCTGCTAACGCAAATACATTTGTAACCGGTTTTACTGATTGGAAAAATGCTTCACAAAGAGTGGTAGACCACGAAAATTCTCCTTGTCATAAGTCACACCAGAAAACATTAAAATTGAGAGGTCAAATAAAAGGACACGTTAGTTCAAGTCTTGCTGATCAGTTAAATAAGGAAACTAAAAACTGGAGAAATGTTCTTAAGCGTGTTGTTGCCGCTGTAAAGTTTCTAGCCATGCATATTTAAGACTGTTTGATCAAGGTATCTTTTTAGGTTTAATACAATTTTTATTCGAATTTTACTCCTTTCTTGCAGAGCAATTGAAAGTACATACATATATGGCGATGGAGGTTCAGGTACAACTTCATACATTTCCTAATCAACATATGAAGAAGTTATCCTTCTTATGGCTGAAAATGTTCGAAGACAAATATTAAATGAAGCTAAGGAAGCAAAATATTTTGGGATTATGTTATAGACTCCACTTCAGACATATCTCGTATTGACCAATTAACGTTGGTACTAAGGAATATAACTAGAGATGGCATGGAATACCCGTAGAACGCTTTTTGTGTTTTTTGCCTAACGTCAGACACAAAGCTGAAGAGATTGTAAATGCTATTATCAATGTTTGTGATAAATTCGATTTGGATATCACAAAATGCCGTGGTTAGTCATATGACAATGCTAGTAATATGGCAGGGACTCAGGTGTTCAAACCAGAATAAAAAAACTATGTCCTCAGGCTGAGTATGTCCCACGTGCCGCTCATTCCTTAAATCTGGTAGGATCTGTGGCCGTTAGTTCATCCTTGGTTGCTGTTTCTTTTTTGGTCTACTTGAAGAACTGTACAATTTTTTCACAAGTTCAACACATCGATGGAAGCTTTATTTGAACCAAAATGCTCTGTGGTACTTCAAAGTCTATCTAAAATACCTTGGATAGCGAGAAACGATGCTTGTCGAGCTCTGAAAGAAAATTGGCCGGCAGTTACAGAATCTTTGAAACTAATAGAGAATGACAGGAACAACAAACCTTCATGCCGTAGTGATGCATCTGCTCTAAGATTAAACCTTGAAACACTAGAGATAGTATTTTTGTCCATATTTTGGAGTACCGTTTTAGAACGATTACAAAAAGTCAGTACTAAGCTTCAGTATAAAACTACAACTTTAAGTGAAGTAAAAGGATATTACCAGTCGTTGGCTGGTTTTTTGGTAGAGCTTGGTAAAGCCAAAAGTTGGTTGGTTATAAGGGAGTTGGGGGAGGGGGAGATCAAGGCGTAGGGCCCCAGAAATATTAATGCCTAGTAGGGTTCAACATGTAAATCCGGCCCTGACCTTATGGCAAAAACTTCGATTTCGATAGCAAGTTCAACCACGTTTTTCTGCCTTTTTATGATGTCATATAAGATAAGCAAAAAGAAAAGTCAATTTAGAATTGAACCTGGTTCCGTTTTTAAAAGAGAAGGAAATTTAATGTTGTTCTGAAGCTATTTCCTTGTGGCATTTTTATAATTAACTATTTAGATGGGAAATAAGCCACAATTAATTTGAAAAAATAATTTTATTAACGTTTCGACGCCCAATCGGGTGTCGTTG
This sequence comes from Diabrotica virgifera virgifera, assembly GCF_917563875.1. Lineage (NCBI taxonomy): Eukaryota > Metazoa > Arthropoda > Insecta > Coleoptera > Chrysomelidae > Diabrotica > Diabrotica virgifera. The sequence goes on along the minus strand of NC_065448.1, from coordinate 173,821,228 downwards.
TCAAAATACAAAATACTACTAGATTAAACAAAAATGTTGTTGCTTAGTAAAAAATTCTTCTAATAATTTATTAGTAAAAAATTCTTCTAATAATTTATTTATTTATTTATTTATTTATTTATTTAACGGGACGAACCCTTTTTCCTTACAAAAAATTACAATATGTACTTATAATTAACATAAACTGTAGTCGTACATTACTTTAAAATTAGGTATTAATAACATTAATGTCTCAATGTCTCAATTTCTTCAAAGTATTATTGAATGCGGACACAAATGGATTAAACAATTCAACACTATCTTGCAAATGATTGGCAGTTTTCATCATCCTTGTGATTGTCTCATTTTTACCATAATTAGTGTGATGAAACTTTAGTCTAAATAGGTCAGAAGAACGTGTTCTTCTAGAATTTACATTAAAAACAGTTAATTCCAGCAGTTCCAGACAATCAACCGGACTAATCTGACTCATTTATATCAGCAATTCAGACATATATTATACATTTTAAAGTAGAAGACTTTAAAATGATATTGCCAATATTTATGAGTTGCGTTCCTGGGAAAAAGAAGGAAATTTAGAGTTGAACCGAGTTCCTTTTTTATGAAAATCGAATTTTCCTTATTTTCCACAACTTTTCCAGGGTAAATTTTTTTTGTTTTCACGATCTGCTATTCTGCCTTTTTTGCAAATTCTTAATGGTGGAAACTAACAAACACTGAGCTATTAGTAAGTATTAGATCCTTTTAGGTCCTAATTAACACCCTTATGGCACAAGTAGCCCTTTTTCCACAATTATTAAAAATGGAATCAATACTCCTCTATCGATTTGTAAAATGTCATCATAAAATCGTCGCATCACATGCGATTTTCTTTACAAAAGAAAATTCAGTTTTCACGCAGGTTTCCCTAGGAAACCGCACAAACTTTGATTGAAATCCAACCGTCTGTAAATATGAAAACCCACTAGTTTGGGATTGGGAATAATTTTGATTAGTAGGTACTAAAAAGAATAGATTTCTTGAGTGTATTACCTGCTATTATTGCTTGAATTGATTTATTTTAATATACTATTTTTATTCAGAATTAATAAAAATGTTTTTCTATGACCGTTTAATAACATGCTCATTATTCACTATTTTTGAATAGATAATAACACTTATTACTTTATCCTTCAGTAATGTCATTACTCACGGGTTTAATTAATCAAATGATGCGTGTCTAGTAGCAGATATTAAGGTCGAAACAGACTGTCATTACGTTACATGAGCTTGCGTGCTATTAAGTTGCAATCTTTAAATTTCATTCTATAACAGAAATCCACCAAAATAGTGTTTATCTTTACACCAGGGGTGGGCAAATACTTTTAAGCGCGGGCCAAAATGAACTTTTCAAAATGTCTCCCGGGCCGGTTTACTATTATTATACCGCGTACTTACTCTGTGCACACGCGAATGTTTTTGGTGTAGTTTTTCCCTACCCTAGAAATTTTTTTGGCAAAAATACTATAAGTTTCATCATTTTAAAATTTGAAGCATTTGGACAAAGATTTTGACTGTTAATAATAGATAATAGTATCTAATAATAAATTGTCTTACTTGGGTGTACATGGGAACAATTTGCGCCCTGTAAAATATGTCACGCCCAGTAATTTTTAAAGAAATATGGTCAATTATATTAAGTCATAACACGGATACAGTAAAAAAATTAAGATAAGTGGATAAAATACTTAGGATTCTGGATTACGGAAGATCTAAATCCGATATCAGGAATTCGATTAAGAATAGAGCAATTGAGAGCAGCCGTTTTGAAGATGAGTAATTTTTGAGTAACCAAAAACTCAACCTGCAAATCCGATATCGGATTTGCAGTTGAAGTATTTTATGAATGCAATTATTGTTTGATCTCTTCTGTGTGGTTGTTGAGGTTGGTTTTGGAAAGAATAGATCTCAGTGGGTTGATAATAGTCTATTAATATCAAACTGACTAGAATATTGTTGAAATTAAAATTTATTTAAAAAAAGGTATAAGTTTTTAATCTAATAGCACAAAAAATGGTATTTAAAATACCATTTTATATCCTACCAGATTAAAAACAATGCAAAACCTTCTCTGGTTACACCATCCGAGGCTTCTAAGAATGCAAGCCATGCGGATTCTGAGACTATTCGCGGTGTGCAAGTACTTGGAAGGGAATTGAGAAACGATCGTGCGCGAAAAGCGGAGAAATATTGCAACTTTCTTAAATAATTCATATTGTCAATTGAAATTGTCAAATTGACGTACATTTCATATCTACTGTCATTGAAGAAGAAAAATTATATGTTGCTCCACAATATTGATATGATATGCAATTATTATATAAAGGTAAATTTAATTATGTAATTGTATTTTACTTGCAGTACTGAATTTTAATAACTAATTTTATTTACTACATATAGTCCAGGGCGCATCTGTTTTGAGATGGACGTTGAGAGGTGACTCAAATTTTTTTGCAGAAATTGCTTGAAAATAACTCAAATAATAATATTTGAGTTATCCTCCCACTCAAAATGGTTCGGAACATTGTTTAAATAATCAAAATGTCAAAATATGAAGGAAAAATTCGATTTTTTTATTGGTTTTTTAATTATAACTTTAAAACTATTCATTTCTGAGAAAAGTTGTACTGACATAAAAGTTGCGTAATTAAATGTCCTACAATATAGAATTGGTTAAAAATTTAAAAAATAGTCACGCTTGTTGCAAAATATCAAAAATTGCGAAAAAAACATACAAAAACAAGTATTCGCATTTTACGTTTTTCAACTATTTATGCTACACTTAGGACCTTTATGTTTTACCCAAAAAAACTTTATGATATAGTAAAACAACGCTGTACATAAGTTTCATTAATATTGGTTTAATAGATTTTGCAAAATAAATTTTGCAATCCAGCTTTCGCAAAAAAAAATCTTTTTTTTAATGTTGCTGGACTGAAAATAAAGCAGATAGCAAGTTGAATTTTTTTTGCTTATAGAAGTGTACTGTACCTTTCATTTGCAATTTGCAAAATTAAAATTGATTAATTACCACGGCGTCAGGAAATTATTTAAATAAACATTAATTTTTGGTGCTACGCACAGGACAGCGGTGGTTGATTCACACAAGTTGATTTCCACCAAAATTTCTTCCAATTTTTATCTAATATATTATTTTCTTACTGTATATTTTGTTGTAATTTAATATTTTAATTCCACAAAAATCAAACTAATTTTATTATTGTTTGTGAAATATTGTTTAAACAATTGCATATGTTTAAAAATAATAAACTTTTGTTCTCTAAGTTAAAATATCTGAACAAAGAAAGTTTTTGCTAAAAAAGTGTTATTTCAAAGGATAGAGTATGAATGTGTTTTTATTTTGCAATAATCAAATTTATTTATTTATATCGAAATGTAATAAAAATTAAAATGTATCAATCATTATCAAAAAGGTCATTGGAATGCCCAATCAGAGCAAACTATGCGCTGGTAGCACCAATAATTAATGTTTATTTAAAAAAATTCCTGACGCCGTGGTAGTTAATCGATTTTAATTTTGCAAATTGCAAATGAAAGGTACAGTACACTTATATATACAAAAAAAAATTCAACTTGCTATCTACTTCATTTTCAGTCCTGTAACATTTTGAAAAAATGAATTTTTTTGCGAAAGCTGGATTGCAAAATTTATTTTGCAAAATCTATTGAACCTATATTAATGAAATTTACAGTATTATTTTACTGTATCATAAAGTTTTTCTGGGTGAAACATGAAGGTCCTAAGTGTAGCATAAATGATTGAAAAACGTGAAATGCGAATACTTGTTTTTGTATGTTTTTTTTTTCGAAATTATTGCTATTTTGCAACAACGGTAACTATTTTTTAAATTTTTAACCAATTCTATATTGTAGGAAATTTAATTACGCAACTTTTATGTCAATACAACTTTTCTCGGAAATAAATACTTTTAAAGTTATAATCAAAAAACGAAGAAAAAAATCGAATTTTTTCTTCGTTTTTTGACATTTTGATTATTTAAACAATGTTCCGGACCTTTTTGAGAGGGAGGATAACTCAAATATTATTATTTGAGTTAATTTCAAGCAATTTCTGCAAAAAAATTTGAGTCACCTCTCAACGTCCAAATGTACTATTTTTACAGATGCGCTCATGTCTAATACAATTGTTTACGTTTTAATAACATAACCTGAATCTTATTTTTTCTTCTTATTATTTTTTTGGACTATGGCCTTGACAATTATCCAGTGACCAGGACTAATATAATTGGCCAATATAATTGAAAGTGCGAATAAAGTTGCAGAGCGTAGAAATAGGTGTCGCTTTACCGAACTTGCACGGTCCCAATAGGGTGATGAGGGAATTTTACAATTTTGAAAAATTGAAAATGTTTGTTAATTTTTAATGAAATTTATTTCTTGTATTTTTGGAAGAAACTGTTGTGACTCCTTTATAAAATTATTCGCTTTAATGCTTGTATTCTATCTAGAAGGAACTTTGCTACAAGGAGAACCCATGCTGTTGCAAATTGGTCTGAGGGTACATTTTCTTTGAATGCGGAGTGACAACCTAGACATCCAATATCACCCAAAGAAAGAAAAAGTGCGAAAGTAAAAAGGAAGTATGAAGAGAAGGAACAATACTATTGTTATAACAATTAAACCATCCCATGTAAAACATTATATCAATGTTTAAATTACTTTATATATTGCTGTTCCAGCAAACGTTGTCATGAGATCAAGACAATTGGTGTGTTTTCTGGAACGTGAACTGTTTCTTGACTTTTATAACCCTTCTTTATTTATGACTTAATACCCCTTATCTGTTTGTCGAGTGATGCAAGTTTAATTATGCCGGTTACCTAGATTTACGAAAGAGCGTGCGAATGTAATGTTGATTTAAGGATTTTTATCTACACTAACTTTTTATTTCTATTAGGTACAATAATTTATAAATTTTCCGCTATGTTTACTAAAGGATTAATTTCAAGATTTTTAAAGCATTTAATCGATTTTTAATTCTTTCGTTTAAAAGTATAGATTATTTTTCGATGTGCACGTGGTTGTTTGCTTTAAATGTGTTTGGAATGAGTCATATGGCATTTGTACATTTACCAATAAAATTTTAGAATAATTCCAAAAATGTACAATAAAAAGATGTACACCGATAGCAATAAAGAAAGATAGCTTGCTGTGAATTGAGATTTGTATTCTGTAGACGTGTTTCTACCAAAAGTGCATAGAACTCACCCTTATTCACCCTGTGCCTAATTCACCCCTTACTCAAAAAGGCACCCCTTTAAATGGTAGAACTCCGCGGTTTTTTCATATTTAGAGGTCCATTGGCCATATGAAACTATAAAACCCCGTTAACGTTGTACTGATGTTTGATGTTTCACTTCCTTCATTTAGTGAAGGTATTTCTATCTTCTCTTTAGATTCCTCCTAACAAGTAAAAGAAAAAAAGTGATATTGTGCCGATATGTGCTTTTGCTCTGGGGGTGGTTTTCACCCCCTCTTGGGGGTGAAAAAATATTCGTCCAAAGAAAGTCAGGAAATGGATAGACTGGCTAATTTTAAGTAACTTTTGTTCTATAGAGTTTTTTCACTAAGTCAATACTTTTCGAGTTATTTGGCAGTGAATATGTTCATTTTTTCAACAAAATAACCACGCTTTTAGACGGTTTTTCGCAAATAACTCAAATAGTAAGTATTTTGTCGGTAAAACATTCTTAGCAAAAATATAGCCTGTAAAAAATTTTAAAAAATGGTGTATACATCACGTCTCTAGACCTAGTAGAAGCAGAGATATAGCTAATGAAAAATAGTTTCATATTCGTCAAATTCCAAATGGAATACTTTAACGTGAAATAACCAAAAATGAAGCACATTTCGGGGAAAACTCATTACAACTTATATAAAGTGTTTAAAAAAGCTTCATTTTTGTTTTATAAAAAAATTTCTAGCATCAAAATTAAACAAGTTACGCTCAAAATAAAGTTAGTCCCTTTTGGTTTTGGTAAAAAAATCGAGAAAATCACCCCTTAATTAGTATCTTAAATGAACTTAATCGTTACGACTTCACAAGTTTCTTGACTCGTGTATATATTGTTTATATGATCTGTAAGTTTCATCGGTTCGAAGTCCTTATTATTGAAAGGGCTGTAGTTAAAAGGGGTTGAACGAGTCACTGATCACGAATATATGCAAATTTAGAAACACCAAATCTTAATCAATTTTTGTCTAAGAGAAAAACAAAAAATTACATGATATTCAGAAAAGCAAATCTGACTTTTTTTGTTTTTCGATATTTTTGGTATCTCTAACAATTTTTAAGTTATTTTAAAATAAATCATATTTTTCAAAATTTAAATTTTTAACAATTTTACTTTGAAACCAAATTTTTTCAAAAATAAGCACTTTGAATCGATGAAACTTACAGATCATATAAACACAACATAAGTAAAATAATTTGTGGAGCGGTAACGATTAATTTCATTTAAGTTGCTAATTAGGGGTTGGTCTTCCCGATTTTTTTTTTTGCAAAAACAAAAGGGACCAACTTTATTTTGAGCGTAACTTGCTTAAATTTAATGCTAGAAACTTTTTGTAAAAACAGAAATAAAGCTTTTTTTAAACACTTTAAAAAAGTTATAATGGGTTTTCCCCAAAAAGTGCTTAATTTTTTGGATATTTCCCGTCGAAATATTCTATTTGAAATTTGGTGAATATGAATCTATTTTTCATTGGCTATAACTCTGGTTCTACGAGATCCAGAGACCTAACACGTACACCATTTTTTTTTACTTTTTTATAAGCTATATTTTTGCTAAGAACGTTTTTTTCGACAAAATACTTACTTTTTGAGTTATTTGCGAAAAATCGTCTAGAAATGTGGTTATTTTGTTGAAAAATGAACATATTCACTCGCAAATAACTCGAAAAGTGTTGACTTGGCGAAAAAGCTCTATAGAACAAAAGTTACTTAAAATTAGTCAGTTTACCCATTTACGGACTTATTTTGGACATATATTTTTTCACCCCCAAGATGGGGTGAAAGTCACCCCAGGGCAAAAGCACACATCGGCACAATATCACTTTTTTTCTTTGACATGTAAGCTATACGCATGCCAAATTTCATGTCAATCCAAGCGGTTCTTTAAAATTTAGAGCAAAAACCGTGAAAGAATGGACTATTTGGCAAAATCAGGTCTGACAAAGTTAGGTCTCCTGAAACAACAAAATTAGGGGACTAATTTTGTCGGGGTCGACTCTACACACGTCCTGACAAAAGTATCATTGACAAATGATGAACAAACAAGTATTATATACAAAAGTATATAAGTGTAAAGACAGAATGTAAAATTATTATTTTATTTCCATTTTGTCTAAACATAATTAGTCCAGAAAGCCACTGCGCATCCGCTAGGAAAAATATTCTAATTCGGATTTTTTGCACAATGTTACTCAAAAAGGACTCCTTTTAACAAATTTGCATGTTGCCAGGACCAAAAGGTGGTCAAAAATTTTTTAAACGTTTTTTTTTTGTTTTTTCCTAAAATTATTTTTTTTTGCATGGAAAATGGTTTTTTTAGGTTTTTTGGATCATTCCAAAGAGAAAAGGTCTTTAGTGACTTTTCTCTAAAAATGATAGTTTTTGACATATAAGCGATTAAAAATTGAAAAATTGCGAAATCGGCCATTTTTAACCCTCAAAAACTATGTGAAAAACTGAAAATTTGAATGTTGCCAAGGTAGGTAGATATTCTTTAAACATCGATTGATGAAATCCCTGAGAGTTTTTTGCAATATAATATTCAAAACTCCTTTGTTTTTTAATTGCTACTCAAGCGTGCGCGACACTATTTTCCACCGACAGTATGGTGCAAATGAAAAAAATAAATTCGTTATTTCGTAAACCGGCGACTTTAAGGAAAAATCCCGAAACAGGTCGCTTTTTATTTTTAAGTTATGATATTGTGGCATATATGGTATACTAGTGACGTCATCCGTCTGGGCGTGATGACGTAATCGATGATTTTTTTAAATGAGAATAGGGGTCGTGTGGTAGCTCATTTGAAAGGTTCTTCAATTCTCTATTCAGTAATGTAAACATTTACATAATTATTTATACAGGGTGTCCTTCTACTTCTTTTTTTGTCAAATAATTTAATTTGATAGAATTTTTTTGGACACCCTGTATAAATAATTATATAAATGTTTATATTAGTGAATAGAGAATTGAAGAACCTTTCAAATGAGCTAGCCCACGATCCCTATTCTCATTTAAAAAAATCATCGATTACGTCATCACGTCCAGATGGATGACGTCACTAGTATACCATATATGCCACAGAATCACAACTTAAAAATAAAAATCGACCTGTTTCGGTATTTTTCCAAGTCGTCGGTTTACGAAATAACGAATTTATTCCTTTCATTTGCACCATACTGTCGGTGGAAAATAGTGTCGCGCACGCTTGATTAGCATTTAAAAAACAAAGGAGTTTTGAATATTGTATTGCAAAAAACTCTTCGGGATTTCAAACATTCAAATTTTCAGTTTTTCACATAGTTTTTGAGGGTTAAAAATGACCGATTTCGCAATTGTTCAATTTTTAATCGCTTATATGTCAAAAACTGTCATTTTTAGAGAAAAGTCACCAAAGACCTTTTCTGTTTGGAATGATCCAAAAAACTTTTTTCCATGCAAAAAAAATAATTTTAGGAAAAAAACAAAAAAAAACGTTTAAAAAATTTTTGACCACCTCTTGGTCCTGGCAACATGCAAATTTGTTAAAAGGAGTCGTTTTTGAGTAAGATTGTGCAAAAACTCCGAATTAGAATATTTTTCCTAGCGGATGCGCAGTGGCTTTCTGGACTAAATGTGTAAAGTCGTATTTTTTAATTTCTAACGTCATAATTGGGAGTAATACACATGATTTTTTTTTAATGGGAATAGGGGTCGTGTGATAGCTCATTTGAGAGGTAATTCAATTCTCTATTCAGTAATAGAACCATTAACATAATTATTTATACAGGGTGTCCAAAAAATGTTTTTGGTTTAAATTTACTGACATAAAAAGAAGAATGCAAGTAATTTATTTAATTCAAAATACATTTTAATGCTCTCAGAAAACAGAAAAAAGTGTATATTTGAAAAATAATCATTGCTTTTCGCTTAAATTAAATGTTCAAACTGTCAAGAGGAAGGTGGGTGGCTGCTTTAATACTGAATTTAAGCAAATACAATATTTTTATTTGTCAAATAAACATTATTTCCTGTTTTCTGATAGGAGTAAAATGTATTTTGAGTTAAATAAATTACACACATTCTTCTTTTTATGTCAATAAATTTAATTCAAAAAAAAGTTTTTGGACACCCTGTATAAATAATTACATTAATGTTTATATTACTAAATGGAGAATTGAATTACCTTTCAAATGAGCTATCACACGACCCCTATTCTCATTTAAAAAAAATCGTAGACGACGTCATCACGCCCAGATGGGTGACGTCACTAGAGTGATATATACCTATGCCAAAAAGTCGCAATTTAAAAATGAAAATTGACCTATTTCGCGATTTTTTTCCAAAATCGTCCATTCTCGAGAAAATGAATTTATTCCAACCTTTACGTGCTCACTGTATAATAATTGCATATTTATGAATCATATCAATAGTGTGAGCAACAAATAATTTTTCTTCTTCAATGACAGTAGGTATGAAATATACGTCAATTTGACAATATGAATTATGTATAACTATGAACTATGAAAGTTGCAAGATTTCTCCGCTATTCGCGCACGATCGTTTCTCGTATGCACTCCAAGTACTTGCACACCGCGAATAGTAATAGATAGCAATAAAAGTTAATAACAAAAATTGTAGACAACTTTGAGCTCCACATTACAAAATTAGTTGTTACAAAATTATAATGTTACAAGGTGTTCCATATCATACTTAGTGTCAGTCCAAACTTATGTTTTTTTAAGAAACACCCTATATTTTATTTTATATTCCAAATCTTTTTAACTTCCCCATCACAAAAATATAAAGGTTTGTTATGCTATACAGGCACAACAGCAATAACAATATTTACAAAGTTATAACCTTATAACCAATGTTCTATGAAAATCTTAAGAAGTTCAGCTCCTTGTATAAATAAAAATAAGCACAACAGCAATGGTTTATTGGTGCCATATTTTTTGTTGATTGTCAAAATTTATAAAAATGGTTGATATTGCAATTTGCTTTATATCGAATACAGGGTGAGTCAAAACGCAAGTACATTATTTTCTCAGTAATTTTAAATAGAACACCCTAATTAATAACTTGCTCTGAAAAATGAAAATATCTCGAAAACTAACAAATTTAGACATAGCGAATATTATACAAAAATTAAAGTACGGTAATGGCACTTTTCGATAATGATATAAAATACAGGGTGTTCTATTTAAAATTTCTGAGGAAAGAATGTACTTGCGTTTTGACTCACCCTGTATTCGATATAAAGAAAATTAGCAATATCAACAATTCTTAAAAAATTTCACAATCAACAAAAGAATATGGCACCAATAAACCATTGCTGTTGTTCATTTTTATTTATGCAGGAAGCTGAACTTGTTACGATTTTAATAGAAAATTGGTTATAACTTTGTAAAAGCCCTATAACATAACAAACCTTTATATTTTTTTGATGGGGAAGTTAATATGATTTCGAATATAAAATAAAATATAATGTGTTTCTTTTAAAAAAACATAAGTTTGGACTGCCACTATGTTATCGAACACCCTGTAACATTCTAACTAACTTTGTAATGTGAAGCTCAAAGTTGGCTACAATTTTTGTTATTAACTTTTATTGCTATCTATTACTGTAGCGAGTTTAGCGGATCTACTGAGCTTTATCACACTAATCAATCACCCTGTATATTGAATTTAAAATTATTTTAAAACGAAAAATTTGTTTATCATTACTTTTTAAACCACAGAAATGTCTGGCAATTATAATTCATATTTCTAATAATGTTTAAAAAGTAATGACAAAAAAAATTTTCGTCTTACAATAATTTTAAATTCGATATGTTTACCTGTACAAGTGTGCTGCGCAGTAATGAACGCAACCTGTATCAGTAGCCAGATGGCCGGTATGATGTTCGAGGAAGCATAGGGAATAATATATTAAAGAACCAGTTGTCTTAATGTACTTGTTTTTCCGACGTTGCTAGTTCTTGGTCAACAGTCTAAATTTGTCAGCCCTAAATTTATCAGTGCGTGTGTAGACGGTTTTTTATGCTATACAAATATGGAATATTAAGCACAAAAACTATCAATAAAAACATATGCTTAATAAGTGGCATTGTAAATTATGTAGGTACGATAGGACTGAGTATTATCGCCCCTTCTATTTACTGTTGCAAATGTGGCACATGGAAAATCGTGTCCAGATAATAGCTCTTTACTTTTGTAGGACATATGTTCCCAAGCACTGTTAAAAAACAACAAATTGAATACAAAAATTTCAAAACAAAATACCTATAATTAATCTAATTAACTATTTCTATTGGGTATTAACCATAATTTTAGTTTAGAAAGAACTTTATTAAATGTATGACTATCGTAACACTTTTTTCTATTCGTTATTCATTACCTTAATGTTTCTGTTCCACAATGAGATACGAATATATTTGACTTAATATTTTTTAATGGATAGAAGCCATGTATCTCCATTATTTTAACTAAGTAAATTGTTATTGTTGAAGAACTGAATACACTACGTGGGTTAAATTGAATATGAAATGAAGCTAGTACATAAATTAGTATCAAGTAGACACTATTTGATGATTTTTTATTTCGTGAAGAATATTCTACATATTTTGGTACACTTTTTTCGAAATATCATTAGAACTTGCAGGAAAATATTTAAAATAAAATCCATGAATAGCATACTTACTTACTTATTTACTTAAGCCATCCTCTTGTACCTTACGGTGTCGAGGTAAGTGGAGAAATCAGACGTCTCCATGCCTTTCGGTCATTAGCTAGTCTTTCTGCTTCTCTCCACCCAATATTTCTTTTTACGCAAGCCTTTCCAATATTTGCGTTCCACGTTCTTGCTGGCATGCCTCTTCGTCGTTTGTTGTCAGATGCCGCTTTCTATACCCTCTTTACAGTTTTACCTTCACTCATTCTCGCCATATGTACAAACCATGATAACTGTTTCGTTTCAAGTCTGTCGGTCCTTCCAACACCGCATCGTTCACGTATGTCTTCATTTCTTATACGATCACGTCTGGTCACCCCGGATACAGCACGTAAATATCGCATTTCGCATGCTTGAATTTTACTACGGATGTTGTCGTTCACTGTCCACGTTTCACTACCGTAGAGTAGCACCGGCTCGTATACAGTTTGAAATACTATCATGTTTGTTTTCAGGCTTATTTATTTCTTCCTAATAAAACTTTTATTTAGTGCATAGTATAATTTTATTGCACTCACACACTTTCTACGGTTTAATATTTCTCAGATTTTGTTACGTGGTGCCCGATCAAATGCTTTTTCCAAGTCCACAAAACAGAGAAACAACTTACTGTTATGCTCTAAAGCTTTTTCTGATAACTGTCTCACCGTGAATATGAGATCGGTTGTACCTCGCTCTGGCCTAAAGCCGCATTGGCTGTCATCCAGTGTGGCCTCGATATTTTCTCGCAGCTTTTTCTTTAGTATTATTTTGTAGATTCTACTAGCAACTACCAATAATGATATTCCCCTGTAGTTAGAACACTTACGTTTATCACCTATTTTGTGTAATGGTAGAATAGTTGCAAGAGTCCAATCTCTAGGTATGCATCCGGTACGCCAACAGCTCCTTATGATCTTCCATAGTAATTGTAATCCTTCTCCTTCCATATATTTAATTAGCTCAGCCTTAATAGTATCGTGTCCTGCAGCCTTGCCATTTTTTAATTTTAAAATTGCTTCCCTGTATTCTTCGTATTCTTCTACAGGGTGAATAGCATACATAGTTCTAAAATCTTTTGCGAAATAAATACAAGTGTCATTCGTAAAAAAAGGTTTCTATGCTAAGAAAAAGTGCGACGTGCTGGGAGAAATCTGGCAACACTGTCTTACACATCAACTCTCCCTCTCTCTCTCTCTCTTACCCCATCACTTTTGCCTCGCTGCATTGATCAGTGTCGGCCTAGCAGCCTTCGAAGATGGAGGTCCCGGTCGCCGTTATCGCCAATGTGAAATTCATGCTCTCATACTTTTTTTAAATGCAAAATGGATTTCACCTATTGACAGTCATCGTTAGTTGCTCGAAGTTTATGGATAAAAGTGCATATCTGTTCGCAAATGGTCGGAAAAGATCGCAAAGTATCGGAGCGGAAGGCTTTCAGATCCTTCACTGAATTCTCTGCCACCATTTGCGAACATGTTAAACAAATATACACTTTTACCGTAAATTTCGATTAACTGACGATGATTGTCAATAGGTGAAATCCATTTTGCATTTAAAAAACGTATCACAGCATGAATTTTACATTGGCGATAACTGCGACTGGGACCTCCATCTTCGAAGGTTTGCTAGACCGACACTGAGGAATGCAGCGAGGCGAAAGTGGTGGGATAAGAGAGAGGGACAGTTGATGAGTAATTCAGTGTTGCCAGATTTCTCTGGATATGATAGGGAACCTTTTTTTACGAATAACCTTGGCGGTAACAGCGACCGGGTAGGGGTATTCCCATCTCCCATCTTCCCATCAGGTACATTTTAAAAATCCCCCAAGTCGGGTAGGTACTGGTACCCCATTAGTAGGTATAATAATAATTTTCTCTTGGAATTATAGATTAGGGAAAATTTCTTATTAAGATAGAAAAACATTCTACCCCCAATATCCCTTTCTTCAATATTGTACAGAAATTTTTGGTTCTTTGCGAACTTAAGAAACAGTTTCTTTTGGTTGGAAATGTTGGCCGTGGAATCGATTTCGCTACTGATACATAGGATAAAGCTTGGTTAGATGTTTGAGACCTATTGACTGTTTGAGTATCTGCTTCACCACTGCTCATGTAGTTAAAAACAATTATTTCTATATGAAGGTATACTAATGTCACTGTTTTTGCACTACGTTTTACAAAGCACGACAAAATACAGAACGATGTTACTCGCTAGACACCTCGTAGTGGAATGAATTTATCTTTCAATTAACTGCTAATTCAATATCCAGACAAAATAGAGTATAATGCCATCTTTAAAGCCCAGCATAATTGAAATGTTTAGTCAAAGAGGAAAATTGATATTAGTGTGTGAATGTTATAAATTCAAAGAACAAAAACGAAAATTAGCTTCAGATGAAACAAAGTGGAGATTTGTAAAGAATAATTGCAAAGCTTTCATCAAAATTGAAGACAATAAGGGTCGAATTACAACTAGTATAAACAATAATCATATCCCATTGAGATTTAAAATTGTTTGATATTATTTTTATTTTGCTATGTATATCTATTTAATAAAGTTATTCTATAAATGTATAAAAATAAATAAATAAATAAATAAATAAAAAATTTAAATAAAATAAAAATCAAAAGAAGCAGGTTAGACAGGGCTGTGTCTTGTCGCTATCACTGTTTAATGCATCATCATCATAGTCATTAACATCTTAGTAGATGTGTTGTGGTTCATAATTGGGCTTCAGCAGCTCGGACAGTTTGATTGATAATATTTCTCCACTGGTCGCGGTCATCAGTTACATGTATTGCCTCAGTATACTGTTTGTTGAGAAGCTTTTTAGTAATGTCCGCCCATCGCTGTGGAGATCTTCCGCGTTGGCGTTGAGTCTGAGGCCTTCCTTGGACCACCAACCGCTCCATTTTGTGATCACTTCGATGGATATGACCAAAGAACTTTAAAATTCTAGAGTAAACATATGTGAAATTAGATACGCCGATGACACAATACTAATAGCAGAAACTATTACAGATCTACAAAGAATTTTAGATAAGGTTGTTGCAATGAGTGAAGAATTTGGTCTGTCACTAAACATAAAGAAAACGAAATTCATGGTTATATCAAAGAAAAATATTAGAATCATCAATCTCCACGTAAATAATAAAACGATAGAACGAGTTCAGAATTATAACTATTTAGGAACAAACATTAGTGAAACAAACGATTATACCAAAGAAATCCGAATTAGAATAGAAAAGTGCATTCACTAATATGAAACAAATATGTAGTAGAGACCTCAGCCTAAATCTTAGAAAGCGAGTACTAAAATGTTATGTATTTTCTGTTCTTTTGTATGGTGTGGAGACATGGACTCTCAATAAACAATGCCTCAATAGATTGGAAGCATTTGAGATGTGGACGTATCGAATATTGCTGAGAATCTCCTGGACAGACAGAATAACCAATGAGGAAGTACTAAGGAGAATACAGAACAGCAGGGAGATACCGGATTCCATCAAAATAAGAAAACTTCAATACTTGGGTCACATTATTTATTATATATTTATTATATTCAATACGTGGTTACAGATATGAACTTCTAAAATTAATTATGCAGGGAAAGATTCAAGGAAGGCGCAGCATAGGTAGGAGAAAAATGTCCTGGCTGAGAAATCTCAGAGAATGGTTTGGATGCAGGTCAACTGAACTCTTTCGGGCTGTGTAGTGTCAAAAGTGAGAATAGCAATGATGATTGACAGCCTTCGTCGCAGAGATAGCACGTAAAGAAGAAGATAAATGTATCTTTCTCCATTGAGATGTAAAGTTATTTGATAGTAACAATTAATATCCCAGGAGCCGAGCTGGTATATTTTATATCGAGCCGTTTTAATCTTTGGGCCGACTTGGGACATTTTTAAAAGACCTACCTGTTTCTTGGGCCGAGATAGATACTGCCCACTGGGCATAGGGAACCTTTTTTACGAAGGACCCTCGTACATTGTAGTATGCATTGTAACGCTATTTAATATCACATATTCAGCTTCACCTCGCTAGATCTTATCTCACCTCTTAGTGTATAATAATATAAAAGAACTCATTTTTAGTTAACTAACCAATTTTATTAATATGTATTTTTAATTTTCAGTGGAACTTTCCATGTGTTTGTCGCACCAGATCCATCGAAAGAACCCAATCATATTCACACTTACGAAAATAGTGGCAGCTTCGGAGAGTTGGCGTTGCTCTACAACATGCCCCGTGCAGCTACGGTCAAAGCAAATAGCGAAGGTTCCCTTTGGGCTATGGATAGGCAGACCTTCAGAAGAATCGTTCTCAAGTCTGCGTTCAAAAAGAGGAAGATGTACGAAGCGTTGATAGAAAGTGTTCCGATGCTTAAAACTCTTCAGCCTTACGAACGTATGAATCTTGCTGATGCATTGGTACCTAGGTGAGTCAAGTTGTTTTGGAATTTTTAATATTTTTATATACAACACTTCTTCGTCTTCTTTTTATGTAGACATGACTGTCTGTTCCAGTAAGTTGTCATTCCATCGTTTTCATTGTCTTCCCACTGATCGTCGTCCTATTGGGGAACCGTCTCTCGCCGTCCTTACTACTCTATTTGTTGTCATTCGGTTTATGTGGTCGTTCCACTTAGTCTAGGCGCCAGAGGGGTCACCGTGTCCTTTTCAATTCTGATGGACAAACTCAACGGTTTCTTATGGATTTTTGGCTGCTGATTACGAATTTCGAGGGTGGATTTCGATCCGAGTGGTCAAAAAATTGTTATAAACAATTTAATTGTTTATAAATTGTTTATAAGACTCTGGCTCATAAACTAAAAGAGAGAAAAAAGAATGTTTCAGATAAAATTTGTTCGTTAATAAAAAATTAAGAAAAAAACGTTTACTAAACGTACATCCAACAATTATAACTCAAGATATTGTAAAATTAGTGCACAATGCATATTGCAAATTGCAAAATACGCGAAGCTTTATCGATCGTAACTCGGTTTCTACGCGTGCAAATGAGCCTTGGTAGGTCTCATTTTAAAGCTTCATTAATAGGCTTCCAAACAGAGTTTGTTAAATTACTTTATCTTCATTTGTTTGAAAATTATACCCGTTTGAAATTATAATTTTCTTAAAAACATTGTACATTAATTTGTTTATAAGGTTTTCAAGTAAATTTGAGCTGTAAACATTTATACTTTAATTAACAATAATGATAGAAGAACTCAAAAGGAATAATTTGAGCTTAAGAAAATGTTCGTAAGTTTATTTTTGGTCAAGATATCGATATTTTAAAGGGCGCTATGGGGCGCAACATCGTCTCACAGTCAAGTATTTTTCGACGCTTCATCGATCGTAACTCGGCTTCTACGCATGCAAATGAGCCAATATGTGATATCCATATAAAAATGGATCGAGTTATTTTGCAGCATCATCATTGCATATAAAACGAGCATTTATGTTGTGGCGGCATACACAGAATTTACGTGCCTTGATGATGCTGCAAAAGAACTAGATCCACTTTATATGGATACTATCCACTATCCACTGGATACCTACTACTAGATTATATCTATATGATATAGATAATTAGACTCTGAAGCCCCAGAAAGTTTTAGTTTTACTGCGTACAAGAACAGACTTAGTCCCACCATGTAACTGTAAAAATTGCTCTAAGAACTTATGCAGACGTAAAAAAGCTGAGATTCCCTGTATATCTCGATTCAGATGCATGAAACAAAAAGTTTGTAAAAATAGTATTAATAAATAATATCAACTTACTTTTTAGTTCTATTTCTGAAATATCAGTTTTAATGTTTCTTTTTTCTCATTTAGTACAAAAAATAGAAGACAAAGTAAATAGGATGAAAGGTGATACGAGGTTACAGTATGATGATTTAATTATAAGAATTATACGATAAAATTTTATTAGGATCCTCAAAAATGAAAAATGAAGATAACGTATATATACATAGAAATTATAATTTGCATCGAGAAGTTAGCCCGTGAACCTTTACGCGGTGAGCCGATCTTGCGCCTCAGAGAGCACTATTAAAATATCGATATCTTGGCGAAAAATAAACTTACGAACATTTTCGTAAGCTCAAAATGTTGCTTTTAAGTCCTTCTATGTATCATTATTGTTAATTAAAGTTTAAATGTTTTTAGCTTAAATTTGCTTGAAACCCTTATAAACAAATTAATGTACAATTTTTTTAAGAAAATTATTGCTTCAAATTGGTATAAAACAAATGAAGATCAAATAATTTAACAAACTCTGTTTGGAAACCTATTAATGAAGCTTTAAAGTGAGACCTTCCAAGGATCAATTGCATGCGCAGAAACCGAGTTACGATCGATAAAGCTTCGAAAAATACTTATTTTGCAATTTGCAATTTGCATTGTGCACTAATTTTACAATATCTTGAGTTTTAATTGTTGGATTTAAGTTTAGTAAACGTTTTTTTCTTCGTTTTTTAATAACGAACAAGTTTTATTTGAAACATTCTTTTTTATCTCTTTTAGTTTATGAGCCAGAGCCTTATAAACAATTTATAAACAATTAAATTGTTTATAATAATTTTTTGACCACTCTGATCGAAATCCACCCTCAAAATTCGTAATCAGCAGCCAAAAATCCATAACAAACCGTTGAGTTTGTCCATCAGAATTGAAAAGGACACGGTGACCTCTATTTGGCGCCTAGACTAACTCTACTTTTCTGGTTTTTACCCAGTTATTAATGTTGGCCACCTTGCATCTCCATCGTATATCTGCACTTCTAGTTCTGTCCCATAGTGTCCTACAATAGATTTTTCGAAGAGTTTTCATCTCGGCTATTAGCATTCTTTTTGTCCTCTGTATCAGGTCGTGTTTCTGTCGAGAATGTCATTATTGCTCTGATGACTGTTTTGTAAATTCTGCCTTTCATTCCTTTTCCGATATTTTGATTTCTCCATATTGTTTCATTCAGTCAACCTGCGGCTCTGTTTGCTTTATTGACTTGATCTTGCACTTCTGTTTCAGACTTTCCATAGCTAGATAGTGTAATGCTTAAATATTTAAACTCCATGGATTGTTCTATTATCTGACCCTCCAACTCTACTATTTACGTAGTAGATTTACTGTTGTAAATCATCTTCACTTTAATCGTTTGCATAGCAGATGCAGCGTGAATGTGTAAATAGCTCACTCGCACTGCCGCTGCTCATGCTACTGCCATTGCACGGCGCTCCCCAAAAAGTCGGTTTTGGGACGGAACTCAAAGGAGAAGCAGCGCGGATGCGAATGAGTACTAGTCATGAGGACATTGCCGACATTGGTGAGGACTGGTGTGAATACATCACTCGCGTCGATATCGTATTTCGGGCAATATTTCCGACAGCGGCATTAGCTGAGTATAAACCCGGCATATGGAATGTAGTGTGCTTAGCAGCATTTTCTAGCGTGATTCTGCAGCATTTTCTACTGTGACTCTGCCTTTTTTATGCTCAATGGCTTTCGTTTTTACCAAGTTACAGCTGTTTTGTAAAACGAGTTTTGCATGTTTACAAGCTGAATTTAAACGAAGAGTATAACATTTTGTGGTACTGTATAAAACGTTTACCGAAACTTTCCAGATATTCCAAACAAAATTTCCAAAGTATGTATTAGTCAGGCATTCAATTTTCAATTAAGGACGGGATTATTTATTTCGTGTACGAACTACATTACTCATAAATCATACAGTTGAAGTCAACCGACTTAAAATAAACTATAGCGCAGTAAAATTTTATGATTAAAATCGATTCAAATAGATGAAAGTCCATATAAAAATTATTGAAAACAATAAAACTTTCATATTTCTTTAACCAGCGGTTGAGGCTATTGCTACGTCGTCGTTGCATTCCATTAAGTTGTCATCTACCTCAATGTATCCTCAGGATACCATATTTTGTTTGGATCTTCCGACGCCTATAGGCAGCTTATTCAGTGTTCTCCATTGTGTCTAATCAAATTGTGCATCTGTCGGGAGTACTTCTGAAGTATTTGTGACATTTCCTGTTTGCTGCTATTCTCACAAGTGAGACTTGCTCGCTTCCAAACGGGGCAGACATATTCTGCTGTTGATATGCAGAGTTGTTCGTAACACATTTGGGTTAGCTCTCCATGTGGATGGTGTTAGTTTTTGTAGCACATTATTTCTAGCTTGGGTATTAGCTTTTGTTTCAATGTGGAGCTTGTAGGTAAATGTTCTATTTAGCGCCCGTAATAGTCTAAGGGCCGGTATTTCAATAGCTACTTAAGCTTTTGCTTAGCTAAGCCTGTGTTAAAAGTTAAGGAGAAGCTTAAGCCGGGTGCCGTATTTCCATCATTTCCTTAACTAAACTGATGCTCAACTGTAAAGTTAATTGGTTTGGTACCTCTGAATACGTCAAAATGCCAAAACTAACTGTTCTGGGGTAAAAACCACTACTGTTGACGTTTAATTTTATATTGTCATCTGTATCAATGTCAATTACTTCACATAATTTTGTATACATGGTACATGTGTTAGTTTATTGTCTATATTTTCTCTGGTTATATTTTTATTGCTATTTTGCATAAGCAATAGATCCGTCTTTGTAATTTTGTTTATTGGATATATTCCTTAATATGTCAAATTCGAATGTAAATTTATTTTTGTAAAATAAATATACCTACCAAGCATTGTAGAAATAAATAATTTTCATGTGCCTACACCTTCCAAAAGTAATAAGAATTTTAATAATCGTTATTACGATTAATAAATTAATAGATTAATAGATTATTATTTAATAATCTAACAATAACGTTATTACTCAAAAGTTGGTTTTCAAAATAACTTTCTAATTAATAATCTATAGAAATAACCTCAAAAAACAGAAAACAAATTTTAAGTAAAGGCTTAAACCAACTCCCGCGCGAGCTTAAAATTATTTGGTTTAAGCCTAGGCTTAAGCCTCAAATTGAAGTGGAAATACAGGCATCTAAGCTTAAGCAAAGGCTTAAAGTAAGCTTGGGCTTAAGTGAGGTTGGAAATACCGGCCCTAAGAGCTAGAGCCGAAAAATCATCGTCATAAGTAATATGGAGTTTGGCATGTGAAATGTGTCTATTGTATATTGATAATTATGACCCCTTTCAGGCCGACACCTCAATGAATACAGGAAGTAGCAATAAGGGATGAAAGGGGAAAGTTAGTGTAGTCTTTAAAGGTTTTCACCTCCTATTTTATTAAACGTCCATCGATTTGCATGAAAATTGGTGACTAGTTAGAGCACATCCCAAGAAATGATTTGGTGCCAACTTGCACTTTTACCCTGGGGTGGATACCACCCCTTCTCGGGGGTGAAAACTATTTTATTAAAAATAACCCCACAAATCGATAGAGGGACAAATTATAAGTAAAATTTGTTATATCATGATATTAAAATAAATCAATACTTTTTGAGTTATTAAAGCTCAAAGATTTGACTGTTTAAGAGCACATGTGTGAAGTTACGGATGATAAGAAGAACATATTAATTAATTGTAGGTTACTAAAATATTATTTTTATATTATTTCGATATTATAAATTTAGCAAAAGTGTATTCGAATATATCAGATGTACTCATTATTGGACACCCCCAGTTTCTGGACATATTCAGTTTATATTGATAGAAAAAATTCAATTAAATATCGAAATAATATAAAAATAATATTTTACTAACATACAATTAATTAATATGTTCTTTTTATCATCCGTAACTTCACGTATATGCTCTTAAATAGACAAATCTTTGATCTTTAATAACTCAAAAAGTATTAATTTATTTTAATAACATGATATAACAAATTTTACTTAAAATTTGTCCCTTAATCGATTTGTGGGGTTATTTTTATTAAAATTGTTTTCGCCCGCGGGAAGGGGTGGTATTCACCACCAGGGTAAAAGTGCAAGTTGGAACCAAATCAGTTTTATTTCTTGAGGTATGGCTCTAACTAGTCTCCAATTTTCATGCAAATCGATGGAGGTTTAACAAAATAGGAGGTGAAAACCTTCAATGACTGCACTAACTTTTCCCTTTCATCCCTTATTGCTACTTCCTGTATCCACTGAGGTGTCAGCCTGAAAGGGGTCATAATTGTCAATATACAATGGACACATTTCACAGGAAAAACTCCATATTACTTGTGACGATGATTTTTCGGCTCTAGCTCTTCGTCTATAAGATGTTTCTGTATCTCCAAAAGATTGGTAAGTGGTTGCATGATCATCAGCATAAATAAATGTTTTGACGCATTACGAATTGGTTGAGCATTAGTGTATATGTTGAAGAGTACTCCGTTTTTTAGGAACGACATGTACCTACTTGTTTTTCCCTGATACTCAACATGGAAACGTTGGTTAGTCATATCAATCGGACGACTTCATCTATTTTGTAGCTTTTTGTTATTTTATACATTTTGTTCAGGAGTAATCGATGGTTAACAGTGTCATATGAAGTCGTCAGATTAATGAATACGACTCCGTCTTTAATCCCTTTTGATATCCATCCTTGATGTACTGGGTAAGATTAATTTGACTAGTACATGACCTTCCTGCTCTAAATCCTGCTTGTTCCTCTATAAGCTTTCCTTCTATGTATGTATGGATTGATTCTATTCAGTGGCAATCTTTATTAAAAATTCGTGTAGAACATATCAAAATAATTTTATTGTGTATTTTTAGAATACTTTGATCTTTTTCAAGGTTTGTATTTTTCGAGTATTTTGAGTGGCACGTACTATGGAGTCACCCTGGATGGGAGGTTGTTTCTGTTGAGCTTTGTGGTTATGTTGTTCTTGGAGACTACTTGAGAAGTTTTTTTATGTTTTCTATAATTTCCCGTCTATTTCCGTTTACTACAATTGATTATCCAGGGAAAAATAGACAGTAAGCGAGGACCAGGCAGAAGAAGACACTCGTGGCTCCAAAATCTGTGGAAGTGGTTCGGGCTCACATCGGCCGAACTATTCAGAAGTGTCGTAAGCAAGATCAGAATTGCCATGTTAATAGCCAAAGTTCGCAACGGACAGGACACTTGAGGAAGAAGAAAAGTGATAGTTTTTTGTGGGTCTTAAATAGATGATATCTCTTCAGTCATCTGTGACATGATTAATTATTTATATGGGAAATAAGCCACAATTAAAATGAAAAAAATAATTTTATTAACGTTTCGACGCCCAAATCGGGTGCCGTTGTCAAAATACAAAATATTACTAAAATAAATAAAAGTGTTGTTGCTAAGCAAAAAAATTCTTCTAATAATTTATTTAATCTCACTCATTTATATTGGCAATTCAGACATATATTATACATTTTAAAGTAGAAGACTTTAAAATGATATTGCCAATATTTATGAGTTGCGTTCCTGGGACGACTTACTGAAAGATAGTTCATTCGATTACATGAAATTAACCCCAACTCAAGAATATCCGTCATAAAAAATTATAGCATGTGATATGTCTTTAAAAAGACAACCAAATGCAACGACAGTAAAATTCTCGAGTTAGAGACTTCATAGTAAATCACAAGGGAAAACCAGGAAAAACCCTGTGATACTATCCCGACATCGTAAGTATTTGGTCTTACATTAATTTACTCTCAAATAATAATACCAAATTCTGACTTGTAACATGTTTAAATTATAAATAATATTAATAATACTAGATATATAAGTAATACTAAAATATAAAATATGTACTAGCTCGATATTATTGACTTACTAATCTTGGTATTTTCTTTCTATTGACTTCCTCTTTCAGTATGGGTAACCACATCCTACTGCATTCTACCGAGGAATTTGCGACACAATTGGTTTCATTTAGCATAATTAGAGCCGCTTCTTTGATTTTTCTCTTTTTACTATCTGATTCTTTCAGGACTATACTTGAATCTCTCCACTGAACTCTATGTTCATTATCTGTTGGATATCAGAGATCCTTCTTTGAGATCAAGGATATTGGATATGAGACTCAAGTGTATAGAAAACCAACACACACCAACAGATATCTCAATTACAAGTCAAATCACAACATCAACGTTAAAAAGGGAATCATTAAATCCTTATATGATAGAGCCAAAATTACTTGTTCTAACGAAAATTCCTTTTTAGCAGAAAAACAATTGTTAACATCTGTTTTATTAAAAAATGATTATCCTTTATCGTTTATAAATAAGGAATTGTCAAGATTGGATCGAATGGAACAGAACAACTTAGAACGGGATCCTACAACATTCACCAGAAATAATACGAGGAAAATATCAATACCATATATAAAAGGACTATCCGAGAAACTTAAAACAATAGGAAATAAATTCAACATTTCAACAACATTCAAAACAACAAACACATTGAGATCTATTCTATCTAAAACTAAACCTAACAATGATCAAGAAAGAACAAAGAATTGCATTTATAAAATACCTTGTGAATGCGAAAAATTTTATTTAGGTGAGACATCAAGACCATTAGACGTTAGAATAAGTGAACATCAATCTTATATTAAAAATAGAGAATTTGAGAGATCTCAAATATGTCAACACGCATGGGATAATGAACATAGAGTTCAGTGGAGAGATTCAAGTATAGTCCTGAAAGAATCAGATAGTAAAAAGAGAAAAATCAAAGAAGCGGCTCTAATTATGCTAAATGAAACCAATTGTGTCGCAAATTCCTCGGTAGAATGCAGTAGGATGTGGTTACCCATACTGAAAGAGGAAGTCAATAGAAAGAAAATACCAAGATTAGTAAGTCAATAATATCGAGCTAGTACATATTTTATATTTTAGTATTACTTATATATCTAGTATTATTAATATTATTTATAATTTAAACATGTTACAAGTCAGAATTTGGTATTATTATT
Organism: Diabrotica virgifera virgifera; assembly: GCF_917563875.1. Taxonomy (NCBI): domain Eukaryota; kingdom Metazoa; phylum Arthropoda; class Insecta; order Coleoptera; family Chrysomelidae; genus Diabrotica; species Diabrotica virgifera. The sequence continues at coordinate 173,796,328 of NC_065448.1, read as the reverse complement.
TGAGAGTAAATTAATGTAAGACCAAATACTTACGATGTCGGGATAGTATCACAGGGTTTTTCCTGGTTTTCCCTTGTGATTTACTATGAAGTCTCTAACTCGAGAATTTTACTGTCGTTGCATTTGGTTGTCTTTTTAAAGACATATCACATGCTATAATTTTTTATGACGGATATTCTTGAGTTGGGGTTAATTTCATGTAATCGAATGAACTATCTTTCAGTAAGTCGTCCCAGGAACGCAACTCATAAATATTGGCAATATCATTTTAAAGTCTTCTACTTTAAAATGTATAATATATGTCTGAATTGCCAATATAAATGAGTGAGATTAAATAAATTATTAGAAGAATTTTTTTGCTTAGCAACAACACTTTTATTTATTTTAGTAATATTTTGTATTTTGACAACGGCACCCGATTTGGGCGTCGAAACGTTAATAAAATTATTTTTTTCATTTTAATTGTGGCTTATTTCCCATATAAATAATTAATCATAAAAATGCCACAAGGAAATAGCTTCAGAACAACATCTGTGACATGGTATATATTGTTTTATTTTCTTATGCATTCGATATTACCATTTTAAGCAAACTCCAAAAAGTGTGTTCTGTGTTTTCTTCAATTATTGTAGGTGCGGCTCTATATTTTGTTAGGCTTTATAATACTCGTAGGCGTTCCACTACGAGTATTTCCAACTTTACCAACTGTAGTATATTGGCATGTACCTATATGAAATTATTAATATAACTTCAGAGTTGTAGACTGGTGGAATTAAGAGAGGGTTATGATAAACAGACAATATTATAAATTTATAAAAATCTTACCAAGCCTGTTTCACTGTTTACTGTTCGCGTTTTGATTAAACACATGTGCCGGTTCACTCGCGGATTAAATGGTTCGCGCACGAGTTTTAAATGTTTTTAACGGATTCGCGATTATTTTATGTCGAATTACAGTCTTAGACTATTGCACAGAGAATACAACCGTTTATTCAACGGTAATGGTACCCAAAACAAAGGGCCAAACGATATAGATGTATTGCACAGGGAGCTAAACAAAAGCGATCTTTACGATAGGGCTGGTAGCAGCAGAGAAATTCTTCTTCTAATGGCGCTACAACCCTTTGTGAGTCTTGGCCTACAATTTTCTTCTATTCTGTCCTGTCGGATACTTTCCTTCGCCACTGCCTGATGTTCATGGTTTTAAGATCCCTCTCTACGTCGTCTATGCATCTTTTACGGGACCTTCATCTTGTTCTGTTTCCTTGGGGCTTCCATCTCTGGATTACTTTTACAGCTCGATTATCTGGCATTCTTTCTAGGTGACCAAGCCAGTTTAGTCTTTGTGACTTTACAAATCTAACAATATCTGCGCTCTGCATTAGTTCATCCAGCTCGTGGTTCATTTGAATTCTCCACGAGCCATCTCTGCATTGGGTTGGTCCAAATATCTTACTTAGTATTTTGCGCTCAAATATTCTCAGTTGATTTTCATCAGTGGTTGAGACGGTCCACGTTTCACATCCATATGTGACCACTGGTCTAATTACTGTTTTGTAAATTCTAAGCTTAGACTCACGATTCAATAACTTACTTTTCATTAAGTCTTTGTATGCATAAAAGCACTTATTACCGCTAAGAATCCGTGCTTGTATTTCTTGACCGATGTTGTTGTCATTTATTATTGAGCCTAGTTAGGGAAAAGTGGAGGCATATTCGAAGGTATGATTGTCTACCTTCAGATTCTCATGTCTACCTTCAGCAGCAGAGAAATTGAATATATTTTTGTTCCCAAAATGTCCAGCAAAATTGTTTGTATGGGTAGGGATGGAATTAGGTAGGGATAATGTACTATTGGTCAGAGTTGTCTTAAGAATTATTTAAAATTAAGGATTGTAATTATGGGTTTCATACAGTAAAAAATATAAGATTATGTCCTGCGTGTGAAAAATTGAACACCAACAATTTCTAACATAAAGAGCCTTCGACTACCTTTGTCATTACATATGTGGTCTATGGGTTCTATGTGGTCACTAGCATACATAGTGGTCTATGTTTCGGTTCCTATTCTTCGTTTTATTCCTTTTCAATCGTAACTTCTTCCTTTTCACACCCGTGGAAAAATACTACTCGATGAGCATCGACATGTAGCTGCATTATTAATTTTGCTTAATTCCTTCTTCCTTCTGTTTATATTTTTTTATTTTCCATTCGTTTTAAGTCTTTTAATGTCTACTTCTTTGTTCTATTTGTTTAAAAGTCTTTACATTATTTTTTATTCTTCTTCTTGTGGTGCTTTCTCCTTTAGTGGAGGTTAGCAACTACACTGGCAAATGGGTATCTGTCCAATGCGGCTCTAAACAAAGATGTTGAATCAAGGCCGGTCCAGTCTCTGATATATCTCAGTCATGAAATCTGGCGCCTACCGGGACCCCGTTTTCCTTCAATCTCACCCTGGATAATCAGTTGCGCGAGGCGGTACTTTTCGTTTCTCATTATGTGTCCCAGGTAGCTAACTTTTCTGACTTTAATGATTTTTAGCAATTCCCTATCTGTACCTATTCTCATCAGAACATTTTCGTTGGTGGTGTGGATTGTCCAAGGTATTTTCAAGATTCTTCTATAAAGCCAGAGTTCAAAGGCATCTAACTTGTTTATCAGTATTAAGTTGAGTGTCCAGGCCTCCGTTCCATACAAAAGTATTGACCACACATATTAATGCTACTGTTACAAAATAAGCTTTTCATTTTGATAAACCCTTGTCGGGCTACCTCTATTCTGGCTCTTACTTCTTGTTTATAATCAAGTTGATTGTTGAACCAGCAACCAAGATATTTGTATTGGTTTACGTATTTAAGCTGTTAGTGGTTCACATATATTGGAAGGGGTAAATTTTTATTGCCTTATATTTTCATAACTTTGGTTTTCGCAGTATTGATCTTCATCCCCATTTTTTTCACAACTCTCAGTAACCCTCTTTAACAGTATCTGCAGACTATGATTCGTATCAGTCATTAATACCGTGTCATCTGCATAGCGGATGTTATTTACTTTTTGTCCGTTTATCCTCATTCCTTCAAATAACATTGTCAATTTTACTTGTACAATTTTACAAAAATATTTTACAATATTTTTAACATTGTCAGACTTTAAAATAACATCGTCAAATATCGAAACGTTTTAGCCTTTAAACATTTAATTACTTAAACGGTGAATAGGGCGCTAACCAGACCTGTCAACCCTACTCTTTTATCCCAGCTCGAAGTTGCTGATCTACCTGAAATGACAAGCTCTTAATTTAGGATACTATAATTCTTATTAACTCCCATAACCTAGATGACCGAGTTTGATCAGTTTTTGTTTGCCTGCATTTAATGACATACCATTCTAAAAAATTTCATATATAATTAATGTTACGTATGTAGTAATTTAGTAAAAAAAGGCATATAAAATTTATATATAGCCATTAAAATGGAAGTAAATAAGAAAAAAATGGAATGAAGGACGAGCGATGGAGTAATTGAACAATATCAAAAGCATCTACTTGCATGAATTAAAATATATTTATAAAATTGGTACTAAAATAAAACATGGTTTAAATGACTGCATAATTATTGCTCCTTAATAAAAAGAGAGGGACATTCATATTAAAAACGTTATACAGGATGGGCAAATGAAAACAGGCAACCTCGATATTTGGCAGTATTTATTATATTTTAAGGAAATGAGGAAACATGTCGATTTTTGTTCTAAGGGGGACACTTTTTTACGATACATACATCTGTCATTATTTGTCAACCCCCTCCCTTCCACTTCCCCAACCCGTTATTTTTAAATAGGGAATATACCATGTACGGCACATCATTAGAAAGGCATTTAGATGGAGTATTCAGACAACGATCGTTCACGATTTTTTTTTTTCGATATTTGCCCCCACCGTCTTTGCAGAAACACTCTTAATTCGTTTAAAGTACAACATCTATTAAAAAGGTAACGTAACGTCTATGGTTTGCTAATATGTAATTTTTCCTGTCGCGTTACATTTATTTTTGATGTGACAGAAAAAATGACATATTAGCAAACCATAGGCGTTACATTTCATTTGTAAGAGGTGTTGCACTTTAAATGAATTAAGAGTTTTTTTGCAGACAATGCAAATATCGACAAAAAATCTTGGACGGTCGTTATGTCTGAATACTCTAAAGGCCTTTCTAATGAAGTGCCGTACATTGTACAGTGTGGGCCAAAGAACACAGTCCACCTCGATTTTTGATCTAAGGGGGCACATTTTTGCGGTACATACATCTGTCATTTGTCAACCTCCTCCCTTCCACTTCCCCCACCCCTTATTTTTAAATAAGGAATACTGGCCGTGAGCTAGCTCATTTTAAAGTTTATTCAATTCTCTATTCAGTAATATTAACGTTGACATAATTATTTATACAGGGTGTCCAAGAAAATTATTTTGAATCAGATTAATTGATATAAAAAGAAGAATATATAATGTAATTTATTTAACTCAAAATACATTCTACTGCTGACAGAAAACAGCAAAATGATTATTTGATAAATAAACATTGTTTGTTGCTTAAATTCAATATTCAACCTATCAAGAGGCAGATGGGTGGTAGCTTGAACATTGAAATTAAGCGAAAAGCAATGTTTATTTATCAAAAAACAATTTTATCTGTTTCGTGACAGCAGTAGAATGTATTTTGAATTAATTAAATTACAAACATTCTTTAATTTAATTAAAATATTTTTTTCTTGGACACCCTGCATAAATAATTATGTTAATTTTAACTATTTAGAATGGGAAATAAGCCACAATATTATTAAAAAATGATTTTTTTATTAACGTTTCGACGCCCAAATCGGGTGCCGTTGTCAAAATACAAAATACTATTAATATAAACAAAAATGTTGTTGCTTAGTAAAAAAATTCTTCTAATAATTTATTTAATTTGACTCATTTATATCGGCAATTCAGATACATATGATACATTTTAAAGTAGAAGACTTTAAAATGATATTGCCAATATTTATGAGTTGCGTTCCTGGGACGACTTTACTGAAAGATAGTTCATTCGATTACATGAAATCAACCCCAACTCAAGAATATCCGTCACAAAAAAAATCATAGCATGTGATCTGTCTTTAAAAAGACAACCACATGCAACGGTGACATTAAAATTCTCGCGTTAGAGATCTCATAGTAAATCACGAGGGAAAACCAGGAAAAACCTCGTGATACTATCCCGACATCGTAAGTATTTGGTCTTACATTTAATTTACTCTCAAAATTAATACCAAATTCTGACTTTACTATAATTTTGTTTAAATTATAATTTAGTAAAGTTAAAAAATTTATTAAAATTATAGTAAAGTCAGAATTTGGTATTAATTTTGAGAGTAAATTAAATGTAAGACCAAATACTTACGATGTCGGGATAGTATCACGAGGTTTTTCCTGGTTTTCCCTCGTGATTTACTATGAGATCTCTAACGCGAGAATTTTAATGTCACCGTTGCATGTGGTTGTCTTTTTAAAGACAGATCACATGCTATGATTTTTTTTGTGACGGATATTCTTGAGTTGGGGTTGATTTCATGTAATCGAATGAACTATCTTTCAGTAAAGTCGTCCCAGGAACGCAACTCATAAATATTGGCAATATCATTTTAAAGTCTTCTACTTTAAAATGTATCATATGTATCTGAATTGCCGATATAAATGAGTCAAATTAAATAAATTATTAGAAGAATTTTTTTACTAAGCAACAACATTTTTGTTTATATTAATAGTATTTTGTATTTTGACAACGGCACCCGATTTGGGCGTCGAAACGTTAATAAAAAAATCATTTTTTAATAATATTGTGGCTTATTTCCCATTCTAAATAGTTAAAATTGTAAAAATGCCACAAGAAAATAGCTTCAGAACAAAATTATGTTAATGTTTATATTACCGAATAGAGAATTGAATAACCTTTCAAATGAGCTGGCACACGACCCTTATTCCGTATTCAAAAATAAGGGGTGGGGGAAGTGGAAGGGAAGGGGTTGACAAATGACAGATGTATGGACCTTAAAAATGTGTGCCCCTTAGATCAAAACTCGACCTGTTTCGTCATTTCCTTAAAATCTAATAAATACTGCCAAATATCGAGGTGAATTGTTTTCTTTGGTCCACACTGTATATCCCCTATTTAAAAATATGGAGTTGGCGAAGTGGAAGGGAGGGTGTTGACAAAAAATGTATGTAAATGTAACGTAAAAATGTGTCTCCCTTATTACCAAAATCGACCTGTTTCGTCATTTCCTTAAAACCTAATAAATACTGCTAAATATCGAGGTGGACCGTATTCATTGGACCACCCTGTATTTATAGTGTTTTTGCAATCGCCACGGAGTGTTAAAATTGTAGAAGAAGGCAGTTTCGAGTGTGGGTGACTATATACGTGACAAGACATCCCGTAACGCGACAGTTCGTAACCGCATAAATAGTAACGCCGACAATTCGTAACTATACCTATTCGTAACGGTAGAATTCGTAACGTCAAAATAGAATTATTACGTTTATCAATTTAACGAATCAGGATAAACCTTTTTTAACACATTTCATATTTCGTGGAGAAATATATTTTTTAAAATTATGTCTTAAGAGTAAACAGTAGCGATCAACAGGTAGCAATAAAAATATAACTTCGGGAGATAGTATCATAAACTTTGGCAACAGTGGTAATCTTTGACATTATCCAAGATTAATATTATTGACAATTTAACTCATAGGCGCGCTAAATGGAAGTAACCGAAACAATTTTTTTATTAGTAAATAAATATTTCTAAAAATAAACCAAAATGGGTGAAAATTTTATGTTAACATGGTATTTGCACGAAATAATAATAATAAATAATAATTTCGTTGTGAAGCGAAACGAGAGCCGTCTTATTTTATTTAGTTCATAGAGCGCCAAAGGCACTCTAGAACGGCCCTTCAACCATTCTTAGGGTCCCATCAGAGGTGCATATTTCATTCTTTTTGAATTACTAAAATTCGGGCTACCGTTATCGATTCACAACGAAATGATGGCATGAATGCCGTGGCGGTATCTGCTAAAGACAAACGAAAGTTTTACTTCTAATATTAACAATATCACAAAAAAATAAAACTTATTAGAACTAGTCTTCTGGTTAAACCAATCGTGGCTTGCGGCTTCTAAAATTTGCAAGCCAACGAATTGCCGGAGCTAAGAAGGCCGAGGGAATTCTACCAGGTTACGTCGTACTTCATGGAATGATTATTTATTATTTTGATTAGTTCTACTAGTAATCTGAGCATTGGGAACTAATCTTTGTTGGAATTTTACCGTGCTGGACAGGTGGGAAGTGAGATGCAGCCTGATAGATCTTCCTCGGCATTGTTAGCTCCTGCAATTCGTTGGATTCCAAATTTTAGAAGCCACGAATGATGTAACCCAAAAATTAGTTCTAATAATAAAGTTTTATTTTTGATATTATTAATATTAAAAGTAAAACTTTCATTCGAATAATAAAACGGTATTGACACTCCCCCCATATTTCGTATTTCCGTGTACACGTCTGGACGTGAGCTGTAAGCGAAAATAATCATACAAGTGACATACAGCGTGTCTCGTTCCCTGTTCAATTGCTGCTGGCGTGGTATATACAGTTTGTCTCGGTAAGTTCTCATTGATTATGCATACATATTCTAGAGAACAGATGGTTTCAAAAATATATGTTATAGGCTTAGGGTTGGAAAAAAACAAAATTTGTAGTTTGTTTAATTTAATCGTGAAAATATAGGAAACTAATATGGTACATATTCTAACGTTAGTTTGAAGAACATAATAGAAACGTTGTGAAAATGAATGAAAAATAAATAAAAAAATTGACAAATGCATTAAATTGCAATAAATACATCTGAAATAGAGATAAGTTATATATTCTTTGGTGGACTGTTTTTGATTAATGTTTTTGTTTGTTAAGTTGTCCTGAACACTTATTTGATTAACAAATCAAAAACATAAAAAAATTGAAAAAATTAACAACTCGTTTTTATTACATACGGTCCACATATACATAATACTAGTTCAGTAAAAAGTTACACTATTTCGAGCGTTGGGGTTTGGGGCGAGGGGGAGTGTTAGGAGAAGTTGATAAATTAGTAGTTTTTACGGTTTTTGGTTTAAAGTGAAGAAAGTTCTATTCAAAAATATTCTACGTCACATTTAAAACAAGATAGGTTTTATGCATAACTGTTCTAAAATCAACGATTTCGGTTGTCGGAAATCAACCGTTTTCCATATTTTTCATATATATCTTTTTATATTTATTTTGTTCTTCTTCTTCTTCATGTTACTTGTCCGTTGGCTATTATCATAGCAATTTTAATTTTGTTTGCCGAGTTTCTGAATAACTCGATCGATGTTAGTCCAAACCATTGACTCAAACCATTACTCGAAAAGTATTGACTTAGTGAAAAAACTCTATAGAACAAAAATTACTTAAAATTAGCCAGTTTATCCATTTCCTGACTTTCTTTGGACGAATATTTTTTCACCCCCAATAGGGGGTGAAAACCACCCCCAGGGCAAAAGCACATATCGGCACAATATCATTTTTTTATCTTTGACCTGTTAGCTATGTGTATGCCTTTCATGTCAATCCAAGCGGTTCTTTAAAATTTAGAGATTTTGCAATATTTTACCGTTAAAGAACGGACTATTTGTGTAATTACAAGTATAATTTAAAATTAATTTCGATTATACAGGTTAGATAATGTAGTTTAAAAATAATAATAAGTTCATCATCATGTAGAAAAGAAACTGTGAACATCAAATATTTGTTTTATTTTAGAAGATATATCTGTATTCCCAGAACCTCCACAATTCATCTTACTTGATAAACGGAAGTATTTGCTTCATGCCAGCTCCTTAGGTTTACCATACCAGGCAACAAAAAATGGTATCGTTCAACAGGTAAATTGCGGCGAAGGCGATGGCAAAGCGTCCGCTTATGTACAAAGTCTAAAGAATATTAAAAAAAATGAATAACCATTTTCAATTTCGTTGCAAAACGAAAATACAGCCGAACCATATTCTAGTCCAATCAGAGAGTGCTGCAAGCACCTCTACCGGTTTCGAAACTTATTAGTCTCTCATCAGGAGGCACATATGCTACTCTCCCTGATCCAACCAAAACAAACACCAATCTATGCCATTTCGTTCGTTGCAATCCGGGACTGCACGCTGGGGTTTGTTTTGGTTGGATCAGGGAGAGCAGCATATGTGCCTCCTGATGAGAGACTAATAAGTTTCGAAACCGGTAGAGGTGCTTGCAGCACTCTGATTGGACTAGAATATGGTTCGGCTGTATTTTCGCTTTGCAACGAAATTGAAAATGGTTATTCATTTTTGATTTACATTTACTCTGTGTGGAGTATGAAGTGAACCATTCTCGTTGGAACTTTACCGCGCTGAGCAGATGGGACGTGAATTGTAAATTGTAGAATTCACTCATCTTCCTTACTCTCAGCATCCGTACGGCTTACAAATTGTAGAAGCCTCGGAGGTGTAACCACAGAAGGTTCCCATTGTTTTCATTCTGGTGGGATGTAGAATAGCATTATGTTGTTTTATATGCCATTAGAGTGAAAACTTAGTCTTTTTTTCTAAAGAATATTATTTGTAACGTGTAGTTTTTGAACCAATTTTACACAAAAACATTGACATACAAATTCATGTTTAGTGGCAAGAATACTTTGGTTTTTGCTTAGTGAATGTAAAAGCAGTCGCAATATCTCACCTAAATTAATAATTTATACATCTCAACAAAAAATAAAGTATATAGGAAATACTACCCTGGAAATTGCTCGCGCTATCCGAGTCCTACTTATAAGTTTTACTATAAACGTATATATCTAATAGTTTAGTCGTAAGAAATGAACGACAGATTGAATCAAGTTCGAAAATATTGTCACCAATGATAGTCCTGTCGCCAGGGGTACAACGGCCTCCTTTATTCAGATGGACTTACCCGTAGGATACGAATTTTTTAGGTTACAGTTGATCCGGATGTCGATAAGATTGTTAAAAACAAAGAACTTGAGGAATTACATAACAGCAATTTCTCGAAAAAAAACGTTGTATTTTTGAGTCATTCTAAGAAAAAACTGTTCTTACAAGTTTTCGAGATAATTGCGGTTGAACTTTAACAAAATCGAAAAATTGCAATTTTTGAACCCGAATAACTTTTGATTAAAAAATAAAATAGCAATTCGGCTTACCGCATTTGAAAGTTAGAGTCAAATTATATCGGTTTTGATTATTTGCATTGCTAAAAATTTATTTTTTATTGTTAAACAAAGCTATAAACACATAGTGTTTTTCGTTCCCAATACATGCGTTTTAATTCATGCTACATAGAAATTGCCTCGCTTGCATTTGTACCTACTCTGCCTACTCGTTCGATTTTACATGAGAGATCATTGAAAGCAACACTCAAGCGTTATGTGTTTATAGCTTTGTTTAACAATAAAAAATAAATTTTTAGCAAAAATAAATTTTTTCGGGTTCAAAAATTGCAATTTTTCGATTTTAAGTTCAACCGCCTTTATCTCGAAAACTATGTATCCTACGAAAAAACTTGTCAGAACAGTTTTTGCTTAGAATGGCCCAAAAAATACAAAAAAATGTTTTGTTTTGAGAGAAATCGCTGTTATGTGATTCCTCAAGTTCTTTGTTTATAACAATCTTATCGACATCCGGATCAACTGTTACCCAAAAAATTCTTGTTCTACGGGTCAAAATACATAAAAAAAACTTGGGTAAGACCATCTGAATAAAGAAGGCCGTTGTATCCCCCTAAGGACAGGACTATGAATACCTACCTCAAAAAAAAATTGGCATTTGTACTGTAGTCAGGATTTCTGTACCTAAACATAGATTTATTACGAATTTCATTTTCATGGGAAACAACTTTTCACACTTTTTTTATTTATGACAACAGTAGATTACTTCTTATAGGTAGGTACTTACATTATTAAAATTTGTGGTGGCTCCAATTTCGGTGCTCTCATAATTTTGGCACGGCTTTTAATGGACTTTTTCTTGGAATGATTCGCTTTATTTTTCGTTTGATTAACTTTTCTCATTTCGTTAAACTATTGATAATATGTTAAAAATAAAAAATTCTCCTAAAACTCTATACTCGCATTAGAATTCGAAATATTTTTACGTAAAATATACTTACCTACAGTCGGAAAAATGAAAGAATACCCATGAACAAACATATAAAACACGCTGTATTTTTCTTTCATCGTGTCACAAAGAAAATTGTCCAGTGCAAGTACATGTAACAATAATTATTACATGTACTTGCGCTGGCCAATTTTTTGTGTGACACGGTTACAGGAAAATACAGCGTGTTTTATATGTTCGTTCATGGGTATTCTTTCATTTTTCCTACTGTACCTACATTGAACTAAAACACAATTAACAACAGTCGATTATTTCAAAGAGGCCAACAACTTATACAACAACAAAAATATAATAAATTAACTATCAATAAATACTATTTTCTTATGAAACAACTATAACGAATTCTTAAATTAACACACTACTGCACTGAACAGATATCAATAAAGATGACAGACCAAATTAGAGAAAATCTGACGCAGGTCTGTCAAAATGACAGTGATAATTTCTGTAAGTAAAAAATTTTAGTAGTTCCAAGATTACACAAAATCTAGGCATGGGATAAAATAGTTTATTTGAAGAAAGTTTATTATTTTTTTCTTCTTAATGGCGGTACAGGCTCCTTTTTTCAATATTTTATTTAGTTATAGAGTAATTTCCACATACTAAAATATTTCTAAAATTGGGCTCTGTACCGCCATTCTTTATTATATTACGAATATGTGTGCCAAATATCTCGACAAAATATTCAAAATTAGAGCCGCAATCTTGGAACGCGTTTGATGCCACCTGTTGCTCGCTACTGTAGCCTCTTAAGGGCAAAATTTCGCGCCAATATGTTTTAATTGCATTGATTTTCTTCGAATCCTAAGAAAACGAATAACTATTTTTGAAAAATATAAACGCAGAATGAAATATTACATTATTACCGAGGGTCGAAAGTCCCTTAGAACAACCAAAAAGTTTGTTTTAAATGAGATATTTGAAATTAAAAATCACACTAAATTTCTCTTTTTTTTTCACCCATGTAACTTATTAAAATAAACATTATAGAAGTTTCAGGGACTTTCCGCCCTCGGTAATAATGTAATCTTTCATTCTGCGTTTAAATTTTTCAAAAATACTTACAAAACACATTGACGCGAAATGCTGCGCGAAAATATTCTTATATTTTTATAACATTATATTGAATAAAATATTTGTAATCTGAATGCAAAACAGAATACAGTCTATTAACGACTTGCTTCCCAACTAAAACCGTTATCTGACTAAAACGATTAAAACGATGTTAGTCAGATGTAAACAAGAAGGGATTAAATTTCGCCGCCTTTAAAGCCCTTCTACAAAATAAGTTACTACGACTATACACGTATTACAAAGTACACACAACCAAACTTATATGGAATCATCTGATATTTTTTATTATTTTAAGCGAACTAAAGCTAAATTTAATTTTCTTTCATTGCAGGTCATAGAACCAAACCAACATACCTCCGAGCTATTAAAGTTGGTTGGATGAAAATTAAAGGATTTTTTTACCAATCATAATTCCTCTCCAGAATATGACCCTTCCTCTTTTATATTTCTGAACATGTGAACAAATCTGGCAGTTTCCGTTCTTGCTTGTCTTCCTCGCCCTCTAAGTACACGAATTCGTTAATCATCTGATTTTACATAATCCTACTTTCGTTTGAAAATAGCACACTTTTCCAATTTCCATTGGCGTTGAAGACACCAATTTACGTGATCAATCTTGTGCTGCCTGGTTAACTCGGAATCCCGTAACTTTCTCCTGCTATATAGTCCTTGGGCACAGCAACTCTTCTTCTTATCGTTTCAACTAAAATACTTACAACTCATCATCATTCTCTTTGCCTTATCCCTATGCGGGGTCGGCTTTCCTAATTGCATTTCTCCATACAATTCTATCTTGGGTCATATCAATATTGTCAATAACTTTACCAACATGTCCTGCCTAATCGTCTCCCCCCACGTCTTCTTTGGTCTTCCTCTCCTACTCCTTCCAGGAATCTGCACTTCAACAATTCTTCGTATTGGGTGATTAGCATCTCGACGTTGAACATGACCAAACCATCTCAACCTATGAGCTCTCTCATTTTGGCATCAATTGGTGCCACCCCTAGACTTCCCCTAATATACTCATTTTTAATTTTATTCTTTTTTTGTCACTCCACTCATCCATCTAAGCATTCTCATTTCCGCCACATGCATTCGTTGTTCCTCTTTCTTTTTCACTGCCCAACATTCAGTTCCGTACATCATAGCCGGTCTTATGGCTGTTTTATAGAATTTTCACTTCAACTTCATTGGAATTTTCCTGTCACACAGCACACCACTTGCTTTCTTCCACTTCATCCATCCAGTCCTAATTCTACTGCATGTATCTCTATCTATTTCTCCATTACTCTGTAATACCGATCCCAGGTACTTAAAACTATTGCTTTTTATAATCAGTTCACCATCCAAAGATACCATTTTATTTGTAGTAACTCCATCTTTAAATGAACATGGCAAATACTCTGTCTTTGTCCTACTAAGTTTTAAACCTTTTTCCTCCAGAGCTTGTCTCCACTGTTCCAGTTTTTGTTCTATGTCTCTTTCACTATTTCCTACTAACACGACATCGTCAGCATACATTAAGCACCATGGAATGTTACCCTGTAGTTTCGCTGTTATCTGGTCCAAAACTAATGAGAATAACTACTGACTAAGCACCGAGCCTTGGTGCAATCCTTCTCATGAAATTTATCAGTCTCTCCCACACCTGTCCTAACACTAGTCGTTACTCCCTCATACATATCCCTCACAATCTTTACATATTCACCAGGGACTCCTTTCTTATTGAGTGCCCACCACAGAATCTCTCGAGGAACTCTTATCATATGCTTTCTCAAGATTAATGAATACCATATGAGCGTTTGTTTCTTTACTCATGTATTTTTCCATCAACTGCCTTATAATGAAAATTGCATCTGTTGTTGATCTGCCCTGCATAAAGCCAAATTGATTCTCGGATATTTCGGTCTCTTCACGTATCCGTCTATCAATTACTCTTTTCCATATTTTCATGGTGTGGCTAAGCAGTTTTATAGCCCTGTAGTTTGTACATTGTTGTATATCTACCTTGTTTTTGTAGACAGGTACTAGTATACTCCTTCTCCATTCGTCTGGCATTTGTCCATCTTCCATAATTCTATTAAATAAACCTGCTAGCCACCTTGTTCCTGTCTCTCCCAATGCTCTCCATACTTCCCCAGGAATATCATCTGGTCCTACCGCTTTTCCTTTCTTTATTTTTTGAAGCGCTTGAGTCACTTCCTCGTTTGTTATTTTGGTGACCATTGCTGCTACTGTCTCCGTTGACTCTACAGGCTGTCTGTCAAATTCTTCATTTAATAAGCTGTCAAAGTACTTTCTCCATCTCGTTTTGACATCCTTTTCGTGAATTAGTATTTTATTATTTTCATCTCGGATACATCTAATCTGATTAAAATATTTTGCTTTCTTTGCTCTCTGTTTGGCTATTTTATATATCTTCTTCTTTGGCTTTTAGGTTTGAATACGCTTCTGCTTTGGCTTTTGCTACTGCTACTTTCGCTTCCTTTTTCGCCACCATATAGTTTTGAAGATCTGTGTCGGATTTGGTTTCTTGCCACTTTTTATATAATTTTCCCTTCTCTTTTATTTTTCCTTGTACTTCGTTTGACCACCACCAAGGCTCTTTATCCTCAAACTTTTTCCCTGGCGTTTTCCCAAGTATTTCAATAGCAGTCTCTCTAATACTACTGGCGCCATTTTTCTCCAAATTGTATTAGGGCTTCCTTTCATGTTCCACCATATTTTGTCTACTATTCTTTCCCTAACTAAAATACTTACAACTATAGCTTACAAAAGCTGCAGGTTTCAAATAGATACTGATTTCATATAAGTTTGATTGTATATTCGGGGACTGAAAAAAGTGGTAAGGAGAACTTTACCTATTTAGTCACATTGAAGATTGATAGGATTTTAAAAGCTAATATCTATTTATTGTTGTAGAGTCTTCTACGATGGAGATAGGATTATCAAACAGGGCGATGCAGCGGACGGTATGTACTTCGTAGAACAAGGTGAAGTGGCCATTAGTGTTTTAGACGATAGCGGTAAAGAGGTAGAGATCAATCGTATTAGTAAAGGAGGTTACTTTGGAGAGCTGGCATTGGTTACACATCGTCCTAGAGCTGCTTCTGCTTATTGCGATGGAGAAGTTAGATGTGCATGTAAGTATAATCATTGTCATATTTATTCTTCTATCTTTAAGTTTCCTAGTTAACTGAGTATGGTTTAATGCTGTCATACATTTCATGTTTTTCAAGAAAATGGATAGATCCACTATTTAAAGAGTAAAGAGTTTAGCGTTTAGTAACAGTAATAACAAACAACTGACAGGAATATCGTTCTGTCGGTTATACAGGGTGTCCAGAAACTCCCTGTGAAACGAAGACCGGAGATTCATCCGATTATTTCATTCATAGGAGATTCTGACCAATAGAAAGCTACAGAAATAAAAATTACAGCGATAATTTTTGATAATATCCCATCGTCAAGCATTACGTCAGATGCCCTTCGTTACTACGCAAAAATGAACGTTCAGTAACATTAATGACAATTAATGTTTTACAACTTGTCACAGAGAACACCAAGAAACAGGTTTAGCGAATATTCAGGTGAAGATATCAATAAAATATTAGTTAAAATGATTTAAAAAAACAGTTTTATTCATATCGAATTACACTCGATCTCTAAAATTATTATCGACTTGTTCATGTATGTGTATGTGTTTTGTCAACTAGTTAGTCAGAACTATTTTTTTTTCTTATATTTTTATCGCATATATATTATATGTGTAGTATAAAGTAAGAAATATAGTAGAACTGTCAGATTTGTAGGTTTTGATAGTTCTGCTTTGTTATAGTGCGGCGACTGATTTTTTCTTGTAATTAAATATATAATTAAAAATATTTATTGTTAGGTTGGTATATACCGTTAAATCAGGACCTATCTTATGTGCTAAAACTAATTTTAGCAGTTTTTTATTTACATTTAACCTTACAGAGGCCCTTCCTCTTTCGCATGCTTGTATTACTGTTGTTATTTTTAGTATTACTGATATTAAAAGAACAAAGTTAAACCTAAAATTAACGAAGTATACAGTTCAAAATTTTTAAAATTAAAACCTACACTCTAGTAAGGAAGTGCTTTCCAACTAAAACCTAAACCGCTTAGCACAGACGAACCGGTTTCTTCGTAATTTTGTTTTGTATAAGGATTAATTTAACATTCTCACTAGAATAATTAATCTAAAAGAGATAATATGTTTATCTTCTGTTGTGTTTTGAAGTATGGAAAGCGAAGTATTCATAATAAAGTTCAGTTTTATCGGTTACCATCAGTGTACATTTTAAGCATAAAACAACTAAATAACTTATCATCTGAGAGACAAAAACATAAAACAAGTTATCATCTGAGACAAAAACAATGGTTAAATGCTATAAAACCTCCTATAAAAATGTTAAATAACTATGTCCATATAGGCCTGGATCCCGCGTACCAAAAAATTTTTATTAATAGCAAGCTGAATTTGTTAATAGCTTAACGGTGTCTAATCGGACAAACTTTGATGTAAGGGAACACTGGAACAGGGGAAGTTTTAATTGTGGAACAGGTTACAGGTTTCGAACGTCAAACCACGAAAACGTCACGTGTATTTTGTCGGACAGAACTTCCAATTGATTTGTTACCCTTTCATTAAACTTTCATGGAAAAATCAGACCCCAACATATTTGTCGGACAAAAATTTTTTTTATCGATTGTATAAAGTTTGCTATTGAATTAACTTAAAAACAACCTGCTAGTTTTCATAATCATAAACTTATCAGGATGACACGTTCCACAATTAAAATCATGTTCCACAATTAAAACTTCCCCTTTTCCAGTGTTCGCATACATCAAAGTTTGTCCGACTAGACACCGTTAAGCTATTAACAAATTTTCAGCTTGCTATTGATCAACTTTTTTTGATATACGGGATCCAGACATATTACGCTTGGAAAACGTCTAAACCCTCAACTGTTAACTCAGACCCCTTGAAGGAAAGTGGACCTATATTATTTACTTGTACCTACCACTGTGCGTCTAGGTACCTACTATATTATTTTTACTACAAAAGCGATATTACGTAGGTAAAATTTTTTGACGTAAGAGAACTGTCAAAACATTAGAATGTGACTTATCATTATTGCCATGTTTATAATAAACATGGCAATAATGAAAAGTCACATTCTAATGTTTTGACAGTTCTCTTACGTCAAAAATTTTAACCTACGTAATATCGCTTTTGTAGTAAAAATACTATAGCAACATTTGTATTGTCTACCAACAACTTTATATGCACTCATGTTTATTTATTGACTGCTTAAAACTAAATAAAGTCGTTCAAGTACTTCTACAACTAAAAACTACACAAAATCTACAATAATATGTTCGGAAAGACAACTCAAAAAAGTGTTAACGGTAAAAAACTTAAGAAACATGTGGTGCAAATAAATAAACAAACACAATGTTTGACAGTTTGCCTCTCAAGCGTCAAAGTCTTAAAATGTCCTATATTTCTTACTTTTACTATACAGTCTATACAGTTGAGTCCGCGAGTCTTTACCCGTGCTCATCATTTAAAGCATACGAAATAAGTCGGAAATTTACTGAACGCAACGGCAAATGGATATTATTCCGATCACGGGTTATTATAAAATTTGACGTTATCAAATAAATAGAATGTCAAATTTAAGTTTTGCTTGGAAATTTTGGTGCATCATTACAGCTACATTTGAAGTAGCTTAATCAATTATTTTATTATCATTGATTAATAAATAAATAAACAGTTTATAAAAAAATTCAATAACATATTTTCTTTTTGTCATTTTATTCACTTTGGCGGAACCTTAAAGCATTCAACTGTGTCAACAATGAGGTTAGCTTTGTACGTCGTCAAAATTTATCTTAAAATACCATAAAATTTCTAACTCCAATATAAAATTAGTTGTGAAAACAACTGTTTGTATACTATAAAAAATTTCAAAATGCAAAAACTCGACAAAATAACAGCAAAAAATTCAACAAACTGACAGCCACAAAAGTAAACAAACCAAAATGCCAAAAATTGTACATAAAATATGTGAAGACATCCCCAATCGTCTTTCTTTGTACCCATCTCTTTTCATTACACTGAGTCTTAATCGTTCATAAAAATAACATGTGTTTTTACTTAAATAACAGGCGGCAGCTGATTTGTCATTAATTTCATGCGTGCAAGAGAATTATGCTAAATAAAAAGTATGTGTTTTATCTCACCAGGTATTAATGACGCACGGGTAAAGACTTGCGGACTCAACTGTACATGATTAATTTTAATTTAGAAAATGTCTTTCTCTACGCCATTGGTAATTTGATTGACAGTTTTATCGTACTTAAGTGGTTTTCTTAATTCTTATTTAGCATTAATAATAGCTTTTATTAATGCTTATTGTTGGGAATTATTTGTAATACTCTCTTAAATTGCAGTTTTGGACGTGGAAGCATTTGAACGTTTGTTGGGTCCTTGCATGGAGATCATGAAGCGCAACATTACTGACTACGAAGAACAAATGCTCAAAATATTCGGCTCAAAGCAAAACATTAGGGACATCCGATGAAGGAAGACTAGTAGCGACCACCTCTGACAATAGCCCTATTAGCTTTTTGTTTCCATTAGATGTCAGCAAGTAACAATCTACTGTTCGGCATGAAGGATGCAAACCAAATAAAATCAAACATCTGGGGCTGTAAGTTTTGTAACCTTATTCGGAGGATGGAATAGTCTAGTCATTGTATATAAGTAATAACACTTAAAAAACTATGTTATGAATCTTGGTACCAAGTCCCTCGTGCTTTATTGTTCGGTGTAGGACAACGGGTTATCTGCTGGTAAGAAAACCTGTTGAAACAACATAATTTTATCAGCCATTTTCGATGTTGTGAATTTTCTCTGCCTATGTGTGAATCCCGGTTGACTGTAAATGTTATCTTTTTTTTGTTTTTTAGGGTGACTATACAGAGTTACCTTATCCAACACACAATCTTAGATAAGTTGTAATATTACAGATATTATTTATTTTTATTTTGTTGATTTTGTAGGTATTATTTATATACACGGCACTGGTCGTGTCTAGGATTCTGGCAAGATTAGAGAAAATTATTTTAAAATATAGATATAATAATAAATTGCTCCGGCTCTAAAGCTGGTCTATTAGTAAACTGGTAGCTGGGTATATTTACACAAGTTGAGTATTCGAACTGAGCTGTAGAAAGAAATTGCAGGAAAGAGTGTTAAGGGATGAATATTTAATAAAAAAAGCTCAATGTGATAAAGCAATAGTACTTTATATAATCAATTGCGTTGTATGAAATTCAAATGGGTTTCGGTTATATTTATTTTTTTTTATAAAAAATCGATGCATGTTGAAACGAGGTACAAAGATAATGTAATTGTGTATTATTAGCATGTGACTTTTTGTGTAATAACTGTAGATATTCTGGTTATTTGTTCCTAATGCAATAAGACAGGTGTTAAAAGAGACTAAGAATTCTTGAAGTTGTTCTGGTAACAATTTATTTTGTGTTTTTTTTTAGTCTTTTAGCTTTTTCATTTAAGTTAATGATTTTTGGTATTGGTAAAATTCTATTAGTAGGTAAACTGAAGTATCAGCTTTTCATCTCAACAACAAGCTGGCAAACAGAGAATTGCGAGTGTATTTTAATAACAAGCTGTTGAAACACAATAAATACCCGAAATACCTTGGAGTTACTCTAGACAGAACGTTCACATTCAGAGAACACCTGACGAGAACAGCAGCAAAATTGAAAACACGTAACAATATAATACAGAAACTCTGCGGCACTACATGGGGGTCCACAGCATCAACTTTAAGATCCTCTGCTCTTGGCCTGATATATCCGGTGGCAGAATACTGTGCACCAGTGTGGCTAAATAGCAGGCATACCCACCTGGTCGACACTCAACTAAACAGTGCTATGCATATGATAACAGGCACAATTAAGCCCACCCCTACAATGTGGCTACCTACCCTTAGTAATATAGCAACACCCAACTTAGGCCGCGAACATGCATTGGTTAAAGAATATAACAAAATAATGGACAGTCGCCAGCTTCTAGTCCACAACGACATCCCCGATATTCTTGAAAACCGTCTCCGATCCAGGTTACCCCCTCTACAACCTGCTCAAGCGCTGCAGCAATCCAACTTTGACTTAAATACCCGATGGAGAGAAAATTAAGAAAGTAGACAGATCCGCATTACCATAGTCTACCGGACATCACAGAAAAACCTGGCGAATTTGAACGTCCCCGTAAGATTTGAGCAGCCCTTAATCGAATTCAAACAAATTGTGGAAGATTCGCCGACTCCCTCTACAGATGGGGTAAACTTCCCTCGCCTTCTTGTGACTGCGGCGCTGCAAGACAGACGATCAGTCACATTGTTCAGGACTACCCACGCAGAGCATACACAGGCGACCCTATAGACTTTGTAATGGCAACCGAAGGGTCAATCGAATATATAAAAAAACTGGACATCTGTTTGTGATGCATTGTATAATGCATAAATCTAAATATATATTCTTTGATGTACTTATGTCATACGCTAAATAAAAAAATAAATAAGTAGGTAAAAAGCTATTGGTAAAATGATTTGACTTTGTAATGATATGCCTTCAGCACATCGACAGCAGAGAACCGTTCGCGTCTCGACATCCGCGCCCGATACCTCACTCATTTCCACTTCTTCTCCGAAGCATTCGAGGTAGGGCAGCCTAGAGCCTATTTAAGGAGACTACCGGACGAGGATAAGCAGTCTTGCGGCGACAAGTCTTAGACTCCCTGACCAACTAGAACTACCCGTCACAACATCTTCTGTATAGAGATGTTGGCAACCACATTGGCCCATCTTATTCTATACACAGCAGCTCAAAATAGATCTTCTTCTTCTTCTTAGCCTTCTATCGTCCACGTTTGGACAGAGGCCTCTCCCAACTCCTTCCATCGGTCTCTATCCTGAGCAACATATTTCCAATTCGTTCCGGCTACCCTTTTTATATCATCAACCCACCTCATCTGTGGTCTTTCTCTCGGTCGTTTACTTTGGTAGGGTCTCCAATGGTGTACTGTTGCATTCCAACGTTGGTATTTTTGTCTAGCAGTGTGGCCTGCGAAGCTCCATTTAAGTTTGGCAACTTTTGTTATGGCCTCGACTTTTGTTTTTGAACTTACCCAGTCGTTCCTCTTTTTATCTGACAGTCGTATACCTAACATTGCTCTTTCCATTGCTCTTTCTTTTGTGGCTAGTTTATTCATATTTGCCTTGGTTAGGGTCCAGGTTTGACATCCATATGTCATGATAGGAAGGATGCACTGGTTGAACACTTTGCTCCTCAAATATTGGGGTATTTTGCGGTTCTTAAGTATCCAACTAAGTTTTCCAAATCCTGCTCATGCTAGTCTTGCTCTCCTAGTAATTTCCGCACTTTGGTTCTCTTTGTCAAGTTTCAGGATTTGGCCTAGGTAGATATATTCCTGGACTTTTTCTATCTCACTGCCATTTATAGTTATACGTCTGGGGTCATACGTGTTTGTCATTATTTTGTTTTTCTCATGTTCATTTTCAGGCCGACGTATTGGGAGCTGCCTGCGAGTTCCTCCATCATCATTTGCAGTTCCTCGAATGAGCTCGCTATAATCACAATGTCGTCAGCGAATCTGAGGTGGTTTAGCTTCTTGCCATTAACGTTAATGCCATAGGTTGACCAATTTGTCGTTTTGAAGACGTCTTCTAGGGCTAGGTTGAAAAGCTTTGGCGATATTACGTCTCCTTGTCTCACGCCTCTCTTAATGGGGATGGGATTTGTATTTTCGTCTAGTTGTACTGTCATAGTTGCATTTTCATATATTATGTATATTATGTATTAGCTGTCTATATCTCGAATCTATTCTACAATTATTAATAGCTTGTCCTATGGCCCACATCTCGATACTATTAAACGCCTTTTCATAGTCTACGAAGGCAAGAAATACGGGTAGTTGGTATTCATTTGCCTTCTCTATCAATGTTCTCATTGTCAGCAGATGGTCTGATGTACTATATCCTTTGCGGAAGCCAGCCTGTTCCACTGGTTGGTAACTGTCCATTTTGTAGGTCAACCGGTTTTTAATAATTCTCATAAATAGTTTGTATACTTGACTGAGCAACGATATAGGTCTATAATTCTCTAGGTCACATTTGTCCCCTTTTTTGTGTAAAAGTATTACTAGATTTTCGTTCCAGTCTTTAGGGATCTTGCTGTTATGGAGACATTTATTAAATAGGATGTGGACTGTTACTGTTTTGCTTGTTTTCAAAATAGATCAGGTGACGTTAAACCAGTCCACTTCCTAAGATTGGTCAGCCAGGATATACGTCTACAACCAGTGCCTCTCTGGCCCTCAATCTTGCCTTGCAGAATCAACTGTAGAAGTCGGTATTTATTATTACGCATAATGTGGCTAAAGTAGACCAATTTTCTGTTCCTTACGGTGTTAATCATTACGGAGAATAGTTATGTTAGTTGTGTGGTGTGTATATGAGACCCTCAACAACGTCGGCAGCACGACATTTCAAACGCCTCTAATCGTTTTATGATAGGAGGATGAGGACACTAAACACAGCCTTTAAAATTCGGCAATCCTGATTCATCCACTGTTAATCATGCTGCCATATTTGATCGCTAGTCTCACGTCACTAGGATATATATTGAAACATCCCTTTTATGCCTTGTCTAATCTCGGCTCGGCTCTAGGATCTATCGCCGATAGTAAACACCAAATTAAAGATAAAACTTTATTTCTCTAACTACACTCTATACCCGGGAGACCTTAAATGTCTACTTAATTACGTAGCTTTACTGTCCGATTCGTTTGACGGTTGAATTGATAAGCATATGATGATGAGACTACATGTTAACTGTTCGAATTGACTCGACTGAATGTATTTTTATAGCCACATCTTGACTGTTTGAACTGACTCGAAGGAATGATTCTAATGTATACTCTTTCTTAGCGGCAAGATGAATTGGGTCAACCCACGCGTCTGACAAACAAAGGATTTTATTTAGTCAGCAAACTTAATATGGAATTGCCCAAATTATTGTTTACGATTTGCAATTAGTTAACGAAATTAGTAGCCCGCACATGTGTAAATATAATAACAAATTGAGTTCATGTGATATACGGGGTGATAAATACTGTTTAATATCGGATATGAATCATGAATATTTGAGATTAAACAGCATGCTGCTAATATTTGGCTCTGAGGGTGGACAACTGGAGAAGAGCAGCTAGAGACAGAGATACTTAGAGGCGGATGCTGGGAAAGGCCAGGGCCCGACTTGGGCTGTAGCGCCGTAGGAGACAATATTTGGCTCTAGGAAAGCCAGTCACAGCCAATATTCTGCATTATATGTTAAACATCTATGTCTTTTCACATGTAAACGATTCAGACAAATACAACATTTAACCTAGTTCAATGGTGATCTTAGATTTCGACTGGGCTGTATTTGTGTCATATTGTTAAACGGATTTTTAAATTGGTCTCTTCCTATTATTAATGCAATGGCAATCCTTATTTCAATTGTTCCATTCCTAATCAAACTGAACCTAATTTGAGCACCGATCGGATCGCGTGGGAGTGAAAAAATCTTGAAGACCGAGGATGTACCACCAAGTAGGCATGTGAGACAGTGTAATACTTCAAACGTCATTTACAGAACGCCAACTGCCAAACCTCTAAGTAAACGGGCAAACGTCATTCATCAACTGTCATACGTCAACTGCCAACCATCGGGTCATTCTTTCTCTATGTCTAAATCTAATTTGTCAAATGTTTACTTTCAGCTTTAGTGTTATCCATCATACCCATAGTGTGTCATATTGTTAAACGGATTTTTAAATTGGTCCCTTCCTATTATTAATGCAATGGCAATTCTTATTTTAATTGTTCCATTCTTAATCAAACTGAACCTAATTTGAGCAAGGATCGGATCGCTTGGCAGTTAAAAAATCTTGAAGACCGTTTATGTACCACCAAGTAGGCATGTGAGACAGTGTAATACTTTATATAGAACGCCCTGGCAAACCTCATAAGTTAACGGGCAAACCTCATTCATCAACTGTCATACGTCAACTGCCAACCATCGGGTCATTCTTTCTCTATGTCTAAATCTAATTTGTCAAATATTTACTTTCAGCTTTAGTGTCATCCATCATACCCACTTCCGTCGATGAAAAAGTGTCTACTCTCTGGTTGTCAAAAGTTATTCATGGCTCTCAGCTCGAGCAATGGATAGTATTAATGGAAATAAGCCTCTGGATGAGTCACTGATATGAATTGTATAATTATGTATTGTTAAAGGCAAATATAACCAGTGTTGACATATAGATCGGAGACATGGACCATCTCCAAGGCAGATGAAAACCTGCTTATATTTGAACGAAGAATCCTGAGAGGAATATTCGGTTGCATCTGTGAAAGTGGTATTTGGAGGAGGAGGTACAACTACGAGGTATACCACAGATATAAACATTTGGTGGTAAAGACGTAGTATCTCTTATAAGAATAGGAAGACTAAGATGGACAGGACATCTAACAAGATCACAGTATAACAACCCTCCTAGAAGAATCCTTATGTCACAACCTGTGGGAAGTAGAAATAGGGGTAGACCAAAACTTAGAGGGAAGGATGGTGTAGATGAGGATGGGAGAAAAATAGCAAAAATAGCAAACTGGCAACGTTTGGCAATGGATAGGACTGACTGGCGTAATAGACTTGGGAAGGTCGAGGCTCTTTCATAGGGCTGTAGCACCATTGATGATGATGGTTGTTAAAGGCGATGAACAAGCTTCTCCTTGATGTACCTATCCGTGACGAATGTTGTCGATCATCATGGCAATCTTTATCTTTATCTTCTGTAGAAGCGCGGAAAAGCTGTATAGATATTGTGTTAAACCAGGTTCTGAGGTTCTTTAACCAGGGTCCAGGATGTTCTGTTTCTTCCTGCACCTCGCATTAAATGCCTCGCTATTCATAACATGCATCGATTTGTATTTTATTTTTCATTTTTTGGCACTTTAATCATATGTTAAATTTACTGCTTCGTTAATGTCAGTGCTTTCGTGAGTTTCAGTCTCTGTAATGTTCTATGCCACGACCAAATCTTCTTATATTTTGTGTTTGTGGGTACTGTTCTTAGAAATTTCAAGACGACGGGATATTTCGCGTTCGCAGTCTCTATTTTCTGATATAATAATGGCCAGCTAGAAAGAGCCAACGATGCGCATGATTCTTGATAGTCGTACATTTTTTGCTTTGGTTTCTTACCTGTCATTTTTGTCTTAAAACGTTCTTGGGGCCGAACATTACTTCGATTTCATGGATTAGTTCTTATAGCACTCCTCAGCCGACTCTACCGTCCCATATACATACAATTCTTAGAATTTAGCGCTTTAATATTTGTAGTTTTTTTTTCTCCCATGTTTCAAATCCTGTTTCAAATCCAATGGTCTAATTGTAGTATTACATTTATAATTTTTAAATTGCTTAATCCATATTCAGGTTTTAATATTCCCCGAAGTCCGAAATAGGGCAATAAATCACGAAATATGTATAATTAAAACCAATTTTTCCTGCTGCAGAATTTCCTTTATTTGATTTTTAAAATATATGGATATCGTGCCAAAAAATAACCTCCAATTTCAATACATAATTAAACATGTTGAAAAAAAGTAACACAAATGAAATTGACTTTATTTTAACTTACTTCTGCATAAAATTCTTTATGTATTACTCTTCAAGAATAGGAATGAGTTTCGAAATTTTGACGAGTGGCGCAGAGAGCAAACAAGAGAAAGTATTCGAAAAGAAAGAGTTGCGTGAACACCGGGACTCGCCTACGTGATTTTAAGGCTCTATGCACATTTGCTTGTGTTCAAGCTGCGCGCCCGCTGCTAGCAAGCTGCGGGCGATCGCTGGCGATTCAGTAGTACATGAGTTGAATTTATTCACTGCACAGTCGCGTGCACGCCGCGGGTCAGCTCAATGTGCAGTGAATAAATTTAACTCATGCACTGCTGAACCGCCAGCGATCGCCTGCAGCTTGCTTGCGGCGTGCACGTGGCTTGAAAACACACAAATGTGCATCGCGCCTTAAATGTAGTTCACTCGTTTACAGTGCGAGTTTAACTTCTCCTACTAAGATAATTTCTGGTTATTTTGCTACGCATCAAGTGGACGAATTTTCAAAGTCATTCCTAGCTTTGACTAAGTGTATCTACTTTATACTTTTAAATTGTTGCTCAATTAGTTATAACAATCAAAAACTATAATCGCTATGAGTTTTAGATAAACAATTTTAGTAGTATTGCTTTATTGGTAATTCATGTGCAATATTTAGACCTAAATAATAAAATCTGTGCCTAATAAAAAAATTTCGGGAATAAAATTAATAAATACTACAATAATTTTCCATCATTAATTTAATAGTCCTGGATCCCGTGTACCAAAGAAAACTAAAAATTTGTTTATAGCTTAACGGTGTCAATTAGCACAAACTTTGATGTATGTGAACACTGGAACAGGGGAAGCTTTAATTGCGGAACGTGATAGACGTGTCATCCTGGCAAGTTTATGATTGTGAAAACTAGCAGGTTGTTTTTAAGTGTATTCAATAGCCAACATTATAATATAACGTTGGCTATTGAATGAACTTAAAAAGAACCTACTAGTTTTCACAGTCATAAACTTGTCAGGATGACTATCACGTTCCACAATTAAAGCTTCCCCTGTTCCAGCGTTCCCGTACATCAAAGTTTGTCCGACTCGGCACCGTTAGTCTATGAACAAATTTTCAGCTTGCTATTAATAAACTTTTTTGATACGCGGGATCCAGGACCATAACTTAAGAGCAATTATAGTGAAACGAACTGCCATAATTTTATTGTTTTTAATTTTGTTGTTGTTTTTAAATATTTATTATTATAATTTTGTGTTATGAACTATTGCTAGGGACTTAGCAAAAATTTTAAAGTAATTTAAAAAGCAACGTCCATTATACTTTTTTTAGGAAGAAGTCCGTTTCCTAAGCGAGTATTATTATTTTTAGTTAACTCTAGTCCACTATAGGAATCTCTTGTACAATTACTGAAGAAAAAACTCTGTATACTCACTCTCAAAAAGTGGTTACACTGTTTCCTGTTTTTATTTATTGAATTCCTTTAACTAAATAAACATGTAATGAATCTCGACGTTATTGTTATGTTCCTTGCAAAACATTTAGTTTTACTGAAATATTTAATGCTATGGTGGAATTTCTGGATGTCAAGGCAAGTTGCTATTAAACTGAGAATTAATATTAATTATAATTATTAAGCTGAGAATTAAACTAACGCTTGGACAAAAAAGCAGGCCCCACGTTGGGCGCCAGTTATAACAAATTTGAATACTTACTCTGAAAGGGGTTGGGGACTAATTGATACAATCAGATAGGGGATTGATATGGGGCTTTATGAAAGGTAGTGCATGCACCCAATCGTACTTATTTACACTTATATTTAAATATAATACAAATGTCTGGGAATCTACAACAGACTGTTTAAAAACTATCAACTTTATCATAATCACCGGTCTGTCTATATCGAACAAATAAAGTGAATGCTGGTGAAGACGAGGTAACTTTTTTACGTTTTGCGCACCTTTCACACAATACGACTTTGGTCGTTACGGCAAGAGGTCGTATGACCGTTTGTCGTACTCATCTTGCTTTCACACGTTACGGCAGTTTTCATCT
This sequence comes from Diabrotica virgifera virgifera, assembly GCF_917563875.1. Taxonomy (NCBI): domain Eukaryota; kingdom Metazoa; phylum Arthropoda; class Insecta; order Coleoptera; family Chrysomelidae; genus Diabrotica; species Diabrotica virgifera. The sequence goes on along the minus strand of NC_065448.1, from coordinate 173,768,122 downwards.
TATTGTCGCAGAGAGCACAGGGCGTACAATCAATAGGGAAAATGTCAAAAGTATAATAATTACAATTTGTAAAATTAATAATAATAAAAATAAATAAATATAATAAGTTGTATTAATGTTCGAAGACACACCGAAAGGTGCCTTTTGCTCATTAAGGAGCTACAGGTTAAAAAAAGAAACAAAAAGATCTCTATGAAGACTTTGGCTGCCTTCCAAAAAAAAATTCTATTTAAATAAATATAGTTCAGGTTTATAACACAATTGGAGATCCATAATCTACGTGTTTACTATGGCCTTTTTCATTGATACTGTGGCATTTTGGTACATACTATCAATAAAGTATAATTCTCATATTGCAACAAAATTACTGGAAATATAATAATATGGATATTTATTCATACTTTTCATCTAAAAATATTTTGTATCTATAAAATAGACGAATAATTACGTAAAATCTATTAGAAATCACCATAGCATTAATATTTTCGATTTAACTTACTTTAGTACAAAGATATAATACAACAATGTTGTAAATTTTTAAAGCGAGACATTTTCAAAATCTTTTAGTTAACGGTTAATTTTTACTTTAGATTTTTACGTGTACTGCGCCATGTAGTTTATATTTTGATAGATACTGATTGCATGATCATTACAAAATAAAATATGTATGTATATGATACTAATCAGTAGCATTTTATAGGATTAGTTGGATTAGCAAATGGATTAGTTGTTCTCAAAAGGCAGAATTGTCTATTCCAGCGGTTCTCAATCTGTGGTACATGTACCACTGGTGGTACATATCATCATTTGCGGTGGTACACAAAACACAAAAAAATCAAAATAGTAGTACATAGTGAGTCTTGTTAATACAATCTAAAAATATAGGTGGTACAAAAAATTTTAAAAATAACTGTAGGTGGTACATGACTCAAAACGTTTGAGAACCGCTGGTCTATTCTATATTAAGAGAAAAATATCAAAGTGATTATTGATGCTATTACTATTAGTATTATTATATTCAAAGATATATCCCAATACAGCTATGTTTTTTTTAGAAAATGGGATAGTCTGAATTACACAAGGCGTAAATAATACATTACGAGTAAATCTCTTAGATGATTTTGAGAACGTCTCACTTTTTATTCAGTTTCAATTATTATACCTTTTATTGTGTTCTGTTTACTTTGTGAATTGGAAAAAATAAAGTTAAACTTAATTGTTCGGTCACATGGTAAAGAATAAAATTTTAGAAGATTAGATAATTTTTGGACCATATGTAGACGTTGTGAAGTTGTTCGATTAATCAGTAGTTCGGTTAAAGAATTCAATGTGCACGGTTAAGTCAAAATATTAAGTGAAACGTACGTCGATGGTAATATCATTGACACTGTCAATGTAAGAATTAGGAAATGGCCATTATTGGCGAACGTATTTTATAAAGTTATATTGTACATTTTCATATATAATATAATAATATAACTGTATATAATAAATTTAACGCAATATAAATTATAAATTTCAATAAACACAACAAATGCGTTAATGTCACTGTCATTGAAATTTGATAAACGTCAAAATTCATGGTAAACAAGGTATCAAGGACATGCCATGCCGTATTGTTGATCCTTGTTTAACTTATTGTGGTTTCTATGGACAAGCGGTTTAATTTTGCGATACTAATTTCTAGAGTAAAAAAGAGACCTAGTATAAAAAGTAATTCGTTAATAATTTCATGCATGTGCAAAGATACAATGGAAGAACTATACCATGTTTTTGCTTTTTAGCACGTGCACTGTGAACTAAATCAATAATGTATTAATACATATGGTTCAAAATTTGTCTTTTCGAACATTTTAAAACGAACTAAAATATTGAGAAGTAAATACGTCTAAGGCTGAATATTAAATATTTATAAATGTAATATAAAAATTGATATAATGAAATATTGGGGTATTTATTATCACTGAATATTACCTAACGTTTACGAAAAATTGGTCATTTTGATACAGTTATCTGCTTAGATCCGTTTACTAAGATGTTAGAGCGCTAGAAATCAGATTTGGATCCTTATAGCGCGTTTATTACTTTCTTATGATTAGGAAAAGAAAAATATTTATCGTATAGGACCTTACCATTCATAGTTATAGGTGAATATATCCGCCTAAAATACAGAATTTAAAATATTAAAATACAACAAAACATAGAGTTAGGCACATCAAAGAAACATGAAACGTAGATCACGTTTCATGGAAATAAAATACTGCTAAATAAATAAACGTCCGGCGATTTATGAAACTCTCTCCGAAAATAAAAATGTTTTATGAGCATGAATCACACTCGTTTCATTGGTAGGCGGACTTCAAGATTTGTTTAGCCGTGTTTTATTTTCATGAAACGTGTTTTACGTTCATGTTTTACGTTTCATGTTTCGTTGGTGTGCGGCTTGCCTAAGAAAACAATATTAGATGAATATTGGTAGAAATTTTCTTGGTAATCAAATTATGTAAATCAAAGCATTACATACTAGGTAGGTTTATTTTACATTTTGCAAATAGGTAGGTACCTAACTATGTAATTTTTTATTACGATACTGAAACATTTAGAATTACGTACCTGTTGCTTTTAAAAACTATTTAAAAAGTCACTACAATTTTAATCTTGGTTTTTTCTCTGCCCTCACAACAATAAAAACTAATATAGTATACACAACATTTGTTTACTCATAACCGACATATTGAACAATTATTGACAGTTCATTGTAATTAACCAATCAGAGCACGTTTAACGTTTCAGCTGCGCCCAGGACCAAGACTTTTGATGAATTCGCGCATATATAAATTTACTCCCAACGCGCCTAAAGAAGTATAACTTCAAAAAATACGCGAATTACACGCATTGTTTTTGTTTGCTTGAGTTTATCAGGATCTGTTCAAGTATGCTCCTTATTTCAGCTGTGAATATATTATAATGATGTGCATTAAAGAGAACTTAAAAATTCATGTAAGCAGTAAATCCATAACATAAGAATAAATGAACTTATTTTATATATTCTTCATTATTGTAGCTTTCACTTCTACTGTTGACATAGGCCTCTTTCAGTTTCTCCTAATATTTTATATTTTTGGTTGCTTTAATATATTGTCTGTTATTTTTTTTTGTATCATCGATGCATCAGTTCAGTGACCGTCTTACGTCATTACAGAATTTTTCTAATCTAGAATAAGTCTTGCTCGATTAGTGAGTGTCCTAATTCTATTTATTATCATTGACATGTAAGTGGTCTGAAATCTCTCTAGAAAAAAAATGAAGTGTTGGTTACTGGTGAGGTTCTATATTGCACCAATATGTTTTTAAAGTACATGATTAAATAATATAGGTATATTATCTATATTTTATTTGGAAAAAATCGGTATTATGCTGTTAAAGCCCTTATTTTTTATTTGAGACCTTTGAGATTTGAGCTGGTTATCAAACTCAAACGGTTATTGTCGACCACCAACGCATTGGAGTGACGATTTAGAAAAAATTGCTGGGAGCTGGATGAAGAAAGCTAGAACCGAGAGACTTAAAGGAGACCTTTGTTTAACAGTCAGCAGTAACGACTATTTTGATGAATTTGATAACCTGTAACATCTCTCCATTTGGATTTACAGCGTTAGCAGATACAGTTTGCCTCCAAAGCTGAAAAATGAGTGGTTTCAATTGAAGCTGTGGAATTCATTTTATCAAATTTAAATGTGAGTGGATGTCTTGGCGCCCAAACCTGGGATGACGTGGATCACTCTGTTGTTTCTTCTTTTCGATCTCGGAAACTACTTTTCTTTGGATATTGGGATGAGCAACTCATTTTGTTAAACGTGATGAGTTTGAGGAAAACGGGCCCAAACTGGAGTTGAGTTTTCTGTTGCAAAGCCTTGGCTAAGCTTCCCAACTTACGCAAGTTATCATACGCTACTAACTCTCAAGGAAAATTTTATGATTTCGTTGTGGCTTTTATTAAATTTAAGTATCGTATGCATCAGTTAAGTTAATGTAAGACACCATTTATTTTTCCTCTACTTATAGCCATTTTCGACATGCTGTACAAGGTTTAAGATTGTATTGCAGAAAGACTTTCAGATCTAGAGCCATCCTACTCCGGTATTATTTATTGATCAATAGTGACAGAGATTCTGTTGATTATCATCCATTCAAAAACTTTGGCTTCGGTTGGCGCTTTGCTTATCTTTAAAAGGATTTGTACTATTCTAGATTTGTGCCATATCTTAGCAATTTTAAAATTAATTTCGTATAATTAAAAAAAAACGTTGACATTTACCCATATGAATTGCATTGATAAAAGTACCAACTTAAAATTTAAAGTCCACATTAACTGATTATGAGCGTAAAATCCAGCTCATCTTGCTGTGTATTAATACCAAATACTATTGACTGTAAACTGTAATACATACAACTCTTGATATTTCCCATTAATTTTGAGGAAGCAAAAAAATAGCGCCATCTAGCGGTACGAGTAGGACAACCAGAGCAATCTAACCTTACATTTATAAAATTGCTTTATTATTGTTTTTGTATAAGTGTTTGAACTATTTTTATTTTAATTTAATTTAGCAAATTAGCTTGTTATTCAAAAATTTATAAAATTAAATTTGAATGTTTACGTCAAATTTTACGTTGTCAAAACGTAGTTCAACTCAAGCTGACAGTGGCGCTAGTGGCAACGTGCTTCCAGATTTCTGTGGGAGTTGGATGTATTACAGTCAATAGTATTTGTTAATACTCAAACGATAAACGACTTATCTTCTTCAAAAAACACAAAAGCTGTTTGCCTTAAACTACTAGGTACTATTAAAAGACATTTTAGATGACAAACGAGAACGGTTTTACATGATGAACGAGAAATTTGTTTTCATGTAACGCCATCTACATATGTAAAGCCACATTAATGTCAGACCACCCTTGTATTGCAATATACAATAATACACAATGCATTGAACTGGAAAACAGATAACTTAATCAAAATGACTTTTGTAAATGAAGATCGCTGTATACAGTTTGTCTCAGAATATGTATAAACAATATTGTTGCTATAAACGATATATTTGATTTTATTTACCTAAAAATGCAATAGAATTAATAACACAATTTATGAATTATTACATATTGCTGAGATAATCTGTATTACGTACGCTTTGAATGTAATAAAAGATATTTAGCTTGTATTCTAAAATATAGAATCCAGACTGATACTACTTTATTTAATTCTGTGGGAATTTGAATCAAGTAACTCTTCGAAGTTGCACATATCATTTCAGTTCAGGTAAATGATATCTAGCCGATAAAGAAATATTTGTAGTATTTTTAAAATACGTTCAAATAAAAAAGAACATGAATTTATCTTGCAGAATTTGTTAGACTTGATTCCTTGAACATTTTTCGTAATGTAAATAAATCATAAGTTTACTTCATTCGTTTGCTATTGAAATGAACGAGTAGAAACCAATACATTAGTGATTTCTTTTATTCTGTTATTATTTTGTTTATAAATTTTTCTTTTATCAGATTATTAAATGAATGTTGGAGTTTGTGTTTATTTTGTATTTCTATTTCCATTTATTTTAAACGATTGGGAAAAATTACTTCATGATATTAAAATAATTTGTTCAGTACTATGTTATGAAATAAAAATCAAACATTATAGGAAAATATGTAGGCAAATAATTAAAAAACTTTCTACTGGTTATTTTAATTAGTTTTGGAAAATATTTGTTTTTTTTTGCGATTAAAAGACAAAAAAATAATCAAGAAATAAGTAACAAGAATTTCGTGAAAATTAATTTTTTTCTTACTGAGTTGCGCTAAATGTAGGCAACTATCAGTTATTGGTTGCAGTGTTGCCAAAGTTTCAATTTTTCCTTAAACTAGTGTTACAAAACTGTCTTTTCTATGATCTTTTAGGCACTAATGTTTAGTTTTAGTTGCCTTTATTTATTTTTAATAAGTTACTTCTAAACAAATGAAAAACACTGAATTTATATTTTTTATTTTACAAACTACGATATCTAATTTATTTATTACACTAAATCTAATACTTTATCTACATAATTACAAATTCAAAAGTAGACCGCGCCCGATACATATCAAAGTACACCGACGTATTCAAATTCGCAACTGACTTACTAATTCCAAAAACCCCTATTTATACATTATTACAATGTTCCAGAATAAGAAAGATTATTACAGAAGAATTCATCTTATTCTAGAATAACAATCGAAGGGTTATTTACATAAATATCAAATAAGCATTTTCTAGAATGAAAAAGAAATATCGAGGTGTGTACCTGTTAAAAAGGTCCCCCTTTTAAAAGCATTCACAAAAAAAATCAGTAAACAAAAAAGGGTCTGTTAAATTATAATAATAAATAGGCCAGTAGCTGAAAACAGTCGGGTGACATAATCATGTCACACTAGCATATACAATTTCTTGACATAACTTTGTCATATTGACAATGAACCCATTCGACGTTATGAATGGTATTCGTAATATCAGTATCATGTCCTGCATTTGTTTCACGTTAAAAAATTATTGAGCCTTAACTGTTGTCAGAGAAACAGTAAATAAAAATCAGATTGTACCAATTTACAAAGGATATAAGAATATATTTAGCAAACCTATCGTTTAATTTTGTTCAAATACGTAAATATTAATGGCACTTAATATCCATACAAAATAAATAGTTAATAATTCTTAAGCGTCCACTATACTACTCGCGAATTTGTTTGAAGTTCAGCGAGTACGAGAGTGTAGACAGGTACTTCATGCGACTTCGCTTCGCCTCGGCCTACTTCCATTCTGTGGCGGTTTTTGCGACCGAGTCAAAGGAATCGAAGTCGGTATCGCCCCGCGTGAATGTGTTCCTCGCGAAGTTGAACGAGTGTGTAGTGACGTGTACTTCGGACTTCGGTCAACTTTCCCGAAGTTGAGAGTGTGGAGCTTGCTTTACTCATTTTTGGCATACAACAACCTCTTATACAATATTGGTTTAAACCTATTGTCAACAAACTTTGTGTACAAATAATGCTAAAAAGACCACCAACATTTTCATATTTACCCGCTACTCACGCTGTCATAGTTTGGCATATCCCTTCTATGGTCCTGCATGGAACAAATGCAAGTCATTTTGGAAAAGTTTGCAAAACTAATATTATGTCGAATTGTGATAAAAGCTGCAGTTTATTCTGGCAGTGAATGGTGATGAACAAGAAGAAGAGAGTGTATTGAATATGTGCGAACCTAATGTAACATGAAAAATATTCAGAAGAAAACTAACAAACATCGAAGTTGAAGATTGGTATAGAAAGCCGAAATCCACCAGAGTTAGGAGACACATGCCTTGCTGGATGGGGCACGAGAAAAGAATGTTAAAGAACAAAGTGCACAAAATTCATGACATAGATGAAGGAATTAACACTACTAGAATTAAGAATTGGAGAACAACTAACTTACGACAGAAAAAATTAGGCAGTAAGGTCTGGTGTTCTATATTATACAGGGTGGTGAATCGTAAAACGGGCCATAGGAAACTCAATGTAAAATTCTAAACTGTTGAATTCCTGGTTCCCTAATTATTTTACATCAAAAGTCATGAGAACGTATTTGTAGAGGATTGAAATATGTATTAAAAACAAAAGTTACAAATTGTTCTACGATTTAAACACATTCCAAAATTTTGAAAAATATAATGTATTTACCGCAGTAGGTATGTTAGGCCACACGTTACTATTTAACTGACAGTGCGCACACTATTGACTGGAGAAAATATCTTTATTATTAATACATTCTCCTTAACTGAGGGTATCTTATCAACTTTATTGTGTTTTAAACAGTAAATGATAAAAGAAATAAAAAATTGACAGTTCAAATTATATTATAATAACTTCATTGTCACCAAATGCAACCTTGTACACATTATTGCACTGTGTGTGGCCTAACTTTGGCGTATTACTCTGAAAATTGTATTATATTTTTACAAAATCTTGAGTAATTATTGTTCGTAGAACAATTTTAACAGTTGTTTTCAATACAGATTTCAATCCTCTACAAATAGTTTCTTATGACTTTTGATGTAAAATAATTAGGGAAGCAGGAATTCAACAGTTTAGAATTTTACATCGAGTTTCCTATGGCCCGTTTTTCAATTCACCACCCGGTATATAAAAAATCTGTTCTTTTTTTTCAAGTTTCATCTTCTATAAAAGGTTAGAATTCATCATAGCTAGGCGGACCATGTTGACTGCCGCTATAAATAGTTCTATACTACTGCCTTCAAATTATTGCCTCACGTTCCTAAGCCAGCATATTCTTCTTCTTCCCACATTTCTATTCCTCAAATTTTGCCTTGCGTAGTAAGTTGTAATAATGAGTATTTTGCCCTCTCATCACAAGTCCTAAATACCTACTCAAGTTTTCTTCTTTTAATAGTTAATGTTATTTCCGCTTCAAGTAAAGCCTATAACGGGTTCCATTTCCGTATTTATGGATGACTGAAGCTTCTTTAATTGTTCCTGGTTGATTCTTGTCTCACGAGAATCTAGAAAATGGACGATCAATTTCGACATAATTGATCATCGATCAAAAGACACAAAACAATTCAAATCAACAAAAGTCAGATCGATTAAAATCTATTATATTGAACAATTTTAACATTTAACATTAGCCTTAACAAGCTTGAGTCCTAGCGCTGTTTCTTAATGGGTTATTTTTGAATGGACTTATTTAATATATATGTTTTTTTTTAGTTTTGCCATTCATCATTATTTAAATGATTCGTTTAATCAATTGCTTCATTATTAACTTAACAATCTTTGATAAAAACTGGGTATATTTTGTAAAATTGGGTAATAGGTAAAAATGTATAACTACAATATTTTTGAACATGTTACTTATTTATTATTCTAAATGGAAAATAAGCCACAATTTAACTTAAATTATTTTATTGGCGTTTCGACTTCCAACTCGGAAAATACAAAATATTACTAAATTAAACAAAAATGTTGTTGCTTAGTAAAAAATTCTTCTAGTATAGAAGATACAAACTACAGAAGACATATTTATACATTTTAAAGTAGAAGACTTTAAAATAATATTGCCAGTATTTATGAGTTGCGTTCCTGGGACGACTTTATTGAAAGATAGTTCATTCGATTACATGAAATCAATTTAACTCAAGAATATCCTTTACAAAAAAGTCATAGCATGTGATCTGTCTATCAACGACGTCCGAGTTGGAAGTCGAAACGTCAATAAAATCATTTTTTAAGTTAAATTGTAGCTTATTTTCCATTTAGAATAATAAATTACATAAATGCCACACAGAAATAGCTTCAGAATAATATGTTACTTACGTTCGAGTAATAAAATTGAGAAAAGAGAAGATACACCTGTTAATAACAGACTAGATTCCATCTTATAAAATATATAAAAGCAGAAACCTGTTGTTCTGAAGCTATTTTCTTGTGGCATTTTTGTAATTAACTATTTTTAATGGGAAATAAGCCACAATTTTTCTAAAATAATGATTTTATTAACGTTTCGACGTCCTAATCGGATGCCGTTGTCAAAATACAAAAAATATTCATAAATATGTCAAAATACAAAAAATAATAATAAATATTTTTTGTATTTTGACAACGGCATCCGATTTGGACGTCGAAACGTTAATAAAATCATTTTTTTAGTAAAATTGTGGCTTATTTCCCATTAAAAATAATTAATTACGGAAACCTGTTGGAATAAGAAAACAGGCGAATAAATTGAAGTATGGGAATGAATGAACAAGAGCTTATAAACAATTAGATTGAGAAAAGAAAAACCTGTTAAGAACTATAACAGACTAGATCCACCAGTAAAAGATATATAATCAGAGAACTATTGGAGGAAGACATATGCAGAATGAGGATAAGAAAAGAGAAGAAAAAAGTGAAGTATTGAACGAAACAAGAATAATTAATCTAAAATGGCAATATTGTCAACATGCAAAGAGCTTGAGAAAAGAGAAGGCAAACGTGTTAAGAACGATAACAGACTAGATCCCTCCAGATTAAAGATTTGGAAACAGAAAACTGGTGGAAGAAGACATGCAGTGACGATAAGAAAACAGGAAAAAGAAAGATAAGTATGGGTTTAGATATTATGTTTACATGAGATTAAGAGGAAGTCACAATAATTGTTATTGGTGTAATGAAAATTCCCTTTTTAAATAGCTGGTACTTGACATTTCGATTTCCATTCCGGAAATCGTTCTTAAAAAAGATTATTTTAAAAATTTTGGAAACATTTATAACCTAGTTTTATTAGGTTAATAAAACCCGAATTGTTCTCAAAAATTATCATTCTAAAAATTCTGGGAAGATTGTATAACCTAGTTTTGTTAGGCCTTTTCAAAAATTGACATACTTGGCCTAGATCTTATAGGCCACAGAAAGTGTGTGGTTAAAAAAATTGTTTGATGGTGATGCTATTATCCTAGGGATATCAAAAATTCTGACTATTTGTGTGTTACTTTGTGTCGATTTGTTTATCATACATAGATGTGTGTTCGTGATTTGTGTGCTGCATACGTTGGTTATGAGACAGTGGCGTAGCCAGGAATTGGCTTTAGGGGGGCCCACCGGGCCCCCCCAAAAATTTTTGAAAATTAGACCTTGAAATAGGCGTTTGGGACTCATTTAAGCATCAAAATCTTAGGTTACAAATAACTTTATTATAGTTCTCAATTCCTCTCGAAAAGGAAAAATCAACATTTTATTTTGTTGATTAAAACTTTAGGAAAGATGTAAAGTTGTATGTTAATGATCCTTGAGTCATAATTTGATTGATGCTCTGTCATACTGTATACTCTACCACTTTCTTATTGAAAAATACTCATATTTTAACAGATCAAAACCCATAAATATTACAAGTAATGTTCATAGAAAGGTTTCAAAACTCAATACAATTTTGTATCCGTTCATAACATTTATTATGTGCACAAAATTAACAAGTTTACTTTCAATACAATCCTGAATTGGTAATACATATGAAGATGTGCCCTACTAATGGAACTGCAACCTTCTTGGAGTTCTTGTGTATTGGCAGATGATTTCTTCTGTCTTCACTTGCAAATCTCGATGTATGGATAAGAGTGCAAGGGAAGTGAGCCTTTCTTCACCTATTGAATTTCTTAAATAGGTCTTCAGTCTTTTCAATGTTGAAAATGATCTGGAAAATTAAAAAAAGCTGGAATCTTTTGAACTTTAAAGTGAGGTAATGAGTAATATTACTGACAAGCTGTCTAGTATTATTAAAAATTGTTACAACTTCAATAAATTACAATGAAGAAAACATATTACTAGAACAACTAAAAGGAACGATATTAACTATTTATAGTTCAAAGTAAACTCATCAAAGTTTATAGGAAATATTGTATAATAATTTACCTTTCAACTGATGCTGTTGTGACAGGGAGGACTGCCAATATACCAAGCAGAATCTTCATGTTAGGAAAAGCATCATCTTCGTCCTTCAAAGCCTTTAGCACTGAAGTAGCAGTTTTAGGCGTAACCTGGGCAATCTTCCAGTGGCTTTTCCATAACTCGCACTCCGCATTCAAGATGTCCCGGTTTGTGTGGACCAAATCGGATTGGTAAAAATCCAAGGCAGGCTCCAGATAAAATTTTATAAATTTCGGGGGGGGCCGGCCCCCTTGGGCCCCTTCCCTGGCTACGCCACTGATATGAGATTGTCGATTTGTTCTTCGACTTCCTTTACTCCGCTATTGTTGGTATGTTCTTGTTATTGACTTCTTCTTTTAGTATTGGCAACCCAAACCTGCTACATTCTGCTGATGTGTTTGCTACACATTCTTTTTTCGTCAAGTAAGATGAGCGAAGTAATACACGAAATAAATAGACTGAACATAGACATCGCAGTGATTACCGAAACAAAACGAAAGGGTCAAGGATCAGAAAATATCGGAGAATATGATTACTTCTACAGCGGGGTACCAAAGGAGAAAAGAGCACAACAAGGTGTAGGTATACTTATACGCAAGAAACTAAGGAGATTCATAACTGCTTGGGAAGCCATCAGCGAAAGGCTCATAAAAATGAATCTAACTATCAAAGGAAAAAAGATTACGATTATTGGAGTATATGCAGTAAACGATGATGCACTGGTGAATATTAAGGACGACTTTTTTGAAAAGCTACATTCAGAAATTGCAAATATCGGCAGATCACGAGAAATTATAATCTTGGGGGACCTAAACAGTAGAACAGGCAAGAAACAGCACAATAAAGTCATAGGCCAATATGGTGAAGAAGCTATAAATGACAATGGTACTAGGCTAATAGCCTTATGCGAACAAAATGATATGAAAATCACAAACGGATTCTTCCAACACCGAGATATCCATAAATATACATGGACACAAAATACCCGAGGGCTGAAATCAATCATAGACTATACAATCATAAGACAAAAGACTAAATTGATTGTACAGGATGTGCGGGTATATAGAGGAGCCACTTGCGGCAGTGATCACCATCTATTAAAAACAAAGCTCACAATAGGAATAGATAGAGCAAGAGATTTAAAAGAAGCTGCAGCGGAAATAGAAAAATTAACAGAAAAGAAATACAACCTAAACAGCTTAGAACAAGAAAGCGTGAGGGATTTATACAGGAGTAGATTAGATAAAAAGTTAGAAACCATGCAATTTACCAGCAATGAAGAGCATTATCATTATATAAAAACATGTCTTCAGGAAGCAGCAACAGAGGCCCTCGGACTCCAAATAAAAAACCACAGAAAAACTCCGTATTGGTGGGACGAAGAAATAGAACAAGAGATTAAAAATAAAAGAGAGAAGTATAAAAAATTTCTGAACACAAGGACCGACGCCGATAAGGTAGAATACAAGAGGGTCCAAGCTAAAGTGCGAAAAATGATATGCCAAAAGAAGAATGAGGCTTGGGAGCAAAAGTGTAACATGATTAACACACATTTAGGAGGACGGAGAAGTACAGAAAGTTGGAAAGTATTAAAATCGCTACGACAGGAAAAGAAAAGAGATATAATATCAGCAATCACACCGGATCAATGGGACGAATATTTTGAAAAACTCTTAAATGAGGACAGAGCGGAATTTCTAAATAACAGTGATACCAGCAATGTAAATATCTTAGCCTCACCATTACGGGTAACAACAAAAGAAGTAGAAGAAGTATGTAAGTTTTTAAAAAATAACAAAGCACCAGGACCAGGGAACATACCAGCTGAACTAATAAAATATGGCACAACAAAATTATATGAAAACCTGGCTAAACTCTTTCAAAGATGCATCAACGGAGTGGAAATCCCAGAAGAATGGAAGACATCATGGATATCCACCATACATAAAAAAGGCAGACGGGATCAATGTGACAACTACAGAGGCATCGCTGTAACGAACTCGATCAGCCGAATATACGGAAAACTGATTAAAAATAAAATCGAAAACGAATATAAAGATATAGAAGCTGAAGAACAGGCAGGATTCAGGGCAGGGAGATCAACGGTTGACCATCTGTTTTGTATTACACAGATTATTGAGAAGAAACTGGCCGTCAACCAGGAGGTGCATCTGTTATATGTGGACTTAAGAAAAGCGTATGATAGCATCCCACAAAACAAACTATGGGAAGCATTAGAGAAAACCAATATAAGCGCAAATTTAATAACAGCGACGAAACAATTGTATACCAAAACTGCATCAAGGGTGAAAGTTGGAAGCAGGCTATCGAGAGGATTCCAAATTAGCAAAGGCCTAAAACAAGGGTGCTGCCTTTCACCGACATTATTTAAGATCTACCTCGAACAAACTCTAAAACTTTGGAAACGCAAATGCAAAAACATGGGATTACCGATCAGCAACAATACAATATACACTTTGTCATTTGCAGACGACCAACTTGTACTAGCGCAAGACTACGATGATATAGAATATATGACAAGGAAATTAATAGAGGAGTACAAAAAAGGTGGTTTGGAAATAAACATAAAGAAGACCGAATATATGTGTATCGGTGGGACACAGCAGGACCTTACACTGGGGAATGGCGAAATTATTAAACATTGCGACGCATATAAATACCTTGGTATGACCATCACACAAGAAGGAAGCGTAGACCGGACGATAGAAGAAAGAAACAACCAGGGAAGAAAAGCAATTACCCTTCTCAATAGCATCCTCTGGGACCAGTCAATATCAAACAACAACAAACATAGAATATACAATACAATTGTTAGGAGTATAATCACTTACAGCAGTGAAGTATGGCAAATAAAAGAAAGATACAAGAGAAAACTTGAAGCAACAGAAATGGATTTCTGGAGGCGCTCAGCAGGAAAATCAAGATTAGAAATGGTAACCAACAACAGAATTAGGGAAATAATGAATGTGAAACACACAATAGTAGATGACATTAGTACCAAACAGCTTAGATGGTATGGACACGTACAAAGAATGTCCGAAGAACGACTCCCGAAACAAATCCTAACGTGGACCCCTCATGGTAGACGAAAAAGAGGAAGACCCCGCCTGAGTTGGAGAGAAGGCATAAATCGAGAAATGAGAGAAAGAGAATTGGATGAAGACCTTTGGATGGACCGAAGTGAATGGCGACTAGGCATCGGAAGACGTAGGAGAACGTTTTAAAATATATATATATATATATATATAAATATATATATATATATAATATATATATATATATATATATATATATATATATATATATATATATATATATATATATATATATATATATATATAAGATGAGCGCTGCTTCTTCGATTTGTCTCTTTCATGTCCGTTCCTTTCATGATTAGAAAAAGGGAAAAGAAGCAGCCTGCATCGATCTTAACTAAAGAAAAATATGTATGTAGCAAACCCATCAATGGAATGCAGCAGGCTTTGGTTGCCAATACTAAAAGATGAAGTCAACAACAAGAACATACCAACAATAGCTGTGTAGAGGAAGTCGAAAAACAAATCATCGAAAATACACACAATATACGAAAACACGTCTATATGTATTTACGGAATTTGAAAAAAAAAACTGAATTTACACAATCACATAGCTATTATAGAGATTATACAAACAGATCAACACAAAATAACACTCAAAAACAGTCAGAATTTGATATACATATATAGGGTAATAACATTACCCTCAAACATTTTTTTTTTTCAACCACACACTTGCTGTGGCCTGTAAGATCTAGGCCAAGTATGTCAATTTTTGACATACGTTATAAGACACATAAACTAATAAAACTAAAAAGCTATACAACCTTCCTAGAATTTTTAGAATAATCTTTTTTGAGAACGATTTCCGGAACGTAAATCGAAACGTCAAATGGTTAATCAAAAATGTAATTTTCATTACATCAATAATTGTGGCTCAATCCCATATAAGCACAATACTTCAATGTTTAAAGAAATGAGAAGTCCCCAGATCAGTAAATCTGAAACCTCTGTTGGAAGCAATTCCTGGTTACATCCTTTATCTCTGCCTTTTACAATTTATAAGGCAAGGAGGCGACGAAACTTAAAGCTTAAATATTTGTTACCTATTAAAAATCTGGACGATTTAATTTGGCATGTTTTAATCTCATGTTTTGGTTTTTACTCACCCTCGTAACATTAAATAAATTGAAAATAGTAAATATTACGTGGTAAAGCTACTGAATAGTTCAGTTTCATTGAACTCGGTAGTAGAAAATGACGCATATCTTTATACAATAAAATAAATTCTTACTACTCGATCGTTTAGGCTAGGGCTCCACGAGCTACAGATTGACGCTAGCAGAAGCAGTAAAATTACGGTGACAGCACAGCAGTAAAATCATTGCTCCATGAGAGCGGCAGTTTACAACGCGCATAGCGCCGCGTCTTGATCTTGTAGAGGCTCCATGAGCTTTAGTATGACGTGGCTACGATCACTGCTATCTTTTTATGCGTGTATATAGTAGTTAAAGTAAATAAATTCGTACCGATAATATATTATAGATAACCTATCATTTTAACATAAAATTGCTTTAGTATTGGCAATGTGCCCGACGTAGGTTTAAAAAGTAACGGAAATGGTGGATTCGCCTTGTTCTATTACATAGAAAGACATGGAAAATTTGTTCTTTTACACAACAAACTAATAGTCCATGTGGTGAGACCGTTCCCGTCGGGAAAAATTTCTGATTCAGTTTCTTTGTGGATTCCTATTCAAAAATGTCCCCTTTAAACAAAACTGAAGGGTGCCGGGCGGAATTTTTAGGCAAAAATTGTTTAAACAATTTTTTTAAACAAAAAGAAAACATCACTTTTTTTGTTGGTCAGTTTG
Organism: Diabrotica virgifera virgifera; assembly: GCF_917563875.1. Lineage (NCBI taxonomy): Eukaryota > Metazoa > Arthropoda > Insecta > Coleoptera > Chrysomelidae > Diabrotica > Diabrotica virgifera. The sequence goes on along the minus strand of NC_065448.1, from coordinate 173,751,700 downwards.
AACAAGAAAGGTATCTTGTAAATTTTCTCACAAATTGATAGTTTTCGAGTTATAGGCGATTTAAATTCTGAAAAATGCGAAAATACGCATTTTCGAGGCTTAAAAACTCATATTCAAATTAGTATGTTTGAGGTTGCCAGATACTTAAATTGAAGACTAAATATTCAGCTTCAAGATTCTGAAGAGTGATGGCTTCTAACTTTAATTTATACCGTTGTTTTTTAATTGTTAAATATGCGTGTGTATCCGATTTTTTTGCCGGTGAGGCGCGCTCCGTTTCAAAAATCTCCTATTTTCCCCCAAAAAATATTTTTTCTGTATTCTTTAGGACATTCTAAATAAAATAAGTTTCTTGACATTTTTCTCAAAAAATAGTTTTAGAGTTATAAGCGATTTAAAATCGGAAAATTGCGTTTTTATCATTTTTCGGATTTTAAATCGCTTATAACTTAAAAACTATTAACTTGACCCAAGATTGACCCAAAAAATCTAAAAATATATGTTCTAGAGCAAAAAACCTGATCTTTTCTATTTGTTTAAAAAAATTGTTTAAACAATTTCTGCCCAAAAATTCCGCCCGACACCCTTCAGATTTGTTTAAAGGGGACATTTTTGAATAGGAATCCACAAAGAAACCGATTTAGAAATTTTTTTCAGACGGGAGCGGTCTCACCACATGGACTATAAAAGAATATAAAAATCAATGGGAAAGTCCCAGTATACTGTATATACCAATATATATACATAATATATACCAATAAACTGTATACCATAATTAAAAATCATACAGAACAAGTAAAAACTTCGTTTGTTTGGTTGGTCTGTGTCCATCTAACTGGCAAGTACCACACGTTACCATCGAGCAGTGAATCATGTTGCCCTTTGAGCACTCTTAAATTTTATCGCTTAACATCGACTTAGAGATAGATAGATAGATAGATAATTTTATTAACCCTTGGTTACATACAAGTATGCATAGAGCATGTCAAAAAAAATACAATAAACATTACAACACTACAATTACAAACAAAAATAATATATACCTAGTACAAGACAAATACATAATAAGTTGCCAATAATTATTCTATAAATTATGTCAATACAAAAATTAAAATTCGCCCCAGACATTGGACATCTTCTAAATAATTAGAGCTAAGCATTCTGTAAATTCACGTACTGAATAAAAGGCATGGCTTATTAAGAATTGCTTTAAGTTTTTTTTGGAAAGTTCTTAGTGAATTAAAATTTTTAAAACTAGATGGTAGTGTATTAAAAAGTAGGGAGCCTGCATATTCAGGAGATTTTCTAAAATTAGTATGAATATGACGGGGAAGATATATTATCCCGGCATTTCTTGTGTTATATGGGTGTAAGTCATTTGCTGTTTTAAGATCATTTAACTTAGTGAACGTGCGTGATAACAACATATAGATATATATTGAAGCAAGCGTAAGAATGTTATTATTTTTAAAACATTGTCGACAACCGTCTCTAAAGCGTAAACCAAATATTGTTCGAATTATTCGTTTTTGTAGGACAAATACTCTCAAACTTTCCGATGCCTGTCCTCAAACAATAATGTTTTGACTGATTATGGAATACACTTGGGAATAGTATAGTGTAACCAACGCATTTACAGTGTGTCGTGCAAAGGACTTCGTCCTTTAACGACAATATCGCGAAATAAGCTCGATTCAATTTTAAACAAGTATTGTTTACGTGTTCACGAAAATTTAAAGTATTGTCCACAATCGTGCCAAGAAACTTAGTACTATCAACTAATTTAATAAGCACGTTGTCTGTAATTTCGAACGCAGAAGTACTTATTTTTCTTTCACCATAAGAAAACTGAATACATACTGTCTTATCTATATTTATTACCAAATTATTTCGGTAGCACCAGTTCTTAAATGACAAGATTACATTCTTGACCTTAGAATGTGCTAACTCGAAGGATTCCGCTGAGACAAGTATGGTGGTATCATCTGCATACATGAATATGTATTTTTCTGAGATATATTCAGGCATATCATTTATATAAAGTAAAAAGAGTAGTGGACCTAATATTCCACCCTGGGGTAATCCTAGAGTCGCCACTAACATCAACTTTTAAAAATGTAAATCATATTTCTCGATGTCACCTATTGTACAAGGTTACTAGTTTCATGTACTAAGCAGAACGCACTGAAGATGATCTGATCTAGATTGAAAACGTTTTGCGAATCCTTTTGGATCACTTTTTAATAGTTTTTCAATAAACTTTTTATACCATTATACAAACGAAGTTTTTACTTGTTCTGTATGATATTTAAAAGAATATCATGACGAGTTTGAATATTACAGGATAGCAGTGTCTTCCTTCAATTTTTTACTATGTGAAATAGAAGATGTCTTAAGAAAACAGGACACATCAATGCGTGATAACCTGAACCCAGAAGAAAGATTAGGCAAATATTTGTCCATGCATTTAATTTTTTGACTCTGTTTTTATGATTCTCTTATTTAAAATCATACAAACAGTCATTCTTTTGCACTTCTAATATTAATAGTTCACTATCAAACTCAACAAATGTGTCCATTATGAATACATATAGGCATTGTTTAAAAAAGAATAGTTGGTCAACACAATGAATAAATTTGTTTGATTCTAATTGAGATATTCACCAGATGTCACCACCATTTCTGTCAGGGTCGAAACGTCACGCGTAACTACGATAAATCCAAAATGCATAGACACCAAGTTTGATACGATCCTATTCCTAACACACACCAACTCGCATATATATTAAGAAAAATAAATATATGGAAGAATATATTTAGAAATTTAATTAATGATGTCATGCTACTATACATTATACATATAATAGCATGCCATCATTAATTCAATTTCTAAATATATTCTTCCATATATATTTATTTTTCTTAATATGTATGCGAGTTGGTGTGCTATGACTAGGATCGTATCCAACTTGGTGTCTATGCATTTTGGATTTATCGTAGTTACGCGTGACGTTGCGACCCTGACAGAAATGGTGGTGACAGCTGGTGACTGTCTCAATTAGAATTAAACAAATTTATTCATAGCGTTGACCAACTATTCTTTTTTAAACAATACTATAGGTAATTCAAAATACCAAACAGCAAAATAAACTGACAAGAACAAAAAAATCAGATTTAACGGCAATTGCACCTAAGAGAACTACATTACTACCTGTGGAGCCAGGAACGAGCTGCAAATAACTGCTAAAGATAGGTCTGGACCCTGGACCTATCCGTCTGCGACATGACCAATGACCTTGACGACGCGCCTCGTTCCCCTCTGGAGCGACAATCTACTGCACAGTGGACCCGCTTAGTATTATCGCTGTTGTTTTCATTTATCACGCTTCATTTTACTGCTACTGCTAACGTCAATCGGTAGCTCGTGGAGCCCTAGCCTTAGGTGTAACTAATTCTGCAGCGCCCTAGCACAATCTCTTATATTTAAATGTGTAGACATAGATAAGTGTAAAATGTAGCAGCTTGTCATTCGGTTTACGATAGGAGAGCGTAGACGTTTCCAAAAACTGAATTTCAAGAAAGTGAATCATCCTACATGTTATTTGTCAAATTGAATGTTGACTGTTATATGGTATGTGTTTTTTATTCTTGTTCATCCTTGTACAATCGTTTGAACATTTTTGTAACTTTGGCGTTTGTCGATATGTTGGTGTTGTGTAAATAGTTAAAGCGTGGATAGGTGGTTTCAATTATTAATTGGGAGTTACTGGTAATCTATATAAAAAGCACATAATTGCTACTAGACTAAGGCGGTCCGCATATGGGTCGATCGAAAACACGTCTCGAAGTTCGCGCGTCTTGTACGAACCCTGCGGCACAAGCGATTACTCTCCGCACACTAGTCGATTCAGTTTGCTCACATCTTCCAACCATGAAATAACGCATTTTTTGTATATCAACCAAAACGACTATTTCGATCTGTGAGAAGTACGGTATTGTTACATTTTAGTGTATAATTTGTATACAATGAGCATTATACAATTGAGCATATTTTTTTATTTCCTCAACAAATTTTATATTAAACATCTAGAAACAGAAGTTGAATGTTTTCAGAATTTTATATTCCAAACAATATATTTCCAAAGCTACTAGTACCTACTACAATCTACGAGCATACATTCACCTATCTTAAAAAACTAAAATTTCATTTAGCGCAAACAACAACAAACGAAGGAAACAAATAAAATAAACTTATCTCCATGACTGGAAACGTGTGTCCCACTTGAACTTTCTCGTGCGCTACCGATCGCAAGGGACGAGAGTCGTACAAGACGAGGAGATTTGCAATCCTAGACGACTACTAAACGCCCCGTCTACGGAGCTCAATGCCACAACGAAGGAACTTGAATGTTGGGGAGAGACGTACGCGACTGGACTCGAGTCGATCACTTCGTGGGTCGACGCTCGAAGTAGTCGACTCGATTCCAGTCACGTAGATCTCTCCCCGCCACTCAAGTTCCTTCGTTGTGGAATTGAGCTCCGTAGACGGGGCGTTTAGGATTGCAAATCTCCTCGTCTTGTACGATTCACTTTTCGTTGTGTGTGAGTGAGACGCACGTTTCCAGTCATGGAGCTAAGTTTATTTTATTTGTTTTTTTTGTTGATTTTTGCTGTAAATTAAATTTTAGTTTTTTTAAAGATCGGTGAATGTTATGTTCGTTGATTGTAGTACTAATAGCTTTGTAGATATATATGTGTTTGTAACATAAAATTCTGAAAACATTGTACTTCTGTTTCTAGGTGTGTATTATACAATTCGTTGCGGAAGTAGAAAAATACTCTCAATTATTGTATAATGCTCATTGTATACAAATTATACTAAAAATGTAAAAATTTCGTACTTTTCACAGATCGACATAGTCGTTTTGGTAGAGATATAAAAAATTCATTCTTCCTGGTTGGAAGATGTGAGCAAACTGAATCGACAAGTGTGCGGAGAGTAATCGCTTGTGCCGCAGCATAGGCGTAACCAGGGGGGGTTTTGGGGGTTATAACCCCCCCATTGGGACGTACTTTGAGCTCTATACGCTTAACCCCCATACCCCTCAGAGCCCTTCCAGTAGTTGTAACCCCCCCCCCCTTTCCAGTAGTTGTAACCCCCCTTAGGATCATCCTGGTTACGCCTATGTGCCGCAGGGTTCGTACAAGATGCGCAAACTTCGATACGTGTCTTCGATCGACCCCTGTGCGGGCGGCCTAAAAGTAATAAGGTGAAAAACATGTTTACGGATATAAAAACGGCAAATTCCAAGGTAGAGTTGGGGAATTAGGTTAGTTAGTTCCAAAAATCCAGTTATGAAACAAAGATGTTTCACAGTTTTAAGTGATACTTGATAAAAAAATGTAGTTTATGATATTCTAATCGCTTGCCTTACAATATCGCGAAGATTACATGAGTTTATGTCTTAGGCTAGTACTCACCTGTAGACCATGTTGTGCGATTTTCTTTGGGCGCTCTAGGGAAGGTCTAAACTTGATACATAGACATGGTCTAGAGACACCGATCTTTGTTCCATCTATATTTCACACTGTGGTGGTAATTATTGTTTTAGTCTCATCTTCGCCAACAACCATGACACACATTGGTTTGGGCGGAATGACTGCCTGTTTGGTAATAATTTGTAGTAAAAAAATTTTTTTTAAATTATGTATTTTTTTTTCTATTTCCTCCACTGAAACAATTGTGCTTTGCAGCCAGTGAATCCATGGCCGCTCTTCTTTTCACCTGGTTGTTGTAACCGGGACTTTTTACATCCCACAAACAAAAGAAGGCGTGATAGCTTTTAATAAATTTTAAAATTTCGTCGTTTGGCCACATGGTAAACAAAAACAAGCACAAGCAGAGACCGCGTGCACGCACCCATTTCAATCGGGAGACTTTAGACCTGCGATTTTTGGTCTCACAACGACCCGTAGTCCAAGTTTGGTATATTATAGACATATCTACTGAGACACATCTATGAGACCAAAACCGCGCGATGTGTCTATTGGTGTGAACTAGCTTTTAGAATGACGACTTACTGCCTTTGCCAAAAGTTAGTTTTACTTATTCAATATCAAAATGTTACAACTATTATTACAATGAGTTTTTTAAGATATATTGGTGTGTATGTTGCGTTTAGTACAAATTAATGTCAGAATTCATTGCCGTTATGGCTTGCAAATTTTAGAAGTCTCGGAGGTGTAACCAGAGAAGGTTCCCATTGTTTTCAATCTGGTGGGATGTAGCGTAATATTTTTAATGTTATTGTATGTGCTATTAGATTGAAAACTTAGTCTTTGCTAGCATGCCGCTAGGGCATCCCTGCCATTTCGTTCGTTACAATCCGTAACTGCACGCCGGGGTTTGTTTTGGTTAGATCAGAGACAGCAGCATATGTGCCTCCTGATGAGAGACTAATAAGTTTCGAAACCGGTATAGGTGCTTGCTGCACTCTTTGATTGAACTAGAATATGATGCGGCGGCTGTAGTTTTGTGTTGCAACGAAATTGAAAATAATTATTCATTTTTGATTTACATGTTTACTTGGAGTACGAAGGGAACCATTCTCGTTGGAACTTTACCGCGCTAAGCAGATGGGACGTGAATTATAAATTGTAAAATTCTCTCAGCTTCTTAGTCTCAGTATCCGTTATGGCTTGCAAATTTTAGAAGCCTCGGAGGTGTAACCAGAGGTTCCCATTGTTTTCAATTTGGTGGGATGTAGAGTAATATTTTTAATGCTATTTTATGTGCTATTAGATTGAAAAGTTAGTCCCTGAATGTCAGAATATTCACCGAGCTGTGAACCCCTAAACATAAAATTACTAAGGGAAATAAAAAAGAAGTGTAAAAACTTGTTAATATGTATATTTAAATGTAAAAACTATCAAAATGGATTGATTGAATTAATACGTTATTAGTTCAGTCAGACCATTATCAATGAATCTTGATAACACCATGCGTGCAGCCACATAATATACATAATAAAGAGGTTAAAAACTCTGATTTTAAATGTTAAATTAAAAAGTAGTGACATAATGTCGATTATTGAAGAATTAACTAAAAGAGAACATATTGATTCCTTACTCGAATATGATGACACTAAGTATGTGTGATTTCTTGGAAAACCATTAGGTTTTCCTAGAAATCGCACATATTTACCTATAATAAGCCAAGATTCAAATTGTATTACTCGTCCATCAGCTTACGTGGTTCACCTAGGAGTTCATTATTAAAACCTCAGATTCACATTAAATTTTATACTATTGCGCCTCAAAATTTCTCTAGCTACCGTGTGGCTCACACCGAGTACCTATAGGTAGTGGATTTTGACAAGAGCTTTGACCTTGAAAATTTCACGTAATCTTGTGTCCCTTGTCAAAATTCAGTACCTATACTAGACTTACAATGAAGTGAGTCTGAGTGATCGAGCCTATATTTTGATTGTTTAAAAAAACATTACTTCTAAAACTCAACTTGTCACAAGATATAATTGATAATGTAGTTCTTAAAAAATGACCATTTTACACCAATACCAAAATAATACATCAAGTAACTCCCAATTGTATAACAGTGTACGGTTTCAAAGGGTTGTACAAATCTCCAAGATATTTACGATATGAGAAAACAAAACTTCTATTAGAAGTTTTGATCATATCGTGAATCTCTTTACATTTCCCGTAGTCTTTTTACTTGTCAAACGATTTAGGCTGCCTTTATACAAAATATGTTATTTGATAAGTATACAATGCTTTGTCACATGCCATATTCTAAAACGGAACACTCAGTACTCTATCAAAAAAGATACATGCGAATAATTAGCTTAATATTTCTTCGTGGTTTTCTTGTTTTGATGTCTGAGCTGATGTACTCTTTGTACAAGAATTTAAGGGTGTTGACACTCATTGAGGAATTACGAAAAACTGATTTGATCGTAGAATTTTATTGTTAATTATAAAGTTTGTAGAAGCGCACATGGGCATAATTGTTCTCGATGTGCCGGGATATTACGTCACTTTAGAACAACTTTAAGGCTCGGTGTATATTTGCGTGTTTTCAAGCCGCAGTACATGAGTTGAATTTATTCACTGCACTCTCGCGTGCATGCCGCGGGTCAGCTCGAGTGTGCAGTGAATCAATTCAACTCATGTACTGCTAATCCGCCAGCGCGCGCGATCGCCCGCACCTTGAAAACATGCAAATGTCCATCGAGCCTAAGGGCGACACGTATAGATCGAGGGCTGTAGACTCGAACGTACAAATGTGTAAATATTGAAAGGTACCAACTGTAGCGTAAATAAATTTAATATTGAACGAATTTAGCACCCACCTGGCAAAGCGAAAATTGTTTAAAGACGTTTTCAAATTTAAAATCTTATAATTAACTATTTAGATGGGAAATAAACCACAATTAAATTGAAAAAAATAATTTTATTAACGTTTCGACGCCCAAATCGGGTGTCGTTAAAATCTTCAGATAAATCTTTAAGTAAATTCAGATACCAATTAGATGGATTAACACCTTGGCTTGGTTACGAGACAAATATACCTCGTATTATACTAACAGTTGGCTGCGTCGACTGTTACACTACGAGACATATATGCCTCGTAACGCACTCAACGTAAGTTTATCAATATTTATAAACGCAGCCAATGTGTTAAGGAACTAGCTGTTATAGAGTGGCCCAAACATCATGATACAAAGCAAAAAACTTGAGTCTTCAGAATATAAAATAGATTTATTTATACACTGTTATATTATTGTTAAATATATTGTTGTGATGAATGTGTCTATTAAATATCGAGCTGATATAAGCTCTGCTGCTTTAGGCCGATTTAAATAGAAGATGTTCCTGAGCGTGGGCAGCATTTGGTCGATTACAAACAGTATTCAAATTAAACTTACCAAATACTTCAAAGGCAAAAACTTTTGATCAGTACCTACGTTATTGCCGGTTCTGATATATAGAACTGAAACATGGGTTGTTAACAACAACATAGTCCACAAACTCCAAGTAATTCAGAGAGCTATGGAACGGAGAATGCTCAACATTAAACTCAGCAATCGCAAATCCAGTCAAGAAATAAGAGAACGATCAAAACTAACAAATGTAATCTACTCTAAGTAGCCTACTAATGTAGGTACTAGATTGTTAAGTCCACAAAAGGAAATAGCGCTTTATAAACATAAGTAAACAACAAGAAATTGTTTGAAAAATCATGAATTATCAAATATTTTATATCTTTGAACCACAGCACATAAAATAAACTTATATTCAAACGGAAGGCTGAGAATTCTAGTTCCAGAGTAACAAACAAGTAAAAATACTCTGTTACACAGAAGACGCAATATTGATGAGCCCAAGATGAAAATGGTCTGCAAAGATTAGTCCACAGATTTAACATCAGAGCAGAAGAATTTATTATGACAATCTCGTCTCAGAAAACTAAAACAATAGTAATCAGCAAAGAAGCAATCAATTGTAAAATAGAAATTGATGGCATCAGTATTGAACAATTAATGGAAATAAAACACCTTGGAATATGGAATTAGACTGTATAGCTATGGAGACCTGTACAAAAACGTGAGAAATCAAGTACAAAAAGCAAATAGATTAACAGGATGCCTTAATAACACTATAAGGCGAAACCAGCATATTATTAACACTGACTGAGATGAATCCAAGAATTTATTAAGCCAGTGTAAGACCAATAAGGACATGCGTCAGAATCCAGAGCCGACACAGCCACAACACAAAGACTACTTAGGTACTGAAAACGGCAGTTGAGAGTACTGATAAGAATTACATACAGGAAATACGCTGAGAGATCGAAAGTAGAGCGAAGACATTAGAAGAAAGTGTAACGTACAGTAAACAAGCTGAATTATTTATAAAAAGGAGGAACAGGAGTGACGTAGATGCGAGACGATACAAATTTAAGAATCATAATCGGCATATTGTTATTTCTGTATTTATATCTTGGACTACACGCTGAACAACTGATATTACTAGCAATTTGCGCATGCCTACTATACTTGTAGCAGCGCCAGTCCACAGTTTAGTGCTAAAGAATCAGTTAGTCACTCTCGTATTTTGACGGTTCCAATTTTGCAATCAGTTCTTGAGACAAAACTTTGAATGGACTACGACAACGATCAATCAGCAAATGCGCGACGATATCGACCAATTGTTCTTCATCTGAGCGAAGAACTACAATTTTTTGATAAATTTGGCCACATTGTCACCAAAATGGAACACACAGAACAAAGGATTTTTCGAGAAGTGACCCTGTGGTCAGTCTCGTTAGTTAATAGCTATACGCCTTATCCGCCGTGAGCTCTTAGGTAGAGGGGATATTTAAAAGTTCGTGAGCGCCAGTAGTGACAAATCAGTGAACTTCGGTTGGAAATTTGACATACATGTCAAAGCGATTAATTTAAAACATTGAAATTAAAAACATCGATAGGAAAAAATATTAGTTGGCCACAGATGTGGCATAACTATATTTTTACCTTAAATATAATTACGCTCTAAATACTGAAATTTGGTGTTTTAACATTTTATAATGTAATTAATCTATTAATCTAAGCGCCATCTACACGATAATTGTGAAAGTATCGGAAGTAGGAAAGAAGGAAACTAATATTCGCAAACTAACATTAATCAAAATGATAAGCAAAATCTTATATAATTACTTCTTTGCGTTGTAAATATTACACGATAAGAATTAAATAATAAATTTGAAACAATTATTATTTGCTATTATTCACAATACTTTTCTCATTAAAGTTCCAACCGAAGTTGCACTACTAATCCGCTACTTGGCGATACCAGCGAAGCCCACAGTGTATAGTACCTAATCTAGAGGAAAGTTGTTTGAAATCTGCTTCAATAAACATCGGAACTGTTTCTTTTTTCCAACAATTCTCTAATATTCTTCTTATATGATATCTGAATGTGATTTGTAATTCTTGTTCACTGTTAAGTCTATTTTCCTTTCACTTTTTCTATTTCCATTAAACGTTTTAACTTTCCCGCCCTTCTCAATCTTGGCTTTCTCTACTATCTGCTTTTAATTTTTTTTCCTTGGAGTTATATGACTAATGCCTGGTTGCACCAACAGATCTTAAGCTCCAGCTTAGCTCAGCTCAGCTCAGCTTATAGATTATGACTGTCTAGGGCTTTGTCTTAAACTCAAGCAGCAACTTAAGTTGAGAATAACAGAGAGTTGAGATTAACATCGGTTCAAGCTGAACATTGATCCAAGACTCAATGTTGCAACTCTTATGTTTCACAAACTGAGCTTAAGTCATGTCTTAAGATTAAAATCTGTTAGTGCAACCAGGCACAAGGGTCCTTTAAGGCCAATTCGCCGAAACACCGATGTTTTTAAATTGGATTAAACTTTGTTTTGTTAATGTGTTCACTAAAATACTTTCACTTCTTTTTAAGTCAAGGATAAGAACAAGTCAAAAATATTGTGCGTGAATCCACTAACGTATTGTTGTGAATTTTGTACATTTGACACATTCAATAAAAATTTTAAATAATGGATATTTGTGTTAGTTTCTGATTACTTTTCTAATTGGTGAATTATTTTAATTTAACTTGAAATCGTCTTTAAGTTTAACTAGGAGTTATAAGATAGCAGGGTAGGAACGTAGAGCAAAACATGTTTTTAGAGAAAATCTACACAATCATCTAGGAGAGAAATAACTATTTTTACGAAGAAAACCGTATTGATAATCAAATTGATTCAAATTTGTTTTTTACCTTAGCGAGTTCAACAACCTGTGCGTAGGTAGTAATTTTTACTGCTTCCAAATACGAGCTTAAAAATTAAAAGAATTTTGTTATATTGATTTTTCCGTGCAGATACTTTTTGTTGATAGAGATTTCAAGTATTGAAAATTTTTATTAAGGTCCCTAATATAAATACCTTAAAATATTGTATATGTTTATTTATGGATCAATCGAATAAATTATTTAAAAAGTATGTGTTCTTTTTTTTTATTGTTCCCTCAAGGAATTCACAGGCATGACACACTTACAAAAACGAAATAATCTAGACCGGGGCATTTAGCACTAAAAACACCCGAATAAATCGATTTTTATATACAGCACCTAGAGACTTGCAGTTTTTTGCAGTATGTTCCGGATGACGTCAGGAAAAAAGTCTACTATTCAAAAATGGGTGGAAATGCATAATTGCACTTTAAATTACATAAAATGTACCTAAAAGTGCATAAACATGTGAAAATCAGTATACTAACGACCAAATTTTGTTATTTTGGGGGGTGTTTGGGGTCAGTGAACACGAATACGTCATCATAACTGACCCCCGGATCACCACAAGAGACGTCATCTTCCTAGAGTTTCAAGGGTTTTCTCCATTAAATTGATGCAAACGGATTACTCATGGGTTTTGCTGTCGCTAAACACGAATATTAGAGCTTTTGTATCTTCGCTAATCTTTTCACTTTTTGTGTCATTTTTCTTGCTAAATTTGAGTTATGCGTTTCTGAGTCTGTTATTAATTTATTGTGATCGTCGATACTTAGAGGTTTGGGATTATTACTCTGTAAAGTTTCAGCTATATTTTTATGTATGCTTCTGACTGATTTGGTGAATTCCAAACTATTTATCATCTTTGCTCTTTATTTTTGTAGGTTGATCGTTATTTGGCTCTTACTGGTCTGTGATCGCTTCCTACTGAAAGTTTGTTAAGTACAGATACATCTTGAATAATTTGTTTTTTGTCTGTTATTATACAATCATATTCGCTTTTAGTTCTTCCATCTGGACTAACCCACGTCCATTTTTTCCTATTCTGTTTCTTCTTGAAAAAAGTGTTCATTGCATACAGTTTGTGTTGTAGTAAGTATTTCGCCTCTTTCGTTTCTTACTCCTATTCCAAAATCTCCGATTGCAACTTCTCGTTCGTCCTTTTTCCGTCCGAGCTTGCCGTTAAAATTATCAGATTGTAATGGGCCAGTTCCTGCTTGTTTTAATAAATTTTAATCGAAATTTGGTCTCTGTTATGAAATTTTTAGTAAATTTCAACATTATGAGTACATTAAAATATTTTAAATCAAATCGGTATTCTACTGTTCCTCAATTGAATGTATGTCGGCCATTTTACTGCATTCGGCCTGCCCTCTATATTCAGTTTTAATCGCGAATAGTAATGATGTGAGGATAGCGTCGCGAAAAGCGGTGCAGATAGCGGTTTCGTAGGAAACAAAAAGAGGTTGGGGATGAGTTGGGAATATCAAGTAGGGAAAATATGCCCGAGACCGCATACTGGCTGAGATGGCATATCACGAGTTTTTCGTAAACTATTCCAAATTTGGTGCCTAGTGTGACAGTTTTCAGTTCCTCAAGTTAAAATGTGTCAACATTGTTGAACTTATGCATGTTAGTTTTATTTTGACAGCAGTAGCCTTTGGAATGTTAATTAAGTAGGACAAAATATTTATTGACTTTTTTTGTATCACATTATAATTCGCGAGTCTTTACACCCGAGTTAAGTTTTTAAATTTTGTGATGTTCTTTTGCCTTATGTCTATCACGCCTGTATCGATTTATATCTTAAAAATGTGCTTAAGAAAAATTAGGTTAAAAAAACGGTATGATTGCAATGTTGCTTGAGATGGCATAGTAAGCAGGTGGATTAGATGGCATAGGTATGCCATCTCACTCTTATGCGTTTTTACACTGCATTAATTTTGTTATATGACTGAAGTTGATCGTTACAGTTATGGGTCGTTTTAAGAGGAATTCGAACCGACAAAATCGATTCCGTCGATGTTGAGACAAGTGACGAGGAAGATGCTGCTTGCATTTTTTATAATGGCTTCTTCATTATCTCGTTCTCGAGAAACCTAACTAAGATATCAAATTTGTGGCAATAAGTGGCCACATTCCGAATGTGCTGGTGTACCCAAGACTACAAAAAAAATATTTGTGACTTATGTTGAGATTGGTGCCTTTATTTCAAGGGTATGCTATCTTACCCACATGTATATGGGTGAGATGGCACATGTAATACTTTAAAATTTATTTTTTCAGAAAAAAACTATAATATGTACCTTGTTAAAAAATAATGTTATATTTATGTAAATGTTCCTAGCACTGATTTTGATTTTTATTACATGTCTAACTCTATCGATTATCGATTACAAAACATTTAAAAAAAAATATGCCGTCTCAGGCATATCTCCCCTATCTAAGTACAATCTTAATTTTGATATTAACTTTATTGTTCATTTTACAGTATAAACATTAAATTATGTTCAGTGAAACATAATTTTTAAACGTTTCGCGCTCTTCTCGCCGCGATCCTCGACGCTTCACTATAAATTACTTACCGCTTCGTTACAACCTCTATCAACGCGACTCTTAACGCTCTCCTCGGCGCTCACCGCTTCACTATAACTGGGACTAAATCTGCTCGAAACCAATTTCACACTTATAAGATTTGTCTCCAGTGTGTATTTTTACATGCGTTTTGAAATGGCTTAGCTGAGCAAACTGCAAGAGGCAAATTTCACACTTGTAAGGTTTTTCCCCAGTATGAGTTCTCCAATGCATTTTCAAAGAATATGCTACAGTAAACCGCTTTAAACAAACTTCACATTCATAAGGTTTCTCCCCAGTGTGTATCTGTAAGTGGGTCTTCAAATGGCCTTGGTGAGAAAACTGCAAGAGACAAATTTCGCACTTATAAGGTTTCTCTCCAGTATGCATTCTCAAATGCATTTTCAAAGTACTTTTTATAGTAAACTGCTTAAAACAAATTTCACACTTGTATGGTTTTTCTCCAGAGTGTATCCGCAAATGCTGTTTCAAATTATTTCCTACACTAAACTGCTTAAGACAAATTTCACACTTATAAGGTTTTTCCCCAGTGTGTGTTCTTAAATGTATTTTCAGATGATTTTCTACAGTAAATTGCTTGAAACAGATTTCACACTCGTGAAGTTTTTCCCCTGTGTGTATTTTCATATGCCTGTTCAAGTTACCTTGCTCAGAATACTGCTTAAGACAAATTTCGCACTTATAAGATTTTCTCCCAGTATGTAATTTTAGATGGTTTTTCAAATTACCTGCTACACTAAACTGTTTTAAACAAATTTCACACTTGTAAGGCTTTTTCCCAGTGTTCATTATCAAATGCCTTTTCAAATGCTTTTTCAAATAGCTTTGCTGAGAAAATTGCTTCAGACAAATTTCACACTCGTGAGGTTTTTTCTCAGTGTGTGTTTTCAAATGTACTTGCAAATATCGCGCTTTAGTAAAGTGCATAAAACAAACATCACAGTTGTAAGGTCCTTGTTCAATCCGAGGTTTGTTTAAGGTTGTTTCTTCAGGTTGTCGACTCACATATTCCTCATAGCATGAATAATCAGATGCTGTCTTCATAGTTTCCATTCTAATCTCCCTCTGCAGAAAACCTAAAATATAAACAAATCCATAATTTTTACTGCAAGTAAAACAAATAATGTAGAAACTACAAAACAAGAATAAAAAGTAGCAACAGTAAACCAACGCTACAGTTCGATCTGGAAATTCAGATATTTGCTCGATTAAGCAGTATTTTTTTAACCAAATTTAGTTTTTGTGTTTACTATTTTGAATTTCGGGTTACTATGTCGTCATTATCATTCTCTTTATCTTTATTCCTATAAGAGATTGGCTTCCCTAATTGCATTTGTCCATAAGTTTCGATCTTGGATCATATCAATATCAATCCCCTTTACCAGCATGTCCTGCCTAAACGTATCCCAGTATCAGTTGGAGCCACCCCTAAACATATCTTAATTATATCACTCATACCCTAGACCCCTAATATACTCATTCTTAGTTATATTATTTTTTGTCACTCCACTCATTCATCCTCTTTCTTTTTAATTGCCCAACATTCAGTTCAGTACATCATTGCTGGTCTTATGGCTGTTTTATAGAATTTGCTCTTCAGCTTCATTGGAATTTTTCTGTCACACAACGCACCACTCGCTTCCTTCCACTTCATCCATCCAACCCTAATTCTACTGCATGCATCTCCATCTATTTCCCCAATCCCCATTACTCTGTAATACCGATACTAGATAGTCAAGTCAGTCAAGTCAAATTTATTCATCACATGCGACATTATACAAAGTACATGTATGAGACAAGTCAAAGTTACAGACATACATCTTAAAAGTATATAAATTAATAAATACGACAAAACATACTTAAAAGTTATTTTTAGAATACGGCTCTAGCTCACAAATGTATTGATGTACACACCTCCGAAAGTTTGGCTGATGTAAATTCATTCGTATATCTATTGGCAATTTGTTAAAGAAACTTATGGCTGCATAATGTGTGATACCTTCCAACAAAACAGAACGATGTTGTGGAAGCATAAAGTGATTGTCTCTGAATCTTGTTGAATAAACATGGTTAAATTGAAATTTATTGAATTCATAAATTTTACAATGTAAATACATTATACACGAAAATATATACAGACCAGGAATTGTAAGAATATTGTTTTGTCTAAAGATGCCTCTACAAGAATCTCTAAATTTCATTTTATACATTATCCTAATAGCTCTTTTCTGAAGTACGAATATCTGCTCTAATTCAGAGGTACAACCCCAGACTTCAATGCCATATTTGGCTATTGAGTAAAAATGGGCAAAGTATACTGTTTTTAATATTGATGTCTTAAAGAGACGTGAAAGAATTCTCAATGCATAACATGCGCTACTTAATCTGGATTTCAAATTAGAAATGTGGTTTGACCATTTACAATTACTGTCTAACAGGACCCCCAGCAACTTCGTGCAGTCTGTTTTATCTATTGCTGCTTGTATAGTGGCTTGATGGTTTAATAAATTATTTGACGTGAAAATCATATACTTTTATTTCTCTTCATTCAAAACTAGTTTGTTGGATAAGAAATAACTGTTGATGGTGGATAGTATCTGTGTAGTTTTATTTTGCAACTTTTGATCGGATGTTGCCGTAACTAGAATGTTGGTATCATCCGCATAACTGATGATGTCAACTCCACTCAGTGAATTAGTTACCAAAGCTATATCATTAATATATACTATAAAAAGTAGAGGACCCAATACACTACCCTGAGGGACACCATAATGGATATCCAATGTGTTTGACTCGTTTACAAGTAAATTAGATGTTATCTTTACTTTTTGTCTTCTACTTTCTAGGTAGGAAGTAAACCATTTTAGAACTACACCACGAATACCAATCCCCTCAAGTTTTATTAGCAACAAATTATGATCCAAAGTATCAAAAGCCTTGGACAAATCGAGAAATAAACCACATGCCTTCTCTCGTCTGTCCAAAGCATCCAACACTAAGCTGACGAAATTTGCAAGAGCTGTAGTTGTAGACTTAGAAGATGTAAAACCATGTTGAAAATTATGCAAGACACTATGCTTTTTTAGGAATGCGTTCATTCTAGTATAAACCAGAGTTTCAATTATCTTTGAATAGTTCAGAGAAATAAGGAAAAAAAATATCGTGTTGGTGACACATCCCCCTCCAGGCTAAAACCAAATTTTTCGAGTAATATGGTCATCTATAATAATAACCTATATGTTTCCTGCAGCCGATTTTGATGATATACATAGTTATAAACAAATGAAGATCAAAAAACGGTAAATTTTCGCTTTTTTCGTCTATAACCAAAAAGTTAAGTATTTTAAACAAATTTGAGAGTAATAAACTCATAAACCGTATAAAAAACTTCAATATGGCGTTCGCTGAATATGTCTATCCTTATTGGTTACTTAGAAAATTGCCAAATAAATCATAAATTTTGAGTTTTTATAAATATTCATAACTTATGTAAAAATTAACTTAGAACCTTCTTATTACATGGAATGCTGAGACTTATGGTGCTTAAATTATACCCTAAATGCCAAAGCAATTGGTCAAATAGTTTAAAAGTTATTTAATTTGTTTATCCAAAATTAATTTTTTTTGCAACACTGTAAGTCAGAAAATGATGAAGTTACAGTAATATTTTGGATAGTTTATGAAAGAAGAAAATTTACAGTATTAATTTAATTTAAAAAAAATGACAAAAAATAATTATAGATATTGCAAAATAATTTTGCAAAAACATGTGAATTAAAAAAATGGGGGGGCTAACTTTGTCCCTAAATGTCCTAGAACAAAAGTTGTTTTTCTTTCTAAATGTGTATAAAAATTCAGTCTTTCTAAATATGAAAAAATAATTTTTCTACGGGTAACGGTTAAAAAGTTATTCTAATTGTTTATAAGTAAGCAAAGAATGGACATGTTTTTGCAAAATAATTTTACACTGTTTAAAATTATTTTTTGTCATTTATTTTTAATTAAGGTAATAGTATAAATGTTCTTCTTTCATAAACTGTCAGAAGTATTATTGTAACCTCATAATTTTCTGACTTATAGTGTTGCAAAAAAAAATGAATTTGGGAAAAATAAATTAAATAACTTTTAAACTATTTGACCAATTGCTTTGAAATATAAAATATAATTTAAGTACAAGAAGTCTCGGCATTCCGTGTAATAAGAAGATTCTAAGTTAATTTTTACCTAAGTTACGAATATTTATAAAAACTCAATATTTATGATTTATTTTGCAATTTTCTAAGCAACCAATAAGGTTGGACATATTCAGCGAATGCCATATTGATGTTTTTTATACGATTTATGAGTTTCTTACTCTTAAATTTGTTTAAAGTGCTTAACTTTTTGGTAATAGACGAAAAAAGCGATAATTTACCGTTTTTCGATCTTCATTTGTTTATAACTATGTATATCATCAAAATCGGCTGCAGGAAACATATAGGTTAATAATATAGATGTCCATACTACTCAAAAAATTTGGTTTCGGCCTGGAGGGGGATGTGTCACGAGAAAAACCTTATTTCTCTGGACTAGAAAACACAGATAAGAGACTTATGGGACGGTAGTTGTTAAGGTCATCTTTATCACCACTTTTGAATAAAGGGATTACAATAGACAGTTTAAACATACTAGGAAATATTCCTTGTTGAAAAGAGGCATTAAAAATATCCGTCGCCAAATATCCATTGTTTTAATAACTTAGGGGAAATCTGATCAAAACCACAACCGTGTTTGGATTTAAAACTTCCGACTATACTAGTTATTTCCTGTGTGTTAGTTGGATATAAAAACATAGAACAGCTATTACGGTTTTTTGATGCTGATGTAAACCCATCTATTTTAGCCATTTCAACAAAATGGTGGTTAAATTTGTCTGCTAAATTATTATTATTATCACTAGGTACTTTTGAGTTGTTTTGTTTCCCGACTGTTAAGTTTACTAAATGCCAAATACATTTCATTTTATTTGATGATTCGTTTAACAATCTCATGAAGTGACTACTTTTAGCTGCTTTTAATTTAATTGAATATTCTCTCTTTGCCAAATGAAGGACTCTCCTAAGATTACTATTTTGCTGACAGATCGTTTCTAAAAGTTTTAGCTGATCCCTTAAATTGTACAGTTCCTGCGTAAACCAATTCGAACGTGTACATTTTTTAGGTTTACATTTAAGTAGTGGAAAATGGGACCGAAAGTAATTTTGGATAGTATTTAAAAAAAGCTAATGATTTATCCTCAGTAGAAATTGTATTAAATACCTCTGACCAATTTGTTGACTCAAGGGTTTGAACAAAACGATTTATGTTCCTTTCACTATATGAACGGATGAATATATAGGCATCATTGTCTGTGTTAATGCTACATTGGAACAATTGCGCACGATGATCAGAGATAAAACCTTCCACAACCATTGTTTTTTGTTGGTGATTTATGTTTGTAGCAATATAATCAATTTGAGTTTTACTAGTTGCAGTTACTCTTGTATAATCATTCACAGTTACGGTTAAGCCATAAGAATCTAAAACATTTACCAAGTTCTGCTTACTTAGTGAATTTGATTTGAAATCTATATTAAAATCACCTGTTAATATTATAGCCTTACCTTCGGAGATAAGCACATCAAGTATTAGATCCAGTCTTGACATAAAAACATCAATAGAGCCACGTCCAGGCAGATAAATACACAACACAACACAATTAAAAAGGCAATAGTCTATTTCAACAGCACTCACTTCAAAATTATATTTCTCAGATTGAGAACATATGTATATTAGAACGTTCCTTCCAAACCACACCCTCTTTCACATAGATTGAAGCCCCTCCGTATTCCCCTTGGTCACGGCAGAAAGATGAAGCCAGAGCCAGAGATACTTAATTTTCAAGTACAGGCGCTGGCGTATTTAGTACGCCAGATATAAGAATTCTACTGCAAATATATTTAAAAATTTAATTTTTGACCTTGTTTGTCTATCTAACCTATCACTGGAATGTGCTTTACAATTGGTTTTTGTTTCGTTATAATCGGCGTTCTGGGAAGATCGTAATTTACAGTTTATTGTTTGTTGTTTCCGGTGGTGGACAATATACGCCACGATTATAGTAATATAAGTAGTAATAGAAGTACATATTTCAATTGTTTTTTAGTCATTATGGCACAAAATATATTTTTATTTATAAACAATTATAAAACTTTTTCTCATCAAGTTACCGGTCCTCAGGTTTTGCATACTCAAGTACCTACTTCCAGGGCTTGGTCTATTACTCAAATTGCATTTTTGAGGTTTTAGCGAAATATCGTCAACCTAAATCGCTTGAATCTGTGCCATAAAACTCTATACACACTGTGTAACAAATATTAGAGATTATAAACTCTATAAAATTAGAGAATTGGACAGATTGGAAAGTGGCGTCATTATCACCAATCTATGAAATTGGCAAGCAAATAATACAAAATTCGACAAAATTGCATATCTATGTCTGCCTCTTTAAAAACATATGTGCAAGGAAATTATTTAAAGGATCGACTTTTTATTTTACTTATTATTTATTTTATTTATTAAATACACGGGATCACCCCATTACGGCATTATAATAACATTATATTTTTAATATAATTTATCTTATAACTACACTCTAAAATACAATACTTAAAAATAAGGCTAGAGTTTACTATAAATCGTGGTTTTAAATTGATTTAAACTTAAATTAAAAGGATCTACATCACAGTGACTATTTAAAAATCTTCAAATGGATTATTGCAGGCATAACTGGTAGCATGAAAGTTTATATGAAAAAGTTCAAAAGATCTTAGTCTACATATATTATGCTGTGGAATATTGAAGCTTATTTTACTTAAAAGTTCCGGACATTGAATTAAATTATTTAATAATTTATAAATAAATACAGAATCAAACTGAATTCGTTTGTTATAGAGTGTTGTTAGATTTAATCTGTCTAAAATTACTTTTTGTCTATATTTACAACTGGAATTCCCATTTTGTAACCGCAATACCTAAGAAACTTATTCTGAACTTTCTCAATGGAATTGATATACTGGTCATACATAGGAGACCAGACTAGCGTGCCATATTCCAGTTGAGAGCGTACAAGAGAACAATACACAACTTTCGTTACATCAATTGGGAACTCACTACAGTTTCTTAATGTAAATCCAAGAAGTTTAAGACCTTTCAATGTAATCTGAAATAAAGTCATTGAAATGAATGCTTTCATTAAAAGTGATGCCCACGTCTCTAACTTGATTTTTATATCTTAAGTTAACATTATTCATAAGATCATCATCACAAAGCCAAATTTGTCCACTGTCGGACATAGACCTCCTCAAGATGTCTCCACCCATCTCTGTCCTGGGCAGCTGCAATCCAGTTTGTCGCTATTCTCTTAATACCGTCGGTCCATCTGGTAGGTGGTCTTCCACGACTTCGTTTGTCCGCCCTTGGCCGCCACTCTAAGATCTTCCTTGTCCATCTGTCCTGCGACGTGTCCTGACCATTTCCACTTCAACTTTGTAATGCGCTTTATGGTGTCTTCCACTCAAGTTCTTCGCCGTAACTCATCATTTCGTATTCTGTCTCTCAAAGTTAGGCCAAGCATCATTTTTCGTTGTGCTACTTGTAATTTTCTCATTGATGTTTTAGTCAATGTCAGTGTTTCAGCTCCATAAGTAAGCACCGGAAGTACGCACTGGTTAAATGCTTTTCTTTTTAGCTTTATTGGGATGTTTTCCTTGAACATGTCTCTTAGTTTGCCATACGCTGCCCATCCTAAAGCTATTCTTCTAGATTCTAGATAATTCGCATGTTTGGTTGTCTCTACTTATTTGTATTTCGTGGCCCAGATAGATGTATTTGTGAACTGTTTCGATATGGCAGTTTTCTAGTGTCAGTGGTCCGCTAGGTACTAAATTGGTCATCATTTTAGTTTTCCCAAAGTTTATTTCCAACCCTACTTTTTGAGAAACTCGTAGTTCTTGCAGCATTTCGTGGGCTTCCTTTAAGTCGTCGGTTATTAAAACTATATCATCTGCAAATCGTAGATGGTTCAGCCTTTCGCCATCGACATTCAAACCTCTGTTTTCCCATTCTACCATCTGGAATGCATGCTGCATTAAGGCATTGAATAGTTTTGGTAACATGTCTCCTTGTCTAACTCCCCTTTTTAGTTTTATTTTTTGAGTTTGGGTATAGAGTATTGCTGTTGTGGCATTTGCATATATATATATATATATATATATATATATATATATATATATATATATATATATATATATATATATATGTTGAATAATGTTGGAATATCGGTAGTCGATTCTACAATCTCTCAAAGCTCTTAAGATGGCTACCATTTCGATAGTTTCAAAGGCTTTTTTGTAGTCAACAAATACTAGAACTAGCGGCCGGTTGTGCTCCACAGTTTTTTCGATTAGGACCTTTAGGCAAGTTAGATGGTCATTTGTACCATACCCAGGGCGGAAACCTTCCTGTTCTCTCGGTTGGCATATTTCTAGCTTGTTCTCAATTCTGGCAGTGATTGTTCGAGCAAACAATTTATACAGGTGGTTTAGAAGACTAATTGGCCTATAGTTTTCGAGGTCTGTTTCATCTCCTTTCTTATGTATGAGGAGCGTTATAGAATTATTCCATTCAGCTGGTATGGCTTGGTTTTCTAAGCATATATTGAAAAGGTGTTTGATTGCCCTGATGAGAGCAGAGCCTCCGATTTTTAGCGCGTCTGCCACTACTCCATCCTCTCCTGGTGCTTTGTTATTTTTAATTTTCTTTAAAGCATGATAGATTTCAGCCGTTGTTATCTCGGGAATATCCTCTGAACCTTGATTCATAATTTTTTGTTCTGTATGTTCTGTCGGGTTTAAGTGAAGTTTATTTGTATATAGTGTTTTATAGAAGTCTTCCACTATTTCTAGCATTTCCTCTCTATTGGATGTTAGTTTGCCATTTTTTCCCTTGAGTCTGATAATTTCTTTTCTGCTGTTCGTCAATTTCCTTCTTAATATCTTCATGCTCTTGTTATGCTCGATTGTCTGCGAGATTTTCTCATTTTTATATGTCCTTTCTAATAGCTTTAGCGATCTCTTTTTTTTAATTTTATTTAAGCTTTGTTGTTCTATATTCTTATCTTTTAGCATTTCTCTTCTTTCTTTCATTTTAGTTTGGTGTTAGCAGTGATTCTCTCCTCTCTCTTGTTAACTGTACAACATTTCCTTTAAGCTTCTGCTATGGTATTAATAATTATTTTTTTAGCTGATTTGTATCATTTGTAGGGGGTGTGTTTTGTAGATGTACAGTTATATGATCTGCAAACTCTGTTTCATTTTTTGGTTGTGACCATGCTTTCATTTGTTTCTTTCTTATTAGTTTAGTTTTCTCTTTGTCGATGTTAATTTCTATTCTACCGCGAACCATTCTGTGATGATTCTTCTATTCATAAGATAGTTTGAGTCATATTGTTTATTCCCCCTAAAAAAACTGATATAATAGCATTTATCGATATTTAATGTAAGATTATTCTGTATACTCCAGTCCCATAACCTGTCAATATCCTTTTGCAATATAAGTATGTCAGCTATAGATTTTATACATCTATATAACTTTAAGTCATCTGCAAAAAATAAAACTAATGATTCAAGATTATCAGAACTATCATTTAAAAAGAGATTAAATAGTAATGGTGAACAGTGGCCTCCTTGGGGACACCTGATAAAACCTCAAATGATTCAGATAGGAAATTAAATAGTGTCACCCTTTGTTTTCGATCCTTTAAAATACTTGATATCCATTCTATGGCCTCCTTAGTAAATCCTAAATTTAGGAGTTTTGCAAGCAAAATGTCAAAATTGACTCTGTCGAAGGCCTTGGAGAAGTCAGTGTAGACTGAGTCTACTTGTTCCTTCCTCTCCAATTCCTCCAAAAAATCCATTTCATACACTGCCAAGTTAGTAATAGTGGATTTTCCAGCTGCAAACCCATGTTGAATTACAGACAATAATTCTTTACATTGCCAATATAGTTGATTGTATACTATTTTATAGAATAACTTTGGTATTGCTGATTGCTTAGAGATACTACGATAATATTTTACGTTATTTTTGCCACCACCCTTAAAAATAGGTGATACATAGCTTTCTTTCCATCTAGCAGGGAAGGAACATGTAAGCAAAGATAAATTAAACAGTAGATATTGGTTTGGAAATTGTAAATGAACAACGTTTCAAAAAATAATTTGGAATATTATCTGGTCCTGTTGAAAAAGAGTTTCTAAGTTGACATATACCATCATGAATATCAGAGATTTTAATAGTACACAAAGAAATATCTGCTCTTGAACATGAGTCAGCTTTGGGCAATCGATCGGCATGTGGAAGAATCATATACACTAGCAAAATGTTTGGCAAACAAGTTAGCTATGTTTTGGGCATTATTTGCCATTTGGTTATCAAGTAGGCTTGGGCATAATAGTTCATCATAAAGAGCGCTCAGTTTAGTTCAAATGTGACAAGTGAACTAGGTCGCTCTTTTAGTTCACTAGTTCATTAGTACAAAGAGTTGCATGAGAGCTTTATTTATACATGAGCAAAACGTAAGATTGTTTTATCGTATGTGAATAAGTTTATTATTAATAACACCGATATTAATTCATATTAACAGTACAAATATTTTATTAAAAAAATTTATTATTTTTTAAGGATGTGGTCAAAATTCATAAATAAGAGAATAAGGGACAAATTAAATTGTATTTATTTAAAAAACAAAACCAGTACCTACTCTAACACTATTTGTAAAAAAGTAGCTAAAATTAGTACATTATAAAAGATATTTATTTACATATTTGTATGTAAGAATATTAATTTCGACACTTTAGCAGACTTTAAAAGAGTTCTACGGTCATTTAATATTTGACCTGTGCCAGAAAAAATGCGTTCACACGGCACAGAAGTTGCGACGACACAAAATCGATTTAAAATTAAAGAATATAAATTTGGATAAATCTTTTTTCTCTGATCCCACCATTCTAGTGGATCATTCTTTCTATCTAGATAGTCCTCGGTTAAATATTTGTCCAACTCTATAATGCCAGCCATTTGTTTATTTTCTGGTCTAATGATTTTTATTGTTTCTTCATCATAGTCATCCCAAATGCTTTTCTGCTGGCTTCTGTCTTCACTTACTGTAACATTTATGTTTGTAATGTTTGGATCATTTTCTTGATTGACTTCCGGCAATGATACAACAGCTAGTTTATTTCGAAGTCCCTGTAATGCCTTCTCATAAGATTCGACATTTGTAAAACCTCGATTTCTAAACCTTGGATCCAAAATAGTGCACTCTGCATATACTTCATTATTTTTTATATTTTGAAATCGACTTCTCATTTCCTCTTTTAAAACATCTAATAATGCGTCTACTTTTGGATTGTCTGAAGAAGTTTTTGCTAAAAATTTATTAATAATTTTACAAAAAAACAATAACTATTGATAGTGTTACATTTTTTTCGGAACAAAGTTCTGTTGTTACTTCATAAAATGGCTGCAGAAGCGGTATTACCTCTTCTATAATGTCCCAATCGTCCTGTTGCATGGAAAGGTCGTTCCGCAAAAGGGCTGTAGTTGTGATAATAGCATCTTTTATTTTAAGTATGCGATCTAACATTTCAAATGAAGAATTCCAACGAGTTGAAACCTCTTGCTTCAATTTTAGAAGTGGTAACTTCATTTGTCTTTGGGCATCTTGTAACTTACGTAGTCCCTGAGTGCTTCTTTTAAAATACTCTACAATGGATTTCACCTTTGCAAGAGTATCTGATATTGTCCGTTTTGATTTCTGAACAACCAAATTTAATGAATGTGCAAAGCACCCAACCGATGTCCAATTGCCCATTTTAACAGTTAATAATATATTTGGCGCATTATCACTTACAACAGCAGCTATTTTATGAGAAATTTGCCATTCTTTCATTATGTTTTTGAGGAAATTAAACATGTTTTCAGCACTATGCCTTTCATTATATTGGATGCAGCCTAACGTAGAAGAACAAAGCTTTGAGTGTTCATCAATATAATGAGCTGTTACAGCAATGTAACTTTCATTAGCACGGGATGTCCATGCATCAGTAGTAAGGCACACGGCTTGTGCGTTATTTATTTTTATTTGTAATTCTTCGGCTATTTGCTGGTGGGTTTTTACAAGCAAATTTTCAGATAATTTTTTCCTAGACGGTAATTGATAATTTGGACAATGAGATACCATTTTAATTAGCTCTTCTGTTTCTGTTTCTTCGACCATTCTTAATGCATGATGTCCTTTAGCGATCATTTTGATAACTTGTTTATCGATTTGTTCTGTTTTATGGATTGATGGAGGCTTTCGAACAAAATTTGTTATTCTGGTTTGAGATCTTGCTATGGTACTTGAGGAAGGTGATGTGTGGTCAGAAACATCTTCACTATTCTTTACTTGGATTTCAGGTGTCAGTTCAGATTTAGATGGTTCCACTGATGTTAAGACAAGGGGATGTTTGCTTTTCATATGGCGACTTAAGTTTCCATTTGAACCATTAGCAATGCTAATTGACTGAGAGCAGTAATTGCATTTGGCTCTTTTATCTCCCTGCTCCGTAAAATAGTCCCAAAGAGCACTGTGCTTTCTTTTCGAACTCATAGTATTTTTTTGAATCTATAAATAAAAAAGATTCAATTAATTTCTTACAATTGAATCTGTCATTTTGAAAACAACATTAACATAAGTCCCACAGTACACGTACAGAATTTCACAAATGCATGTAAAAATGCAGGGCCGGCGATAACGGGCTTGTAAGGGATGCACTGCTGGCGGGCGCCCCTGTTTGGGGGGCGCCAAACTGAGCTTTTCTTCTGCTAGTGCTATACAAAATACTAATTAGAAAAACCAAAGGGCGCCTATGTAGTGTTTTGAAGGCAGGCGCCTTATACCCTAGCGCCGGTACTGAATGTATCTCTGCAAGTCAAGTGGCAAGTGTGTGGGTTCCTCGAAGCTGCCGTCGTGCGCGAAACGGTCGGAATTCGGCGCCAAATTCGGCATACCGTCTGTACGTGTACCGTGAAAAGTCCATATTTGAGATAAAATGACTTTTCGACGCCATAATGATTTCAAGATTGGAATCAACCATTCCGCGCGAAAACAACGTAAGTTACTGTTTAAAATATTGTAGAGCAGGTCGGTATGTTTTTCGGTCAGTTCGAAAACAACATATATTATGTCGTTATCCATATCAATATTAAAAATTATGATTTATTTCGAAAACAACATAACTTCGCAAAATTTAAAACTTACTATCAAAAAAACTAAATAACAATAATTTAGTCTTTTTTGGTTTTTCAGAAACATGCTTTTATAATGCTGGGGCCACAGTAACGTCTAATAACGCCCCCAGCATAACTCATAATACTTTTAAGTGTAAAAGTATTACCTCAAAATACCTAACTAAGGGAAAGATTTTACGTTTCCTGAAAAATGTACATATTGTGACATGTGTTATTTTCGAAATGACCGATTCAATTATACACAAAAATAATTTTTACTTACATAAATATATCACCAGTTATCAGCTCACCGAAGGTAAACTAAATTATAATATGAAAATAAAGGCACCACAAACTTGAAATTAAAAAGATCAACTAAATGATTTCGCAACAGATTCAGCCCTCACCCACGCCAACTGATCGTTCACTAAGTCAATATCACCCCACCCCCTTATCTATGGTCAATATTAGTTCATCTCATCATAGCAAAATCATTTCTTTCGTTAACGCTCTTCCGGCTCTTCCTTCCTACCCGCTCAGCTCCTAAGCTCACGTATTTCGTTCGTCGCGCCTCAACTCCACTCCGAAGATTCGAACTGAACCGCTCCTGACCGATGACCGATGAACGAACGAAACGCGAAGCTCCAAGAAGTAATCGACTCACTGAGCGAGTGAACGGTTTAAGCCAGATCTGGCGAACTAGTTCATATAGTTCACGTATCGGAGCCGGATCTTTGAACTAGTTCGTTCATGAACTACACAAGCCTATTATCAAGGTACATGTGATTTGGAACATTGTTTGATTTTTTTTTATCATTAATATATCTCCAGAAATGTGCTGGATTATCTTTTAGGTTGTTACCAACAGTTTTGATATAATTAGATTGACATTTTTGAGTTTGTATTTTACATTTAGATCTTAAGTCAGAAAATATCAAGTATCATTTTTTGTGACTAGTTTTCTTTGCAATTATTAAATTGTTTAAATATGGGGAAAACCATTTTGGAAAGTTAGAGCTTTTAATGAGTTTTCTTGGAATAAACTGATTAAAGACAACATGTAGAGTTTCATAAAACTTTTGTAAAGCAGACTCAATATCTAATTCATATAATAAGTTGTCCCAATTAATACCTGCCAAATAATCATTTATAGCTATATAATTACCATCTCTGAAGTCAAAATAGTATTCTTCATATGTTAGGTTAATTTTAGTAGTACATAAAAGATCAAATGTGTAAGCTATATGATTATTATGTAAAGGCATTAGAAGGTCTACAGCTGTTTCTACTTTGACTTCAGATATGTTTAAATCTAAATATTTACCCCTATCATTTGGATGTATTACTTTTTGAAAAAAATTATAAAAAGAAAAATATTCAGCAACTACCAATGCATTCGAGTTATCAGGACAATCCACACAAACTCCCAGTTCATCAATATACCATATCGCCTCAGGTGAATTATAGTCACCTAGTATTATAAACTTGCTATCTGCGTGTCCTTGGTATATGGTATTGACAGATTCACAGTAAATTATGTAGCATTCCAATGAGGATCTAGGTAACCATGATTCAATAATAACTATAATATCATATGGGTAATTATTAATTACCCCTATTAATAGTGACATCTCTAACTGCCAAAATCTTGTTCGTAATCCTCCCATATTATGAACATATGCTATTAATGGAGCACTATCCTATGCACTTTTGGAATTTTCCCCATTGGGATGTCTGTGGTTACCATTGTGAGAGTGGGTATTAGGTTTTTTTATGATTTTATGAGTCCCATTTATTTGTCGAATAACCAGATCTGTCTCATCATTATCTCTTCTAGTTTTCAGCTCACTCTGTACTACTCTGTGTTTTTTGTTGCAGGATTGTTAGATCTACATTAATCCTAATATCATTACCCAGAGATCTTTGGCGTTTCTAACACTCACCAACAAACTTCTTATCTGAAAAAATCACCTTTAGCAGTATGGGGCTCCTTTTTACCACACGTATTGATTTGAAGTCTGTTGTGTTAATAGACATTTTTTGCAGAGTAGCTGTTATCATAAGGTTATCATGATTTATGAGCTCTTTAACATCCTTTGATTGTGATTCAGCTACATTAAACATAACGATGTTATTGGATCTCATAGCACGATCCTACATTTCACTCAAAATGTCAATTATGTTGTTTCCGTTTGGCATGTTAGTGTTTATTTTCCCATCACTTGTTTCTGGGCAATTGAGTTCCATTTGAGAATTGGGCAATTGAGTTCCATTTGAAGAGAGAATAATATCCTCTATCTTAATAATTCTTTGTTCTAACGCAATTAAATTTCCATTGGATTCAGATCTATTGTTATGTATTATTTCAACTTCTAAGTCACTTACACGCTTAATTAGGTCAGGAATGTTGATTAAATTTTCTCTGCAGTTAAGATAATAGAATGGTAAAACCCGTGAAACCATTACCACTACTCTTATTTCAGATGCTGATAAATTGGAGCACTTTTTACAATATATTTTTTTGCATAAATCACATGGAAAACCAAATGTATCATTTTTGCTCTCCTTGAAGACACAATCAATATTGCATTTAGCACACTTTCCATCTGGTAACATGGTGATAACGTATATTGATAAAACCAGAAATAAATTTTAGGCACACCACTGGTTTTAAATCCAAACAGTTAATGAATGACAAAAACGATAGACCAGTTTGAACAACAAAAAGTTGTATACAAACTGATATTCAGATACACTAATTGATATGAAAAAATATAAGAATTTTAAAATGGAACTTTAAATGCATAAAACACAACTTTTCGATAAGTAACATGCATCAAAATTATAATCACTGGATAGTATGAACAAAACACTACGGATTGATATCCAGTACACAATTTGCCAAATAGAATTGACTAAAAAAACTAACTTTTTGTAGGAGCACAATTTAAAAGCTGTTAACTATTATCGTAGTCTATTAAGTAAGACTTTAAGTGGTTTCTGCAGAAAAAATTGGAGGAGGTAATAATCTCTGGACCAATGTAAACTAAGAAAGTGTAGATTTTTCATGGATACTTGAAAATAAAAGAACATTTCAAACTGACTCACAATGATGAGAGTAAAACTAAGAAAATTTTGGGACGGTATCAATCAAAAGAGTAACTAATCAGGTGGCTGGGGAATCTGCCAATATTCTGCTAGACTTAAGCAACGAGAACCTCCTAATCTTTTTGATATTTTGAGCTTGTGAAGAATACATCAGAAGATTGAACTATGAGTTAGTTTAAACTTATGAGATTTATTTTTTCTGTTATTTTCTGATAGTAGGTACATTATGTTCAAATATTATGTATGTCTGTACAATATGTATCATATACAGTGATGAGCCCGCTAATAACCGGCAAAATAGCGCAAGAGATGGAAAACATAATACATTGCCAAACAAAAAGAGATAAAACCAGTGGGGATGAAAACGTAGTGTAATTAACATCACATGACATAGTTTCCCACCTTTAGACGTATCACAGGAGTATGACAACTGTCACTGTGACAGTAGAACTTTATAAAATACTCCTGTCACAGACGTCTAAAGGTGGGAAACTATGTAATGTAATGTTAATTTATACATTTATAACAGTCATTTCCACCTCCACTAGTTTCATCTCTTTTTGTTTCGCAATGTATTATTATTTTTCATCTTTTGCGCTATTTTGCTGGTTATTAGCGAGCTCATCACTGTATAAGAAATATAGATATGTTTGGAGTGTCCGTTCTTTTCAATTATCAATGCCACATCCGGTCCTGTAGAGCACGGATAATCGGGTTTCTACTGTATTCTTGATTTTTGGGCACTTTTACTAGTTCCCCCAAAGAAAACTTGAACTTTTTCTCACTTTTTAGACCACAAAATCCAAAAAAAAGCGGCACTTTTAAGGCCTACCCTTTTATTCAACATTTACAAGTTTTTAGTTGAGAAGATGGAAAAATTACATACTTAAATTATTTTATCTACCTACTCACTTTTTTTATCTTCTAGTTGTACTGCTTCAAAGGACATAACTGTATATTCATCTTGTCTTATTTGGGTTTTTACAGGATTGTCAGTTGATTCTAAATAATCACATGCATCATTGTTACTTTCTTCTTTGGGTTCTTTCACAAACTCAGTTTTAAAGATATCTAAAGACACATCTCTTATCTCATTATTTTCTATTTCTATTTTACAGCTGGCCTCTTTAACTTCCATTTTTTTTTATCAATTTTACTCTCTGTCACAGTGTAGAGTGTATAAGTGTATAGCCAAAGAATACAGCACCCAAAAGAATTTTTTTAAGTATTAAAATTAAATAAATGAATTTATATTTTGCTTTTGCAGAAACGAGAAACCCTCCTTTTGTTTACAAAATTAATGAGGTTAGTCAAATGTCAAATTCTTAGTCATGTGTCATGTTGTGTTCTTCTTCTTTTTATGGGCTGTTTTTTAACAATTAATAAAAAGAAGGAGAAGATATGACTAACCTAAAAATTAAAAACAAAACAAAAACAAAGAGACATAGATGAGGGGGTGCAAAGAGATTAAAATTTAGAGACTCGCACAGACACAGACAGAGGAACTACTGTACTCTGTACTCTAGGTTAAGTGTGGAGTGGTAAACTCAATTGCTTTTTAAATATTCAATAATTATGGAAGTTAAAGAGGAGTTGGAGGATTATGACCAAAGATACCTGGTCAGTCAGCTGTCCACAGAAGTGCATCTCACAGAAGTGAAGGATGAACCAGACAAATATTCACTTGACAGAGCAAATAAAAGTAAGTAAAAAAAATGTAGTCTCTACTCTAGAATTCCAATTCAAGCAATACAGGAAGTTTCCTGTTTACTGAATATTAGACTTCTATCATTATCGCATCTACACTTCTAGTTAAGTGATTGCCGCCCTCTTTGGGCTCTTCCGATTCATTTGTCACAGTGAATCAGTCCGCATTAACATTTTGGTTGTGTGACTTGGCATCTTCTACAATTTTTCTCCATCTGTTCCTGTTTTTGCTTGTTGTCACCCGTTCTCTAACTAAGGTTATCTTCTTAAGGTCCTTGACTATCTGGTTCTCCCATCTGGTTTTTGGTCTTCATCCTGGTGTGCAGGGCCGCCGAGAGGAGTACATTTTACCGGGGCTCGGCGATGTAAGGAGCCCAGCGTCGACCAGACCAAAGACGTAACTTTTCCCGTTTTTTACTCTTCACTTTATGTCCATAATGCATTTAATTAGATAATACTCGGCTATATTTAATATTATGACCTTTAATCGATTTTAAAAGTTATAAATCACAATGTTGTTCTGAAACTATTTCCTTGTGGCATTTTTATGATTAACTATTTTTATGGGAAATAAGCCATAATTAAATTGAAAAAAATAATTTTATTAACGTTTCGACACCCAAATCGGGTGCCGTTGTCAAAATACAAAATACTACTAAAATAAACAAAAACATTGTTTCTTAACTATAAATCACAGGAGTCAAATACTACAGTACAGTCAGATAAAACTATGGTATGGATATGGAGATTAAAAATATATCAGGGCTTCTAGAATATTTACAAAAAATCAAAAGAATCTATGTTGAAGAATCTAAACCAGCAATTATGGAATAAATCCAGAATTTACATCAAATAAAGCAAAACGGTGCAAAAACCCTTTTTTGATGATTTGCCTGGGCCTAGTTAGTAGTGATGCGACTGAAAATGTTAAACCCGATGCAATATTTCGCTGGGAAATATTAATATTGTCATATATGCAATTTAACCAGAAGATTTAATGCGGAAAATAAAATTCATTCGCTATTTAATATTTTATGGATATTCCGAGATAAAGATGACAATATTAAGAAAAAAATTGATATATGTATTGCACGAGTTTTATAAAGAAGACATCAATGAAGAATTGATAGATGAAATTTTTCATTTGAGAGCAATATATGTACAAGGATAATATTGGTGAATCTTAATTTTCTCCAATAGATTTGCTTAATAAAATTAAACATCTTAAATTTGAATCGTTATTGCGTTAAGAATATTTTGCACATTACCTACCAGTGACAGTCGCAGAAGCAGAATTTCTTCAGATTTCTTGCAGATCTTGTTAGTGTTTTTTTTTGCATAAAAACGTTTATTACCTATGAGGTAATGATAGCTACAATGAAACGGGATCAGTTAGCTGCCTATCAAGTTTGTGGATTGAGAATGATTTGGCAAAATCATGCGATTTTTCGAAAATTAGAGACATTTTTGCCAATTACAAAATTCGAAAAGCACCTGTATTATAAATATTTTCACTATTATAAATATAATCAAAATTTAATAAAATTTATATTTGAAATGTTTATTATTTTTTATTAATAATTTTATTTCTATAAAAATTAAACAATTTTTTCGCTCTTCACATTTTGCCGGGGGCCCGCCCTTCACTTTTTGCCGGGGACCCGCCCTTCACTTTTTACCGGGGCCCACTCATCCCTCTCGGCGGCCCTGCTGGTCTGCCTGCTACATGTCTTTAGTTGGTAATTTTCTTGATAAGAAAAAGCTTCTGGGTTTCTCCTTTCTATTTGTCCCATCCATCTGAGTCTATGTGCCTTGATAAATCTGACGATGTCTTCTCCTTTCAAAAGTTCTCTTACTTCGTGTTTCATGAGTTTTCTAAATTCATTATTACTCAAGGTTAGTGGGCCTTATATCCGCTGAATTATTTTCTTCTCTAGGATCCTCAATCTGTCTTCCTCTTTCTGTGTCAGACACATTACTTCAGCACCATAATAATAATGTGATTACTGGTCTAATTGCTGCTCTGTAAATTTTTAGTTTAATATTCTCAGTAAGCTTCTTATCTTTGAGGAAGTTGTATTTCCAGTAGGTTCTGTTTCCTGTCTGGATTCTTTCATTGATTACTATGCTTCTATCATTAGTTCCATTAACTAAGACCCCAAGATATTAAAAGTGTTCTACCTTTTCAAACTCATATTCACCAATATTTAAACTTGTCATATTAACTGGATTTTTTCTTGCGCATAGTAGGTATTTCGTTTTGATTTATTGATCCCTTTTGGATGCTTCCTTACATAACTTTGTTAATTCTTCCTTTAAACTGTTTAGGTCTCTGCTAATTAATGCTGTGTCGTCAACATACTCCACAAGTTGTGACGTTGATTGTATTGTATGTAATGTTAATAATTGTACCTTTTATTAGACTTATCTCTGATAATAATGAGATCTTAAATTGAATCAGTCATTTCTAAAACAACGAAGTAAATTTTTTGGGTAAAATGATTTTCCATGCCATGATGATTTCTAGATTGAAATCAACAATTTCGTGCGAAAACAACGCAATTTACTGTTTAAAATACTGTATGACAGGTCCGTATGTTTTTCAGTCAGTTCGAAAACAACATAATATGTCCTTATCCATATCAACGTTTATGAGTTTAAAACATATGAAATAGGTAGTGTTTAGTTTTTTGATAATGTAAAATACATACATAATATATCTAAGTTTTTATGTCTTTTGAAGATTTCTTGGTAAAAAAAAAGGTTTAGTGACATTAACAAATATGGATCATTTGAAAAAAAATAGATATAAGTTCATAGAATTAAAAATTTAATATCAAAAAAACTAAGTAACATTTAGTCTTTTTATTGTATATACATACATAATATATCAAAGTTTCTATGTATTTGACTGTTTCTTGCTGAAGTTTTAGTACAAACATTAAAAATTACGATTCATTTCGGCAAAAACAAGTCCACAAAATTAAAAAATTGATATTAAAAAAATTAAGTAACATTTAGTCCTTTTTTGTCTTTTAGAAACAAATTTATAACCCATAATTGGCTCCGTGCGTCTCCCCTCTACTTACAGTCACGTGACACGCTGTCAGATTTTGTCAGGACGTTTTAACATTGAGTCTTATGGGATTATGTATTTTGTTAAACTTGAATATTTTATTTTGTAGTGATAATAACCGAATACAATTGTTAGAATTCATTAGTTATTAATTTATACTGTAATTTATAGTGCAACAAAAAATATTTTCTTTTTCGTTAATAAAGATTTATTGACATAAACTGCGATAGTGAGGTTATGTATACAAAATCAAACTGATAATTAATATTGGAAATAGAAGAATTTATATCAGATGTAGGGCCGGTTGTTCGAACGCTAATCAACATTGATCACTATCAAATATTTAATTACTGTCACAACTGTCAATGTCAACTTGGGTTGGGTTGCTGAAAACATAGTTAATTATAATTATGAGATTAGTTAGTGAATTAACATAACAATTATTAACATAATTGATTAACTAATTTCATAATTGTCATCAATAATTATGTTTTCGGCAACCCAACCAAAGTTGACATTGACAGTTGTGACAGTAATTAAGTATTTGATAGTGATCAATGCTGATTAGCGTTCGAACAACCGGCCCTAAGTGCGTTTTTATTTTCTGCTTATATTAATACATAATATCACTAGCGGGACACGGCATTTTTTTTAAATGTCTCACTTAAACATACACAAAGCGTCCTGATAAAATTTCAAAAAACCGCCACCATGAGCAGGTCGGTCGATTTTGCTTTGACACTTTGTTAACGCTCAGAGCGAATACTCATAAATATAAAATATAGTATTACCTCAAACTACCCAACTATTATTGGAAAGATTTTTATGTTTCCTGAAAAATTTATATATTGTAACATGTGTTGTTTTTGAAATGACTAATTCAATTTTAAAATTTGCTATGTATACTGTCTACTTCATTGTTTACATTCACCTGTAAAATAATGGTTGCTATTCAGAGTGTTTCATTAATAATTGGAAATATTTTAACTGTATATTCCTGGGTTCAAAATATTATGGCTTAGCCCAAATCATTTAAATAAAATGTGGCTCCTGACTGAGTTACAGGGTGTTTTATTTAAAAATTTAAAAACTCTTTATACCCAGTACTTTATGATTGACGTAGGAACAACGAATTCTGTTATTTGATGACTGTTAGGGGGACTTGATTATAATCAACTTCTTCATTCATGTTCGAACAACCAAGCCTAAAACTATTTGACATATCCTTGTCATACTTGGTAGGAAGTGTAGGTACTGTACACCCTACTAAATTATGTTAAAATGGAAAAGTGAATATTTGACAGTTGAGAGGTTATTAGACTTTAGTAAGTGGTACCACGTTGTACTTCATATACACGGTTCTTAGACATTTCCTACAGTTGTCTACACTGACTAACCAATGAACATTCAGCCCACGATTACGTCACGAGAAGACAGTAATTTGAATCGTAATATGATTAATCGGAATTTTTATGTCTTTGATGTATGGAAAATAGTAAAGATAGTTATGAAATAAAGATGTTTAGTGGATTATAATACCTAATTATGGAAAACTGTTTATATTTGGGTGCTTTGGTACTTAAAATTGATCAGGACCAATTGTTCACGTTTATCCAAAGGTTAAGTAAGATGTACGGAAATCTAGGACTTCAATCTCCATTCTACACTGAAAATGTGTCGCTTATACGGAATTTCCATCAATACTGGATTAAATATTGAATAGATACCGTCCTTAGAGGTCAGCTAGGATTATGTGAATTAGAATTAATTGTATAATTTATTGTAAGAATTTAAATAATAGGTAATATATTTAGCCACGCTACAGCCTGTATATGGTATTCTAAAATTTCATCAACAATATTATTACGTGAAGAGGGCCTACATAATGAAATTTTAACGTTTTAACCTACCTTATAAATATATATTCTTATTTAAGCTTCTACAATAGGTATGATGTACAACTATAATAATAAATAACTTTTCATGGATAATTCAAAATAGGTTTTTACTGGAAACAACACCAAAATTTCAAATACAAAAATATAAAGTAAACTAGGATGTATAAGTCAAACTTATGAAGTAAGTCAAACATTTGTCTCCCCCCACCACAGTCGGACTAGACAACCGTAGTAAATGTCTAATAACCGTACTTCATATAATAAATTGTCCTATTCGCTCTGTGCATGACTGATGTGACACCTAGCGTCGTCACCTGAGATTTTTGATATCACAATTTGAGGTTAAGCATATGATAAGTAAATACATATTGTGAAGTTGCAAATTAGTAATAATTAGTTTTTACCGATATTTTTCCAATTTATGTATAAAATGGATGTACCTACTACGTACCTAGTATTAAGAATTGGATTTCTAAAAATTCCTCACAATTTGTCTTTTCAACCTCAAACGGAATAGAAAGGGAAAAATCTGTCCTCGTTTTTAAACTAGGAGGAGTAATTCAAATTTACCACGCTATATTGCTTGTTTGTAATTTTTCCAACTGCAGGCAAGTTTACTCCACTAAATTATGAAATTTTGACACTATTAAGATTTATGAAATTTTGACACTATTGACGTTTAAAATCGATAGGTTAATTAAGCTATATCGACGATTTTTTGTGTTTTCTGAGTTATTCCTTTAATTTTTAGATTTTTAGTCTGCGTTTAAATAAAAAACTGTTGTATTTTTATAACTCTAGCGAAATTGTTATTAGTCTTATAAGTTGTCTGATATTGATTACTGGATTACCATCGTAGGCCGACATGGTTAACCTAAAAAGAAGATGAATCTGGTGATTTTTATAGTGACATTCTTCTTCTTCTACGGCACTACAGCCCAAATTGAGCCTTGGTCCAAATTGGTAGCTGTTTACTGTGTCTTCCCAGCGCTTCCTTGGCTTTCCAACCGGTCTCTTTCCCTGCATTCTAGCATTAAGGCTCCCATTCTTATCACATGTCCGGCCCATTGTAATCTTTGTATTCTAATGCAGTCTGACAGGGGTGTTTCCTTATAGAGTCGATAAAGCTCATTGTTGTATCGACTTCAAAAGATTCCGTTTTCCCTCACAGGTCCTAATATTCTCCTCAGTACTTTCCTTTCGAATGTGACGAGTTTGTTTTTGAATGTTTCTTTTAGGACCCAAACTTCACTGCCATAGCATGTTATTGGTCCAATTAAGGTTTTATAGATTCTCATCTTTGTATTTCGGTGGACACTTTTAGACCGAAATATATGGGAGAGGGCAAAATAAGCTCGGTTTGGCTGCGTTATTCTCTTCCGTATTTCTCCAGCTTCTGATCCGTCGGCATATATTTCTACTCCTAGGTATGTAAACTTTCCAATCGTTTATATTATTATAGTGACATTATTTGGTGTGAATCTGTCTTTGAGTTTACTCCTCCTATTTTAAATATTTTCTCTAATTTATGTGTAATTATTGGAGATCTATAAAAACTACACTTACTATTTTGGCTATTACTCAAGGGCGGATCCAGGGAGGGGGCCATGGCCCCCTCCGAGAAAATAAAAAATAGAAATTTAAATATTTGCAGTTCAAGTGTTTTTAGTTTCAAACACATATATGTAAAAAAAACAGGGGATAAATATGTCTTCTGAACTAGAACTGAACAAAAGCATTAACGGAAGCTTCTAGAAGGACATAGGATGTTTTGTAAATCAAAATGTTGATAATTTTAAAAAGTG
Source organism: Diabrotica virgifera virgifera (assembly GCF_917563875.1). NCBI lineage: Eukaryota > Metazoa > Arthropoda > Insecta > Coleoptera > Chrysomelidae > Diabrotica > Diabrotica virgifera. The sequence goes on along the minus strand of NC_065448.1, from coordinate 173,712,327 downwards.
CCAATTGTTAGAATTACCTTGGCAGCCAAAATCGTATGAATTTGCATATTCTGTACATATAAAGAATAAAAAAGAAATAAAGAGTTATACTTGGGTCACCAGCACTTAGAACAAAGTTGGTTGGTACTTTCGCACATTCAAAAGGAATTGTTTTGCAAGTATTGCGTTTTATTTTTCTAATGAAAAATATGGTCACAATAAAGGGATAACAGCCCAAAGCCTTATTACGAAACCTTTTCGCCAAACTCATGGGCAATGACGGAGCCATACAAACCCATGAAAAAACATCATACCACAAGGAGTGTGACGCTTATGAGAACATAATCACACAATAATTAGTGAAAATCAAGACAGAGGGAAACAATGCCGGACAGGAGAAGCATTGGGAAAATAGTATTAAACTTGTTGAAAGAACTCCCCTTTGATCCAAAGAAATGTGTAGGAATCGGCATTGACTTAATAACGATAAGGTTTGAATGTCTTTATGTCACTCAAAAGTGTGTGAAAAGTACCTTAAAATTCACCCTTGTAACCCTAATTTTTAAAAATTACCCCCAGACCCCCTGGTACCCCTCCCCAAAAAGTTCATGGCCCCTCCCGAAAATCGGTCCTGGATCCGCCCTTGCTATTACTAGCACAATTAAATACTTACGCAACATTTATTTACCATTTTTGATCAAGTTTGTTATAAAAACAATGACAATGACATTACAAATTAAGCTTTAATATTGTCATGGTCACGAACAGAGCGAATAGTTGTTTAATGAATTTTATAATAATTATTAGTAGCAAAATTTTACTTAGTTTTTTATTTTAGATTATTCAGAGGAGGAGAACGAAATGAAAATTATGAAAACACCTTCATCTCATAAAGACGAAGAATATATAAATCAGCACTCTGAAGAGAAAACATTAAATAAAAATCAGAAAACACATTTGAAAAGTAATGGTAAAGAAAGACCTTATAAATGTGAAATTTGTTTTAACCATTTTTGCCACAAATCCGGTTTAAATAAACACATAAAAGTTCACACTGGGGAAAAGCCTTATAAATGTGAAATTTGCCTTAAGCACTTTGTTCAAAAAGTTCATTTAGATGGACACATGAGAACTCACAGTGGGGAAAAGCCTTATAAGTGTGAAATTTGTCTTAAGCAGTTTACTCAACAAAGTTCTTTACGTAAACATTTGATGGGTCACACTGGAGAAAGACCTTATAAATGTGAAATTTGTATTAAGCAGTTTCCCCTTAAATCCGAGTTAAATAGACATATGAAAGTTCACACTGGGGAAAAGTCTTATAAATGTGAAATTTGTCTTAAGCAGTTTGCTCAAAGAATTCATTTAAATGGACACATGAGAACTCACACTGGGGAAAGACCTTATAAGTGTGAAATTTGTCTTGAGCAGTTTACATTACGAAGTATTTTAAATAAACATGTTGTAGTTCACACTGGAGAAAGAGCTTATAAATGTGAAATTTGTCTTAAGCAGTTTTCTCACAAATGTACTTTAACTAAACATATGAAATGTCACACTCGCGAAAAATCTTATAAATGTGAAATTTGTCTTAAGCAGTTTACTCACAAATATCATTTAAATGATCATAAGAGAATTCACACTGGAGAAAGACCTTATAAGTGTGAAATATGTCTTAAGCGGTTTACTCAACAAGGTACTTTAAATAATCATTTGAAAGTTCACACTGGAGAAAGACCTTACAATTGTAAAATTTGTCTTAAGCAGTTTATTCAACAAAGTAATTTAAATAACCATATGAAAGTTCACACGGGAAAAAGATTTTATAAATGTAAAATTTGTCTCAAGCAGTTTTCACTACAAAGTAATTTAAATAAACATGTTGTAGTTCACACTGGAGAAAGAGCTTATAAATGTGAAATTTGTCTTAAAAAGTTTGCTCATAAAAGTACTTTAGATAAACATATAAAAGGTCACACTGGCGAAAGACCTTATAAATGTGAAATTTGTCTTAAGCTGTTTACTCACAAATATCATTTAAATGATCACAAGAGAATTCACACTGGAGAAAGGCCTTATAAGTGTGAAATTTGTCTTAAGCGGTTTACTCAACAAAGTACTTTAAGTAATCATTTGAGATGTCACACTGGAGAAAGACCTTACAATTGTAAAATTTGTCTTAAGAACTTTATTCAACAAAGTAGTTTAAATAACCATATGAAAGTTCACACTGGAGAAAGACCTTATAAACAGTGGCGTGCTGAGCATGGTTTCGCGTGAACCGTGGAACCAAGGATCTGAACCCGCTCTAACGCGCTTTTTGCGTCGAAGAAGAAAGAAAAAATCGAAGATAAAGATCGGTCACTTATCTTAACCCGAAATTTCAAAATGAGGTGATTTATATTTGCTAGTAAACTCAATTAAACGTGAACTAATTCATAATATTAGTGCATCTCCATTTTTTTCGATATTTAGAAATTGTGTATGCCAAAGAAAATGTCTTAGATGTTGTAATTAACGAATCATTTTTAGGATTTGTTCTGATTACTGACAAAACTGCGTGTACACTTAGCAATAAAATTTTGGCCGAAATAAATAAATTAAATACAGGGTGGTCCTTAAGTAATTGTACAAAAAGAAACAGTAGATTCTACACTCTAAAATATTACGATTTAACCCAACTTACTTTAATAAAATGTTGATATTAAGAAAGATACAGGGTGGTAAAGTTGAAATTTAAAGACTAAGTTTTCACTCTAATGGCATATAACATATCCCACCAGAATGAAAATGGTTATTCATTTTTGAAATTTAAAATTTAATTTTTCGTCATAACTTTCATGTTTATGGAGATTTATTTACAAAAATTTATAAGTAGAGGTTTTGAGTATGAAGAATTATAATTTGATGCATAATTTTGATGTATCTCATAGAGGACGCCACATATGCCACATATTTGACATAAAGGGCCTAGCCGGGTAAGATGATGAAAAGTGCCCCCAACTCGATTCGAATTCCATATAGATCACCGTTTAGCATATATAGTGAAACTAACTTTCTGAAATTTTTAGCCCCCTAGGTGGTCATGTGACCCACCTAGAGCCTAATTAGGCTTTTTAAGTTTTTATTTTTTATCTCAGCCGCATAAAAAGTTTTTATCTCATCTTTTCAACTAGCGAAAAACTTTAAATAAAAAATTTGTAAGATTTAAAATGTTCTGTGCGAAAAAAAATTTTTTTTTAATTTTTGGCGGGAAATTTAAATTTTAGAACGATTTTAAAATTTTAAATGAGTATAAAAAAATAACTAACGACATTCGTTTTCACGAAAAAAATATATAACGTGTATTTTTGCATAATATTTCACCCTGAATTTTTTCAAATTTTTAAAATTGGTGAAACGCACCTTCAAAAATAAAAAACCGCATTTTTTCGGTTTTTTTTTTTCGTTTTTTGATACAATTTTATACATATTTTTCAAAAAAGGTAACACCGTCACTGGAGCAGGTAAAAAATTTAAAAAGAATTGGGGTTTGCTTAATAAAAATTTTTTGTAACACCATCCATTTTCAAGATACAGGGCGTTGAAGAAAACAAAATTTTACACATTTTTTACGATTTTGCTGAAACTACTGGCAACATTGTAATAAAACGTGGCGGGTTTTAAGAGGTAGTTATTGTGCATGTTTTGACGTACAATTAAGGATCTGATACTCATCATTGGCGCGCTTAGGGGTAATGGTCTGAACTTCAAAGAAAAAAGATAGTACGCCACTGACATATTTCAAATTAACAATCATTTTTAAATTCCTCATTCACTTTTCGATAAAAAAAACTATCTTATCATTTTTTCCTACGAGGCGCCGTTTTGCTGCAAAAAATAAAATATCTTAACGCTTCCAAAGTATTCGAATTAGTTTTTATAATGGACGTCCGAGTTTACGTATGTAGATGTAGAAACTACTAATAGAAGTTCGAATACTTTGTAAGGGTTAAGATGTTTTATTTTTTGAATAAAAATGGCGCGTCGTATGAAAAAATAGGAAGATAGATTTTTTGTCACAAATTAAACGAGGAATTCAAAAAGGATTGTTAATTTAAAATATGTCAGTGGCGTACTATCTTTTTTCTTTAAAAAGTTCAGACTATTACCCGTATACGCGCCAATGATAAATATAAAATTCTTAATTGTATGTCAAAAAATGCACAACAACTACCTCTTCAAAATCGCCAAATTTTATTACAGTGTTGCCAGTAGTTTCGGCAAAATCGTAAAAAATGTGTAAAATTTTGTTTTCTTCAACGCCCTGTATATTGAAAATGGATGGGATTACAAAAATTTTTTATTAAGCAAATCCCAATTATTTTTCAGTTTTTTACCTATTCTAGTGACGGTAACGTTTTTTGAAAAATATGTATAAAATTGTATCAAAAAACGAAAAAAAACCTAAAAAATGCGGTTTTTTATTTTCAGAGGTGCGTTTCACCAATTTTAAAAATTTGAAAAAATTCAGGGTGAAATATTATGCAAAAATACACGTTATATATTTTTTTCGTGGAAACGAATGTCTTAGTTATTTTTTTATACTCATTTAAAATTTTAAAATCGTTCTAAAATTTAAATTTCCCGCCAAAAATTAAAAAATAATTTTTTTTCGGACAGAACTTTTTAAAGCTTACAACTTTTTTATTTAAAGTTTTTCGCTAGTTCTCGATGCGGCTGAGATAAAAAATAAAAACTTAAAAAGCCTAATTAGGCTCTAGGTGGGTCACATGACCACCTAGGGGGCTAAAAATTTCAGAAAGTTAGTTTCACTATATATGCTAAACGGTGACCTATATGGAATTCGAATCGAGTTGGGGGCACTTTTCATCATCTTACCCGGCTAGGCCCTTTGCGCTTAACTTTTTTGCTCTTCGAGTTAACACTATTTTCCTGATAAAATATTAAAGATACGATATTTCAACAAAAAAAAAGGTATACTTGTTAATAGCTTCAAAACTGAACAGTTTTCGAGATAATCGCATTTTACAAATCAGCTGCATAACTCTGTTTAACGCAATTATTCCAGGCAACGAATGAAAAATAGAAAAAAAAACATCAATACTTATAAATTTTGGTATGGAATACCTACCTTCAACTAAAGTTGATAGTTTCCAAAACATTAAAGAAAAAATAGTATACGCTATTATTTTTTTACATACATCATTAAGATAATTAATAATCTGTTACTGGATTTGACATCAAACATTTTACATTTCATATTAAATTAAAGTCATAATAATATCATATTTTATTTTCAATTGAAATTAAGAAATAGTTTAACTGAATAACATAAAACTTTTTATCAAAGTAAGTGTTCGATATGTCCACCATTTTCTTCTGCATTTATCAATGCGTTCCATAAAAGATCGTCTCATATTAAATAGCATCATTTGTTGAAAAGAAACAGCTGCAGCATTTATTTCTTCCCAAAGTTGGTTGCAAGTGTTTACGACATTCTTGTAGATATGTTGTTTCATTGCTCCCCATAGATACACCAAAATCGAGCGGATTAAATTCTGGGCTACGTGGTGGCCAAGGAAAATGACTACCACGACCAATCCAGCGTTCAGAAAATTTGTTATCTAGGTATGTTCTCATTGCTCTCGTATAATGTGGTGGTGCACCATCTTGCATGAACCACATATTTTGCCTTAAGTTTAATGGCAATTCTTCCAGTAAATCAATAAAATAATTTTGTAAAAAATGTAAATAGTTATCACCATTCAAATTACGAGGTAACTCGCATGGTCCTAAAAAATGATTTCCAAGGATTCCACACCATACGTTTATTTTGAATTCATGTTGAAAATGCCTTTCTCTTTTAACATGAGGATTTTCAATATCCCAGGAATAATTGTTCCTTAAATTAAAAACCCCACGGCGTGTGAATGTAGCTTCGTCCGTAAATAATATTCTATCGACGAAGGAGTGGTCAAGATTTTGCCTGTTTCGGATATCATTTGCAAATCTGCATCTTAAAGCTAAATCTGTTGGCAATAGATTTTGTACAGGTGTAAAGTAGTAAGGGTGAAAATGCTCGCGGTGTAGGATTTTTAAAATTGAAGTTTTGCTGATTCCTAACGCTGAAGATAAACGTCGTGTACTTACTTGAGAATCATCGTTAACGCGAACCATTACTTAATCTTCTTGATCAGGCGTAATCATTTTCGGTCGGCCTAAATTGTCACGTTTAGAACGAAATGAACCACTTTCGCCTAAATTTCGAAATAGATGTTGAAATGTTTGGTGATTAGGTTGCAGCCTGTCTGGGTATCGTCTTAAATATTCCCTTTTCGCTGCACGCCCGTTAAAATATTGCTGACAATAAATAGCAATAATATCTCTCATATCGATATTTGAAAAATTATTATGCCTCGGTATTTTCTGCTTTTGTTTAATAAACCAAAATAAACTAAATATTACAAAAGTCACTCATTTATTGACACAATACTTATTTGAAGTTGTCAACATCATTAGTGACATCAGCCTACTATTTTAATGAAACAATACTTATTTTAAGTTGTCAAAATCATTCGTGATATCAGCCTACTATGTTAAAATTTGCCGTAATGAATTAAATAAGAATGGGGTTGTCTAATGATGACATCCAAACTGGCTCTAAATGAAGCATTTATCAGGTATTCAGTGCTTTAACGCACAAATATCACAACCAAGAATTATTATGTAGCTATTCCAATAACAGATTATTAATATTATCTTAATGATGTATGTAAAAAATAATAGCGTATAATATTTTTTCTTTAATGTTTTGGAAACTATCACCTTTAGTTGAAGGTATTCCATACCAAAATTTATAAGTATTGATGTTTTTTCTATTTTTCCTTCGTTGCCTGGAATAATTGCGTTAAACAGAGTTATGCAGCTGATTTGTAAAATGCGATTATCTCGAAAACTGTTCAGTTTTGAAGCTATTAACACGTATACCTTTTTTTGTTGAAATATCGTATCTTTAATATTTTATCAGAAAAATGTGTTAACTCGAAGAGCAAAAAAGTTAAGCGCAAATTTATGTCAAATATGTGGCGTCCTCTATGAGATACATCAAAATTATGCATCAAATTTTAATTCCTCATACTCAAAACCTCTACTTATAAATTTTTGTAAATAAATCTCCATAAACACGAAAATTATGGCCAAAAATTAAATTTTAAATTTCAACTTTACCACCCTGTATCTTTCTTAATATAGTCTGTTCGCTAAACTCAGACGCAACTTTCTAGATATTTTAGTCGGTAATTTTGCCAATTTTAGTAAAATTGGCAAACAATAATTACTAAATAGTTAATAATCAATAAATAGTTAGTAATTTTGCCAATTTTTGCAAAATTGGCAAAAAACAATAAAATTATCGACTAAAGTATCTAGCCAGTTGCGTCTGAGTTTAGCGAACCGACTATATCACCATTTTATTAAAGTAAGTTGGGTTAAATCGTAATAGTTTAGAGTGTAGAATCTACTGTTTCTTTTTGTACAATTACTTAAGGACCACCCTGTATATGCATGGACAAACTTCGGGGTCAGGGTTATGATGGCGCAGTAAACATAAGTGGCGTTTTTAATGGCGTTCAAGCCAAAATTTTAAAATGATATCAAAACGCTCCTCATGTTCCCTGCGCTTCATAAAGACTTAACTTAGTTTTAAAGATTCATCAAAAATATTTATTGAAACTTTACTGTGATCATTGATATATGTGTTAAATGTTTTTAGATGTTTGCTTCCGGTCAGAGATATCATTTATTTTAGTATTGCACATTTGTTTGTATTTGCACCAGCTTCATGAATTTTATTTTGATAAAAGTCGGTTTTGTTTTTTTTTAACATTTAAAAGTTTTAAAAGCTTATTTCTATAGTTTTTATAATCAATATTATGTGTTGGCGAGAATTGCTTTATTAATTTCATTTTAAGAAAATCTCGTCGTTTGATTAAAAGATATCAACCCCACCGTTATCAAAGGGTTTTTTGATATTATTTTTTATTTAACGCAAATTTTTATTTAACCTCCATAGAGGTTTATACGTAATTATTTAACTTTTATTTATTTGTAAATGTATCATAATATGCAATTTGAGAATTTATTTTGTTGATATAAATTTCATTTCAATGTTCATTTTTTAAAAGCTGTTTTAGTTTTCCGATATTAAGATTTTTAATTAGGTATGACTGGAGATTTAGATGTAGAAATTTTTTGAGTTTGATTATTTATAAAAACTGCTGGAATAAAGTGATCAGTCATGTCAGTATTAAAAACGATAGGATTAATATTAATTTACTGTTTTAAATTAGCTTGAGTTTTTATAAATATATGACATATGATATAGATGATTTATATTTAATGTTTAATAAAAACTTTTGATAAACAGTGTGTGTTTTTATTGTACGGGCGGGCCCGCATCCCAACTGGAACCAGGGCTCGCTGATCTATCGATACGCCACTGCTTATACATGTAAAATTAGTCTCAATCAGTTTTCCCTACAAGTAATTTAAATAAACATGTTGTAGTTCACACTGGTGAAAGAGCTTATAAATGTGAAATTTGTTTTAAAAAGTTTGCTCATAAAAGTACTTTAGATAAACATATAAAAGGTCACACTGGCGTAAGACCTTATAAATGTGAAATTTGTCTTAAGCAGTTTGCTCACAAATATCATTTAAAAGATCACAAGAGAATTCACACTGGAGAAAGACCTTATACGTGCGAAATTTGTCTTAAGCGGTTTATTCAACAAGGTAGGTACTTTAAGTAATCATTTGAAAGTTCACACCGAGGAACGACCTTAATGTCAAATTTGTCCTAAGCAGTTTACTCAAAAAAAAATTTTTTACATTGAAACGGTGCCAAAGACAACCATTTCCCCCTCATTTTTTTTTTATTATATCCGAATTTAAAACTTATTTTATTACCACCCCGGTATATCGTAGATCCTTGTAATAAGTGAAGCAATTGCACGAAGTATCTCACGTTTTTTTCGATGCTTAAATCCATCAGTCGTTTGTATGTTAAAAGCATATTTGAGTTCAGTGTTTGTGGGAATTAAAATACGTATATCAGTGGCGACGCGTGACTTTTTCGGTAGTGTTAACAAAACCAGATGTAAAAAAAAATTATTTTGAACCTCCCAAATATAATTTTCTGGTTTTAATCCTGTGGGATAAAATTAAATAAATCACTATTCCCAAATTATATGTATGTAATTATGTATATTTCATAGGTATAACAATAAATAATACCTAAACAAACTAAACAGATTATTATTCTACCATAAAATTAAGATAAAAAATGAACAAGTAGGAAAAAGAACCTATTTTGAAAATTATTGTTTATAATTAACTATTTAGATGGGAAATAAGCCACAATTAACTTATAATTTAATATTTTTAAAAAATAATTTTATTAACGTTTCGGCGCCCAAATCGGGTGTCGTTGTCAAAATACTACTAAATTAAACAAAACTGTTGTTGCTTAATAAAAATTCTTCTAATAATTTATTTAATCTGACTCATTTATATCGACAATTCAGACATTTTAAAGTAGAAGACTTTAAAATGATATTGCCAATATTTATGAGTTGCGTTCCTGGGACGACTTTACTGAAAGATAGTTCATTCGATTACATGAAATCAATCCCAACTCAAGAATATCCGCCACAAAAAAATCATAGCATGTGATCTGTCTTTAAAAAGATAACCAAATGCAACGGTGACATTAAAATTCTCGCGTTAGAGGTTCCATAGTAAATCACGAGGGAAAACCAGGAAAAAACCTCGTGATACTATCCTGACATCGTAAGTATTTTGTCTTACATTTAGTTTACTCTCAAAACAAATACCAAATTCTGACTTTAATATAAAATACCTATATATGTTGTTCAAATTATAAATATTAATAATACATAGATATATAAGTAATACTAAAATATTTACTAACTCAATATGTTATGGACTTACTACTCGCATGGTATTTTCTTTCTATTGACTTCCTCTTTCAGTATGGGTAACCATATCCTACTGCATTCTACCGAAGAATTTACGCGACACAATTGGTTTCATTTAGCATAATTAGAGCGGCTTCTTTGATTTTTCTCTTTTTACTATCTGTTTCTTTCAGGACTATACTTGAATCTCTCCACTGAACTCTATGTTCATTATCCCATGCGTGTTGACATATTTGAGATCTATCAAATTCTCTATTTTTAATATAAGAATCTTCTTCTTCGGGTGCTATGTCCATTTATCGAACGTTAGCGATCATGTTGGCTATCATAACTTTATTCGCAGCAGATCTGAAGAGCGATTCCGAAGTGTGACCAAACCATTGCCTCAAATTTTTTAACCAAGATGTTCTTCTTCTTCTGCCTAATATTTTACCCTGCATAATTAGATGTAGAATGCTATATTTTTCCGGATGTCTACAAACATGCGCAAAATACTCGAGTTTTCTAGACTTTATCATTTTTACCAGTTCTCTGCCTTTCTTCATCCTGCTCAGAATAATATCAGCACCCTGTCCATCCAGTTTACTCTCAGCATTCTTCGATAGCACCATAATTCAAAGGATTCAACCATCTTAAGCATTCTTCCTGTTAAGGTCCATGACTCAACTCCGTAGAGAAGAACGGAAAACACGTAACACTTTAAAATTCTTGTCATAAGACTCAAATTTATGTCATGACCGCATAGAATTTTCTTGTAACAGAAAAATGCTGATTTGGCTTGAGCAATAATTCTGCAACGTATTTCGGTGGATGGATCCCAATTATCAGTGATTCTGCTTCCCAAGTATGTTATAGCTTCAACTCTCATTAAGTTGTACATCATTAACGTGAATTCCAGCATCGATGACATTATCCTTAGTGACGACCATATATTTTGTTTTTTTGATGTTAAGGTGGAGACCATAATTACTGCACTGTGCTACCACAGAATCCAATAGATATTGTAATTCGGTATAACTACTGGCAATCAGTACAGTGTCGTCTGCATATCGGAGATTATTTATCAGTTTCCCTTTTATCACAACTCCACCTTGTGTAGTACTGAGTGCCTCTTCAAACATATTTTCTGAATAAATGTTAAAAATTAATGGTGAAAGAATACATCCCTGTCTTACTCCACGTTGAATTTGAATCTCTTCTGTGTGATCACCGTCTACTCTAACTGTGGCTTTTTGATTCCAGTACAAGTTAGCAGTGATTTTTACAGTTGAGTCCGCGAGTCTTTACCCGTGCGTCATTAATACCTGAAGAGATAAAACACATACTTTTTATCTAGCATCATTCTCTTCCACGCATGACAAACCAGCTGCCGTTTGTTATTAAGTAACAACACATGTTATTTTTATGAACCATATCTAGACTCAGTGCATTGAAAAGAGATAGGTACACAAAAAGACGATTCGGTATGTTTTCATATTTTAAGCACAATTTGTTTGACGTTTCTGCTTTGTTTACTTTTGTGGCTGTCAATCAGTTGAATTTTTTGCGGTTTTTGTCGAATTTTTGCGTTTTGAAGTTTCTTTATATTACACAAACAGTTGTTTTCACAACTAATTTTATATTGGGCTTTGAAATTTTAAGGTAAATAATTATATTTTGCCAATAGGGCTTTTCATCGATTGTCATTTGTTTCGAGCTTCTGTCATGTGTCACATAATATTATTATATCTACGTCATACGTCTTTGGTTTCTATCATTGGTATATATCCTTAGACAAGGAAAGAGAGAGGACGAGTAATCCTATGACCAAAAGTGAAGCCAAACCGACACCAGAGATTTTGATCATCGACGTATCTTTGGGGTATTGTTATGCATTGAGTATTTAAAATAAAAACATGAAATGTATTTAAAATGAAGAATTTGTGTACGGTAAATGTTTTATTAAGTTGCTCATATTACGTACATATGTTTTAATACATACATATGTTTTTATTACGAATTTTAGATGATGATTTACTTTATTTTTTATGAAATTTTAACCTTCAACGAACACCCACCACTGGCAACCCATTGTTATTTTTGACGTGACCGCCATGTTTCTGGTGACAAACAAACCAAAAACAGGCTTCACTTTTGGAACGTGTGTTTTAAATGAGTGTTACCCGTCCTTTCTTTTTTCCTTGTCTAAGTATATATCAATAACGTATGACGTAGATATATTAACATTATGTGACACATGACAGGAGCTCGAAACAAATGACTGTGAATGAAAAGCCCTATTAATATTTAAAACATACAAAGCTAACGTCATTCACACAGTAAAGAAATGATTGTGTTTAGATTTCCGTCAAAGTGAATAAAATAACAAAAATAAAATATGTTACAGAATTTTTTTATAAATTGTTTATTTATTTATAAATCAATAATAATTTAAGAATTTATTAAGCTACTTCAAATGTAGCTGTAATTCTGCACAAAAATTTTGAAGCAAAACTTACATTAATTTGACATTCTATATATTATTTGATAACGTCAAATTTTATAATAAAACCCGTAATCGGAACAGTAGCCACTTTCTGTCAGTTGTTGTTGCGTGAAATAGATTTCCGACTTATTTCGTATGCTTTAAATGATGACGCACGGGTAAAGACTCGCGGACTCAACTGATCTTTATCTAGTCTGGGCTGATTATCGGAGAATAGGCCATTTTTGGGAAAAGTTATTTACCAGCAATTTTATTGCTGGAATCAAATCTTATGATTGTATATATTAATAATATAGATATGCAAAGTCCGCAGATAGTGTGCTACTTTTTTTATAAACAAAATGGCGCCAGAAAATCGTGTTTTTTTCAATTTTTGCTCTATAACTCCAAATATTTTAACTTTAGACCAAAAATACCCAAATAAAAATTCACCGCAATTAAATTCTGCATAGAGACGTGTTTTTTCCGATTTACTTCGACGAAAACTTTCCCCGGAAAAAGCGGGTTTTTCCAACAAAATCTTTAATTTTCAACTAAACTTTTAGATAAGTAGTTGTTAATCAATAATTAAATAACTTGGTAACGTAAAAGCCCTTTCCGTTTTTATTACAATTCCAGAAGCCGATGGAAATTGAATGAACAGTTTAGCAACAATTGAAATGTTAATTAAAAATTTACGGTCGCTATAATAACGACAAAATAATTATGATGCATAAAAAAAACTATGATTTTTTCATAAAAAGACACTATACCTATGTAATGCACTTTACAGAATTGGAATTAGACTATTTAAGCGGCCTCAGGAATATTTTAAAATTATAAACAATTTTTTGGCTTATAAACAAATAGAATATCTCGGGAAATATTAAACTGAATTAAATTGTAAAAACGGTATTCGAAAGACAGCGGCAGGACGCTTCTTTTAAAAGAAAAGACGTTTAATTATGACAACTGGTTCCTGAGATACAACCGGTCAAAGTTGACCGAAATTTACGGCAAAGATATAAATAATAGGATCATAATTTTCAAACCATCACCTTTTTATTTTTGTCCTCTTTCTCCACAAAAATTTTCATATCTTTAAAATCCTCATAACATATATTATTATAATAAAAACTATCGATAATACGTGTGAAAATTGCCAAAAATAGCAAAATTCCAATCAAAAATTAGGTTGGAGAAAATGTAACCTTCAAAGTTCAAAATCGGTATACGTTAAAAAAATGCATTTTCTCGGCTTCCCATGGAGCAATTTCCTTCATTCTTTTTTTGTTCCCAAGTAACTCGAGTAGAGCCATCGAACTATAACGCATTATTAAATGTCAAGCTTGCTTTTGTTTTGTTATAATAAATTAATTTATTTATTATATTATAACACAATATTTTAATTTGTTTAAATAATTATACAGCTTTCAAATGAGAATATTTATGTTTTTAACTTTAAAAGGTACACTTGTAGTAAGTTTATCTAGAAAAAAGCCTACAACTGGAAAAAATATGTAATTTTCTGTTCTTATAAATAAATTAATCTATTATAACAAAACAAAAGCAAGTTTGACATTTAATAATGCGTTAGTAAAAAGAATGAAGGAAATTGCTCCATGGGAAGCCGAGAAAATGCATTTTGTTAACGTATACCGATTTTGAACTTTGAGGGTTACATTTTCTCCAACCTAATTTTTGATTGGAATTTTGCTATTTTTGGCAATTTTCACACGTATTATCGATAGTTTTTATTATAATAATATATGTTATGAGGGTTTTAAGGATATGAAAATTGGTGTGGAGAAAGAGGACAAAAATAAAAAGGTAATGGTTTGAAAATTATGATCCTATTGTTTATATCTTTGCCGTAAATTCCGGTCAACTTTGACCGGTTGTATCTCAGGAACCACTCGTCATAATTAAACGTTTTTTCTTTTAAAAGAAGCGTCCTGCCGCTGTGTTTCAAATACCGTTTTCACAATTTAATTTAGTTTAATATTTCCCGAGATATTCTATTTATAAACCAAAAAATTGTTTATAATTTTAAAATATTCCTGAGGCCGCTTAAATAATCCAATATCAATTCTGTAAAGTACATTAGATAGGTATAGTGTCTTTTTATGAAAAACTCCATAGTTATTCTTATGCATCATAATTATTGTCGTTATTATAGCGACCGTAAATTTTTAATTAACATTTTAATTGTTGCTAACCTGTTCATTCAATTTCCATAGACTTCTGGAATTATAATATATACGGAAAGGGCTTTTACGTTACCAAGTTATTTAATTATTGATTAACAACTACTTATCTAAAAGTTTAGTTGAAAATTAAGATTTTGTTGGAAAAACCCGCTTTTTCCGGGGAAAGTTTTCGTCGAAGTAAATCGGAAAAAACACGTCTCTATGCAGAATTTAATTGCGGTGAATTTTTATTTGGGTATTTTTGGTCTAAAGTTAAAATCTTTGGAGTTATAGAGCAAAAATTGAAAAAAACATGATTTTCGGGCGCCATTTTGTTTATAAAAAAAGTAGCACACTATCTGCGGACTTTGCATATCTATATTATTAATACATACAATAATAAGATTCGATTCCAGCAATAAAATTGCTGGTAAATAACTTTTCCTTGTATTTTGCTAATTAGCCCAGAGTATTGACCTTAGAACAAGTCTAGAATATGACTAACGTTCACTTATTCTAACGTTTAATGGTCTTGATGTTTCACCTAAATATAATTGTTCGCATTCATAAGGTATTTTATAAATACAATTCTTTGTTCTTTCTTGCTCATTGTTAGATAGAATAAATCTCAACGTTTTTGAATTTATTTCCTATTGTTTTCAGTTTCTCGGATAGTCCTTTTATATATGGTATTGATATTTTCCTCGGTATTATTTTTTGTGAATGTTGTAGGATCCCGTTGTAAGTTATGTTCCATTCGATCCAATCTTGACAATTCCTTATTTATAAACGACAATCATTTTTTAATAAAACAGATGTTAATTATTGTTTTTCTTCTAAAAATGAATTTTCAGTAGTAATAACCCAAGGACATTGATAATTGTTCGAAAAAATTTTATAACAGATTTCGAAAGCTTGTTGCTTGGAAACAGACCGACGCCGTAGGCGGTCTGTTGCCTGTAAGCAACAAGCTTGAGAAAGTTGTTAAAAAATTTTTGAGCATTTATCAATGTTCGAGGGTTATTCGGATAGAAAATTTTTTGCTGGTTATGAAAAAAAAAAATACAGAGCAGAAAAAATTTATTTAAATGTGCAATTAACAATTCTTCCACCGTCCGATTTCCATCTAATTCATATTTTCTATCATTGCAAAAGTCCATAAACGCTTTCCATACAAATTTTTTACTGTAAACAGTATTCTTTGGTATATTTGATTCGATAATTTCATTAATATTCTCATCAGTATTACAACCAAATCGTGACATTTTGAAATATTGAATATTTGAAATGTCAAAATCGAAATGAAACGAAATGTAGGTATCCATAGCTATATGATTGAGTGAAAACAGCCCATGTTTTCAGTATGTTGGTTTTATTGGTTGTATTCAATCAGATGACCACAAATTAATTGATTTCATTGGATTTCTAATTGAGCAAAAAATTTTCGTTAGAACAAGTAATTTTGGCTCTATCATATAAGGATTGAATGATTCTCTTTTTAACGTTGATGTTATGATTTGTAATTGAGATATCTGTTGGTTTTCTGTATACGATTTGGCTCCCCTACATATTATAAACCGCAAACCGGTCGAATCGAAGAGGGCGAGCGCCGAGCACCAACGTATCCACTGTGGAGCTGCTACACAGAGCACCCACGTGTGGATACGTACCTTTACATCTAAGATTTGAAAGGGGTGCAACTCAATTCGATAGAATATAGGCTCATCAGGCAGTTTTTGTCGGTCTTGTAATTTTCTGTGGTTGCTTTTTATCGTTATCACAGGTTAAGGTATAAAATTTAAACAAAAGAAATTAGTAGTATGTAATGAATTTATTGCCAATAAAAACTTTATTGTATAACAAACTATCCTGTGTTGATCTTCAGTCTTTCCAATTTCTAACTCTGCGTGTCTATCAGTCACAGTTCAAATTTGTAATAGGAAAAATTGCCTAGAACAAAAACAAAAACTTAATCATAAAATTTATAAACAAGTTGTGAGAGACTTCATAATATACAGTCGAGTCCAGGAATCTTTACCCGTGCGTCATTAATACCTGGCGAGATAAAACACATTTGATAACTCAAATTTTAGCCCGTGATAGGGAGCATTAGCTACTTACTGTCGCTTGCTGTTGCGTTTAGTAAATTTCAATTTCCGACTGATCTACTTATTTCGTATGCTTTAAATGATGACGCACGGGTAAAGATTCCTGGACTCGACTGTATATCTACACATGGGTCGAACCCAAAAATGACAAGAGAAGCAAAATACCTCTGCTGTAAAAGGTGGGATCAATATGATTATTTCGCCGAGGTAATTTTGTTTATTGTCTTAAGGCTGATCCACATCAATAAAAATTTGTGTACTTACGTGTTTTATTTTAAAATACAGAAAAAATATTTGCGGTGAATTTTTAAATCTGGTCAAGTATTTTTCGAAGTAAATAAATATTTAGTTCGTGTGTTGTACCGCCGAATCCACTAGGCGACAAGTGGATAATCAAGTCCACACTAACATTGCTGTGCGGCGCAAACTTTAAGTAGACTGAAAAATCGACAGCACGACGGATAGCGTGCGTTCACGAAAATATTGTTGCGTTATTTTATGCAGGCAGCGCACAGTTCACATCAACAAAAAGTTTAATTTGCGTCAAATACAATGTATAACATACATTTTTATTGATGTGGATCCTCCGTTATGTACGTAGATTTCTCTTACTTCGTATCAAAACAAACAAAATAGCCTCGGCGAGATAATCATTTTGATTCTATCTTTTACAGCAGTTGCAGAGTCTACCTTTATTATAAGTCATTGAACATAAACTCAAAAGTGTGACAGTAGAAAACAAAGGAACATATGTCACACGAAACTTGAGAAGGTCGATGGTCGTGCTACAACCCTCAAAGGGCCTTAGCACCACTAACAAAGTTAAGAAATGTTAATACAAAGCTATTACATAAGATAACACATGAATATCAAAAAGGGTAGACTACATTTTTAACCGTGGGAAAATATAAGATAATTTAGCGAATAATTCAAATAAATTGCTAGGAATATAGAGTAAGAGCGTTTAAACAGTCACAATCAGTGAATATAACATAATAATACAGAAGTCTTTTCCCACTAATAACCTTTAAATGAAACATTTTCGAATGATTCGAAGCCTCCAAATAATAAATTTACACATGGGAGCCACAGATATTTTAATAATTTTCAAAAATTACAAATTAGTAATATGAAGACAACAAACTAAACATATCTGGGAACCTGGGTAAATGAACACAATGACCAAGATAGAGAAATCAAGACCCGCATTGAAATTGCAAGAGCATTTATAAAAAAAAATGTTAATCGAGACCTTCCTGTGGAGATGAGAGTGGTATAGTTGCAGCTCGGTAGATCTTTTCAGAGCAGCCACCAATAAGGTACGGATAGCTATGATGATAGCCAACTTCCGATAGGAGAAAGAACTATAAGAATAAGAAAACAAACTAACAAACATCGATCTAAACAGCATAAAGTAATAAAAATATTGGAATTATAAATGCTGGCCTGAATTATACATAGGACTAAAAATATAACCTACCTTTTTGCCTTGTTCCAAAAGTGGTGTGAAACATTCTGCCAATTCTTCTATCTTCTGAGTCTATATGAGTTATATAGTTTTAAATTTTGGAAAAGCTGAAAGGGCTATTTTGGATGAAACTGAAAAGCTTTTCTCGCTGTTCTACTTTACAGAAGTCACACAGTGATGTGCGATGATGCATCAGTGCTATTACTTCAGTACGTTTCTCTATCAAGGTCCATAATTTTCGTAGGCAGGAATTATTCACCAATCTTTGTTTCATAGTTTTGTTATAATTTTGTAATAGATTTTCTGATTTCTTATATGTTGCCAACATTTTATCTTAACATTCAAACATCTCACCTAGACACACATTAGCATACTCATTTCATACCTCCTAATGTAGACAAATCACTCGCCTCATTTAAATTTAATTCTCCACCACTGGAATCTTGTACCACCTTCAGAGATGTATCAAACAATTTAGATTTGATCGATAACTCGCACCCTCTGATTACAAACTAGCTCCTGCTAAGATCTCCCAATCATTTTTACAATGCTGCATCTGCTACATCTTTCTTACTTCTCTTAGAATCATACAAATATCTTCTGATGCATCCATCGTTCTCGCAAAAACACTCACAAAACCGTTGTAAATTATGTCTTGCACTTGGACTGTGGGGTACATATACTTATTTTGTATCACTCAATCTTAGATTCACTCCATAGTCTCGTCAAAATCACTTTACATACACAATTTTATGAACAATATCATACAAACCCATTCAATAAACCGTGTAAACACTCATTCCACTTCCATAATTTTTCTTCGTATTGATCTAAACATAATCATTCAAAGCATTAAAATGTTGGCATAAGTACCTTTCAAAATCTCCATCCACATGTTTTAAATTTTGGCTATTTGGATGAAACGTACTTTGTTGTATTTCTAATTAATGTTCTGTTTTCGTACTCGAAAGTTGAATGGATCACATCCTTATTCAGGATCATCTCAAATTCCAATTAATTGACGGTTATCAACTTTCATAGCCCTTATTGTAGAATATACCTAAACAATTTATCTTGCTTAGCATACTGATTTCTCCTGCTGCAATATTTTTTCTCTTGGAATCATACAAATCTCTCTCTTCTGATGCACCATTCTCGCAAAACCATTGAACAGAAATAGTATGCTAAAATCTATGACTCATGCCGTACTCCCTAGCCTGGAAGCCATAACTTCAATTTGGAACCTTAAGGAATCGCTTATTTCTCCTAGAACCACTTCTAGAACTGCCATCGCTCATACACCTGGAAGCGCCATACCCGTCATAAGGCTGGAACCTCAATCGCCTCGTGCTTCTGTAATAACAAGCGTTTTCTGCCTTTGGAACCGCAAACGCCCTAACCGCTTGCCACAGCATTTTACTCAGAATCGTAAACACCTCATACTTCTGGAACCGGAACCTCGTACCTGCCTCAAACCTTGAGCTGCATCCGCCTCCTACACATGAAACCCCAAACACCTCCTGCCTCTGTAACAGAAATCTTTCTACTGGAACCTAACAGCCTTGTACACCTGAAACAGCATTCCTCCCGCACCTGCAAAGACCACGTCCCTCGGACACAGCATTCTTCTTCCTTGTACCGCAAACGCCTACTTCTGCCTCGTACATCTGAAATTCCATTCTCCCTCTTGGACCCGCAAACAGCTCCTACTCCTAGAACAGCATTATTCCTTCTTGAACCGCAAGGCCTACCTCTGGAATCGCAGTCTTTCTCTGAAAAATACATCTGCATTCTTCCTCCCTGGAACCTCGCACATCTGGAACAGCATTCTCTTTCCCGGAACCACAAACAGCTCGTAACTCGTAGAACAGCACTCTTCCTTCATGAAAGACAGTCTTCGTTCCTGGAACCGCAACATCTGGAACAGCATTCTCCTTCCCGGAACCGTCAACACCTCGTACCTAGTACAGAACCGCAGACGCCTCGTGCATCTGGAACAGCATCCTCCTTCCTGGAACCACAAACAGCTCGTACCTCTAGAACAGCATTCTTCCCCCTGGAACCGCAAACGCCTCGTACTTCTGGAACATTCTTCCCGGGCTCGCAAACAGCTCGTATCTCTAAAAAAAGAACTCTTCATCCTTAAAGGAGAATCTCCTACCTCCGGAAAGGCAGCCTTCACCTTGGAACAGCAAACGCGCCGTAGATCTGGAACAGCACTTTCCGTTCTGGAATGACGAGCAAAAAACTCCTATCCCTAGAACCACGAAATACCTCGTACACCTCAAGCCGCATCCGCCTCGCTACTCCTAGAACCTCTTACTCCTACTCCTGAAACCATATTTTCCCCCTGCAAAAGACTTTTTCCTACTGGGATCCTCTTCATCTTGCTCTTCTTCCTGGATGGAATCCTATTGATCTTGCTCTTCTTCCTGGATGGAATCCTCTTCATCTTGCTCTTCTCCCTGGATGGAATCCTCTTGATTTTACTCTTCTTCCTGGATGGAATCCTCTTCATCTTGCTCTTCTTCCTGGATGGAATCCTCTCCATGTTGGTTCTTTCCTGGAATCCTCTCCATGTTGGTCTCTTGATCTCGTCGTTCTTCCTGGGACCCCTTCATATTGCTCTTCTTCCTGGAATCCTCTCCATGTGTTGGTCTCTTGATCTCGTTCTTCCTGGAATCCTCTACATCCTGCTCTTCCTGGATGGAAACCTCACCACGTTGGTCCTCTTCCTGGAATCCTTTTCATCTTGTGCTTCTTCCTGGATGCAAGAATCATCTTCCACGTTGGTCTTTTTCCTGGAACCTTCTCCATGTTGGTGTTCTTTCCTGGATCGTCTTTATGTTGCTCTTCCTGGAATCCTCTTGATCTCGTCGTTTTTCTTCCTGGAATCCGCTCGATGTTGGTCTTCCTGGAATCCTCTTCATCTTGCTCTTCTTCCGACGGAATCCTCTCCATGTTGGTCTCTTGATCTCGTCGTTCTTCATGGGACCTTCTTCACCTTGCTCTTCTTCCTGGAATCCTCTCCATATTGGTCTTCTTCCTGGAATCCTCTTCATCTTGCTCTTCTTCCTGGATGGAATCCTCTCCATGTTGGTCTTCTTCCTGGAATCCTCTTCATGTTGCTCTTCCTGCTGGAAGCCTCTTGATCTCTTCCGTTCTTCCTGGAACCCTCTTCATCTTGCTCTTCTTCCTGGAATCTGCTAATGTCGGACTTCTTCCTGGAATCCTCTTCACCTTGCTATTCTTCCTGGGACCCCATTGATCTCTGTTCTACCTGGAATCCTCTTCATCTTGCATGGAATCTCTTCTTCCTGGGTGGAATCCTCATGTTGGTCTTCTTCCTGGAATTTTCTCCATGTTGGTCTTCTTCCTGGAATCACTCTTCATGTCGCTCTTCCTGGAACGGTCTTGATGTCTTCGTTCTTCCTGGAACCCTCTTCATCTTGCTCTTCTTCCTGGAATTTACTCGATGTTGGACTTCTTCCTGGAATCCTCTTCATCTTGCTCTTCTTCCTGGAACCCTCTTGATCTTGCCCTTAGATAGGAAGGCTGGAGAAAATCTGGAACATCTGTCGAAAATCTGACATATCTAAAATCTCCTGGAACCGCTGTAGATAATCTGGAACATCTAAAATCTGCTGGAACCGCTATTGAAAATCTGATGGAATCAATGTTGAAAATATCCTGGAACCGCTATCGAAAATTTCGTGGAACCGCTGTCAAAAATCTCGTGGAACCGCTGTCTAGAATCTCCTGAAAGGAGTCGAAAAAATCTTCTGGAATGACCCTCGAAACAATTATCGTTTTGAGACCACAGTCGTAGGCACGTCACGGACCATGATCGTAAGGTATCCTCGAAAGGTCACCGTCGTGGAACAAATCACCTGGACTATCGCTTTAGAAACATCCTGGACAACCGATAATATATTCAAGAGGCCAGCAAGATGCAATATCGTGACCAGTAGCCTGTGGTATCGGGACTAATAGCGGGCAGCATCATGTTCAGCAGCTTGTAGCATCAGGATCAACAGTGGACAACAGGACCAGCAGCGTGCAGCTCGGAACTAGCTCGTGGAATCACCGTCGAAAATCACATGGAACCTCCGTCGAGAATCTCCCGGAATGACCGTCGAAACAATCGATTATCGTTTTGAGACCAGTCGTAGGCACGTCACGGACCATGATCGAAGGTATCCTCGAAAGCAACCGTCGTGAAGCAACCTGGCCTATCGCTTTGAAAACATCCTGGACCACCGATGGGATACTCACGAGACCAGCAGTGTGCAATATCGGGACCAGTAGCCTGTGGTATCGGGAGTAGTAGTGTGCAGCACCAGGACAAGCAGTGGGTGGCATCAGGAACAGCAGCGTGTAGCTCATAACTAGCTCGTGGAATCGATGCCGAAAATCTCGTGGAACCGATGTTGAGAATCTCCTGGAATGACCGTCGAAAAAATCTGGAATAACCGTCGAAACCATCGATTATCGTTGAGACCACAGTCGTAGGCACGTCACGGACCATGTTCGTAGGATGTTCTCGGAAGGTAACCGTCGTGAAGCAACCTGGACTATCGCTTTGGAAACCGATCCTTTACCACCGATGGCTTACTCAACAGACCAGTAGCCTGTGGTATCAGGAGTAGTAGTGTGCAGGATGACTAGTAGACTGCAGCATCAAGACTAGTATAGTGCAGCACCAGGACCAGCAGCAGGTAGCGTCAGGAACAGCAGCAGGTAGCGTCAGGAACAGATGTCGAGAATCTCCTGGAATGACCGTCGAAAAAATCTGGAATAACCGTCGAAACCATTCGATTATCGTCGAGACCACAATCGTAGGCACGTCACGGACCATGTTCGTAGGATGTTCTCGGAAGGTCACCGTCGTAAAACAACCTGGATTATCGTTTTGAAGACATCTTGGACCACCGATAAGATATTCAAGAGACCAGCAGCTTGCAATATCGGGACCAGTAGCCTGTGGTGCCGGGACTATAGCGTGCAGCTTCATGTTCAGCAGCTTGTAGCATCAGGACCAACAGCGTACAGCAGGACCAGCAGCGTGCAGCTCAGAACTAGCTCGTGGAATCGCCGTCGAACATATCATGAAACCTCTCGTTGTGAATCTCTTAGAATGACCGTCGAATAAATCTTCTGGATTAACCGTCGAAACCATCGATTATTATCGTTTTGTGATCACAGTCGTAGGCACGTCACGAACCATGATCGTAGGATATCTTCGGAAGGTCACCGTCGTGAAGCAACCTGGACTATTGCTTTGGAAACCGATCCTGGACCACCGATGGGATACTCGAGAGACCAGTAGCCTGTGGTAACGGGAGCAGTAGTGTGCAGTATCAGGACTAGTAGAGTGCAGCACCAGGACCAGCAGCGGGTAGCATCAGGAACAGCAGCTTGCAGCAGGACTAGCAGCGTGCAGGTGGAATCGATGCCGAAAATCTCATGGAACCGATGTCAAGAATCTCCTGGAATGACCATCGAACAAATCTGGAATAACCATCGAAACCAATGATTATCGTTGAGACCACAGTCGTGGGCACGTCACGGACCACGTTCGTAGGATGTTCTCGGAAGGTCACCGTCGTGAAACAATCTGGATTATCGCTTTGAAAACATCTTGGACCACCGATGAGATATTCAAGAAACCAGCAGCGTGCAGTATCAGGACCAGTAGCCTGTGGTACCGGGACTAATAGCGTGCAGCTTCATGTTCAGCAGCTTGTAGCATCAGGACCAACAGCGTACAGCAGGGCCAACAGCGTACAGCATGACCAGCGGCGTGTATCAGGAACAGCAGCGTGCAGCTCAGAACTAGCTCGTGGAATCGCCGTCGAAACCTGTCGTGAATCTCTTGGAATGACTGTAGAATAAATCTTCTGGATTAACCGTCGAAACCATCGATTATCGTTTTGCTATCACAGTCGGTTGACACGTCACGAACCATGATCGTAGGATATCCTCGGAAGGTCACCGTCGTGAAGCAACCTGGACTATCGCTTTGGAAACCGATCCTGGACCACCGATGGGATACTCAAGAGACCAGTAGCCTATGATAACGGGAGTAGTAGTGTGCAGCATCAGGACTAGTAGAGTGCAGCACCAGGACCAGCAGCGGGTAGCATCAGGAACAGCAGCATGCAGCAGGAACAGCAGCATGCAGCAGAACCAGCAGCGTGCAGCTCAGAACTATCTCGTGGAATCGCTGCCGAAAATCTCGTGGAACCACTGTCGAGAATCCTGGAATGACCGTCAAAAAATCTGGAATAACTGTCGAAACCATCGATTATCGTTTCGAGATCACAGTCGTAGGCACGTCACGGACCATGTTTGTAGGATGTTCTCGGAAGGTCACCGTCGTGAAGCAACCTGGACTATCGCTTTGGAAACCGATCCTGAACCACCGATGGCTTACTTAACAGACCAGTAGCCTGTGGTATCGGGAGTAGTAGTATGCAGGATCAGGACTAGTAGAGTGCAGCACCAGGACCAGCAGCGGGTTACATCAGGAACAGCATCGGGTTACATCAGGAACAGCATCGGGTTACATCAGGAACAGCAGCGTAGCATCAGGAAGAGCAGCGTAGCATCAGGAACAGCAGCGTAGCATCAGGAACAACAGCGTGCAGCAGAACCAGCAGCGTGCAGCAGAACCAGCAGCGTGCAGCAGAACCAGCAGTGTGCAGCTCAGAACTAGCTCGTGGAATCGCTGCCGAATATCTCGTGGAATCGCTGCCGAAAATCTCGTGGACCCGCAGTCGCGAATCTCCAGGAGTGACCGTCGAAAAAATCTGGATTAACCGTCGAAAAAATCTGGATTAACCGTCGAAACCATCGATTATCGTTTTGAGACCACAGTCGTAGGCACGTCACGGACAATGGTTGTAGGATGTTCTCGGAAGGTCACCGTCGTGAAACAACCTGGACTATCGCTTTGGAAACGTCTTGGACCACCGATAAGATATTCAAGAGACCAGCAGCGTGCAATATCGGGACCAATAGCCTGTCGTACCGGAACTAATAGCGTGCAGCTTCATGTTCAGCAGCTTGTAGCATCAGGACCAACAGCGTACAGCAGGACCAGCAGCGTGCAGCTCATAACTAACTCGTGGAATCGCCGTCGAACATCTCATGAAACCTCTGTCGTGAAGCTCTTGGAATGACCGCCGAATAAATCTTCTGGAATAACCATCAAAATTATCGATTATCGTTCACAGTCGTAGGCACGTCACGAACCATGATAGTAGGATATCCTCGGAAGGTCACCGTTGTGAAGCAACCTGGACTATCGCTTTGGCCAACTAGCTCGTGGAATCGATGCCGAAAATCTCGTGGAACCGCTGTCGAGAATCTCCTGGAATGAGTCGAAAAAAATCTAGAATAACCGTCGAAACCATCGATTATCCTTTCGAGGCCACAGTCGTAGGCACGTCACGGACCATGTTTGTAGGATGTTTTCGGAAGGTCACCGTCGTGAAACAACCTGGACTATCGCTTTGGAAACGTCGTGAACCACCGATGAGATATTCAAGAAACCAGCAGCGTGCAATATCGAGACCAGTAGCCTGTGGTATCGGGACTAATAGCGTGCAGCTTCATGTTCAGCGGATTGTAGCATCAGGACCAGCAGCGTGCAGCTCAGAACTAGCTCGTGGAATCGCCGTTGAAAATCTCCTGGAACCTCTGTCGTGAATCTCATGGGAAAACCGTCGATACCATCGATTATCGTTTTGCGATCACAGTCGTAGGCACGTCACGGACCATGATCGTAGGATATTCTCGGAAGGTCACCGTCGTGAAACAATCTGGACTATCGCTTTGGAAACATCCTGGACCACCGATGAGAGATTCATGAGACCAGCAGCGTGCAATGTTGGGACCGGTAGCCTGTGGCATTGGGAGTAGTAGTGTGCAGCGTTAGGACTAGTAGAGTGCAGCATCAGGAGCAGCAGCGGGTAGCATAAGAACAGCAGCGGGTAGCATAAGGACCCGCAGTGGGTAACATAAGGACCAGCAGCGTGCAGCAGAACCAGCAGCGTGCAGCAGAACCAGCAGCGTGCATCAGGACCAGCAGCGTGCATCAGGACCAGCAGCGTGCACCATCAGGACTAGCTCGTGGAATCGCTGTCGAAAATCTCGTGGAATTGCTGTGGAGAAACTCGTGAAATGACCGTCGAAACCATCGATTATCGTTTTGAGACCACAGTCGCAGGCACGTCACGGAAAATGATCGTAGGATATCCTCGGAAGGTAACCGTCATGAAACAACCTGGACTATCGCTTTGGAAACATCCTGGACCACCGATGAGATATTCAAGAGATCAGCAAGGTGCAATATTGGGATCAGTAGCCTGTGGTATCGGGAATAGTAGCGTGTAGCATCAGGTCCAGCAGCTGGCAGCAGAAGGACCAGCAGCTGGCAGCAGAAGGACCAGCAGCTGGCAGCAGAAGGACCAGCAGCGTGCAGCTAAGGACTAGCTCGTGGAATCGCTGTCGAAAATCTCGTGGAAATGCTGTCCCAGCACCGTGCAATATCGGGACCAGTAGCCTGTGGTATCAAGACTAGTAGCGTACAGCATTAGCTCCAGCAGCTTGCAGCATCAGGTCTAGCAGCTTGCAGCACCAAGACTAGTAGAGAGCAGCATTAGGACCAGAAGCGGGTAGCATCAGGATCAGCAGCGTGCAGCTCAGGACTAGCTCGTGGAATCGCTGTCGAAAATCTCGTGTAATTGCTGTTGGAGAAACTGCTGGAATGACCGTCGAAACCATTGATTATCATTTTGAGACCACAGTCAAAGGCACGTCACGGACAATGATCGTAGGATATCCTCGGGAGGCCACCGTCGTGAAACAACCTGGACTATCGCTTTGGAAGCCTCCTGGACCACCGATGATATATTCAAGAGACCAGCACCGTGCAATATCGGGACCAATAGCCTGTGGTATCGGGAGTAGTAGTGTGCAGCATCAAGACTAGTAGAGTGTAGCATCAAGAATAGTATTATAGTGCAGCATCAGGTCTAGCAGGGTGCAGCATCAGTTCCAACAGCATGCAGCATCAGGATTAGTAGAGTGCAGCATCAGGACCAGCAGCGGGTAGCACTGGGTTCAGCAGCGGGTAGCACTGGGTTCAGCAGCGGGTAGCAATGGGGCCAGCTGCGTACGGCGTGGGAACACTCACAGTTTAGTAGTGGCATCTTGGAGCAATTATCACTAATGGATCACCTTTGATGAGTATGGACGATGATCACCGTGTAACTAAAATCATGAAGAGAACTGGAATTATGACAGAACTATCAAACTTTAGTATTCTTACCTCAGTCGTACAATCTCTTAACCTGTCAAAAATCTCCTGGAAACGCTGGTGAAAATATCCTGGAAACGCTGTCAAAATCTCCTGGAATGAACGTCGAAAATAGACTGGAAACAACTTAGAAGCACCGTAGAAAAGCACTTGGGACCACCGTAGAAGTGCAACTGGGGAAACCGTAGAACAGCAACTGGGACAGTCATCAAAGAAATGGGACCGCTGTTAATTTCAACTGGAATCACCATTATGATTAACAGAGACCATCGTCTTGGGGCACTGGGACCAGTAGCGTATGGCAGCGGGACGTAGCATGTGGGATCGGGACCAGTAGCATGTGGGATCGGGACCAGTAGCGTGTGGGATCGGGACCAGTAGCGTGTGGGATCGGGACCAGTAGCGTGTGGGATCGGGACCAGTAGCGTGTGGCATCTGGGTCGGTAGCGTAGCATTGAGACCAGTAGCGTGACAGTGGGGGGGCCAGAAGCGTGTGGCATCGAGTCCAGTAGTTATCAGTAGCGTGTCATCGGTATCAGTAGCGTGTGCCATCGGTATCAGTAGCGTGTGCCATCGGTATCAGTAGCGTGTGGCATCGGAACCAGTAGCATCGGGATCACCCGCGAGACATGGGCCCAGCATTGTGTGCATAGGAACTATCACTATTGGGTATGAGGCCGATGTCGAAATCCAGCTATAACTAGCCTGTATGTAATGTTGATGATATCTCTAAAGGTGACTCAGCGAGTAAATATTATTTTCATTTTACTTCACCTACTACTATCATGTGTTATTCCAGACTATCGTTATGCTGAACCATCGTTTTGAGACCACAGTCGTAGGCACATCACGAAACATCGTAGGATATCCTCGGAAGGTAACCGTCGTGAAACAACCTGGACTATCGCTTTAGAAACATCCTGGACCACCAATGGGATATTCAACAGGCCAGCAGCGTGCAATATGAGGACCAGTAGCCTGTGGTACCGAGACTACTAGCGTAGTACGTATGGACTAGCAGCGAGCAGCATCAGGACTAGCAGCGAGCAGCATTAAGACTACCAGCGTGCAGCATAAGGACCAGCAGGGTACGGCATCGGGACCAGCAGCGGGTAGCTTCAGGCATATCAGCGTACAGCATCGGAATCACCGTTTAGTGTAGAGCAATTATCACTAATAGATCACCTTCGTGGAGTATTGACGATGATCACCTAATTAAGAAAATTGGAATCGGCTAATAGGACTATCAAATTGTATTTGTCTTACCTCAGTTATACACTCTTCCAGACTATTGTAGAGAATCGGACCATCTCCAAAGAATACTCGGTTCAATACTAGACGAGGACCTCGCTGAAGAACAAAAGTCCAGGAGCAGCCGCGACCATCGCTGAACATCTAAGAGCAATCTCACACGAACATCACAGCAAAACATCGCAGAGACGATTATCAAACGCATCTGAGCGATTATCCAATAACATAGTAGGAACAAAAAGCCTTTGAAGCCATCGGTATTATCATCGAAGGTCAATAGGGCCATTGTCTAATGGCATCGAGATATCGAAGGGCAATAGGGTCATTGTCGAATGGCATCGAGGTAATCGTGGAAGGAAGCCAATGTCGAAAAGAGCACCGCGGCCATCGTCGAAGAGGGCACCGGAGCCATTGTAGAAAAGGGCATGTTAGTCATCGTCAAAAGGGACATCGGGTCCATCGTCGAAAAGGGCATGGGAACGATCGTCAAAAGGGACATGGAGCCACCATAGAAGGGCATCGGACCATCGTAGAAAGTTTCACGGTGTCATGGTCGAAATGCACCAAAAGTATCGGGAACGTCGTCTAAAACCATCGGGAACGTCGTCTAAAACCATCGGGAACGTTGACTAATACCATCGGGGCCATCGTCGAAAAGGGCATGGGGACCATCATCAAAAGGGACATGGAGCCATCGTAGAAGGGCATCGACCATCGTAGAAAGATTCATTGGTGTCATGGTTGAAAGGCCGAGTCATTGGGGACCATCTTGCCATCGGGATTGTCGTCGAAAACCATCGGAACCATCAGCGTCGTGTAGAACCATCGAGAAAATTGTCTAGAACCATCGGGATCGTCGTCTAGAACCATCGGGATCGTCGTCTAGAACCATCGGGATCGTCGTCTAGAACCATCGGGATCGTCGTCTAGAACCATCGGGATCGTCGTCTAGAACCATCGGGATCGTCGTCTAGAACCATCGGGATCGTCGTCTAGAACAATCGGGATCGTCGTCTAGAACCATCGGGATCGTCGTCTAGAACCATCGGGATCGTCGTCTAGAACCATCGGGATCGTCGTCTAGAACCATCGGGATCGTCGTCTAGAACCATCGGGGTCGTCGTCTAGAACCATCGGGATCGTCGTCTAGAACCATCGGGATCGTCGTCTAGAACCATCGGGATCGTCGTCTAGAACCATCGGGATCGTCGTCTAGAACCATCGGGATCGTCGTCTAGAACCATCGGGATCGTCGTCTAGAACCATCGGGATCGTCGTCTAGAACCATCGGGATCGTCGTCTAGAACCATCAAGACCGTCGTCTAGAACCATCAAGACCGTCGTCTAAAACCATCAAGACCGTCGTCTAAAACCATCGGTACCGTCGTCTAAAACCATCGGTACCGTCGTCTAAAACCATCGGGACCGTCGTCTAAAACCATCGGGACCGTCGTCTAAAACCATCGGACCGTCGTCTAAAACCATCGGGACCGTCGTCTAAAACCATCGGACCGTCGTCTAAAACCATCGGGACCGTCGTCAGAACCATCGACCATCGGGACCGTCTGCGTCGTCCAGAACCATCGACCATCGGGACCGTCTGCGTCGTCCAGAACCATTGTGACTATCTTTTTAAAGCCATCGGGACCGTCATCTAAAACCATCGGGACCGTCGTCTAAAACCATCGGGACCGTCGCCTAATACTATCAGGACCGTCGGCGTCGTCGAGAACCAAAACCATAGGGACCATCGTCCAAAACCATAGGGACCATCGTCCAAAACCATAGGGACCATCGTCAAAAGCATAGGGACCGTCGTCGAAAACCATAGGGCACCTCTAAAAAAAAACCATCGGGACCATCGTCCAAAAGCATGGCGATCGCCATCCAAAACCATCGGTATCACCATTCAAAAACATAATCGTGGTCCAATAACCATCGGGACCATGTTCCAAGATCGTTTTTCCAAAACGATCGGGATCATTCTTCAAAACCATCGGAACCATTCTTTACTAGCATTGGGACTATTGTGTAATAGCGGCCATCGTCGAAGAGTTTCGAGGTAATTGTCAAGAGCTTCCGAAACCTTGGCCGAAGTTTCTTTTACATCGTCGAAAGGATTTGGAGCTGAAATGACAAAATAACTGAACAATTGAAAGGTACTTCATCTTATGTTGTAGATTTGTGCAAGCAAACTAAGAGAGTCATTAATATTGAGCTCAACGGGGTACTATTGATATAAATGTGTACTTAAATAAACAAGGGATTATTCCATAAAAGGGGTAGATCCTTTGGTTGATAGAATTTCACACCTTAAAGAATAGCACCCCGCTGAGCTGAATATTAATGACTCTCTTATAGTTATGTTGAGCGGGGTGCCATTGTCCGAGTTGTGAAATTATATAAACAAAGGTTTAATTTTATAAAACAGGTAGATCCATCGTTTATGAAATTTCTCAACTCGGACAATACCACCCGCTCAGTTGAATATTAATGACTCTCTTAATATAGTTTGCAAAATTTTGAAAATGAGAGAAAAGGTATTGAGAATCTGGGTGAGAAGAAAATCTAAATCTTTTAGCAGTTTGTATTTAAATCACTCACCTAGTTTTCCTTTAATTCTGTTTCTTAATTCATTGTTCTAAATTTTTATTTCTGCTTTCTTCAATCTATTTCTATAATCGTCAGAATTTAATGAAATATTGCATAATAGAATCTTGACGATGATAATAATTATATGCAATTTTATTTTTGTAACAATATGGTGTCATAGATTTTCTGCCATTTGATCATTCTTATCATCACCTTTTTGAGACTGCAGAAGCATCGGCGACCATCGCTGAAAATCTAAGAGCAATATTAAACGAACATCGCAGTAAAACCATCCCAGAACATCGCAGAGATTCGAAAACCATCGGGACCGTCGTCGGAAACCATCGGGACCGTCGTCGGAAACCATCGGGACCGTCGTCGGAAACCATCGGGACCGTCGTCGGAAACCATCGGGACCGTCGTCGGAAACAATCGGACCGTCGTCGGAAACAATCGGACCGTCGTCGGAAACAATCGGGACCGTCGTCGGAAACAATCGGGATCGTCGTCGGAAACAATCGGGACCGTCGTCGGAAACAATCGGGACCGTCGTCGGAAACAATCGGGACCGTCGTCGGAAACCATCGGGACCGTCGTCGGAAACCATCGGGACCGTCGTCGGAAACCATCGGGACCGTCGTCGGAAACCATCGGGACCGTCGTCGGAAACCATCGGGACCGTCGTCGGAAACCATCGGGACCATCGGCGTAGTCTAGAACCATCGGGCCAGTCTTCTAAAAATCATCGGTACCGTCGTATAGCACCATCGGGGCCGCCTAAAACCATCAGGACAGTCGCGCGTCGTTGAGAACCATCGGGACTCATCGAAAACCAGAGGGCCGTCGTCGAAAACCATAGGGCCGTCGTCGAAAACCATAGGGCCGTCGTCGAAAACAATAGGGCCGTCGTCGAAAACCATAGGGCCGTCGTCGAAAACCATAGGGCCGTCGTCGAAAACCATAGGGCCGTCGTCGAAAACCATAGGGCCGTCGTCGAAAACCATAGGGCCGTCGTCGAAAACCATAGGGCCGTAGTCGAAAACCATAGGGCCGTAGTCGAAAACCATAGGGCCGTAGTCGAAAACCATAGGGCCGTAGTCGAAAACCATAGATAGGGCCGTCGGCAAAACCATAGGGTCGTCGTCGAAAACCATAGGGCCGTCGTCAAAAACATAGGGCCGTCGTCGAAAACCATAGGGCCGTCGTCGAAAACCATAGGGCCGTCGACGAAAACAATCAGGACCGTCATCAAAAACCATCGGGACCGTCGTTGAAAACCTTCGGGACCGTCGGCGTGGTCTAAAACAATCAGGACAGTCTTCTAAACACTATCAGGACCGTTGTCTAATACCATCGCAACCGTCGTCTACAACCATCGGGACAGTCGTCTAGAACAGTGTTTCCCAACCGGTGGGTCGCAGGCGGATTTCAGGTGGGTCGCGGCCTGGTTCTTACAGTAGCCGAGTAGCGTATCATAATAGCCATCATGGGTGAATGATGGGTCGCGAATATGAAAGCATATCAGAAGGTGGGTCGCCAGACATAAAAGGTTGGGAACCACTGGTCTAGAACCATCGGGACGTCGTCTAAAACCATCGGGACCGTCGTCTAAAACCATCGGGACCGTCGTCTAAAACCATCGGGACCGTCGTTCTAAAACCATCGGACCGTCGTCTAATGCCATCAGGACCGTCGCCTAATGCCATCAGGACCGTCGGCGTCGTCATAATACCATCGGCGTCATCTGGTACCATCGTGTCTTATCGGGACCGTGTTCCAAGATCGTTCTCCAAAACGATCGGAACCATTCTTTACTAGCATTGGAACCACTGTAATAGCGGCCATCGTCGAAGAGCTTCGAGGCAATCGTCAAGAGCTCCGAAACCTTGGTCGAAGAGCTTGTATACATCGTCGAAAGGATTTGGAGCTGAAATGACAGAATAACATTAACAATTGAAAAGTACTTCATCTTATGTTGTTGAAATGCGTATAAGGGTCTAAAATTTGGCACAGCAATTAGAGAAAAGTTATTTGAGAATTTGCATGAAAAAAAAACGTTTAAAAAAAACGAAAAAATAATTTTTAGCAGTATGTATTTAATCACACTTAGTTTTCCTTTAATTTTGTTTCTTAATCCATTCTAAATTTTTATTTCTTCTTTCTTCAATCTATCTTATTTCTTCAATATATTTCTTAGTCGAATTTAATGAAATATTGCATAATATAAGAATCTTGAAATGATAATAACAATTAAATGTAATTTTATTCTTGTAACATATGGTGCCATAGATTTTCTGCCACTTGATCATTCTTCATCATCTTTTCGAGACTGCTAATACTATTTATTTTAATGAGATCCAAATCGGAAAAAATTAAAAGATATTTTGCTATATTGTGTAACCCGCCCAAGAGTTTATTGTTTGAAGAGAAAGTGATTTAAAATTACGGCATAATTTGACTGTTGAAACACAAAAATGTAGAAATGTAGAAAACAATATTTGGAAGTAATTGCAGCACTAACGGTGTTCCTTTTCATCTTCCACTGATCATCTAAAAAGTTCTTATAAATATTAACGAAATTGCAAATTCTTCATTTTTTTTCTACTTTTTCTTGGGTTTTTCTTTTCAATAATGTGAATGGAAATTGAAATTTCAACTAACAGCATACTTATTTCACGTGCATACAAGATACTTAAATAAAAATTTACCGATCATCTTACTAGCTTCAATTTGTAAAAAAAAATCACAAATAATTTTAAATGTTTGAATTTTCCATCCCATCCTTTCCAGTTTTCTTTATCTAAACGATTATTAGTAAATATTAAAAAAAATCGATTTCAATATAATATTTCAAAAAACAATGATTATCAAGATGCAGTGAACTAAAATATTAAATAGATTACGTTTACAGCAACTTAAATCTCACAGCTTTCCTATAGCTACCATCTAATTATCTTCATTTTCTGCTACGTGTCTTCACATTATAAGTCTAAAAAATATTTTTTCGTCCCACCCTAACATATGAAACAATTTGAGTTTTGAAGATCGACATTGAAGATTTGAATGTTTGACTGAATTCCGATAATTTAAAAGCTAAAAACTTATTAATATAAAATCTGAACTTCTCGATCTGGTATTGGTGTTTTCATTTTTCTTGTTATCTTTTTCGTATTGTCAATCGAATACCATTTCATAATATTAAAATCGAACAGACTTGAAAAATAGCACTAACTTTTTTTAAATGTTATAGAAAATGTAGCATCCAAAGATCTCTCTACTTTTTGATGACGGCACTCGACTTTTGGTTGCCCGTTCTCGTGAATACTGTTTACGTTGTTTCATGTCTATAATCCATGCAATATTTTCAAACTAACTACAAAAGGTTTAACAAATATTTAAAACCTTACCGCCTTACTGTTTTCTTGGAATATTTCAAAAGCCTAACCTGTAGATGAAAACTCTCTATTATACTTTCTGAAGATTGCTTCATATTTTGTGCCCATTTAGATTATTAGTAGTTCACTAGATTGGTAGCTCGCCTATTTGGGTAATCCATGTAATATATTAAAGCAAATTCTACAAAACACTAATAGATGTTTGCAATATTTAAAATCTTACTGTTTATTAATCTCTTCTGAATGCACCAAAGTGATTGTCATATAGATTGCTGCTACCATTTAGATGAACACTAGTAATATCCCAGAGAATTTAGACCACATGGAATAAAACTGAAAAATAAAACCTATGTTTTGGAACACTTCAAAATTCTAACCTGTAGCTGCCCACCTCTTCTTGTACTTCTTGAAGGTAGATTTATATTTGTTTTGCTTCTTTTGATTAGTTTGTGAACTTCGATCATCGGATCATCCATACTATTTTCAAATTATATTCTAAAAAACATTAGCCACTGTTTGCAATATTTAAAATCTTACTTGGTATCCACCAATGATATTACCATATAGAGATCATTGCTACCATTTAGATGACCAGGAATAATATCCCAGAGAATTGAGAGCAAATGGAATAAAACTGAAAAATACAACCGATGTTTTCGAATACTTCAAAATTCTAACCTTTAGCTGCCAACTCTCCTTTGTACTTTTTGAGAATAGGTTCATATTTGGTTTCACTTCTTTTGATTAGTTCGTGAACTTGGATAATCCATATTAACATTTTCAAATATGTACATTCTAAAAAAAATTAGCCAATGTTTGCAATATTTAAAATTAACTTCTCTATCCATGGATATATCTTCCTTTTAGTTACAAAAAAACAGACTGCCATCTTGGTAAAGGGAAGTAAAATTCCATAAAATTGATATCCACAGAAAAATAACTGAAAAATACAATTGCTATTTTGGAATACTTCAAAATCCTAACCTGTAGCTTATAATCCTCCATTGTACTTTTTGAGCATTGCTGAATATTTGGTGTCTCTTTAGATTAGTTGTTCATATATTTGGATAATCTATGTAATACCTTACAGCAAATTCTACAAAACACTAATAGATGTTTGCAATATTTAAAATCTTACCGTTTCTTAATCTCTTCTATATCCACACATGATGCTTGCCATGTGAATACACTGCCATCATTCAGATGGGGAAGAATAATATCCCTTAGAATTGAGAGGAAATGGAATAAAACTGAAAAATAGAACTGATGTTTTCGAATACTTCAAAATTCTAACCTGTAGCTGCCAACTCTCGTTTGTACTTTTTGAGAATATTTGGTTTCCCTTCTTTTGATTAGTTCGGTAACTTGGATAATCCATATAAACATTTTCAAATACATTCTAAAAAAACATTAGCCAATGTTTGCAATATTTAAAATCTTGCCGTTTTTCAACTTCTTCGCTATCCATGGATATATCCTCTTTTAGTTACAAAAAAAACAGACTGCCATCTTGGTGAAGGGGAGTAAAATTCCATAAAATTGATATCCACAGAAAAATAACTGAAAAATACAATTGCTATTTTGGCATACTTCAAAATTATAACCTGTAGCTTATAATCCTCCATTGTACTTTTTGAGCATTGCTGAATATTTGGTCTCCCTTTAGAGTAGTTGTTCATCTATTTGGATAATCTATGTAATACCTTACAGCAAATTCTACAAAACACTAATAGATGTTTGCAATATTTAAAATCTTACTGTTTCTGAATCTCTTCTATATCCACCAATAATGCTTGCCATGTGAGTACACTGCAATCATTCAAATGGGAAGGAATAATGTCCTTAGAATCGAGAGCAAATGGAATAAAACTGAAAAATAGAACTGATGGTTTGGAATACTTCAAAATTCTAACCTGTAGCTGCCAACTCTCGTTTGTACTTTTTGAGAATATTTGGTTTCCCTTCTTTTGATTAGTTCGTGAACTTAGATAATCCATATAACATTTTCAAATACATTCTAAAAAATCATTAGCCAATGTTTGCAATATTTAAAATCTTACAGTTTTTCTACTTCTTCGCTATCCATGGATATATCTTCTTTTAGTTATAAAAAAACAGACTGCTATCTTGGTAAAGGGGAGTAAAATTCCATAAAATTGATATCCACAGAAAAATAACTGAAAAATACAATTGCTATTTTGGAATACTTCAAAATCCTAACCTGTAGATTATAATCCTCCATTGTACTTTTTGAGCATTGCTGAATATTTGGTGTCTCTTTAGATTAGTTGTTCATATATTTGGATAATCTATGTAATACCTTACAGCAAATTCTACAAAACACTAATAGATGTTTGCAATATTTAAAATCTTACCGTTTCTTAATCTCTTCTATATCCACAAATGATGCTTGCCATGTGAATACACTGCCATCATTCAGATGGGGAAGAATAATATCCCTTAGAATTGAGAGCAAATGGAATAAAACTGAAAAATAGAACAGATGTTTTCGAATACTTCAAAATTCTAACCTGTAGCTGCTAACTCTTTGTACTTTTTGAGAATAGCTTTATTTTTGGTTTCCCTTCTTTTGATTAGTTCGTGAACTTGGATAATCCATATAACATTTTCAAAATCATTCTAAAAACCATTAGCCAATGTTTGCAATATTTAATATCTTACTGTTTTTCAACTTCTTCGCTACCCATTTAGTTAAAAAAAAACGAACTGCTATCTTGGTAAAGCGGAGTAAAATTTCATAGAATTGAGATTCAATAGAATCAGAACTGAAAAATACAATTGCTATTTTGGAATACTTCAAAAGCCTACAGCTTATAATCCTTCATTGTACTTTTTGAGCATTGCTGAATATTTGGTGTCCCTTTAGATTATTTTGGATAATCTATGTAATACCTTAGCCTTACAGCAAATTCTACAAAACACTAATAGATGTTTGCAATATTTAAAATCTTACTGTTTCTTAATCTCTTCTGTATCCACGAATGCTGCTTGCCATATAGATAACACTACTACCATTCAGATGAAGAGGAATAATATCCCAGAGAATTGAGACCAAATGGAATAAAACTGAAAAATAGAACTGATGTTTTCGAATACTTCAAAATTCTAACCTGTAACCTGCCAACTCTCCTTTGTACTTTTGAGGATAGCTTCATATTTGATTTCCTTTCTTTTGATTAGTTCGTGAATTTGCATAATCCATATAACATTTTCAAAAATATTCTAAAAAACATTAGCCAATTTTTGCAATATTTAAAATCTTACTGTTTTTCAACTTCTTCTCTATCCATGGATACATCTTTTAGTTACAAAAAAACAGACTGCTATCTTGGTAAAGGGGAGTAAAATTCCATAAAATTGATATCCACAGAAAAACAACTGAAAAATACAATTGGTATTTTGGAATACTTCAAAATCCTAACCTGTAGCTTATAATCCTCCATTGTACTTTTTGAGCATTGCTGAATATTTGGTGTCTCTTTAGACTAGTTGTTCATCTATTTGGATAATCTATGTAATACCTTACAGCAAATTCTAAAAACGACTTTTGCAATATTTAAAATCTTACCGTTTCTGAATGTCTTCTACATCCACCAATAATGCTTGCCATGCGAGTACACTGCAATCATTCAGATGGGGAACAATAATATCCCTTAGAATTGAGAGCAAATGGAATAAAACTGAAAAATAGAACTGATGTTTTCGAATACTTCAAAATTCTAACCTGTAACCTGCCAACTTTCCTTTGTACTTTTTGATGATAGCTTCATATTTGGTTTCCCTTCTTTTGATTAGTTCGTGAATTTGGATAATCCATATAACATTTTCAAAAATATTCTAAAAAACATTAGCCAATGTTTGCAATATTTAATATCTTACTGTTTTTCAACTTCTTCGGTATCCATGCCGCAATATCCTCTTTTAGTTACAAAAAAACAGACTGCTATCTTGGTAAAGGGGAGTAAAATTCCATAAAATTGATATCCACAGAAAAATAACTGAAAAATACAATTGCTATTTCGGAATACTTCAAAATCCTAACCTGTAGCTTATAATCCTTCATTGTACTTTTTGAGCATTGCTGAATATTTGGTGTCTCTTTAGATTAGTTGTTCATCTATTTGGATAATCTATGTAATACCTTACAGCAAATTCTACAAAACACTAATAGATGTTTGCAA
Organism: Diabrotica virgifera virgifera; assembly: GCF_917563875.1. Lineage (NCBI taxonomy): Eukaryota > Metazoa > Arthropoda > Insecta > Coleoptera > Chrysomelidae > Diabrotica > Diabrotica virgifera. The sequence goes on along the minus strand of NC_065448.1, from coordinate 173,673,353 downwards.
TATTTAAAATCTTACTGTTTCTGAATCTCTTCTATATCCACCAATAATGCTTGCCATGCGAGTACACCATCATCATTCAGATGGGGAAGAAAAAAATCCCTTAGAATTAAGAGCAATTGAAATGAAACTGAAAAATAGAACTGATGTTTTGGAATACGTCAAAACTCTAACCTGCAGCTGCTAACTCTGCTTTGTACTTTTTGATGATGGCTTCATATCTGGTTTCCTTTCCTTTGGTTAGTTCACGAACTTGGATAATACATATAACATTTTCAAATACATTCTAAAAAACATTAGCTAATGTTTGCAATCTTTAAAATCTTACTGTTTCTTAATCTCTTCTGTATCCACCAATGCTGCTTGCCATATAGAGAACACTGCTATCATTCAGATAAAGGGGAAGAATATTCCAGAGAATTGAGAGCAAATAGAATAAAACTGAAAAATATAACTGATGTTTTCCAATATGTACTTTAAAATTCTAACCTGTAGCTGCCAACTCTCCTTGGAACTTTTTGAGAATAGGTCCATATTTGGTTTCCCTTCTTTTGATTAGTTTATTCCTATTGTAAAAACGATTAGCCAATGTTTGCAATATTTAATATCTTACTGTTTTTCAACTTCTTCGCTACCCATGGATATATCTTTTACTTACAAAAAGAAACGACTGCTATCTTGGTAAAGCTGAGTAAAATTTCATAAAATTGATATTCAACAGAATCGGAACTGAAAAATACAATTGCTATTTTGGAATACTTCCACAGCCTACCTGTAGCTTATAATCCTTCATCGTACTTTTTGAGCATTGCTGAACATTTGGTGTCCCTTTAGATTAGTTGTTCATCTATTTGGATAATCTATGTAATACTTTACAGCAAATTCTACAAAACACTAATAGATGTTTGCAATATTTAAAATCTTACTGTTTCTGAATCTCTTCTGTGTCCACCAATGATGCTTGCCATATAACACTGCTACCATTCATATGAAGGGGAATAATTTCCCAGAGAATTGAGACCAAATGGGACACAACTGAAAAATAGAACTGGTGTTTTCGAATACTTCAAAATTCTAACCTGTAGCTGCCAACTCTCCTTTGTTCTTTTGGGAGGATAGCTTCATATTGGGTTTCCTTTCTTTTGAATAGTTCGTGAATTTGGATAATCCATATAATATTTTCAGAAATATTCTAAAAAACATTAGCCAATGTTTGCAATATTTAAAAATCTTACTGTTTTTCAACTTCTTCGCTATCCATGCCGCAATATCCTCTTTTAGTTCCAAAAAAACAGACTGCTATCTTGGTAAAGGGGAGTAAAATTCCATAAAATTGATATCCACAGAAAAATAACTGAAAAATACAATTGCTATTTTGGAATACTTCAAAATCCTAACCTGTAGCTTATAATCCTTCATTGTACTTTTTGAGCATTGCTGAATATTTGGTGTCTCTTTAGATTAGTTGTTCATCTATTTGGATAATCTATGTATACCTTACAGCAAATTCTACAAAACACTAATAGATGTTTGCAATATTTAAAATCTTACTGTTTCTGAATCTCTTCTATATCCACCAATAATGCTTGCCATGCGAGTACACCATCATCATTCAGATGGGGAAGAATAATATCCCTTATAATTAAGAGCAATTGAAATGAAACTGAAAAATGGAACTGATGTTTTGGAATACGTCAAAACTCTAACCTGCGGCTGCCAACTCTCCTTTGTTCTTTTGGAAGGATAGCTTCATAATGGATTTCCTTTCTTTTGAATAGTTCGTGAATTTGGATAATCCATATAACATTTTCAAAAATATTCTAAAAAACATTAGCCAATGTTTGCAATATTTAAAATCTTACCGTTTTTCAACTTCTTCGCTATCCATGCCGCAATATCCTCTTTTAGTTCCAAAAAAAACAGACTGCTATCTTAGTAAAGGGGAGTAAAATTCCATAAAATTGATATCCACAGAAAAATAACTGAAAAATACAATTGCTATTTTGGAATACTTCAAAATCCTAACCTGTAGCTTATAATCCTCCATTATATTTTTTGAGCATTGCTGAATATTTGGTGTCCCTTTAGATTAGTTGTTCATATATTTGGATAATCTATGTAATACCTTACAGCAAATTCTACACAACACTAATAGATGTTTGCAATATTTAAAATCTTACTGTTTCTGAATGTCTTCTACATCTACCAATGAGGCTTGCCATATAGAGAACACTGCTACATTCAGATGAAGGGGACTAATATCTCAGACAATTGAGAGCAAAATGGAATTAACTGAAAAATAGAACTGATGTTTTCAAATACGTCAAAACTCTAACCTGCAGCTGTCAACTCTGTACTTTTTGAGGATAGCTTCATATTTGGTTTCCCTTCTTTTGATTAGTTCACGAACTTGGATGATCCATATAACATTTTCAAATACATTCTAAAAAACATTAGCTAATGTTTGAAAATATTTAAAATCTTACTGTTTCTTAATCTCTTCTGTATCCACGAATGCTGCTTGCCATATAGAGAATACTGCTATCATTCAGCTGAAGGAGAAGAATATTCCAGAGAATTGAAAAACTGAAAAATAGAACTGATGTTTTCCAATATGTACTTTAAAATTCTAACGTAGCTGCTAACTCTCCTTGGAATTTTTGAGAATAGGGTCATATTTGGTTTCCCTTCTTTTGATTAGTTCGTGAACTTAGATAATCCATATTAACATTTTCAAATACATTCTAAAAAAACATTAGCCAATGTTTGCAATATTTAAAATCTTACTGTTTCTGAATCTCTTCTGTGTCCACCAATGATGCTTGCCATACATAGAACACTGCTACCATTCAGATGAACGGGAATAATTTCCCAGAGAATCGAGACCAAATGGGACACAACTGAAAAATAGAACTGATGTTTTCGAATACTTCAAAATTCTAACCCGTAGCTGCCAACTCTCCTTTGTTCTTTTGGGAGGATAGCATCATATTTGGTTTCCTTTCTTTTGATTAGTTCGTCAATTTGGATAATGCATATAACATTTTCAAAAATATTCTAAAAAACATTAGCTAATGTTTGCAATATTTAAAATCTTGCTGATTTTCAACTTCTTCGCTATCCATGGGTATATCCACTTTTAGTTACAAAAAAACAGACTGCTATCTTGGTAAACAGGAGTAAAATTCCATAAATTGATATCCACAGAAAAATAACTGAAAAATACAATTGCTAGTTTGGAATACTTCATAATCCTAACCTGTACCTTAATCCTCCATTATACTTTTTGAGCATTGCTGAATATTTGGTGTCCCTTTAGATTAGTTGTTCATCTATTTAATTTGGATAATCTATGTAATACCTTAGCCTTACAGCAAATTCTACAAAACACTAATAGATGTTTGCAATATTTAAAATCTTACTGTTTCTGAATCTCTTCCGTTTCCACCAATGATGCTTGCGATATACAGAACACTGCTACCATTCAGATGAAGGGGAATAATTTCCCAGAGAATCGAGACCAAATGGGATACAACTGAAAAATAGAACTGATGTTTTCGAATACTTCAAAATTCTAACCTGTAGCTGCCCTCCTTTGTTCTTTTATGAGGATATCTTCACATTTGGTTTTCTTTATTTTGATTAGTTCGCGAACTTGGATAATCCATATAACATTTTCAAATACATTCTAAAAAACATTAGCTAATGTTTGCAATATTTAAAATCTTACTGTTTCTTAATCTCTTCTGTATCCACCAATGCTGCTTGCCATATAGAGAACACTGCTATCATTCAGATGAAGGGGAAGAATATCCCAGAGAATTGAGAGCAAATAGAATAAAACTGTAAAATAGAACTGATGTTTTCGAATATGTACTTCAAAATTCTAACCTGTGGCTGCCAACTCTCATTGCAACTGTTCAAGAATAGGTTCATATTTGGTTTCCCTTCTTTTGATTATTTCGTGAACTTGGATAAATTTTCAAATATATTCTAAAAAAACATAGCCAATGTTTGCAATATTTAAAATCTTACTGTTTTTCAACTTCTTCGCTATCCATGGATATATCTTCTTTTAGTTACAAAAAAAAACAGACTGCCGTCTTGGTAAAGGGAAGTAAAATTTGATAAAATTGATATTCCACAGAAAAATAACTGAAAAATACAATTGCTATTTCGGAATACTTCAAAAGCCTAACCTGTAGCTTATAATCCTCGATTGTAATATTTGGTGTTCCATTATATTGGTAGGTCATGTATTTTGATCCGCGTGATAATCCACCCGATACCTTGGAGCAAATTCTACAAAACACTAATAGATGTTTGCAAAAATTTAAAATCTTACCAACTCTCCTTCGTCCATCTAATCCGGTTTTTGTTAAGAAAAAGGACTGTTGTAGTTTTGTTGAGCGGTTTAAGGGCAATATCCCATAACATATAGAGAACACATTGAGATAACTTTGCCATATAGAGAACACTGCTACCATTCAGATGAAGGGGAATAATTTGCCAGAGAATCGAGACCAAATGGGATACAACTGAAAAATAGAACTGATGTTTTCGAATACTTCAAAATTCTAACCTGTAGCTGCGAACTCTCCTTTGTTCTTCTGGAAGGATAGCTTCATATTTGGTTTCCTTTTTTTTTATTAGTTCACTAACTTGGATAATCCATATAACATTTTCAAATACATTCTAAAAAACATTGGCCAATGTTTGCAATATTTAAATCTTACTGTTTCTTAATCTCTTCTGTATCCACCAATGAGGCATGCCATATAGAGAACACTACTACCATTCAGATGAAGAGGAATAATATCCCAGAGAATTGAGACCAAATGGAATAAAACTGAAAAATGGAACTGATGTTTTCAAATATGTACTTCAAAATTGTAACCTGTAGCTGCCAACTCTCCTTTGTACTTTTTTTACGATAGCTTCATATTTGGTTTCCCTTGTTTTGATTAGTTCGTGAACTTGAATAATCCATACAACATTTTCAAATCATTCTAAAAAACATTAGCCAATGTTTGCAATATTTAATATCTTACTGTTTTTCAACTTCTTCGTTATCCATGAATATCTTCTTTTAGTTACTAAAAAACACTCCCATCTTGATAAAGGGGAGTAAAATTCCATAAAATTGATATCCACAGAAAAATAACTGAAAAATACAATTGCTATTTTGGAATATGTACTTCAAAATCCTAACCTGTAGCTTATAATCATCCATTGTACTTTTCGAGCATTGCTGAATATTTGGTGCCGCTTTAGATTAGTTGTTCATCTATTTGGATGATCTATGTAATACCTTACAGCAAATTCTACGAAACACTAATAGATGTTTGCAATATTTAAAACCTTACCGTTTCTGAATCTCTTCTATATCCACCAATAACTCTTGCCATGCGAGTACACTGCAATCATTCAGATGGGGAAGAATAATATCCCTTAGAATCGAGAGCAAATGGAATAAAACTGAAAAATAGAACTGACGTTTTCGAATACTTCAAAATTCTAACCTGTAACCTGCTAACTCTCCTTTGTACTTTTTGAGGATAGCTTCATATTTGGTTTCCCTTCTTTCGATTAGTTCGCGAATTTGGATAATCCATATAACATTTTTCAAAAATATTCTAAAAAACATTAGCCAATGTTTGCAATATTTAAAATCTTACTCTTTTTAAACTTCTTCACTATCCATGGATATATCCTCTTTTAGTTACAAAAAAAACAGACTGCTATCTAGGTAAACGGGAGTAAAATTCCATAAAATTGATATCCACAGAAAAATAACTGAAAAATACAATTGCTATTTTGGAATACTTCAAAATCCTAACCTGTAGCTTATAATCCTCCATTATACTTTTTGAGCATTGCTGAATATTTGGTGTCCCTTTAGATTAGTTGTTCATCTATTTAATTTGGATAATCTATGTAATACCTTAGCCTTACAGCAAATTCTACAAAACACTAATAGATGTTTGCAATATTTAAAATCTTACCGTTTCTGAATCTCTTCCGTTTCCACCAATGATGCTTGTGATATACAGAACACTGCTACCATTCAGATGAAGGGGAATAATTTCCCAGAGAATTGAGACCAAATGGGATACAACTGAAAAATAGAACTGATGTTTTCGAATACTTCAAAATTCTAACCTGTAGCTGCCAACTCTCCTTTGTTCTTTTATGAGGATATCTTCACATTTGGTTTCCTTTCTTTTGATTAGTTCGCGAACTTGGATAATCCATATAACATTTTCAAATACATTCTAAAAAACATTAGCTAATGTTTGCAATATTTAAAATCTTACTGTTTCTTAATCTCTTCTGTTATCCACCAATGCTGCTTGCCATATAGAGAATACTGCCATCATTCAGATGAAGGGGAAGAATATCCCAGAGAATTGAGAGCAAATAGAATAAAACTGTAAAATAGAACTGATGTTTTCGAATACTTCAAAATTCTAACCTGTAGCTGCCAACTCTCATTGGAACTGTTCAAGAATAGGTTCATATTTGGTTTCCCTTATTTTGATTAGTTCGTGAACTTGGATAAATTTTCAAATATATTCTAAAAAAACATAGCCAATGTTTGCAATATTTAAAATCTTACTGTTTTTCAACTTCTTCGCTATCCATGGATATATCTTCTTTTAGTTACAAAAAAAAACAGACTGCCGTCTTGGTAAAGGGAAGTAAAATTTGATAAAATTGATATTCCACAGAAAAATAACTGAAAAATACAATTGCTATTTCGGAATACTTCAAAAGCCTAACCTGTAGCTTATAATCCTCGATTGTAATATTTGGTGTTCCATTATATTGGTAGGTCATGTATTTTGATCCGCGTGATAATCCACCCGATACCTTGGAGCAAATTCTACAAAACACTAATAGATGTTTGCAAAAATTTAAAATCTTACCAACTCTCCTTCGTCCATCTAATCCGGTTTTTGTTAAGAAAAAGGACTGTTGTAGTTTTGTTGAGCGGTTTAAGGGCAATATCCCATAACATATAGAGAACACATTGAGATAACTTTGCCATATAGAGAACACTGCTACCATTCAGATGAAGGGGAATAATTTGCCAGAGAATCGAGACCAAATGGGATACAACTGAAAAATAGAACTGATGTTTTCGAATACTTCAAAATTCTAACCTGTAGCTGCGAACTCTCCTTTGTTCTTCTGGAAGGATAGCTTCATATTTGGTTTCCTTTTTTTTTATTAGTTCACTAACTTGGATAATCCATATAACATTTTCAAATACATTCTAAAAAACATTGGCCAATGTTTGCAATATTTAAATCTTACTGTTTCTTAATCTCTTCTGTATCCACCAATGAGGCATGCCATATAGAGAACACTACTACCATTCAGATGAAGAGGAATAATATCCCAGAGAATTGAGACCAAATGGAATAAAACTGAAAAATGGAACTGATGTTTTCAAATATGTACTTCAAAATTGTAACCTGTAGCTGCCAACTCTCCTTTGTACTTTTTTTACGATAGCTTCATATTTGGTTTCCCTTGTTTTGATTAGTTCGTGAACTTGAATAATCCATACACCATTTTCAAATCATTCTAAAAAACATTAGCCAATGTTTGCAATATTTAATATCTTACTGTTTTTCAACTTCTTCGTTATCCATGAATATCTTCTTTTAGTTACTAAAAAACACTCCCATCTTGATAAAGGGGAGTAAAATTCCATAAAATTGATATCCACAGAAAAATAACTGAAAAATACAATTGCTATTTTGGAATATGTACTTCAAAATCCTAACCTGTAGCTTATAATCATCCATTGTACTTTTCGAGCATTGCTGAATATTTGGTGCCGCTTTAGATTAGTTGTTCATCTATTTGGATGATCTATGTAATACCTTACAGCAAATTCTACGAAACACTAATAGATGTTTGTAATATTTAAAACCTTACCGTTTCTGAATCTCTTCTATATCCACCAATAACTCTTGCCATGCGAGTACACTGCAATCATTCAGATGGGGAAGAATAATATCCCTTAGAATCGAGAGCAAATGGAATAAAACTGAAAAATAGAACTGACGTTTTCGAATACTTCAAAATTCTAACCTGTAACCTGCTAACTCTCCTTTGTACTTTTTGAGGATAGCTTCATATTTGGTTTCCCTTCTTTCGATTAGTTCGCGAATTTGGATAATCCATATAACATTTTTCAAAAATATTCTAAAAAACATTAGCCAATGTTTGCAATATTTAAAATCTTACTCTTTTTAAACTTCTTCACTATCCATGGATATATCCTCTTTTAGTTACAAAAAAAACAGACTGCTATCTAGGTAAACGGGAGTAAAATTCCATAAAATTGATATCCACAGAAAAATAACTGAAAAATACAATTGCTATTTTGGAATACTTCAAAATCCTAACCTGTAGCTTATAATCCTCCATTATACTTTTTGAGCATTGCTGAATATTTGGTATCCCTTTAGATTAGTTGTTCATCTATTTAATTTGGATAATCTATGTAATACCTTAGCCTTACAGCAAATTCTACAAAACACTAATAGATGTTTGCAATATTTAAAATCTTACCGTTTCTGAATCTCTTCCGTTTCCACCAATGATGCTTGTGATATACAGAACACTGCTACCATTCAGATGAAGGGGAATAATTTCCCAGAGAATTGAGACCAAATGGGATACAACTGAAAAATAGAACTGATGTTTTCGAATACTTCAAAATTCTAACCTGTAGCTGCCAACTCTCCTTTGTTCTTTTATGAGGATATCTTCACATTTGGTTTCCTTTCTTTTGATTAGTTCGCGAACTTGGATAATCCATATAACATTTTCAAATACATTCTAAAAAACATTAGCTAATGTTTGCAATATTTAAAATCTTACTGTTTCTTAATCTCTTCTGTTATCCACCAATGCTGCTTGCCATATAGAGAATACTGCCATCATTCAGATGAAGGGGAAGAATATCCCAGAGAATTGAGAGCAAATAGAATAAAACTGTAAAATAGAACTGATGTTTTCGAATACTTCAAAATTCTAACCTGTAGCTGCCAACTCTCATTGGAACTGTTCAAGAATAGGTTCATATTTGGTTTCCCTTATTTTGATTAGTTCGTGAACTTGGATAAATTTTCAAATATATTCTAAAAAAACATAGCCAATGTTTGCAATATTTAAAATCTTACTGTTTTTCAACTTCTTCGTTATCCATGGATATCTTCTTATATACAAAAAAAAACACTGCCATCTTGATAAAGGGGAGTAAAATTCCATAAAATTGATATCCACAGAAAAATAACTGAAAAATACAATTGCTATTTGGGAATACTTCAAAAGCCTAACCTGTAGCTTATAATCCTGGATTGTAATATTTGGTGTTCCATTATATTGGTAGGTCATGTATTTTGATCCGCGTGATAATCCACGTGATACCTTGGAGCAAATTCTACAAAACACTAATAGATGTTTGCAAAAATTTAAAATCTTACCGACTCTCCTTCGTCCATCTAATCCGGTTTTTGTTAAGAAAAAGGACTGTTGTAGTTTTGTTGAGCGGTTAAGGGCAATATCCCATAACATACAGAGAACACATCGAGATAACTTTGCCATATAGAGAACACTGCTACCATTCAGATGAAGGGGAATAATTTGCCAGAGAATCGAGACCAAATGGGATACAACTGAAAAATAGAACTGATGTTTTCGAATACTTTAAAATTCTAACCTGTAGCTGCGAACTCTCCTTTGTTCTTCTGGAAGGATAGCTTATTTGGTTTCCTTTTTTTTTATTAGTTCACTAACTTGGATAATCCATATAACATTTTCAAATACATTCTAAAAAACATTAGCCAATGTTTGCAATATTTAAATCTTACTGTTTCTTAATCTCTTCTGTATCCACCAATGAGGCATGCCATATAGAGAACACTACTACCATTCAGATGAAGAGGAATAATATCCCAGAGAATGGAGACCAAATGGAATAAAACTGAAAAATGGAACTGATGTTTTCAAATACTTCAAAATTCTAACCTGTAGCTGCTAACTCTCCTTTGTACTTTTTTATGATAGCTTCATATTTGGTTTCCCTTCTTTTGATTAGTTCGTGAACTTGAATAATCCATACAACATTTTCAAATCATTCTAAAAAACATTAGCCAATGTTTGCAATATTTAATATCTTACTGTTTTTCAACTTCTTCGTTATCCATGAATATCTTCTTTTAGTTACAAAAAAACACTGCCATCTTGATAAAGGGGAGTAAAATTCAATAAAATTGATATCCACAGAAAAATAACTGAAAAATACAATTGCTATTTTGGAATATGTACTTCAAAATCCTAACCTGTAGCTTATAATCCTCCATTTTACTTTTTGAGCATTGCTGAATATTTGGTGTCCCTTTAGATTACATAGTTGTTCATCTATTAAATTTGGATAATCTATGTAATACCTTAGCCTTACAGCAAATTCTACAAAACACTAATAGATGTTTGCAATATTTAAAATCTTACCGATTCTGAATCTCTTCTGTTTCCACCAATGATGCTTGCGATATACAGAACACTGCTACCATTCAGATGAAGGGGAATATTTTCCCAGAGAATTGAGACCAAATGGGATACAACTGAAAAATAGAACTGATGTTTTCGAATACTTCAAAATTCTAACCTGTAGCTGCCAACTCTCCTTTGTTCTTTTATGAGGATATCTTCACATTTGGTTTCCTTTCTTTTGATTAGTTCGCGAACTTGGATAATCCATATAACATTTTCAAATACATTCTAAAAAACATTAGCTAATGTTTGCAACATTTAAAATCTTCTGTTTCTTGAATCTCTTCCGTTATCCACCAATGCTGCTTGCCATATAGAGAATACTGCTATCATTCAGATGAAGGGGAAGAATATCCCAGAGAATTGAGAGCAAATAGAATAAAACTGTAAAATAGAACTGACGTTTTCGAATACTTCAAAATTCTAACCTGTAGCTGCTAACTCTCATTGAAACTGTTCAAGAATAGGTTCATATTTGGTTTCCCTTCTTTTGATTAGTTCGTGAACTTTGATAAATTTTCAAATATATTCTAAAAAAACATAGCCAATGTTTGCAATATTTAAAATCTTACTGTTTTTCAACTTCTTCGCTATCCATGGATATATATCTTCTTTTAGTTACAAAAAAACAGACTGCCGTCTTGGTAAAGGGAAGTAAAATTTCATAAAATTGATATCCACACAAAAATAACTGAAAAATACAATTGCTATTTGGGAATACTTCAAAAGCCTAACCTGTAGCTTATAATCCTCCATTGTAATATTTGGTGTTCCATTATATTGGTAGGTCATGTATTTTGATCCGCGTGATAATCCACGCGATACCTTGGAGCAAATTCTACAAAACACTAATAGATGTTTGCAAAAATTTAAAATCTTACTGACTCTCCTTCATCCATCTAATCCGGTTTTTGTTAAGAAAAAGGACTGTTGTAGTTTTGTTGAGCGGTTTAAGGGCAATATCCCATAACATATAGAAAACACATTGAGATAACTTGCCATATAGAGAACACTGCTACCATTCAGATGAAGGGGAATAATTTGCCAGAGAATCGAGACCAAATGGGATACAACTGAAAAATAGAACTGATGTTTTCGAATACTTCAAAATTCTAACCTGTAGCTGCGAACTCTCCTTTGTTCTTCTGGAAGGATAGCTTCATATTGGTTTCCTTCTTTTTTATTAGTTCACTAACTTGGATAATCCATATAACATTTTCAAATACATTCTAAAAAACATTAGCCAATGTTTGCAATATTTAAATCTTACTGTTTCTTAATCTCTTCTGTAACCACCAATGAGGCTTGCCATTTATAGAGAACACTACTACCATTCAGATGAAGAGGAATAATATCCCAGAGAATTGAGACCAAATGGAATAAAACTGAAAAATGGAACTGACGTTTTCAAATACTTCAAAATTCTAACCTGTAGCTGCCAACTCTCCTTTGTACTTTTTTACGATAGCTTCATATTTGGTTTCCCTTCTTTTGATTAGTTCGTGAACTTGAATAATCCACACAACATTTTCAAAATCATTCCAAAAAACATTAGCCAATGTTTGCAATACTTAGGGCCGGTACTTTATGTCCCGATTAAACCTCGGTTAGCTAACCGGGGTTTAATCGGGACAGAAAAGTACTTCATAGAGCCTCTTGCGTTGTAATAAAAGCAATTATAATTATCATTATAATTATTTATGAATATAATAATAAGTATAATTGCGTTTATGTCTATGTTATGCATATATTTCTGTCCCGATTAAACCCCGGTTAACTAACCGGCTGTTAACGGAGACATAAAGTACCGGCCCTAAATATCTTACTGTTTTTCAACTTCTTCGTTATCAATGGATATCTTCTTTTATATACAAAAAAAAACACTGCCATCTTGATAAAGGGGAGTAAAATTCCATAAAATTGATATCCACAGAAAAATAACTGAAAAATACAATTGCTATTTTGGAATATGTACTTCAAAATCCTAACCTGTAGCTTATAATCCTCCATTGTACTTTTTGAGCATTGCTGAATATTTGGTGTCGCTTTAGATTAGTTGTTCATCTATTTGGATAATCTATGTAATACCTTACAGCAAATTCTACGAAACACTAATAGATGTTTGCAATATTTAAAATCTTACCGTTTCTGAAACTCTTCTATATCCACCAATAACGCTTGCCATGCGAGTACACTGCAATCATTCAGATGGGGAAGAATAATATCCCTTAGAATTGAGAGCAAATGGAATAAAATTGAAAAATAGAACTGATGTTTTCGAATACTTCAAAATTCTAACCTGTAACCTGCCAACTCTCCTTTGTACTTTTTGAGGATAGCTTCATATATGGTTTCCCTTCTTTCGATTAGTTCGCGAATTTGGATAATCCATATAACATTTTTCAAAAATATTCTAAAAAACATTAGCCAATGTTTGCAATATTTAAAATCTTACTCTTTTTAAACTTCTTCGCTATCCATGGATATATCCTCTTTTAGTTACAAAAAAACAGACTGCTATCTAGGTAAACGGGAGTAAAATTCCATAAATCTTGATAAAGGGGAGTAAAATTCCATAAAATTGATATCCACAGAAAAATGACTGAAAAATACAATTGCTATTTTGGAATACTTCAAAATCCTAACCTGTATCTTATAATCCTCCATTATACTTTTTGAGCATTGCTGAATATTTGGTGTCCCTTTAGATTAGTTGTTCATCTATTTAATTTGGATAATCTATGTAATACCTTAGCCTTACAGCAAATTCTACAAAACACTAATAGATGTTTGCAATATTTAAAATCTTACTGTTTCTGAATCTCTTCTGTTTCCACCAATGATGCTTGCGATATACAGAACACTGCTACCATTCAGATGAAGGGGAATAATTTCCCAAATAATTGAGACCAAATGGGATACAACTGAAAAAGAGAACTGATGTTTTCGAATACTTCAAAATTCTAACCTGTAGCTGCTAACTCTCCTTTGTTCTTTTATGACGATATCTTCACATTTGGTTTCCTTTCTTTTGATTAGTTCGCGAACTTGGATAATCCATATAACATTTTCAAATACATTTTAAAAAACATTAGCTAATGTTTGCAATATTTAAAATCTTACTGTTTCTTAATCTCTTCTGTTATCCACCAATGCTGCTTGCCATATAGAGAATACTGCCATCACTCAGATGAAGGGGAAGAATATCCCAGAGAATTGAGAGCAAATAGAATAAAACTGTAAAATAGAACTGATGTTTTCGAATACTTCAAAATTCTAACCTGTAGCTGCCAGCTCTCATTGGAACTGTTCAAGAATAGGTTCATATTTGGTTTCCCTTATTTTGATTAGTTCGTGAAGGATAAATTTTCAAATATATTCTAAAAAAACATAGCCAATGTTTGCAATATTTAAAATCTTACTGTTTTTCAACTTCTTCGCTATCCATGGATATATCTTCTTTTAGTTACAAAAAAACAGACTGCCGTCTTGGTAAAGGGAAGTAAAATTTCATAAAATTGATATCCACAGAAAAATAACTGAAAAATACAATTGCTATTTGGGAATACTTCAAAAGCCTAACCTGTAGCTTATAATCCTCCATTGTAATATTTGGTGTTCCATTATATTGGTACACGTGATACCTTGGAGCAAATTCTACAAAACACTAATAGATGTTTGCAAAAATTTAAAATCTTACCGACTCTCCTTCATCCATCTAATCCGGTTTTTGTTAAGAAAAAGGACTGTTGTAGTTTTGTTGAGCGGTTTAAGGGCAATATCCCATAACATATAGAGAACACATCGAGATAACTTTGCCATATAGAGAACACTGCTACCATTCAGATGAAGGGGAATAATTTGCCAGAGAATCGAGACCAAATGGGATACAACTGAAAAATAGAACTGATGTTTTCGAATACTTCAAAATTCTAACCTGTAGCTGGGAACTCTCCTTTGTTCTTCTGGAAGGATAGCTTCATATTTGGTTTCCTTTTTTTTTTTATTAGTTCACTAACTTAGATAATCCATATAACATTTTCAAATACATTCTAAAAAACATTAGCCAATGTTTGCAATATTTAAAATCTTACTGTTTCTTAATCTCTTCTGTATCGACCAATGAGGCTTGCCATATAGAGAACACTACTACCATTCAGATGAAGAGGAATAATATCTCAGAGAATTGAGACCAAATGGAATAAAACTGAAAAATGGAACTGACGTTTTCAAATACTTCAAAATTCTAACCTGTAGCTGCCAACTCTCCTTTGTACTTTTTTTAGGATAGCTTCATATTTGGTTTCCCTTCTTTTGATTAGTTCGTGAACTTGAATAATCCATACAACATTTTCAAAATCATTCTAAAAAACATTAGCCAATGTTTGCAATACTTAATATCTTACTGTTTTTCAACTTCTTCGTTATCCATGGATATCTTCTTTTAGTTACAAAAAAACACTGCCATCTTGATAAAGGGGAGTAAAATTCCATAAAATTGATATCCACAGAAAAATAACTGAAAAATACAATTGCTATTTTGGAATATGTACTTCAAAATCCTAACCTGTAGCTTATAATCCTCCATTGTACTTTTTGAGCATTGCTGAATATTTGGAGCCCTTTAGATTAGTTGTTCATCTATTTGGATAATCTATGTAATACCTTGCAGCAATTCTACAAAACACGTAATATATGTTGGCAATATTTAAAATCTTACTGTTTCTGATCTCTTCTTTGTCCACCAATGATGCTTGGCATATAGAGAACACTGCTAACATTCAGATGAAGGGGAATAATATCCCAGAGAATCGAGACCAAATGGAATAAAACTGAAAAATAGAACTGAAGTTTTCGAACACTTCAAAATTCTAACCTGTAGCTGCCAACTCATCTTTGTACTTTTTGACGATAGCTTCATATTCGATTTCCCTTCTTTTGATTAGTTCGCGAACTTAGATAATCCACATCATTTTCAAATACATTCTAAAAAACATTACCTAATATTTGCAATATTTAAAACCTTGACTGTTTCTTAATCTCTTCTTTATCCAGCAATGATGCTTGCCATATAGAGAACACTGCTACCATTCAGATCAAGGGGAATAATGATTAATAACCCAGAGAATTGAGAGCAAATAGAATAAAACTGAAAAATAGAACTGATGTTTTCGAATACTCAAAAGTTCTAACCTGTAGCTGCTAACTCTCCGTTGTACTTTTTGAGGATAGCTTCATATTTGGCTTCCCTTTATATATCTTCTTTTAGTTACAAAAAACGGACTGCTATCTTGGTAAAGGGGAGTAAAATTCCACAAAATTGATATCCACAGAAAAATAACTGAAAAATACAATTGCCATTTTGGAATACTTCAAAATCCTAACCTGTAGCGTATAATCCTCTATTGTACTTTTTGAACATTGCTGAATATTTGGTGTCCACTTGAGATTAGTTGTTCATCTATTTGTATTTTTATACCTTACAGCAAATTCTACAAAACACTAATATATGTTTGCAATATTTAAAATCTTACTGTTTCTGAATGTCTTCTATATCCACCAATGAGGCATCTTCTTTTAGTTACAAAGAACAGACTACTATCGTGGTAAAGATAAATAAAATTCCATAAAATTCGATATCCACAGAAAAATAACTGAAAAATTCAATTGCTATTTTGGAATACTTCAAAAGCCTAACCTGTAGCTTATAATACATACTCCATTGTAACATTTAGTGTTCCATTATATTGGTAGGTCATGTATTTTGATCCATGTGATAATCCACATGATACTAGAGCAAATTCTACAAAACACTAATAGATGTTTGCAAAAAATTAAAATTTTACCGTTTCTGAATCTCTTCTCTATCCACTAATGAGCTTGCCAAATAGAGCTTTCATTCAGATAAAGAGGAATAATATCCCATACAATTGACAGCTGAGCAAAACTGAAAAATAGAACCTATGTTTTGCAATACTTCAAAAGTCTAACCTGTAGCTGCCAACTCTCCTTTGTACTTTTTTACGATAGCTTCATATTTGGTTTCCCTTCTTTTGATTAGTTCGTGAACTTGAATAATCCACACAACATTTTCAAAATCATTCTAAAAAACATTAGCCAATGTTTGCAATACTTAATATCTTACTGTTTTTCAACTTCTTCGTTATCCATGGATATCTTCTTTTATATACAAAAAAAACACTGCCATCTTGATAAAGGGGAGTAAAATTCCATAAGATTGATATCCACAGAAAAATAACTGAAAAATACAATTGCTATTTGGGAATACTTCAAAAGCCTAACCTGTAGCTTATAATCCTGGATTGTAATATTTGGTGTTCCATTATATTGGTAGGTCATGTATTTTGATCCGCGTGATAATCCACGCGATACCTTGGAGCAAATTCTACAAAACACTAATAGATGTTTGCAAAAATTTAAAATCTTACTGACTCTCCTTCATCCATCTAATCCGGTTTTTGTTAAGAAAAAGGACTGTTCTAGTTTTGTTGAGCGGTTTAAGGGCAATATCCCATAACATATAGAGAACACATTGAGATAACTTGCCATATAGAGAACACTGCTACCATTCAGATGAAGGGGAATAATTTGCCAGAGAATCGAGACCAAATGGGATACAATTGAAAAATAGAAGTGATGTTTTCGAATACTTCAAAATTCTAACCTGTAGCTGCAAACTCTCCTTTGTTCTTCTCGAAGGATAGCTTCATATTTGGTTTCCTTTTTTTTGATTAGTTCACTAACTTAGATAATCCATATAACATTTTCAAATACATTCTAAAAAACATTAGCCAATGTTTGCAATATTTAAAATCTTACTGTTTCTTAATCTCTTCTGTATCCACCAATGAGGCTTGCCATATAGAGAACACTACTACCATTCAGATGAAGAGGAATAATATCCCAGAGAATCGAGACCAAATGGAATAAAACTGAAAAATGGAACTGATGTTTTCAAGTACTTCAAAATTCTAACCTGTAGCTGCCAACTCTCCTTTGTACTTTTTTTTACGATAGCTTCATATTTGGTTTCCCTTCTTTTGATTAGTTCGTGAACTTGAATAATCCATACAACATTTTCAAAATCATTCTAAAAAACATTAGCCAATGTTTGCAATATTTAATATCTTACTGTTTTTCAACTTCTTCGTTATCCATGGATATCTTCTTTTAGTTACAAAAAAAACACTGCCATCTTGATAAAGGGGAGTAAAATTCCATAAAATTGATATCCACAGAAAAATAACTGAAAAATACAATTGCTATTTTGGAATATGTAGTTCAAAATCCTAACCTGTAGCTTATAATCCTCCATTGTACTTTTTGAGCATTGCTGAATATTTGGTGTCGCTTTAGATTAGTTGTTCATCTATTTGGATAATCTATGTAATACCTTACAGCAAATTCTACGAAACACTAATAGATGTTTGCAATATTTAAAATCTTACCGTTTCTGAAACTCTTCTATGTCCACCAATAACGCTTGCCATGCGAGTACACTGCAATCATTCAGATGGGGAAGAATAATATCCCTTAGAATTGAGAGCAAATGGAATAAAATTGAAAAATAGAACTGATGTTTTCGAATACTTCAAAATTCTAACCTGTAACCTGCCAACTCTCCTTTGTACTTTTTGAGGATAGCTTCATATTTGGTTTCCCTTCTTTCGATTAGTTCGCGAATTTGGATAATCCATATAACATTTTTCAAAAATATTCTAAAAAACATTAGCCAATGTTTGCAATATTTAAAATCTTACTCTTTTTAAACTTCTTCGCTATCCATGGATATATCCTCTTTTAGTTACAAAAAAACAGACTGCTATCTAGGTAAACGGGAGTAAAATTCCATAACATTGATATCCACAGAAAAATGACTGAAAAATACAATTGCTATTTTGGAATACTTCAAAATCCTAACCTGTATCTTATAATCCTCCATTATACTTTTTGAGCATTGCTGAATATTTGGTGTCCCTTTAGATTAGTTGTTCATCTATTTAATTTGGATAATCTATGTAATACCTTAGCCTTACAGCAAATTCTACAAAACACTAATAGATGTTTGCAATATTTAAAATCTTACTGTTTCTGAATCTCTTCTGTTTCCACCAATGATGCTTGCGATATACAGAACACTGCTACCATTCAGATGAAGGGGAATAATTTCCCAGAGAATTGAGACCAAATGGGATACAACTGAAAAATAGAACTGATGTTTTCGAATACTTCAAAATTCTAACCTGTAGCTGCTAACTCTCCTTCGTTCTTTTATGAGGATATCTTCACATTTGGTTTCCTTTCTTTTGATTAGTTCGCGAACTTGGATAATCCATATAACATTTTCAAATACATTCTAAAAAACATTAGCTAATGTTTGCAATATTTAAAATCTTACCGTTTCTTAATCTCTTCTGTTATCCACCAATGCTGCTTGCCATATAGAGAATACTGCCATCACTCAGATGAAGGGGAAGAATATCCCAGAGAATTGAGAGCAAATAGAATAAAACTGTAAAATAGAACTGATGTTTTCGAATACTTCAAAATTCTAACCTGTAGCTGCCAGCTCTCATTGGAACTGTTCAAGAATAGGTTCATATTTGGTTTCCCTTATTTTGATTAGTTCGTGAACTTGGATAAATTTTCAAATATATTCTAAAAAAACATAGCCAATGTTTGCAATATTTAAAATCTTACTGTTTTTCAACTTCTTCGCTATCCATGGATATATCTTCTTTTAGTTACAAAAAAACAGACTGCCGTCTTGGTAAAGGGAAGTAAAATTTCATAAAATTGATATCCACAGAAAAATAACTGAAAAATACAATTGCTATTTTGGAATATGTACTTCAAAATCCTAACCTGTAGCTTATAATCCTCCATTGTACTTTTTGAGCATTGCTGAATATTTGGAGCCCTTTAGATTAGTTGTTCATCTATTTGGATAATCTATGTAATACCTTGCAGCAATTCTACAAAACACGTAATATATGTTGGCAATATTTAAAATCTTACTGTTTCTGATCTCTTCTTTGTCCACCAATGATGCTTGGCATATAGAGAACACTGCTAACATTCAGATGAAGGGGAATAATATCCCAGAGAATCGAGACCAAATGGAATAAAACTGAAAAATAGAACTGAAGTTTTCGAACACTTCAAAATTCTAACCTGTAGCTGCCAACTCATCTTTGTACTTTTTGACGATAGCTTCATATTCGATTTCCCTTCTTTTGATTAGTTCGCGAACTTAGATAATCCACATCATTTTCAAATACATTCTAAAAAACATTACCTAATATTTGCAATATTTAAAACCTTGACTGTTTCTTAATCTCTTCTTTATCCAGCAATGATGCTTGCCATATAGAGAACACTGCTACCATTCAGATCAAGGGGAATAATGATTAATAACCCAGAGAATTGAGAGCAAATAGAATAAAACTGAAAAATAGAACTGATGTTTTCGAATACTCAAAAGTTCTAACCTGTAGCTGCTAACTCTCCGTTGTACTTTTTGAGGATAGCTTCATATTTGGCTTCCCTTTATATATCTTCTTTTAGTTACAAAAAACGGACTGCTATCTTGGTAAAGGGGAGTAAAATTCCACAAAATTGATATCCACAGAAAAATAACTGAAAAATACAATTGCCATTTTGGAATACTTCAAAATCCTAACCTGTAGCGTATAATCCTCTATTGTACTTTTTGAACATTGCTGAATATTTGGTGTCCACTTGAGATTAGTTGTTCATCTATTTGTATTTTTATACCTTACAGCAAATTCTACAAAACACTAATATATGTTTGCAATATTTAAAATCTTACTGTTTCTGAATGTCTTCTATATCCACCAATGAGGCATCTTCTTTTAGTTACAAAGAACAGACTACTATCGTGGTAAAGATAAATAAAATTCCATAAAATTCGATATCCACAGAAAAATAACTGAAAAATTCAATTGCTATTTTGGAATACTTCAAAAGCCTAACCTGTAGCTTATAATACATACTCCATTGTAACATTTAGTGTTCCATTATATTGGTAGGTCATGTATTTTGATCCATGTGATAATCCACATGATACTAGAGCAAATTCTACAAAACACTAATAGATGTTTGCAAAAAATTAAAATTTTACCGTTTCTGAATCTCTTCTCTATCCACTAATGAGCTTGCCAAATAGAGCTTTCATTCAGATAAAGAGGAATAATATCCCATACAATTGACAGCTGAGCAAAACTGAAAAATAGAACCTATGTTTTGCAATACTTCAAAAGTCTAACCTGTAGCTGCCAACTCTCCTTTGTACTTTTTTACGATAGCTTCATATTTGGTTTCCCTTCTTTTGATTAGTTCGTGAACTTGAATAATCCACACAACATTTTCAAAATCATTCTAAAAAACATTAGCCAATGTTTGCAATACTTAATATCTTACTGTTTTTCAACTTCTTCGTTATCCATGGATATCTTCTTTTATATACAAAAAAAACACTGCCATCTTGATAAAGGGGAGTAAAATTCCATAAAATTGATATCCACAGAAAAATAACTGAAAAATACAATTGCTATTTGGGAATACTTCAAAAGCCTAACCTGTAGCTTATAATCCTGGATTGTAATATTTGGTGTTCCATTATATTGGTAGGTCATGTATTTTGATCCGCGTGATAATCCACGCGATACCTTGGAGCAAATTCTACAAAACACTAATAGATGTTTGCAAAAATTTAAAATCTTACTGACTCTCCTTCATCCATCTAATCCGGTTTTTGTTAAGAAAAAGGACTGTTCTAGTTTTGTTGAGCGGTTTAAGGGCAATATCCCATAACATATAGAGAACACATTGAGATAACTTGCCATATAGAGAACACTGCTACCATTCAGATGAAGGGGAATAATTTGCCAGAGAATCGAGACCAAATGGGATACAATTGAAAAATAGAACTGATGTTTTCGAATACTTCAAAATTCTAACCTGTAGCTGCAAACTCTCCTTTGTTCTTCTCGAAGGATAGCTTCATATTTGGTTTCCTTTTTTTTGATTAGTTCACTAACTTAGATAATCCATATAACATTTTCAAATACATTCTAAAAAACATTAGCCAATGTTTGCAATATTTAAAATCTTACTGTTTCTTAATCTCTTCTGTATCCACCAATGAGGCTTGCCATATAGAGAACACTACTACCATTCAGATGAAGAGGAATAATATCCCAGAGAATCGAGACCAAATGGAATAAAACTGAAAAATGGAACTGATGTTTTCAAGTACTTCAAAATTCTAACCTGTAGCTGCCAACTCTCCTTTGTACTTTTTTTTACGATAGCTTCATATTTGGTTTCCCTTCTTTTGATTAGTTCGTGAACTTGAATAATCCATACAACATTTTCAAAATCATTCTAAAAAACATTAGCCAATGTTTGCAATATTTAATATCTTACTGTTTTTCAACTTCTTCGTTATCCATGGATATCTTCTTTTAGTTACAAAAAAAACACTGCCATCTTGATAAAGGGGAGTAAAATTCCATAAAATTGATATCCACAGAAAAATAACTGAAAAATACAATTGCTATTTTGGAATATGTAGTTCAAAATCCTAACCTGTAGCTTATAATCCTCCATTGTACTTTTTGAGCATTGCTGAATATTTGGTGTCGCTTTAGATTAGTTGTTCATCTATTTGGATAATCTATGTAATACCTTACAGCAAATTCTACGAAACACTAATAGATGTTTGCAATATTTAAAATCTTACCGTTTCTGAAACTCTTCTATGTCCACCAATAACGCTTGCCATGCGAGTACACTGCAATCATTCAGATGGGGAAGAATAATATCCCTTAGAATTGAGAGCAAATGGAATAAAATTGAAAAATAGAACTGATGTTTTCGAATACTTCAAAATTCTAACCTGTAACCTGCCAACTCTCCTTTGTACTTTTTGAGGATAGCTTCATATTTGGTTTCCCTTCTTTCGATTAGTTCGCGAATTTGGATAATCCATATAACATTTTTCAAAAATATTCTAAAAAACATTAGCCAATGTTTGCAATATTTAAAATCTTACTCTTTTTAAACTTCTTCGCTATCCATGGATATATCCTCTTTTAGTTACAAAAAAACAGACTGCTATCTAGGTAAACGGGAGTAAAATTCCATAACATTGATATCCACAGAAAAATGACTGAAAAATACAATTGCTATTTTGGAATACTTCAAAATCCTAACCTGTATCTTATAATCCTCCATTATACTTTTTGAGCATTGCTGAATATTTGGTGTCCCTTTAGATTAGTTGTTCATCTATTTAATTTGGATAATCTATGTAATACCTTAGCCTTACAGCAAATTCTACAAAACACTAATAGATGTTTGCAATATTTAAAATCTTACTGTTTCTGAATCTCTTCTGTTTCCACCAATGATGCTTGCGATATACAGAACACTGCTACCATTCAGATGAAGGGGAATAATTTCCCAGAGAATTGAGACCAAATGGGATACAACTGAAAAATAGAACTGATGTTTTCGAATACTTCAAAATTCTAACCTGTAGCTGCTAACTCTCCTTCGTTCTTTTATGAGGATATCTTCACATTTGGTTTCCTTTCTTTTGATTAGTTCGCGAACTTGGATAATCCATATAACATTTTCAAATACATTCTAAAAAACATTAGCTAATGTTTGCAATATTTAAAATCTTACCGTTTCTTAATCTCTTCTGTTATCCACCAATGCTGCTTGCCATATAGAGAATACTGCCATCACTCAGATGAAGGGGAAGAATATCCCAGAGAATTGAGAGCAAATAGAATAAAACTGTAAAATAGAACTGATGTTTTCGAATACTTCAAAATTCTAACCTGTAGCTGCCAGCTCTCATTGGAACTGTTCAAGAATAGGTTCATATTTGGTTTCCCTTATTTTGATTAGTTCGTGAACTTGGATAAATTTTCAAATATATTCTAAAAAAACATAGCCAATGTTTGCAATATTTAAAATCTTACTGTTTTTCAACTTCTTCGCTATCCATGGATATATCTTCTTTTAGTTACAAAAAAACAGACTGCCGTCTTGGTAAAGGGAAGTAAAATTTCATAAAATTGATATCCACAGAAAAATAACTGAAAAATACAATTGCTATTTGCGAATACTTCAAAAGCCTAACCTGTAGCTTATAATCCTCCATTGTAATATTTGGTGTTCCATTATATTGGTAGGTCATGTATTTTGATCCGCGTGATAATCCACGCGATACCTTGGAGCAAATTCTACAAAACACTAATAGATGTTTGCAAAAATTTAAAATCTTACCGACTCTCCTTCATCCATCTAATCCGGTTTTTGTTAAGAAAAAGGACTGTTGTAGTTTTGTTGAGCGGTTTAAGGGCAATATCCCATAACATATAGAGAACACATCAAGATAACTTGCCATATAGAGAACACTGCTACCATTCAGATGAAGGGGAATAATTTGCCAGAGAATCGAGACCAAATGGGATACAACTGAAAAATAGAACTGATGTTTTCGAATACTTCAAAATTCTAACCTGTAGCTGGGAACTCTCCTTTGTTCTTCTGGAAGGATAGCTTCATATTTGGTTTCCTTTTTTTTTATTAGTTCACTAACTTAGATAATCCATATAACATTTTCAAATACATTCTAAAAAACATTAGCCAATGTTTGCAATATTTAAAATCTTACTGTTTCTTAATCTCTTCTGTATCCACCAATGAGGCTTGCCATATAGAGAACACTACTACCATTCAGATGAAGAGGAATAATATCTCACGAGAATTGAGACCAAATGGAATAAAACTGAAAAATGGAACTGACGTTTTCAAATACTTCAAAATTCTAACCTGTAGCTGCCAACTCTCCTTTGTACTTTTTTTAGGATAGCTTCATATTTGGTTTCCCTTCTTTTGATTAGTTCGTGAACTTGAATAATCCATACAACATTTTCAAAATCATTCTAAAAAACATTAGCCAATGTTTGCAATACTTAATATCTTACTGTTTTTCAACTTCTTCGTTATCCATGGATATCTTCTTTTAGTTACAAAAAAACACTGCCATCTTGATAAAGGGGAGTAAAATTCCATAAAATTGATATCCACAGAAAAATAACTGAAAAATACAATTGCTATTTTGGAATATGTACTTCAAAATCCTAACCTGTAGCTTATAATCCTCCATTGTACTTTTTGAGCATTGCTGAATATTTGGAGCCCTTTAGATTAGTTGTTCATCTATTTAGATAATCTATGTAATACCTTGCAGCAATTCTACAAAACACGTAATATATGTTGGCAATATTTAAAATCTTACTGTTTCTGATCTCTTCTGTGTCCACCAATGATGCTTGGCATATAGAGAACACTGCTAACATTCAGATGAAGGGGAATAATATCCCAGAGAATCGAGACCAAATGGAATAAAACTGAAAAATAGAACTGAAGTTTTCGAACACTTCAAAATTCTAACCTGTAGCTGCCAACTCATCTTTGTACTTTTTGACGATAGCTTCATATTCGATTTCCCTTCTTTTGATTAGTTCGCGAACTTAGATAATCCACATCATTTTCAAATACATTCTAAAAAACATTACCTAATGTTTGCAATATTTAAAACCTTACTGTTTCTTAATCTCTTCTTTATCCAGCAATGATGCTTGCCATATAGAGAACACTGCTACCATTCAGATCAAGGGGAATAATGATTAATAACCCAGAGAATTGAGAGCAAATAGAGTAAAACTGAAAAATAGAACTGATGTTTTCGAATACTCAAAAGTTCTAACCTGTAGCTGCTAACTCTCCGTTGTACTTTTTGATAGCTTCATATTTGGCTTCCCTTTATATATCTTCTTTTAGTTACAAAAAACGGACTGCTATCTTGGTAAAGGGGAGTAAAATTCCACAAAATTGATATCCACAGAAAAATAACTGAAAAATACAATTGCCATTTTGGAATACTTCAAAATCCTAACCTGTAGCGTATAATCCTCTATTGTACTTTTTGAACATTGCTGAATATTTGGTGTCCACTTGAGATTAGTTGTTCATCTATTTGTATTTTTATACCTTACAGCAAATTCTACAAAACACTATGTTTGCAATATTTAAAATCTTACCGTTTCTGAATGTCTTCTATATCCACCAATGAGGCATCTTCTTTTAGTTACAAAGAACAGACTACTATCGTGGTAAAGATAAATAAAATTCCATAAAATTCGATATCCACAGAAAAATAACTGAAAAATTCAATTGCTATTTTGGAATACTTCAAAAGCCTAACCTGTAGCTTATAATACATACTCCATTGTAACATTTAGTGTTCCATTATATTGGTAGGTCATGTATTTTGATCCATGTGATAATCCACATGATACTAGAGCAAATTCTACAAAACACTAATAGATGTTTGCAAAAAATTAAAATTTTACCGTTTCTGAATCTCTTCTCTATCCACTAATGAGCTTGCCAAATAGAGCTTTCATTCAGATAAAGAGGAATAATATCCCATACAATTGACAGCTGAGCAAAACTGAAAAATAGAACCTATGTTTTGCAATACTTCAAAAGTCTAACCTGTAGCTGCCAACTCTCCTTTGTACTTTTTTACGATAGCTTCATATTTGGTTTCCCTTCTTTTGATTAGTTCGTGAACTTGAATAATCCACACAACATTTTCAAAATCATTCTAAAAAACATTAGCCAATGTTTGCAATACTTAATATCTTACTGTTTTTCAACTTCTTCGTTATCCATGGATATCTTCTTTTATATACAAAAAAAACACTGCCATCTTGATAAAGGGGAGTAAAATTCCATAAAATTGATATCCACAGAAAAATAACTGAAAAATACAATTGCTATTTGGGAATACTTCAAAAGCCTAACCTGTAGCTTATAATCCTGGATTGTAATATTTGGTGTTCCATTATATTGTAGGTCATGTATTTTGATCCGCGTGATAATCCACGCGATACCTTGGAGCAAATTCTACAAAACACTAATAGATGTTTGCAAAAATTTAAAAATAACAAAACGGAACAGTTTGAAAATTTCTTTAAAACATTAGGAAATAGATTTATAGCAGGAGGAGATTTTAATTCTAAGCATACTACCTGGGGATCCAGAATTATTACCACAAAAGGCAGAGAACTTCTTAAAGCTATAAATGCGACCAATGCAAATTACCTCACCACAAGGGAACCAACTTACTGGCCTACCGACAATGCAAAAATACCTGATCTACTCGACTTTTATATTGTTAAAGGAATTAATGTTAAATTGGCAAAAGTAGAATCTTGTTACGATCTACCCTCTGACCACTCTAGCGTAATCGCGACATGGTATGCACAAATAACAAACAGTACTAAACAACCATCACTATACAGTAACAAAACAGACTGGAGCATTTTCAAGACTAAACTAGATGAACTAATTGACATAAACATCCCATTGAAAACAGAAAGTGACATCTACGCAGCAGTAGAAAATCTTCAGAAATCTATACAAGAAGCTGCTTGGTATGCTACCCCTGACTGCTACCAAACAGAATTGAAAGAGAATTGCCCAACTGTAATAAAGGAAATGATTGCTAGAAAGAGAAAAATAAAGGAAGAGTGGCGAAGAAAAAGAACACATGAGAACAAGGCGAAATTAAATAAAATCACCAAGGAAATTAAACTACAATTGCATAATATCAAAAATAACAAAATACAAGAATATCTTACAGGTTTATCAGCAAACGCAGATAGTGAATATACCCTTTGGAAGGCCACGAGAAAAATCAAACACCCGAAACAACAAATACCACCAATACGAAACCAAGAGGGAAACTGGTGTAGAAATAATAAGGAAAAAGCCGAAGCATTTGCAAATCACCTCACTAATGTATTCCAGCCACATCCCATGGAAGATGGTGACACAGAGGAAGAAATAAATGACTTCCTGGAATCGCCCTACCAGATGGATTTACCTATACAAAAAAATCACCACTAAAGAAGTTAGAAATATGATCCAGCATGAAATCAGTCCAAAAAAAGCTCCAGGGTATGACCTGATCAACGGGAAAGTACTGCAGCAATTGACATGCAAAGGTCTGAAAATGATAACGCAAGTATTTAATGCAATATTTAGGCTAGGTTACTACCCAGAACAATGGAAAGTTGCTCAAATTATTCTCATACCTAAGCCAGGGAAAAATAAAACTCAGGTGACTTCATACAGACCAATAAGCCTGCTACCTGTTCTATCAAAAATTTTGGAAAAACTTCTCCTTAAACAATTATCCCCAGTTATAGAAGAAAGGAAACTAATTCCCCAACACCAATTTGGGTTCAGAACACAACACGGAACGATAGAACAGGTACATAGACTGGTAAAACACATCAGAAGTGATCTAGAAAATAAAAGGTATTGTTCTGCTGCATTCCTGGACATTGGTCAGGCCTTCGACAAGGTATGGCATGCTGGTATGCTCTTTAAACTAAAGAAAAACCTTCCTCATCCTTTTTATCAAATCCTAAAAAGCTATATTTCCAACCGACATTTCCTAGTCAAGCAGGATAATGAATACACAAGCCTAAGACCAATAAAAGCCGGAGTACCACAAGGAAGTGTCTTGGGACCGATATTGTACTTGCTCTACACTGCTGACCTACCCACAAGTAACAAAACAACGTGTGCAACTTTTGCTGATGACACTGCTCTACTAGCCTCTCACCATGATCCAAATACAGCATCCAGAACCCTTCAGAAAGACCTTAATAATATACAAATATGGCTTAAAAAATGGAAGATAAAGGCGAATGAGAGTAAATCCATCCATGTATCCTTCACCATGAGAAGACAAACATGTCCATCTGTAACACTAAATGAAACTCAACTCCCACAAACCGATACTGTCAAGTACCTAGGAATCCATCTTGATAGGAGATTAACTTGGCAAAAACACATTTTTACAAAAAGAAAACAACTAGGAATAAAATTTCGAGAAATGTACTGGATCATCGGTCGTAAATCTCAACTATCACTTGAAAACAAACTGCTGATATATAAAACTATATTAAAACCAGTGTGGACTTATGGTATCCAACTTTGGGGGACAGCCAGTCAAACTAACCTAGAAATATTGCAGAGATTCCAGAACAAAGTCCTTAGAACAATGCTGAATGCCCCTTGGTACGTGCCAAACTATGTGATAGAGCAAGACCTCAATGTGCCATCCATAAAAACAGTAATAACGGAATATTACAAAAAATATTCCAAGAGACTAGAATCTCATCCAAATGAGTTAGCCAGCAACCTTACTGATGACCACAATGATGTACGACGCCTGAAGAGATTCAAAGTAGTGGATCTAGCAAGAAGATTCGAATAATCTGTGATAACTAAACTTATTTTAATTTGTTTTTTAATTTAATTTATGTAAAGAGGGTGATCACTGGATCTCCCTCTACAGGTCAAAATTTTCAATTTTTGTCAAATAATTTACCTATTGTTCTCAGTTGAGGACAGATTGTAAATATTACATTAAATAAAAAAAAAAAAATTTAAAATCTTACTGACTCTCCTTCATCCATCTAATCCGGTTTTTGTTAAGAAAAAGGACTGTTCTAGTTTTGTTGAGCGGTTTAAGGGCAATATCCCATAACATATAGAGAACACATTGAGATAACTTGCCATATAGAGAACACTGCTACCATTCAGATGAAGGGGAATAATTTGCCAGAGAATCGAGACCAAATGGGATACAATTGAAAAATAGAACTGATGTTTTCGAATACTTCAAAATTCTAACCTGTAGCTGCAAACTCTCCTTTGTTCTTCTCGAAGGATAGCTTCATATTTGGTTTCCTTTTTTTTGATTAGTTCACTAACTTAGATAATCCATATAACATTTTCAAATACATTCTAAAAAACATTAGCCAATGTTTGCAATATTTAAAATCTTACTGTTTCTTAATCTCTTCTGTATCCACCAATGAGGCTTGCCATATAGAGAACACTACTACCATTCAGATGAAGAGGAATAATATCCCAGAGAATCGAGACCAAATGGAATAAAACTGAAAAATGGAACTGATGTTTTCAAGTACTTCAAAATTCTAACCTGTAGCTGCCAACTCTCCTTTGTACTTTTTTTTACGATAGCTTCATATTTGGTTTCCCTTCTTTTGATTAGTTCGTGAACTTGAATAATCCATACAACATTTTCAAAATCATTCTAAAAAACATTAGCCAATGTTTGCAATATTTAATATCTTACTGTTTTTCAACTTCTTCGTTATCCATGGATATCTTCTTTTAGTTACAAAAAAAACACTGCCATCTTGATAAAGGGGAGTAAAATTCCATAAAATTGATATCCACAGAAAAATAACTGAAAAATACAATTGCTATTTTGGAATATGTAGTTCAAAATCCTAACCTGTAGCTTATAATCCTCCATTGTACTTTTTGAGCATTGCTGAATATTTGGTGTCGCTTTAGATTAGTTGTTCATCTATTTGGATAATCTATGTAATACCTTACAGCAAATTCTACGAAACACTAATAGATGTTTGCAATATTTAAAATCTTACCGTTTCTGAAACTCTTCTATGTCCACCAATAACGCTTGCCATGCGAGTACACTGCAATCATTCAGATGGGGAAGAATAATATCCCTTAGAATTGAGAGCAAATGGAATAAAATTGAAAAATAGAACTGATGTTTTCGAATACTTCAAAATTCTAACCTGTAACCTGCCAACTCTCCTTTGTACTTTTTGAGGATAGCTTCATATTTGGTTTCCCTTCTTTCGATTAGTTCGCGAATTTGGATAATCCATATAACATTTTTCAAAAATATTCTAAAAAACATTAGCCAATGTTTGCAATATTTAAAATCTTACTCTTTTTAAACTTCTTCGCTATCCATGGATATATCCTCTTTTAGTTACAAAAAAACAGACTGCTATCTAGGTAAACGGGAGTAAAATTCCATAACATTGATATCCACAGAAAAATGACTGAAAAATACAATTGCTATTTTGGAATACTTCAAAATCCTATCCTGTATCTTATAATCCTCCATTATACTTTTTGAGCATTGCTGAATATTTGGTGTCCCTTTAGATTAGTTGTTCATCTATTTAATTTGGATAATCTATGTAATACCTTAGCCTTACAGCAAATTCTACAAAACACTAATAGATGTTTGCAATATTTAAAATCTTACTGTTTCTGAATCTCTTCTGTTTCCACCAATGATGCTTGCGATATACAGAACACTGCTACCATTCAGATGAAGGGGAATAATTTCCCAGAGAATTGAGACCAAATGGGATACAACTGAAAAATAGAACTGATGTTTTCGAATACTTCAAAATTCTAACCTGTAGCTGCTAACTCTCCTTCGTTCTTTTATGAGGATATCTTCACATTTGGTTTCCTTTCTTTTGATTAGTTCGCGAACTTGGATAATCCATATAACATTTTCAAATACATTCTAAAAAACATTAGCTAATGTTTGCAATATTTAAAATCTTACCGTTTCTTAATCTCTTCTGTTATCCACCAATGCTGCTTGCCATATAGAGAATACTGCCATCACTCAGATGAAGGGGAAGAATATCCCAGAGAATTGAGAGCAAATAGAATAAAACTGTAAAATAGAACTGATGTTTTCGAATACTTCAAAATTCTAACCTGTAGCTGCCAGCTCTCATTGGAACTGTTCAAGAATAGGTTCATATTTGGTTTCCCTTATTTTGATTAGTTCGTGAACTTGGATAAATTTTCAAATATATTCTAAAAAAACATAGCCAATGTTTGCAATATTTAAAATCTTACTGTTTTTCAACTTCTTCGCTATCCATGGATATATCTTCTTTTAGTTACAAAAAAACAGACTGCCGTCTTGGTAAAGGGAAGTAAAATTTCATAAAATTGATATCCACAGAAAAATAACTGAAAAATACAATTGCTATTTGGGAATACTTCAAAAGCCTAACCTGTAGCTTATAATCCTCCATTGTAATATTTGGTGTTCCATTATATTGGTAGGTCATGTATTTTGATCCGCGTGATAATCCACGCGATACCTTGGAGCAAATTCTACAAAACACTAATAGATGTTTGCAAAAATTTAAAATCTTACCGACTCTCCTTCATCCATCTAATCCGGTTTTTGTTAAGAAAAAGGACTGTTGTAGTTTTGTTGAGCGGTTTAAGGGCAATATCCCATAACATATAGAGAACACATCAAGATAACTTGCCATATAGAGAACACTGCTACCATTCAGATGAAGGGGAATAATTTGCCAGAGAATCGAGACCAAATGGGATACAACTGAAAAATAGAACTGATGTTTTCGAATACTTCAAAATTCTAACCTGTAGCTGGGAACTCTCCTTTGTTCTTCTGGAAGGATAGCTTCATATTTGGTTTCCTTTTTTTTTATTAGTTCACTAACTTAGATAATCCATATAACATTTTCAAATACATTCTAAAAAACATTAGCCAATGTTTGCAATATTTAAAATCTTACTGTTTCTTAATCTCTTCTGTATCCACCAATGAGGCTTGCCATATAGAGAACACTACTACCATTCAGATGAAGAGGAATAATATCTCACGAGAATTGAGACCAAATGGAATAAAACTGAAAAATGGAACTGACGTTTTCAAATACTTCAAAATTCTAACCTGTAGCTGCCAACTCTCCTTTGTACTTTTTTTAGGATAGCTTCATATTTGGTTTCCCTTCTTTTGATTAGTTCGTGAACTTGAATAATCCATACAACATTTTCAAAATCATTCTAAAAAACATTAGCCAATGTTTGCAATACTTAATATCTTACTGTTTTTCAACTTCTTCGTTATCCATGGATATCTTCTTTTAGTTACAAAAAAACACTGCCATCTTGATAAAGGGGAGTAAAATTCCATAAAATTGATATCCACAGAAAAATAACTGAAAAATACAATTGCTATTTTGGAATATGTACTTCAAAATCCTAACCTGTAGCTTATAATCCTCCATTGTACTTTTTGAGCATTGCTGAATATTTGGAGCCCTTTAGATTAGTTGTTCATCTATTTAGATAATCTATGTAATACCTTGCAGCAATTCTACAAAACACGTAATATATGTTGGCAATATTTAAAATCTTACTGTTTCTGATCTCTTCTGTGTCCACCAATGATGCTTGGCATATAGAGAACACTGCTAACATTCAGATGAAGGGGAATAATATCCCAGAGAATCGAGACCAAATGGAATAAAACTGAAAAATAGAACTGAAGTTTTCGAACACTTCAAAATTCTAACCTGTAGCTGCCAACTCATCTTTGTACTTTTTGACGATAGCTTCATATTCGATTACCCTTCTTTTGATTAGTTCGCGAACTTAGATAATCCACATCATTTTCAAATACATTCTAAAAAACATTACCTAATGTTTGCAATATTTAAAACCTTACTGTTTCTTAATCTCTTCTTTATCCAGCAATGATGCTTGCCATATAGAGAACACTGCTACCATTCAGATCAAGGGGAATAATGATTAATAACCCAGAGAATTGAGAGCAAATAGAGTAAAACTGAAAAATAGAACTGATGTTTTCGAATACTCAAAAGTTCTAACCTGTAGCTGCTAACTCTCCGTTGTACTTTTTGATAGCTTCATATTTGGCTTCCCTTTATATATCTTCTTTTAGTTACAAAAAACGGACTGCTATCTTGGTAAAGGGGAGTAAAATTCCACAAAATTGATATCCACAGAAAAATAACTGAAAAATACAATTGCCATTTTGGAATACTTCAAAATCCTAACCTGTAGCGTATAATCCTCTATTGTACTTTTTGAACATTGCTGAATATTTGGTGTCCACTTGAGATTAGTTGTTCATCTATTTGTATTTTTATACCTTACAGCAAATTCTACAAAACACTATGTTTGCAATATTTAAAATCTTACCGTTTCTGAATGTCTTCTATATCCACCAATGAGGCATCTTCTTTTAGTTACAAAGAACAGACTACTATCGTGGTAAAGATAAATAAAATTCCATAAAATTCGATATCCACAGAAAAATAACTGAAAAATTCAATTGCTATTTTGGAATACTTCAAAAGCCTAACCTGTAGCTTATAATACATACTCCATTGTAACATTTAGTGTTCCATTATATTGGTAGGTCATGTATTTTGATCCATGTGATAATCCACATGATACTAGAGCAAATTCTACAAAACACTAATAGATGTTTGCAAAAATTTAAAATCTTACCGTTTCTGAATCTCTTCTCTATCCACTAATGAGCTTGCCAAATAGAGCTTTCATTCAGATAAAGAGGAATAATATCCCATACAATTGACAGCTGAGCAAAACTGAAAAATAGAACCTACGTTTTGCAATACTTCAAAAGTCTAACCTGTAGCTGCTAACTCTTCTTTGTACTTTTTGAAGATTGATTCATACTTCGTTTACCTCTCTCTTGATTATTCGTTAACTTAGGTAGCCCATATAACATTTTCAAATAATGCTTTCTAAAAAATATTAGCATATGTTTGCAATGTTTAAACTCTTACTGTTTTTTAACCTTCTTGGCTTTACACCATTCCTCCAATAATCAGCGGTTTGTTAAGAAAAAGGACTGCTATAGTTATTGTGAAAGGGTAAAATCCCATAAAATCGATATACAACAGAATTAGAACTGAAAAATACAATTGCTATTTTGGAATAATTCAAAATCCTGACCTGTAGCTTGTAACTGCCCCTGGTACTTTTTGCAAGATTGCTGGATAGTTGTGCCTATTTAGATTAGTATAATTCGCCTATTTGGGTAATCCATGTAATATTTCAAAGCAAATTCTACAAAACACTAATAGATGTTTGCAATATTTAAAATCTTACTGTTTTTTAATCTCTTGTAACCTCGCAGCTTGTTATCTACACAAAACACTGCTACCTATCATTCTGATGGAAAGGAACAAAATCCATAGAATTGAATGCTAACAGAATAAAACTGAAAAATAGAACTGATGGTTTGGAATACTTTAAAGTCTAACCGGTAACTTCCAACTCTCCTTTGTACTTTTTGATGATTACTTCAGATCTTGTTTTTCTTTCTTTCGAGTAGTTTGTAAACTTGGTTAATCCATACATTCTAAAAAAACATTAGCCAATGTTTGCAATATTTAAACTTTTAGTTTTTCAACATTCTTGACTATCTGCTGTCCATCCATGATCAGCTTCTAATTAAGAAGGACTGCTATAGTTGTGTTAAAGAGCAATGTCCCATAAAATTGATATTCAACAGAATCGGAACTGAAAAATAAATTGCCATTTTGGAATAATTCAAAATCCTAACCTGTAGCTTGTAAGTGCTCCTTGTACTTTTTGAAGATTGTTGGATATTTGGTGCCGATTTATTGTAGTATAATTCGCCTATTTGGGTAATCCATGTAATATTTCAAAGCAAATTCTATAAAACACTAATAGATGTTTGCAATATTTAAGTCTTACTGTTTTTGAATCTCTTCTGTATCCTCCCAGCTTGTTATATAGACAAAACACATTGCTACCATTCAGATGAAAAGTAATAATAATATCCAAAGAATTGAATGCCAACAGAA
Source organism: Diabrotica virgifera virgifera (assembly GCF_917563875.1). Classification (NCBI taxonomy): domain Eukaryota; kingdom Metazoa; phylum Arthropoda; class Insecta; order Coleoptera; family Chrysomelidae; genus Diabrotica; species Diabrotica virgifera. Next base: position 173,638,107 of record NC_065448.1, on the reverse strand, counting down.
TAAAACTGAAAAATAGAACTTGTTTTGGAATATGTACTTCAAGAGTCATAATCTTTAACTTCCTTCCAACTCATCCTTTGTACTTGTTTTGTTCCTTTGTTCATATTTGTTTCCTTTCTTCAGAGTAGTTTGTAATTTTGGATAATCCATGGAACATTTTCAAATACATTCTAAAAAACATTAGAGCCTATGTTTGCAATATTTAAACTCTTACAGTTTTTCAATTTTCTTGACTATCTGCCGTCTGTCGATCCATTATTAGCTTCTTGTTAAGACAGACTGCTATAGTAGTGTTAAAGAACAATATCCCACAAAATTGATATTCGATAGAATTAGAACTGAAAAATACACTTGCTATTTTGGAATAATTCAAAATCCTGACCTGTAGCTTGCAACTGCCCCTACTTTTTGAAGATTGTTGGATATTTGGTGCCTATTTAGATTAGTATAATTCACCTATTTGGGTAATCCATGTAATATTTCAAAGCAAATTCTACAAAAACATTAATAGATGTTTGCAATATTTAAAATCTTACCGTTTCTGAAACCCTTCTTTAGTCACCAATGAGCTTGACATAAGAGAATACGGCTACCTTCAGTTGAAGAGGAATAATTAATATCTCATAGAATTGAAAGCTAACAGAATAAAACTGATGTTTCGGAATACTTCAAAGGTCTAACCTGTAAATTCCAACTCTCCTTTTATGAGGATTACTTCGTATTTTGTTTCGCTTCTTTTGAGTAGTTTATGAACTTAGATAATCCATGGAACATTTTCAAATACATTCTAAAAAACATTAGCGAATGTTTGCAATATTTAAACTCGTACTGTTTTTCTTGCTTCTAGACTATCCACTGTTCATCCATGAATTAGCTTTTTGGTAAAAAAAGGACTGCTATAGTTGTCGAAAGAGGGAAACATCCCATAAAATCGATACACAATAGAACCAGAACTGAAAAATACAATCGCTATTTTGGAATACTTCAAAATCCTAACCTGTAGCTCCTAACTGTCCCTTGTGCTTTCTGAAGATTACTGAATGCTTGGTGCTTATTTAATGATTAGTATAATTCGCCTTTTTGGGTAGTGCATGGTATATTTCAGAGCAAATTCTACAAAATACTAATAGATATTTGCAATATGTGAAAATCTTACTCTTTTTTCATATCTTCTGTCCTCCGAGCTCGTTATGTAGACAAAACACACTGCTACCATACATATATGTATATATTATTCTTTGTAGTATATATTCTTTGTAGTTTTTGAAGACTGTTTCACATTTGGTTTCCCTTCTTTCGATTAGTTCATGATAACCCATACATTTTCAAATAGGTACATTCTAAAAAACATTAGCGAATGTGTGCAATATTTAAACTTACTGTTTTTTTTATCTTTTTGACTATCCACTCTCCGTCCGTCAATCGGCTTCTTGTTAAGAAAAATGACTGCTATGGTTGTGTTTAAGAGCAATATTCCATAAAATTTATATACATACAACAGAATCAGAACTGAAAAATACAATTGCTATTTTGGATTGCAGCAAGATTGCTGAATATTTGATGCTTATTAAGATTAGTACGTTTCCATTTGCAAGGTATTTCCTATCCTCCGGTCTCGTTATATAAACAAAACATACTGCTGCTCTCGAGATGAAGAGGAATAATATACCATAGAATTGAAAGCTAACAGAGTAAAACTGAAAAATAGAACTGAATGTTTGGAATATGTACTTCAAAAATCTAACCTGTACCTCTGCCACCTCTCCTCTGTACTTTTTTTTGGATTACTTCTAATTTGTTTCCATTATTTTAGTAGTTTATGAATTTAGATAATGATGGAACATTTTCAAATACATTAAGAAAAACAGTAGCGAATTTTTGCGATATTGAAATTCTTGCCGTTTTTAATTTTCTCGACTCTCATTCGCCCATCTAATCAGGTTTTTGTTCAGAAAAAGGACCGTTGTAGTTTTGTTAAGCGGTTTAAGGGCAGTATCCCATAAAATTGATATACAACACAATCAGAACTAAAAAATTAAATTGCTATTTTGGAATATTTAGAAACCCTAACCCGTTTTTATTTAGTAACCCTAGCTTGTAACTGTCACCATGTACTTTTTGAAGATTACTGAATATTCGGTGCTCATTTAACCCTAAACGCCCAAGGGTGGGTAAAAAATGTCCACCTAATGCGTATTCCCTTGTAACATATTTATTACGTGTTTAAAATTTTTTTAAAAATTATTTATTGTTAAAAAGACAGCCCTTTATCGAATGTTAATTTTGTTCTACCGATATTTTTGAAAATAAAAGTATCATCTCGAGTTAAATATGGGTGGGCATAAGAAGTACACCCTTGGTAAAACTTATTCCTAAAAGTTTCTATATATAATTTCTCGTTGGTAGGAAGATCATCCATATAATTATCGATGTTTAATTTCATAATCTACATAATTATCCGGCAATGAGGAGGCCGAGAGGAAGAATATGGAGAAAATCGACAAATCTGAATTACTGGCTTTTACTGGTATGTTAATTTTGATGTACATTGTAATTTTGTTGTAAGGTTTGTAAATTGTTTATATTAATATTTTAGAGGATGCTGTATTTATTAAGCATAAGATTCTAAAGTTTAATCCATTTCCAACAACTCTCAATAAATATATTAGCTATTTTCGAGGTCGACATTTTTTACCCACCCTTAGGCGTACATGGAACCTAAAAAGGGGGTGGGCGTTTAAAGGTTAAGACCGCGTCCCACCATCAAATAATTTGTGCAAACTGGTTTGAGCAAACTGAAAGTGACAGTTAGTGACGTCACATCCTGAGTGTTCATTGTGGATAATAATGAAAAATTTTAATTTTAAATAAAGTACAAGTTAGACAACTCGATACAAAAAATTTGATCAAACTAGATAGCGAGAGCACAATTTTTAGAATTTCAAAAAAAAAAAAACTGCAATTGTGACGTCACTTTGACGTACTTCCTCAAGTACGTCAAGTTTGCTCAAATTATTTGATGGTGAGACGCGGCCTTGTAGATTATAGTGTCTTATTGGAATAATCCTTGGGATTTTTAAAGCAAATTCTACAAAACACTGATAGATGTTTACAATATTTAAAATCTTACTGTTTCCGAATCTCTCCAGTGATGAGCTTCCCATATAGATAACACCGCTACCATTCAGATGAAGGGGAATAATATCTCGGCGAATTGAAAGCAAATAGAATAAAAATGAAAAATAGAACTGTTTTCGTATATGTATGTATGTACTTCAAAATTCTAACCTGTAGCTGCTAACTCTCCTTTGTACTCTTTTAAGATTGCTCAATACTCCGTTTACCTTCTTTTGATTAGTTCATGAACTTGGATAATCTATATAATTTTCAAAGATATTCTAAAAAACATTAGCCAATATTTCCAATATTTAAAGTCTATTTTTCAACTGATCGGCTATCCATCGATTATCTTTTAGTTATGAAATAAACAGACTGCTATTGTGGCAAAGGAGAATAACATTTCATAAAATTGATATCCGCCAGAATTAGAACTGAAAAATACAATTGCTATTTTGGAATACTTCAAAATCCTAACCTGTAGTTTGTAACTGCCCCTTAACCTTTTGAAGATTGCTGAATATTTGGTGCTCATTTAGATTGGTAGCTCGCCTACTTGAGTAATCAATGTAATATTTTAAAGTGAATTCTACAAAACACTAATGTATGTTTGCAATATTCAAAATCTTACCGTTTCTGAATCTCACCTGAATCCACTCGGCAGCTTGCCAAATGACACTGCTACCATTTAGATGAAGAGGAATAATACACCATAAAATTGAAACCCCAGATAAACAAAACTGAAAATAGTCTTCAAAAGTCTAATCTGTAGCTGCTAACTCTGCTTTGTACATTTTGAAGATTGCTTCAAATTGGATTTCCCTACTTTTGATTATTTCGTGAGCTCGAATCAACATTTTCAAATGCATTTAAAATCTTACTGTTTCTGAATGCTTTATGTATCCACTAATGAGCTTGCCATATAGAGAATACCAATCAGTTGAAGAGGAATAATATCCCATAGAATTGAAAGCTAACAGAATAAAACTGAAAAATAAAACGATGTTTTGGAATACTTAAAACGATGTTTTGGAATACTTCAAAAGTCTAACCTTTGTAGTTTCAGATTCTCTTTATTAGCCAATGAGCTTGCCATATACAGAACACTATCATTCAGATGAGAAATAATTCATTAGCCAATATTTGCAATATTTCATATCTTACTTTTTTTTCAACTTCTTGGATCATCGATCATCTTTTAGTCATGAATAAAACATTCTGCTATGGTGGTAAAGGGAATGAAATTCCAAAAAAATCTGACAGAAAAAGAACTGAAAAATACAATTGGGGTTTGGAAAACTTCAAAATCCTAACCTGTAACTTGTAATGCTCCACTGTACTTTTTGAACATTGCTGAATATTTGGTGTCCCTTTAGATTAGTAGTTCACATATTTGGATTAAAAATATTACTGCAAATTCTACAAAACACTAATAGATGTCTGCCATTTACAATAGAATCTTACTGTTTATGCATCTCTTCTGTATCCACCGATGATCTTGCCATGCAGATAGGACAGACTGCTACCAATCATAATATCGAGAAGCGAAAAAATATCCCAGAGAATTGAAATCGGACAGAATACAACTGAAAAATAAAAACTGATGTTTTCGAATACTCCAAAAGTCTAACCTGTAGCTTCTAACACTCCTGTGTACTTTTTGAATATTACTTCACATTTGGTTTCCCTCGTTTTAATTGGATCATGAACTTGGATAATCCATTTACCATTTTTTAAAATACTAATGAACGTTTTTATAATATTTAAATTCTTACTGCTTTTCAACTTCTTGGCTATTCATGGATCATTTTTTAATTAGGGAAAAACAGACCGCTATTGTGGTAAAATTAAATTCCATAGAATTGAATCTGACAGAACACAACTGAAAAATAAAACTTACGTTTTCGAATACTTCAAAGTCAAACCTCTACCTTGTAACACTCCTTTATACTTTTTGGAAGATTTGCGTTATATTTGGTTTCACTTCTGTTTAGATCATGAATTTTTATAATCCATTTATCATTTTTAAAAATACTAGCTGAATTCCATAGAGTTGTATCCGACAGAATGCAACTGAAAAATATAATCGATATTTTGGAATACTGGAAAGTCTAACCTGTAGCTTGTAATCCTCGATTGTAATTTTTGAATACTGCTAATATTTTATGTCCATTTAGATTAATAAGGTAGACACACACACTGCTACCATTCTCACAAGAGGAATAATATCCCATAGAATTGAAAACTAACAGAATAAAACTGAAAAATAGAACTGATGTTTTCGAATACTGTGGTGTCTTAACACTGCTTTTTCTTTTTTGAAGATTGCTTTCTGATTAGTTCATGTATCCATTTAACATTTTAAAATACATTCTTAAAAATATTTGCAATGTTTTGCAATATTTGAAATCTTACTGTTTCTCAACTTCTTGGCTACCCATCGATCCTCTTTTAGTTACGAAAAAACAGATTACTCTCGTGGTAAAGTGGAATAAAATTTAGTTGTGACAGAATAGAACTGAAAAATACAAATGATATTTTGGAAAAATGAAAAGTAACCTGTAGCTTCTTAATATTCTTCAATAGTCGGTGTTTCTTTAGACTAGTAGTTTGTGTACATCATTGGTAATATACTTCAGGCTAAAAATCCAGGGTATTATTTCCAATACCCTGGCAATATAGATTTGGATATATGTACATGAAGGTCATAAAACTGGGTTAAAGAACTAATAAAAAAATTCTTGCAGCAGCAATATTTAGATAGCACTATATAGATTTTTTGGGTCATTATTTTAATATCTAATATATTAACCATTGAAATTCTAAAATAGAATAAAGCACAAGATTTCCTCTATGTATCTACTATGTAGCTTATATCGATACATCAAAGCAACAGTGAGAAGTCCAAAATTTCAATTTTGTTTAAGTACGCTAATTACATAGAATGTATTGCACTCTATACTGGTAACACTGAGATATGTATATCTCAGTTATCAGAGATTAATATCTCAGTGTTACCAGTATAGAGTGCAATACATTCTATGTAAATAAGCAGACTTAAAAAAATTGAAATTTTCTACTTATCTCACTGTTGCTTTGAGGTATCGATATGTATCCTTTGGTCCACTGAATGTTTATTTGTTAAGAAATAAAAAAAGGTTTTATAATCAGGTAAATTTATACATTTTAAGGGTTAGAAGTGCAGTATGTACTCAGTACAGTTAGTTACAAATTGTATTACAAACCCTTAAAATGTATAAATTTACATTATAATTTTAACACTTGTTAAAAAAAATTAATAATGTGGCACTTACGTTATTCGGCAGACCCATTCAATTGTAAATAAAATGTTATTATAGAAAAATGACTTGGTTAATTTTTTTAAATTATTTAACACATTCACGGTCATGACTGCATATGAAGTCATTTACTCCATAAGAATAGGTGTATACAAATACAATGACAGCGTGTCCGTGAATGTGTTAATGATTGAAGATATGTATCAAAATGCTCACCAAATTTTCTATTAATGGACGTTAATTAGTGACTGGTAAATGCTTTTTGGAATTTTCTTCTGATAAATATCCCTTTAGAAGATGTAAGACTCAGTCGGAATATCACGATCTTGTTAGTACCATATTTATATGATCTAAGGTTCTTCCTCTGCTCGATTTGCATCCAAAAAGAGGTACTTATAATCCAATAGTAATATCAAACTCGTCTGGACTTTGTGCAAATACATATAGAAATCATTATCAATCAAAATTTGAGGAAGTATTTGTTTACTAAACTTCTCAATCTTATAAATAATTTGTGAACACCAGAATCTAAAAATACCGGAGTATTGCCGTCGTTCCAGATTGTTAGCCTTCGTTATGCTGAATGAATCCACTTTATATACTTCTCTAGTTGTGCAGGAAAAAAACTGGTAACAATTGAAGGTACATCGGGCAGTCAATATCGGAAATTTCCAGTATAGTCGGTTCGCTAAACTCATGACACAACTGGCTAGTGATTGTAGTAATTTTTTTGTTTTTGGAAAATTTTATCAAAAATCGCAAAATTACTAATTATTTAGTAATTATTAACTATTTAGTAATTATTTTTTTGACAATTTTACTAAATTGGCAAAATTACTTACTAAAATCACTAGCCAGTTGTGTCCGAGTTTAGCGAACCGACTATACATACTTTCCTTTGGAAAGTACCACAATCAATTTTGTCCTGAAGTAAATTATCTGAAAAATACTTGTTGAGGATGTTATGTGAAATCTCACCCATTCTAAAATATTGAATTTGTTTCCCATATTCAATCCGATAAGTGTTCAAATACATATAATAATTGACAAATGGACCTCGTGATATTTTCTTCGCATTCAAATACAAGGTATAGAATTTTTACTTGTCCAGTACGAAAATATATCATCTTTTAAACATTTACTGCATATATTTTCTAATTATCGGAACTAGATATTTTCTTCACGTTTATTAAATGTGAAATTCTTCATTTCCTACTTCGATCATTTATTTATCCAAGAATATTCTAAAAACGACGAATATGTTGAAATTTACAAAGTTGAAATATACATAATCTCAAATTTTACAGTTTCAGAAATATTAAAAGACTACTACACATTTTAGCATCAGATTTAGACAAGAATCAATAAGAAATTATTTTTACCCTTGAAAACATATTTTCAAGGAAAAGTGTTAGTGACAATAATACACACAAGATTAGAAGAAAAAAAATGAGATGAACAATGAAAAATTATTCCAGAAAAAATTGTTCAGGGACTATATATAGCATTGGCATAATAAATTAAATAAACATTCTTAAAAAAACAAGCACAAAATATTTTTCAATAACTAACATTACCTTTTGGCAATCATGGGCAAGCTTGCTTAAGTGTGAATTGCATAGATTCAGGTGAGCCCATGCTTGCTAGTAATGAATGTATTAAAGCTGTAACGTAACATGCTAATACTTTTCCGCACACATGACAGCATTGGGTGCATTCTGACTACTCTCAGCGGCCGACTTTAAGCACAAAGCAGATTAGTGGTTGTATCAAGCGGCAATAGGGAACGCTTAGTAAATCTCACAGCGACTAGACTCCAGTGGTGTCATCTGAACACTACCCCTTCGTCTGAATGTACCCATGATATCCTCATTTTTGACATTTGGATAACATACATACTTGTAGGTGTCTGTCTAGAGAAAATATGTACATGACTGCAAAATAGGGTCAGCAATTCACGATATATTATTGGTGATATGGAAAATAATTATCAATTATGAACTATTACAGTCAAGAATTGTTTGGAATTAGCCAGAACTAAATTCTAATAAGTGGATTAAAAAAAAGATGATGTAGTAAGATATTGAGATAATTAAACAATATGAATTAAAATAAGAAGTAATATAGTATATGTAAATCAAAGTTATCTTTTACGTAAGGGTGGTTAAATACAGTAAACTCACATCTATACCAAAATCTTTTTTTGGGTCCATGACTATAGATTGGGATCCATGAAAATCTTATAAACTCCTTCGAGGCATCTGGGATAAAACAAATATTTTTTTCTCATCAAGATCATTCGAGATTAATGTGTAATGTTGAAATTTCAAAATTAAGTTGAAAGCTTCTATTATTCATACCTAATCACCATTAAACTAACACAACGTTCTATGGTACAACTGCTTATCCCATTTCTATTACATTGAAGTTGGACCATTCGAGCAACAGGATGTTCTATTTCCATATAAAAAAAACCTTGTCATATGTTTGGGTCGAGTAAAATCTGTAAAATATTTGTAACGGCGTGTCAGCAATCATGGGTTGTTCTAAAACGGACAAAGCACCACAGTAGACTAGAGTATCTCCAAAGGGAGAGTATTATTAGATTTCAATATATTACATAAAAAAATATAAAATAGTGAATGACCAGTCAGTCAAGAACTCTCATTGTTGTTATTTCATTTATAAATTGTTTCTAATAGTACTAATTTACTGATATAGGTTCATATAATGTAGAATCAGCAAAAAGATATAGATTTGTTTCATATATTTTGTTATAGAATTTTAGGTTGTCTAAAGTATAGCATGATTTAAGATTTATTCAATATCTTTTGATTTCCAGAAAATATTATTAGTAAGTAAGTTCACGATCATAAGATTGTAAAATCAGTACTTATTCAGATATACTTCCGGAGAAGCTAATTTAAAAAATTATTAATCCCTTATTACATAGCCTATGACTAGACGAGTGAGAATTACAACACTGTAAATGAAGCTCAAAAAAATGGGCCCCTATGTTACTGCAGTCTAGCCATCCACTACACTCACCACAGGCCCCATTTTTCCAGCTTCATTTACAGCACTGTAATTGTCTCTCGTCTGGTCCAAGAGTTGATCAAAGTCCAAAAATGATCATTATCAAATATTTAATTACTGTCACAACTGTTGATGTCAACTTTGATTGGGTTGCTGAAAACATAATTATTGATTAAAATTATGAAATTAGTTAATCAATTATGTTAATAATTGTTATGTTAATTGATTAACTAATCTCATAATAATTATAATCAATTATGTTTTTTCAGCAACCCAACCAAGGTCGACATTGACAGTTTGCGACAGTAATTAAATATTTCTTAGTGATCATTGTCGATTAGCTTCGAACAACTGGCCCTAAGAATAATAACAGAAAAATCATAAATCATGCACTAGCACTACATTTAAAATACATACATTAGCCATAAAACCTCCCTGGATCAGGAAGTCATTGGTTCCGATGCAATTTACAGCTATGTCCCAAAAGGACAGACTGCACAAAATAGCAGCATACTTAGTATATGAGTAGAAACCTACTCCCGATTGTAACAGGAAATTAGAGAAACTTAAGTGAAAAATGATGAACAAAGGGCACCACATGCAATGAATCTGTAAAAAATATATTTATGTTATACATTGATTTGATTGGGACCAACATACAAAATTATTTATTAGAGAATGGAGATAATGTAGAATCAATGGCAAAATAACAAACAGAACCTGAAATTTGAGGTAGCTAATAAAAAAGGAAAGAAATAAAATAAAGATGTTGATCAGGAACACAGATAATGAGGAACAGAAAAACTGTGGTAGCATACTAGTTCAGATTTCAATAGAATAAGGAGTGGCCTAACTGATAAGAAACAATGGGTGCGTTCAGACAACCATAGCGGCTGGCTGCCAGCAGAAATCGGCTGAGTGGTTGCATCCAGCCGTGATAGGGAAAGCTTAGTAAATCTCTCAGCAGCTGGCTTCCAGCGGTGAAGTCTGACAGCTACTGCTGGCTCAGCTGTCCAGCCGCTGTGGTCGTCCGAACGCACCCATTACTTTAAATAATCAAAAAAAATGATCAGAAGCTAACAATGTCGGATTGTTTTAGTAATTGTATGTCGACAAATAATGATTGAATGAAATAGTGTCCACATCAGTTAGTGACACTCTGGCTCCCATGGCCTAAAATTATACCATAAATCGATACTTACATATTTGTAGAATTTCTGAGTAGATGCTCAAACATCAATTCTAGGATTCTTGGTAAAAGAAGTCTAAATCAACAACTTTTCATGAGAAGCAAAAAATGATAATTAAGATATAAAAAATTCAGTGCAATTTAAAGAAATGACAAAAAAATGGATTTTATATGAGAAAAACATGAAAATCCTGGTAGACCAGTTGACTTACAAACCAAAATTTAGGAACAAAAATAGGAATACAGATTTATTATTTTTATTGGACATAAGTCACAATTTTACTTCAAAATAAGATTATTTTGATTTATCAATTTCCACTACAGAAATAGTTCTCAAAATACAAAACATTAATAAGGTTTGTGCTTTGTGAATAATCTCCGAAGTGGGAATTGAAACATTATTTTTGTGATCCAGGCTTGTAACCAATAAAAATATTAAATTGTATTAAAATGACAAAAAATAGCTTCATGAGTACATGTATAAGTAAGTATTTTACAGCATCTACTTCACCTACCTTTAGAAATGACGGCAGCATCATCTTTGAAGAAGTGAAAAACTAAGATCTATTCCAAAAGTGGAAATCATGGGTATATTGGTCAGAAAGAACACGTTTATTGTTTATTTATAAAGAGAAAGCTGCAATAAAAATTCTAGAGTCAATAAAATAAACACTAATCTTTTTATTAATTTTTTTTTGTGTAGTTTTTTTAACAGTATAAAAGGTGAGTAACAATTTCTAGCTTGTGCAGGCCTTCCACAAGCTAAAAATGTGTTACTGTTTAGATAATTTTTTAACACATTCGTGGATATGCTTCACATTAGTAGACACGTCTTCTCATGGAGTGTCTTCATATGCAGTCATGTCCGTGAATGTGTTAAGTATAAAATGGTAGTTATTAAACTTTTAGTAGCCAATTCTTTACGAAAATGTCTCATGGTTATTACCTGTGATGTAAGTCCTCCACATCTTCCGGGGAGCTATAGATGTACTAAGTGGTATATATTATGGTAAATGGATAAGATTTAAGTACTTCAGTTTTAAGTAGAATTCTCATAAAATGATAGTAAATAATATAACGCCATTTTTTCTTATATGGCAGGCACGGTAAAAGACTAAAGTATCATCTGTCTTACGTACATTGGAACCCTTCTGTGAGTTTTCCTCAAGTCTGGCATAGATTCAGGACTGGTAAGTCATGTTGGCAACTCAGGTAGATAAGACACCCAAGCCTCATTGCCAACCTAAAGAAAATCATTTCTTGTATATAAATAAAGAAAGAGAAGCAAAACAAAGTTTTGCTTCCAAATGACAAGTAACAAATGCAATTTGTTTAAAGGCTAAAGGGGTAAATATCATCCGCTAAGAGTGTTAACCTGCTAACTCCATTTTTCACTGTGAGTGATATTGGGCTGGTTTCACATGTTTCATGATGGTTATAAGAACCTCTTATTTACCCCCAAATCTACAGACTTTAAACATAATAGCAAATGTTACGTTAGTACATATTATTCCAAACTGATAAGTGTTTAGTCCCATACTTACAATGACAACATATACATTATAATAGACAAAAAAAAAGCATAAAAAAGTAGAGCTGTACTAAACCATATGTATTCATTACCAAGTAATCTTACCAGACTGGTTACTCCCACGTTCATTTTGTAATGATGGGGTTTATGTGTTAAGATTAATTCCATATGTGCAGAGCAAATAGTCATCGCCAGTCGAAGCAGTTCAGGGTATAGATTCCGTGCACTGTAGAATCTACATGCCGCTTTCTATTGATATTTGAATATCAAAATATTTGAATTTTTAGCTTTAATTGAATTATTTTCTAGTTTTGCTAGGTTATACTCTAACTGATAAACTAGAGCAAAACTAGAAAATAATTCAATTAAAGCTAAAAATTCATATATTTTGATATTCAAATATCGATAGAAAGCAACATGTAGATATCTTGCACGGAATCTAGGCCCAGATCATGGATCAGTAATGCAATATAGGAAATACCTAGTAATGAGAGAGCAGTCTCGGAATGCCGACTGCTGAAATTAAACCTACTATATACAGATCTATAATGAATTACTCAAATAAATCAGTATGTAAGATATTTTGTATAGCCCGTCCGCTATAACTTTTCGCATGCGGTATGATTCATTTTCAATCAAATTAAGTCAAAACATAAATTGAAACGAATGTCGATGTGTATATACAGTCCCTGGCCATATTATTATGGCCACCTATGAATTTTTACAAAAATCAACTATTTCACTAAGTATGTTTTGTTTAAAATATGATTTTTAAATTTAATTTTGTTATGCAATGTTAATGTTATTCATTAACTATAATATATTTAATAATAAACTGCAATAAAATATTTGAAAATATTACATATTTATATTTTTGTATTATTTTGTTCAACTTCTGACCTTAATCAGATGGAAAATTATTTGGGAGCTTTTAAACGAGAAATTTCTGATGAAAAGATCACGAACGAAATTTTTTTTGATTAAAGAACTAATATATTATTGAAAACACAATGACAAATTAAAGCAAAAAAAATTTAACTGCAATCAAAGTATGCCAAGACGAGTACTAGCGGTAATCAAAGTTAGAGGGGGCTCAGCAAAATATTGAAAAAACAAAAATATGTAATATTTTTAAATGTTTTGTTGGTGTTCATTACTAAATATAATACATTTAATAATAAACAGCAATAAATCATTTGAAAATCACATATTTGTATTTTTTTAATACTTTGCTGAGCCCCCTCCAACTTTGATTACCGCTAGTACTCGTCTTGGCATACTCTGAATGCAATTTTTTTGCTTCAATTTGTCATTGTGTTTTCAACGATATATTAGTTCTTTAATCAAAACAAGTTCGTTAGTGACATTTTCATCGGAAATTTCTCATTTTAAAAGCTCCCAAATAATTTTCCATCTGATTAACGTCGGATGTTGAACAAAATATTAAAAAAATATAAATATGTAATATTTTCAAATATTTTATTGCAGTTTATTATTAAATATATTATAGTTAATGAATAACATTAACATTGCATAACAAAATTAAATTTAAAAATCATATTTTAAACAAAACATACTTAGTGAAATAAGTGGATTTTTGTAAAAATTCATATGAGTCATAATAATATGGCCAGGGACTGTACATTTTGTATATTATATACTATATACTACACACATCGGCGTACGTTTCACTTTCTGTTTTTGACTTAATTTGATTGAAAATGATCGTACCGCATGGGAAAAGTTATAGTGGACAGACTATATGTGTTGTGCCCCAATACGATACTTTATGCTAATATCACTTATTTGCGGAGCATGCCCTGAACTTACCTAGATGGAGAACACGTGTACATTATTAGGTTTTCAATCGGCAAATCGACCACCTAATTAATACAGTCATTCTCCATCTAGGTAAGTTCAGGATTTACTCCACAAATAACCCATTAAAAATAAGGAGTACTAAAAAGTAATGAATACACAGGGGTACATAATTGCTTTGGTTACTTTTACAGCTCTAATAAAAGGCTGTGTAAATGAAATTTTCACTTACGAATTTGAAATTGTTATATCCACCTAAGGAAGGATCCTTACTAATCTTAGAAACATTCTTATTATTTGGGAAACTACATTGCAAGTTTGACCCAGATTTCTCCATACAAATCAACAAGTAACCCTCATTTCACGTTCTAAGAATTTGAACACACGGTGGCATTCCAATAGTGGCTTAAGTAATCAATCAACCTTTCTCATTACATGGCTGTTGGAACGTTCAACGAGGTCGCTGTGTAATGTGAAAGTGGGATTGCTCAAGCCACCATTGGAATGTCATCATGAGTTCTAGAGACAGCACAATCAAATTCTCATGGCCTGTACTTTCAGTCACAATCAAACCGCAGTTTAGATGAATTTTGTCATGCAAAATTCCTCTAACCAGGGTCTAATCAGAACAGAAAGTACCAGACCTTACTGTGTGAAACTGGAGTTATTTAAAAAAAAATAAATCGTCATAGGCTAATGCAAAATTTGAGAAAAACTTATTTCAAAAAGTATTTGCTGATACAGTGTATTAAATTATTGTATGGTAGTTATTGCAATGTAGGGACCACACTGAGGACCTCAAATTCGAAATAATTGTACTTACATTAGAGTTGTTACCAGTTACTGAAGCTTTCCTACCTCACCAAAGCACCTCGACTATTACTTTCCTCTTACAAATGCAGCAGTTACTCAGGTTTACTAACGCTTAGAGAGATCCCGCTTATATCCTTCGTAGCTTTCCGCTCCATCTTGCCTTATTACATGTAAAGGTAAAATAAATTAGTACAGGAAGGAAAATAAGCAGTGGAATCCAAATTTCTTTTAAATTATGGTTTTTATTACTAATATCACGTTATATACAAGTTATATAAGTCAAATAAAAAATTGATACAATTTTTACAAACCAATCAGAAGACTTTCTTGGCTCGGTGATGGGGTTGTCGCCCAGAGGTGACTGTAATAAAAAAATTATACATAATATCACAGTTACAAAATTCACAATAAGTCTTGAGCAAAAAATACAAATAAAAAAGTATAAAAAATCATCGCTGAATATGAGAATTTACTACTTTTAACTTAGACAAAAAACTATCAATATCTTTTTCTAATTCATCGCAGGATTGCGTGGGCCAGGGTCTATCACAGCTTTCATTTCGATTTAAACCTAACTCGGATTTTAAATTCTGCCACCTCTGCCTCCTTTCTTGTTGTTTCTGACGTAGTTCCGATTCAGCTGACGTAAGTGCTTTGTTTAAAACAGCTTCGATGAAGAGATTTTTTCGTCTTTGGCATTTAAAATTCAACTTCTTTACTTTGATAAGAGCTATCCAATCGGATAAGTCTTTGTTCTTGAACATGTTATACTCGTGAATATGGGCTTTTGTTACCACACCCATTTTGACAAAATCTCTTCAAAAAATTAAATTGATTGCAATTTTATATAAAAACACACCTGAATATAATAAATCGTGGACGAAATATGGTCTTCCCAGTTCCAACGACGAACAAAATTACTTTTTCAAAATGGCGTCTCACAGCACTTTTCACACACCAACTAACAACGAACAACTTGAAATGACGCAAAAATTTAGGCGCGCCGTATTTTATATCAGGGTCATTCTGACGTCACAGTCAGAAAGTGTATTGCTACGCGGCCCGCGAAAAAGTAGATCTGCGTTAAAACGGCATTAAGGAGGAATATATTTTAATTTGGTTTACTAAATTACGTAGTAATACAATTTGATAGAAAATAAGTCTAATTAGATGTAAAATATATATTTTTTAAGTACATTTTATGAATTTAAAAATGTTGCAGAAACAAACTGCCATCCATGATTCAGGATCGTTCAAATTAGGCCAGTCATAGATATCAATTATTGTCACAAAGGCACGACATTAATAATTTTAACATGTTTTATGAAATACCACGAAGTATTATACACTCAACCAAAGTACCCCGCACAAACCTTATGGAAATTAGGTCCCAGTTAATTTCGTTCATACTTTGGGAAAATACTCTTTGAAGCATCCTGATAAAAAGTTCTCATAGGCACAACTCAATCGTATGAAGGATTTTCATTTTCAAGATATGGAGGCACAAACTCGGAAAATTATAAGATTTACTGGGTATTCTAATTCCCTGAGTTACTAGTTATCTGGCAACATGTAGAAGTTTGGATCAAGGAAAAGTACTAAATAGTAGTCTAGGATATTTTCCTGGATATCCAATGGCGACCTTTACTTTGACCTTGACATTCGACGGACGTCATCTTCTAGAGTTTCGAGGGTTTTCGGCATTAAATTGATATAAACAGATTACTCATGGGTTCTTGGGATCGCTAAACACGAATATGTCATCAGAATTGACCTCCGGAGGACGTGGTGGCCAGGGCCACTACAAAGGACGTCATCCTCTAGAATTGCCATGGTTTTCGGTATTTAATTAATGCAAATGAATTACTGGAGGGTTTTTTGAGGTCGCTAAACACGAATATAGTGCACAGGAAGTACGAAAAACACTCGAAAAGCTGAAGAACAGAAAAGCTGCAGGTAAGGATGGAATACCAAACGAATTACTGAAATATTGTGGAGCAGCAATGACTGAACAATTAACAACATTAATTAACAAAATCATAAAACACAATGGAAGAATGGAGAACGAGGAAACTAATTCTACTATTCAAAAAAGGAGATAAAAAGCAGCCAGAAAACTACAGAGGTATTAACTTGTTAAATACTACCGTAAAACTTACAACTAAAATCTTACAAGACGTAATGAATCAGAGGATAAGTTTAGCAGATGAACAACAGGGTTTTCGTACTGGAAGATCGTGTACAGATGCAATATTCGTCATAAAGCAAATTACATACTGAGAAATCACTAGAGTATAATAGACCAGCATTTCTATGTCTGATTGACTTAAAGAAAGCATTTGACAGAGTAAGACTCAAAGATGTAATCCATCTGCTGTATAATAGAGAAGTCCCTCTAGGTATCATAAAAACTATTGAGAACATTTATCAAAACAACAAAATGGAAGTCAGAATAAATGGACAACTTACAGAACCTATAGATATAGGCAGCGGAATAAGACAGGGAGACTCATTGAGTCCTATGCTTTTCAATTTAATCATGGATGAAATCGTCAAAAACGTCAACAAAGGAAGAGGATATAGAATGGGAAACAAAGAAGTAAAAATACTCTGCTACGCAGACGACGCAATATTGATAGCCCAAGATGAAGATAGTCTGCAAAGATTAGTCCACAGATTTAACATAAGAGCAAAAGAATTCAATATGACAATTTCATCTCAGAAAACCAAAACAATAGTAATCACTAAAGAACCCATCAGATGCAAAATAGAAATTGATGGTATCAGTATTGAACAAGTAATGGAAGTAAAATACCTTAGAATTACATTGTCAAGTTACGGAGACCTAGACAAAGAAGTGAAAAATCAAGTACAAAAAGCAAATAGATTGGCAGGATGCCTTAATAACACTATATAGCGAAACCGACATATTAACACTGAGATGAAGTCAAGAATTTATAAAGCCAGTGTAAGACCAATAATGACATATGCATCAGAAACAAGACCCGATACAGCCACAACACAAAGACTACTGAAAACGGCAGAGATGAGAGTACTGAGAAGAATTACAGGAAATACACTGAGAGATCGAAAGAGGAGCGAAGATATTAGAAGACAATGTAACGTATTACAATGTATAAACGAATGGACACTAAATAGAAAAAAAGAATTTTTATTTATTTATTTATTTTATTTATTTATTTATAGTACTATACAAATGACCTGGCCTCTTGTGACTAATCCAGGTCGTTTCCTGATGGGATTACAGTAGTTTATCTTTACATTATTATTACTTTAAGAATTTTCTATATTTGACTAATTAACAATAGCCCTAATCTACTACTAATTATGAAAACTACAAAATGTAAACAATTCTAATAAACAATTCTAATGAACAAATAATAACAAATAAACAAAAACTAATAAACAAAAGATAAATTATTAATTTTTTTGAACATATAATTTTTTTTTAAGTGCTCCCATTTCTCATTCTCAGATGAGAAATGCCCAGCACTCTACATCTAAAAATAGTCACGAATAATTTTAAGTGCAGGTCTAATCGACTTTATGATATTCTTAGTGGTATTTCGGTGAGCCTCAGACCATTGAGTTTTAAAATTTCAGGTTTTTAGTTTAATTTTTTTTTGTTTGATTAATAATTTTTTGACTTTTGATTTATTTTATTTTATTTTATAGTTGATATTAATTTTTAATTTTTTATTATATAAATATTTATTTAATTATTCCAATATTTTATTTTATATTTTTATATGTAATTTTAATTTTTTTTCTGTATAATTTCTTATTCAAATTCATAGAGGTTGGATATTATTTACTTGATTTCTTCTTCGTCTAATATTATATAATTCTAATTGTTTCTTTGATATTATGTCCGCTAAATTGTTTAGTGTATTAAATAATTCTTCATTTTGTATTATATTTTCTATATTTATGCCAACAAGGTATATTCTCATTCTTTGTAGTTCTTGTGTATTTGTTTGTCTTTCGCAATTAAATACTATGTGTTCTGGTGTGCCTATTTCTCCACATTCACAATATTCATTGTCTTTTAAGTTAAATCTATGTAGGTATGTAGAGTACGGACCGTGCCCTGTAAGAAAATGTATTAATCCTTTTTTTGGGTTAAAATAATTTGGTATATTATTTAAATTTGGAATGAAATTATAGAGACGTCTTGCTTTAGGGGAATTATCCCATTCGTTTTGCCATTTTCTATTTAATATTTCTTCTAATTCTCTTTTTGTTCTGATTTCTATTCCCATTAATTGTATTATTTTTTCATAATTTTCTTTTCTTTGCCAATATCTACATGCACGTTTTTCAGCTTCCAAGTGCATGGGCATTGAGCTTCCAAGTGCATGGGCATTACACCAGTCAAGACTGTTGCTGATGTTGCTGTAGTACTGAAGGCTCCTGTCATTCTAACAAGGAAACCTCTTTGTGCTTTATTCAGTTTTTCAATATTTGTATTATTTGTTAGTCTGTGTGCCCATACACTTGCATCGTACCCTACAATTGAGGCAAGTATCGTACTCAACTCAGGTATACGCGCATATGCTGGAACGGAATTCTATATTCCCTTTGTGCTAGGCTTGCAATGCAATGCATGACTTTCGCTGCCTTCTCACAGACGCTATTTATATGGTTTGTAAAGAGTCTTGGTTCATCGATTATGATACCAAGATATCTAGTTATTTTTTTTTTATTCTTCCCCCTTATTTGTATACTTGGATTTCTTTCAAGTCTTCCTTTTATAAGGCTATATGTTGTTTTTGTTTCTGATATAGTTAGTTTAACTTTTTTCATGCATTCGTTTATATTTTCAAGTACTCCATTTGATTTTATTTCTAGTTTTCTTCTTGAATTAGCATCTATGATAAGCAGCAAATCATCCGCATACGCGGATGAAAAAAAGAATGGAACAACCACATAACCAGAATGGGGAGACACGTGTGGTCAAAATAGCACGAGATAAATCACCAATCGGCAGAAGTATCGGCCGACCGAGCAAAAGATGGAGTGAGAACCTTCCATAGAGGTATCAATCCGCCAATGAACAAGCAGAATTGCTTATAAAGAGGAAGAAGAAGAAGAAGAAGAAACACGAATATGCCACCAGAATCGACTCCCGGAGCACCTGGTTTCCAAGGTCAATGAAAGGCGCTCCTGGAGTTTCGAGGGTCTTTGGTACTACATTAATGCAAATGAATTAGTTATAGGTTTTTGGGGTTGCTGAACACGAATACGTGATCAGCACAGAGACAGGAGCACCTGGTGCCCAAGACAGGTTATCTTCTGGAGTTAAAAACCTAAGAGTAATCCATTTAATTCCTCCGAAACTCCAGAAGATAACCTGTCTTAGGCACCAGGTGCTCCTGTGTCTGTGCTGATCTCGTATTAGTGTTCAGCAACCCAAAAACCTATAACTGATCCGTTTGCATTAATGTAGTACCAAAGAACCTCGAAACTCCAGGAGCGCCTTTCATTGACCTTGGAAACCAAGTGCTCCGGGAGTCGATTTTGGTGGCATATTCGTGTTTAGCGACCTCAAAAAACCCTCCAGTAATTAATTTGCATCAATTAAATGCCGAAAACCATCGAAACTCTAGAAGATGACGTCCCTTGCAGTGGCCCTGGCCACCACGTCCTCCGGAGATCAATTCCGATGGCATATTCGTGTTAAGCGATCCCAAAAACCCATGAGTAATCTGTTTATATCAATTTAATGCCGAAAACCCTCGAAACTCTAGAAGATGACGTCCGTTGAAGGTCAAGGTCAAAGTAAAGGCCGCCATTGGATATCCAGAAAAAAATCCAAGACTACTAGTACTTTTCCTTGATCCAATCTTCTACATGTTGCCAGATACCAGTAACTCGGGGAATTGGAATACCCAGTAAATCTTATAATTTTCCGAGTTTGTGCCTTTATATTTTGAAAATCCTTCATACGATTGAGTTGTGCCCATGAGAACTTTTTATCAGGATGCTTCAAAGAGTATTTTCCCAAACTATGAACGAAATCCACTGGGACCTAATTTCCATAAGGTTTGTGTGGGGTACTTTATATGGAATCATCTGATATTTTTTAATATTTCAAGCGAATTAATGCTAAATTAAATTTTGTTCCATCGCATCTCTCTGAGCCTAACTACAGGTTATAGAATCAAATCAACATACCTGCGAGATATTAAAGTTGGTTGGATGAAAATTAAATGATTTTTTTACCGATCACACTTCTTCCCAAAACATGACCCTTCCTCTTTTATATTTATGAACACCTCCGTTCTTGCTTTTCTTCGTCGCCCTCAAGTACTAGACGAATTCGTTAATCATCTGATTTTACACATCCTACTTTCGTTTGAAAATAGCACACTTTTCCAATTTCCAATGTTCCAGTTTTGGTGTTGAAGACACCAATTTACGTGATCAATCTTGTGCTGCCTGGTTAACTCGGCATCCCGTAACGTCCTCCTGCTATATCGTCCTTGGACATGGCAACTCTGTTTCTTATCATTTCAACTAAAATACTTTCACCTATAGCTTCCAAAAGCTGCAGGTTTCACATACATAGGATATTCCATATAAGTTTGGTTGAGTGTATCTTTAAATCAATGTCTTTTGTATCAGCCAATCAACCCTTCGTATTTTTCTAACGCCTTATATCGTATAGGTAGGTATCTATTTTTTAATAGTCCTATTTGTGTCTAGAAAGTAGGACACAAATAGGACTGGAACAGAAAGAAAGCCTATCATGTCTTCTATTCAACAATGCTTTACTCTAGAGTCTAGAGAAAGCTATAGAGAATCTGAAATAACAATAAGAGGAATCATTCTTTAGGAGTGTACAAATATACCTAATACTAGCGTATGCGGTTGACGTCGGTATTATAGCAAGAAGGCAGTCCAATCAAGACAGTTGACAAACTAAGCAAGTAGTAAAACCGAAAGATCTAACGGTTGGAGTTTACATATCTAGGTTCACAAATAAATCAAAGTAACACAATATCTGCAGAAATCAATAAACGTATTGTATATACCTATCTAGCAAATAAAGCAACCTGCTTACTATGGATTAAGATTAAAGAAGCTTTTAACATCAAATTATATAGTCACAATTATATACAGAACTCTAATCAAGCCCGTCCTCACTTACGCGTCAGAAACGTGATCAATAGACTTAGGCAAATATGCAAATTGCATATTTTGCATATAATGCATAAAAAATGCAAAAATTTCTAATTTTACATATTTTTATATAAGTGTGCATAAAGTGCATATAATTTTAAATTTTGGTTGTAACTATACATATATTTTTATATTACTGTAACAATTGTAATTTTGTTTTATAATCTTTTGGTACATATTTAAATTTTGGGTAGCTGAATGTAGTAACTAATAAAAGAGCGGCTTATTATATGTACACAGTTTTGTCACGTTTTGGTTACAAAGGTTCCAAAATCAGCCAGTTTATATCTCTAGGTAAAAATTTTTATTTTGACGGCCCATTTCGGTTTTTGTTGTATGTAAAATAAGCCGTGAACACGTGTCTTCGTAATTGTGAATAATTATTGTGCTTTGAAAATGCCACAAATAGACAGTTCAGTGTCGTGGTGTCATTCATAAAATCAAACTATAGTTTTGTTCAGAAAACTATTACTCAATTAGAATCCTCCAAATAATTATCATTGTTAGACAGTATATTTTAAATAAAAGAATTTGAATCATTGTTTCAAAACGTTAAAAAAATCATTGTTTTGAAACGTTAAAAGTAATACATATTGGATAGGAAATTTTTCAAAAATTTAAAGGAACCATGAAAAAAAAACAGTGGTTATTACCAGATTCTTTCTCAAGTGGTCCAATTACTAGCTGGGACATTTTTCGAAGCACTTAATTTAGAACCAAGTATTATCGTAAATTTTAACAATGCCCCAATTACATCAGTTAATATCGAAAGACGTTTTTCTATGTAATCAGATAGAAGCCTATCAGTATTTGTTAGAAAATTTTGAACAACATTTGATAATTATTTATTGTTACCACAATTCGAAATAATATCAATTATTTATTTGTTAAAATACTTAAATACTTAAATATTTAATTAATTAGCTTAGTTAGTAAAATATATACATGTTAAAATACACCATGTGGATATATTGTAAATATGTTTGTAAATAAAAAATACTGTAAATATTTTTTTTATGTACATGCATATTTTCTAGATAAACGTGCATATTTTTGGGTAAAATACTGCATATTTATGCGCATATTTCATACCTTTTTATTTGCATATTTGCCTAAGTCTAGTGATCAATAACAACAAGCGATGAAGAACGTTTAGGCCGTTTTAAAGGTAAAATCCTCAGACATATTTATAAAGGCGTGCAGGGAAACGGATTATGGCGTAGACGCTATAATTTTGAGCTTTGCCGCCTTTACAGTAAACCTAGTATCGGTAGGTCCATCAAAATACACAGACTGCGGTGGTTAGACCACTTAGAGAGAATGAACGAGATGGAGCCGTCAAAGCACATTTATAACCAAAGACGGTTTAAGGACCAGTTAGAAGACGACTTACGAATGTTAAGACTACGAAATTGGAAAACCAAGGCGAAGGATAGGAAGGAATGAAAGCTAATTCTAGAACAGACCAAGACTCACCAGGAGTTATAGAGCCAATGATGATGATAACTTAACTTTACCATTGCAGATACTACTTTATTTGAGTACATTCAAGATCTTTGAAGCTCTCAAGAAAGCGACGCGAGATGTAGGATAGAGGAAAAATCAGAATGAAACCAAAATGTTTACGTCAAGGACAAGACGGAAGAATAGAAACTTTTTCCAAGCAGATCGCCACAGCTTTGAAAAGGTAGCAGAGTTCACGTCACGAATAAAGAACAGAATAAGCAAAGAAAACAAGATATTACGCAAATAAAAACTTGCGAATTTCTAAAATACTAGGGCAAAATTCGAAGATGCAATTGTACAAAATACTAATAGGACCCATTGTGACCTATGGTTGTGAATCATAGACCCTGTTGAAGAAAGACGAAGATGACTTCAAACGTTTTAAAGAAAAAGTGCTCAGTAAGATTTCTGGGTCTGTCCAGAAGCAGAAAAGGGGCTAAAGAATCCGCAAGAACTTTGAGCTCGACGAATTAATTAAGCAAACCGATACAGTTAAATTTGTCAAATCTCATGGAATTTCTTGGCTTAGCCACTTGCTCCGAATGAGCAATGAAATAAATACAAACAATATCACCGAATGGATGCAATAGACCACGAGGTTGCACTAGAAAACGTTGGTTAGAGTGTCGAAGTCGAGAATGATCTATAGTATAGTACTTCCACTCTAACTTTTCCCATGGACGAAAATACTCAGAACTACTTTTTATACTAGGTCTCTTTTTAACTCACAGAAACTAGTATCGCAAAATTAAGCCCCTTTTCCATAGAAATCACAATAAGTTAAACAAGGATAAACAATATCGAATGTCTTTGATACCTTATGAATTTTGACGTTTATAATTTTCAATGACAGTGACAGTTTGTTGATCTATTTGCATTTGTTTATTTGGTTTTATAAATCAATAAAGTTTTATTTATTTATCAATAAGGTTTATTTGATTTTATATTTATAAAAAGTAAATATAATATTTCAGTTAAAAATAAAGGAAGAGTTGCAAAACTGACTTTTGTGTCCCCAGACAAAGACGAGTATTAGTAATATCGTAGTGTTGATAACTCAATTTGTGAAAAATTTGCATTTGTATCACTGTTTCCCCAAAAGTTTGATACCTATATTATTAAAAATATCAATTTTTTTTTATGTAATTTACTCGATAGTTTTGTATTTCTCAACCTTAGGTAATATTAAATCTTAACAATAGTAACTTTGTTGTTATGACTTTTTTAAAATTTATTCATTACCGTTCTATATTTATCTTTATATTCGTAATAGTCTGTATGGTGTTCAATGTTCAAGCTGTTAATGTTGAGTCCATCAATCTCATCAATAGTGAAAAAAGATTAAACACTTTAATAAATTAACTTTATAAAATACGTTCACGGGATAATAACCATTTCCTAATTATTGCCACTGACACTCTGACAGTACGTATCAATAGGGCTTTTCATCGATTGCCATTTGTTTTGAGCTTTTGTCATAATATGTTGTATAATCTGTGTATAATATTAATATACACGGATTATACGACGTATGACAGAAGCTCGAAACAAATGACTGTGGATGAAAAGCCCTACACTACAACCGACGTATGTTTCACTTTATTTTTTGATTCAACTTGATTGAAAATGAATTGTGACGCATGGGAAAAGTTAGAGTGGAGTTCTTTACTAAGAATTATGGGAGTTACGAATTGGAGAAGACTCGCCAATGACAAAAGGAAATGGAATACAATTACTGTTGAACAAGTCATAACCTACAGAGGGATATAGCGCTAGAGGAAGATATTCGAAGTTTATCAATGTAATCACATTGTAATTTTCTAATATAAAAATTGTGGTATTACCATGCATATCCAAACCTAGTATAGCTGGTATTTTAAGCTCTTCGGAATATCCTTTTTTGGAATAATTATAAAATTTTCTATGTTATACCTTCTTTTTATATTTATCTGTACAGTCCCTCACCTTCACGTGATTAAGGTCTTCCCCCACTTTATTAATTCACCTCGTTCTGGGTCTCCATTTTCATTTGGGACCGATCAGTTTTCTAGTCATAACTAGTTTAGGCATTCTGTTCACTGTCACTCTTTCTACATGTCCCAACCATCTGATTCTTTGTGACTTGACGAACCTGGTGATGGTAGGTTCTTTGTACAAAGTCATTAATTTGTTGTTAGTTCTTCTCTTCCACCCGTCTTCTGTCCTTACGTCCTCCGAAGACGCATATTTTCTTTTCCCGTCTTTCCAGAGTATCCTCTTCCTTTTTATTTAATATCCGCATGCGTCGTAGGCATGATACTATGGGTATAATTACTGTTTTCTATATTCGGAGTTTGCCTTGTCTAGAAACGTATTTTGAGATCATTAGAGCTCTTAAACTACCTAAGTTTTGATTCCCTTTTGCTATTGTGGCATCGAACTCTCATTTCTCTTTTCCATTTTTATCGAATACTACAGTCATGTATGCAAAATTGTCCAACCTTTTAAAACTATAGCTTTTTCGCTTACAGACCTCACATTAAAGTTTCTTCTTTTTTTTTCTTCTGTTCCTCCATGATTATATATTTGGTTCTGTCTTCATTTAGTTCCAATCCAAATTAATGTGCTTCTTTAATAATTTTCTTCACAACTCTTCTTAATTATTTAGCGTTTATTGCTAGGATCATTAGATCATCAGCAAATACCAAGCACTGGTGCTCTTTTTCAAGATTGTTTCTTCTACCTTCGTACTGCATTTTCTACTTACAGTTTCTACCACTAAATTGCATAATGTAATGAATAAAGGATCTCCCTACCTCGAGCATTTTGCAACAGTAAATTGATCTGAAATGTGACCGTGCAAAGCAATATCACAGGTAGAGTTATTTAGTGTTAATTATATGACCCAAATGTTCCATTGCTCGATACACTTTTGACTCTATCGACTCTATCGTATGCTTGTCTAAAATCCACAAATAAAACACAATTTGTCTGCCGTTATGTTGTTGATGAAGTAACTGGCCTATTTCCAAGTACATTGGCGTGACCTTCTACGTCACAACACTATTATTGACCGCTTCTGGGAAGATGCATTATCACAGATTTAAAGAATTATCTGGAATTTCCCCGGGGGTGACATGTGACGTTGCCTATTATTTATTGACAATTTTTGACAAGAAAATACCTGCACTAACTGAACTTTACCCAGTACATAGTAGGTAATATTATATTATGTATGAAAAAAAAATACGTTTCTAAAATGCATTTTTGTAGTGAGTCACTAAGTTTTTATCAACATATTGTCAGGTATATGACCTCTACACAAAACAATAAATACTATAAACAAGGGAGACCAAATCATAAACTTGAAAAAAACGGGACACTTCCAAAGAGGGTTTGGGGTGATCCCGTCGAGCTAAAGGGGGTCCGAGGGGTCTCAATCGAGCAGTGGCGGATTAAGAATCCTGAGGCCCCTAGGCAACCGAAGCTATGAGGCCCCTTGAGAAACCTAGGTTTCTCCGTGTTTAATAATTTTTATTTTTGAAAATGTCCGTTCGCCTGTTGCGAAATAACCCAAAATGACTGTGAAGTAGGAATAAATTGTCTTCCCTGCAAGTTTGAAGCTGGGCTATAAAATATTTGAATTGTTCTAGTTCATTTTCAAGTTCAGATTCAATATCATCAGGATAGTTTTCATGTAGTTTTAAAGCACACTCTTTTATTTGAGTATCACTCAATTGTGGAAAAACACAAAAGACCAAATACTGAGTTCATTGACCCGTACACTGTCAACCGACGACTCAGCTCAGTAATTAGAGTATAGTCACGTAGAGAATATTCAGAGTATTGTAGGTCGCAGGCCCTCTGCTCGTAATAAGCAAAATTATCTTTTTGGAATTTTAAGAACTCCAAAAGTGAATTTAGAAGCTGAACTGCAGTTTGAAGTTCAATCTCTTCTCCCTGCAATGATTTACTGACAGCGTTGATGCGCTCTAAAATTGTTACCCAAAACTCATTCATTATGAATGTTTCTTTTTTGACATTTCTTTCAACACATACTTAGCCTCATGAATGAACTGTTTCAGCTTGCTGATTAGTGTCTTCAGTAAAAGTATGAAGAGCAGATTTGAAAGCGTTTTAACCTTTAGGCAAAGTTCTTATGGCATGTGCTGCTTGTTCTTATAAGGACTAGATCGTGGCAAATGAGAACTTAGTGGAGTTTCATTTAAGCATTTGATCATGACTTCTTAACTGTGCGTGAGTAGAGGATGAAAAAAGTTGTACACAGACAGAGGCGGATCCAGGGGAGGGCGATGGGGCGATCGCCCCCCCCTCTCAAACCAAGTTGCATATAAAGATTATAAAAACATTCATTTATTCATGTATTTTTCATAGAGATTTAGCCAATCGCCCCCCCCCCTCTTGACGATGCTGGATACCGCTGGATCCGCCACTGTACACAGACTGAACAAACCCAAAATATGATATATTCTATTTGAGGGAAAATACGTCAGCCAATCTCTTTTAATTTTTGTTCCACTGATTTGTTTTCGAAAAACCATAGATTGTATAAAATCTTGTAATTCATTCAAAATTTATT
Source organism: Diabrotica virgifera virgifera (assembly GCF_917563875.1). Taxonomy (NCBI): domain Eukaryota; kingdom Metazoa; phylum Arthropoda; class Insecta; order Coleoptera; family Chrysomelidae; genus Diabrotica; species Diabrotica virgifera. The sequence goes on along the minus strand of NC_065448.1, from coordinate 173,610,013 downwards.
TTTGACGCTGAAACACTTCCATCAAGGTTTTTACATTCTGAAGACCTTTCCCAATCCAAAATGTCCTTACTTCTTTAGTTACTATATTCCGTAATCCTATGCCGTTTTCCGAATTTATGACCCAATTTATCTTTAACTTCAATTTTTAACTTAGTTTCGGTTTCTTGTTCTTTAACTTCCTGAACCGGAGTAGAACTGCCGTTACATGTTTTTTCGTCTTCTTCAGTTAGGGAAGCTATGTTTCCATCAGTTATTTCTATTCCATCACGTGCATTTTCATTGGTTGCTGCTTCACTAGCTATGGATTTCCGTATAAAACTGAGTTTAAATAAGTTTTCCTTCTGTTTTGGATTTTGATTAAGGATCTTTTCTTTCTCCTGATTTTTCTTGTGTTATTTGCTCACTTTCGATTCTTGTTTCCTTCTGTAGTACTGGTCCTTCTACCAAAGGGCATTCGTTAGCGATGCATTCCCACATCATGTACAGCTATATGTGAACAAAAGTATGCATTGTAAACTTTTATTTGAATCTTTCAACATTTTTTCGTTTTGGTCCCCGCGAGGCCCCTTTCGGGGCCGAGGCTCCTAGGCAACTGCCTACTTTGCCTAATGGTTAATCCGGCACTGCAATCGAGACGAATACGTAATCTTGTTTCTTATTACCCCATTTTTTGTGACACTGAGGTGGTTTTTTATCTTCATCAGTCCATTCCATTCTTTAATTTTTTCAATTAACAAAATCCACTAACGGTGCATGATCAAATAGCAAATTATCATTTATGTATCGCAATGCTTTGTTCATTGAAGCACCTAACAAATAGTTTCTTGAATTTGTTCCCAACTGGGGATCTCCTTCAACAGCATCCATTTAAACTTTGAGGAAGTAGAGAAACGATACTCTCCATTCTCCATTTTTCAAGATACTGTATGCAGGTTTCATAAAAGTAATTAACTTTAGTGTTTCTTCCTCTTTTCTTCTGGTCAAAGGCGTCAAAGCTGTGAGAGTAGTTTCCAATAGATCATTATAACTTCCGTAAAGGCTGATTTATGTTACACCGGGACGTGGACGGCACGGCGTGTAGAACAATAGAAATCGCACGTCCTCGGCACTTCCCGGTCTCGTCCCGTTCCGTCGTAAGATAAATCAGAAATAGGTTTTCATATCGGACGATACTTCAACGTGCCTCGTCCCGTCCACGTCCCCGTTCTAACATAAATCCGGCTTAACACTTTTTGTACTTCCTTCAATCTCTTTAATTTCTTGCTGAAAAATATTGTGGCTATGGAAACTGTGGCACCAGTTTATTACTATCTAAATTAAATATTAGGCTTGTTCCAACTCGACACAAAACCGTTCTTGAACGGTTCGTGAACCGCGCAGCAACGAAAAATGTGTTACTGCGCATAATTGTTCGTTATTGCGCATGAGCGTGGCGGTTCAAGAACGGTTTTGTGTCGAGTTGGAACAAGCCTTTTGTGTAATAGAAAGGCAACATAGAAAATATTATGTTTATTTATTGACCTTCTTTTAGCATTGCTTCGTTTCATTGAAAATTGCGTAGCGATCCAAAAAATAAAATATAAATTTTCTCTTTTCGTCACACAATTATAATGCATTGTTGGGTAATTAACAATATACTTACATAAAATTTTGAGGACGGTTGTAATTTTTTCAAACAATAAAGCAAAAACAACGATGTGAAACTTTTACATGACTTATTTACTTTTGTAAATCACATAATGCGAATATGTAAGTTTATCTATTATAAAAATAGTGATATAATCTTCAAAAAATAGTAAAATTTCGTTGAAGTGATTATGTGAAACAGTACCTAATTATAGCCACCTAGCTCAAACGATCCAAGAAGTACTTCACAAAAAAACTTGGAAAGTTAAGGTACAAACAAAAACAATGCTTCTAGTTATAGTTATTACAAAATGGCATATTTTTATATACAGTTCGTTGAATTTAAGCCAATCCAACGTTTGTTGGTGAAATGGTATTTTTTTAATTATAAAAGAACAACGAAATTCAATCATTGCAATTCGGCATCCCATGTAAATTTCAACAAATTATTGTCAAGAATCAGTGGCGTAGCTGAAGATTGGTGGGCCCCCCGCGACAATTTTTGTGGGCCCCCGTATTATAAACATTTACTAAAATATGTGTAAATGACAATATTTGGCCTTTCCTTTACTAAGTCTTCATCGGTTCGTGTTAATAGATTTTTTGGGAATAGATGAAAACCTATTAGGGCGTTTTTGTTGCTACGTAACGTACGCATCTCCGTATACGTAAAGCAACTAACGTGTCGTAGAGGATGAATGTTAAAATAGGTAGTTTTTGTAACTGCCTTAACGTAACGTAAAGCAAATCGTAAAGTCATTTTTAAATTCCGTTGACATTAAACAAATAAAACAATGTTCACACAATATACAATTAATATACAAATGTAAAAAAAGATAAATGAATGATGAAATTGTATGGTTTTAATTGCTTCTATTTAAATATAAATATATTATTTTTCCTTAGGTTAAAATTTTTTTATTTTTGTTTATACCTACTTTTTAGTTGTAAATTATTGTACCTACATCAGAATTCCAGTATAATGTAAATAGTTTGGTAATATTTATTTGAAAATTTTACTGAAACTAGGTCATTTGTGGTGATCACTGTATTTCTTAAATTAATACAAGATTTGTTTGTTTTGCTTAATAATAGACAACTTAAAAACAATAAAATTTTAAATCTATTATGAAGTTCCAATTTCCAATTACAAACACAGAATAATTTTACTCAAATAGACTAAACCAATAAAATAACCAATATAACCTTAAAATGTTTATAAACGCAAACGGGTAGTACGCTAGAGTACGCTGATGAAATGTTCATTTGGTACTTTTGGTAGGTAATCGGGCAAGATCCTCGTGTGCATTCGGTGACTTTCGTCTCGATAGGGATGCGTTCTCACGTACGTATCAGAGCGTTACTTTAGGTAATACGTAATACGTATCGCGATATGGGAGTTCAACCATTAATACGCAAGCGTATATGTCAAAAAGATGCGTTACGTTTACGTATTTGTGTGCACAAAAACTCCCTATTATAACAAACCTAAACAAACCTAAACCTATTAGTAAGTTGTTGCAATATTAAGTATATTAACTTCAAAACTTTTTTGCTACAAGTTATTTTTTCGTCGCAGCTGAGCTCATCGTAAATTTTTTCCGTTTATTTTTAAATTCCGGTTTAATCTCCACTATTCTGCTATTCCTGCTGCTTCTGCTAAAATTTGGGATAACGAATTTCTGATTTCTCGAAGATTATGAGGAGTTTTTCAAAAAGTTGAAAAACCGTAAACTCTGCTTTTTCAGATTGCCGAAGTTTTGATGTTAGATGAATAAAGTTAAGTACTTTAGATTGAATAGTAATGTTAACGGCAAATTCAAAATTATTCATATGTTCTAATAATGCATTAGCTTCTAATTTTTCATAGTTTTTTGATAGCATTGAAATTTTCGTTAAAGATTTCATTACTGTTGGAAAACTCGATGCAAAGCCAGAACAGAATATGTCTGGATAACCACCAGATTTCACATAACATTTTTAAGGTTAACAAACGCGATGAATCCAAAGTGATAATAGTACATATTATGTAGTACATTCCATCTTTTAATACTTGCACTAAAAAAACATATAATCTCTTAATTATGTCTTAAAAAACCGACTCCTGTACACCAGCAACGGCATCATTCAACACTAATAGGTTCCGATTATGAGATGCACATGAAGATAGGAAACTGTTTTTTCAATGTCAGTTATGTGCCTTTGTACGCCTGAATATACACCACTCATAACGCTTGCCCCATCATACCCCTTTCCTCTGCAGTTATGTACGGAAAGGTGCTATGATTGTATAAATTTTAAAATTTCATTTACAGGACCTTCTGCACTTTGATCTAATATGCAAATAAATTCCAAAAAACTTTCAACAACTTCTGATTTGGAAAGTAAATTATTTTCATCGTAAGCTATTTTTACATACCGGAAAATAAAACTAAGCTGATCATGTTTTGAAATATCTTGAAGTGATATCAAGAATTGTTGAATAAAAACAATTTTTTTTAATTAAATTAATAAATTTAGTTTTCAGTTTCTTCAGCCAGCAAATTTAAAGTTATTGTTTTTATCGATTAATTTAGCTAAAACAGGATCCTATTTAGCTAGTTAAAAAATTACCTTTTTGGGATTCACTTTCATCTAAACTACCAACATGCTCACGAAATACTAAATTGCACCTGGCATCCGGAAAGAGTAAGAGTTACGTCAATTATTCGCTTCATTACTTTCTTCCAAATTCCCTATTTCGATGCTTATTAGGAAAATATGTTTTGGTTCCCAATTTAAGGAAAGTAGAAGTATTAAGCTTGAATGCTTTAAGGGGCCCCTCCTAACGTCGGGGCCCCCCGCCTTGCGGGCCTGTCAGCTACGCCACTGTCAAGAATCCGTCACAACTGGCTCAGGAAAGTACCTATTACTGAAATATTTTTTAGTTTGCAAAATCATTTCATTTATTAAAAATTAAGTTATATGCAGTTAACCACTTTTCCTCTGAGCGGCTCACTTAATTATGCGAGAGTTGGCGTTCCAAGGAAATTATGAAAATTAGTTTTTCTACTACCGTGTTAAAAATGCAATATTTTGCACTCCATACGAGCGTTAAAAATGCTACTTTAAGGCACTAGTGCTTTAAAATTTTTAAGGCACTGCAGTTCGTATTGACCGTATAGGCAATTTTGATGTAATGTCAAAAAAATATAAAAATGGAATGTCAGTCAAGTTCAAGTAAAAGTTTTTGTAGATATTGTCCTGTAATTACGTTTGTAGAAAAAATATTTTATGATATGCGTGTTAAAAAGTACATTTTTAAGGCACTCATGTGAATTGCAGAACTCGCTTCGCTCATTCTGCAAACTTTCACATGCGTGCCTTAAACGTGTACTTTTAACACTTATATCATAAATAACTATTAAGTCACCATAACTCATATAGAAGCTCAAGTATGAGTTCAAAACCAATTGCAGATCCCTTGCTTGCAGATAACTATAAAATGTGACTGGTATTTGTCACATTTTATAAAAGGATTAGAATGTTAGAAGTAGTAGATACATACCTCAAACTCAAACGAAGAAATGCTGCATAGAATAGGCAAGGAAAGAGAACTTTTCAACATAGTGAAAGTAATAAAAACATCATACCTATTATAGGCCATATACTGAGAAATAATAATATCACAAGGAAAAATTCTTGTAACTGGCTGTAGGTATACCATAAATCACAAAAAAAACCGTACCTTGTAAAAGGTATATTTAAAAGCTCTACAGAGGGTTATATCACAACAGAACGTTTTCAGAATCAATAGTGATAACACTGATGATGAAATATTGATTCCGAAAATGTTCTGTTGTGATATGATCCTTTTTAGGGATTTTAAATATACCTTTTACGAGAAATAATGAGTACCAATATGCTCAACTTATAGTGAAAAGAAAGATCGAGGGAAAGAGGGGACTAGGAAGAAAAAAACTATCGTGGCTCAGAAACATCCGACAATGGATTATGCTAAATTTTGAACAGCTGAAAACAGAGAAGAGTTTTCAATTGTAGTAGCCAACCTCCATTGAGGAGAGGGCTCTTTAAGAAGAAGAAGTAACAGAAATCATCAAGTCCGAATTGTCAGAAAAAATAAGATCAAGAAGATTGCCTGAAGTTATACCTGAAGCAGTCGTAGTCGGTTATACATTCTATCTACTAGTTGTAGTCCATGTGACAAACAACTTAAGTGAGGAACCGGGTTTATTTATTATGTTATTAGTTGCTACAAACAAACTCTATTATTATCCAGATTTAGCCATACGGCCCACACTCCCTCTAACGGGGAAAATTCACTAATCCCAGATACCTAGGGTATCAAAAGGATTGAGCTCTGGTGGCACTCTTTCCGTGTTATCGAGCCCTAGGTGACTTGGTATGCCGGAGTATCTCCCAAACATTTTCGTACGCATCTGGAAGTCGAGAGTAGCACAGCTTTCTGCATAGTCTTGTAAAGATGTTCATTTAAACCCAGCTTATTGCACGATGTAAAGTAGATGTTTCAGCCTGCGCTTGAAAATAAGTTCTCAAGTTAGCAACTTGTTTATCTAATTGCTCACCTATGCCCATGATTCCTCTTCCCCCTAGATACCGCGGTAATGTTGTTCTCTCTACTGCACTGCGAGGATGATGTTTTTGTGCCTTTGTGAGAAGTGTTCTTGCTTTCCGCTGAAGACTTTCTATATCCGTTTTTGACCACCTGATAATACCAAATGAGTAGCTAAGCGTGGAAAATGCATATGTATTTAATGCCTTAAACAAATTTTTACTATCGAGATATGACCGATTAAAAGGATGGGTACGTATTTTCGGCTGCAATGCTATTCAAATGGGGATTCATTTTTTTTTCGAATCCTGAGAAAACTAATAAGTATTTTTGAAAAATGTAAACGCAGAATGAAAGATTACGTTATTAGCGAGGGTCGAAAGTTCCTGAGAACTTCTATAATGTTTATTTTAATAAGTTACAGGGGTGAAAAACTAAGAGAAAATTTAGTGTTATTTTTAATTTCAAATATCTCATTCAAAATAAACTTTTTATTTAATCTAAGGGACTTTTGGCCTTCGGTAATAATTTAGTCTTTTATTCTGCGTTTAGATTTTTCAAAAATATTTATTGGTTTTTTCAGGATTCGAAAAAAATGAATACAATGTCCGTGGTAATATTTTCCAAATCTATCTTTGTCATACAACGCACTCAGTCGAATAGAATATTGTCAGCATATTGTCAGTCAGACACTGACAATCAGTGACAATTTTAAATATTTGACATGAATCGGGAATATTTTGAGTTGTTGATTAAATAATATTGATATATAGTGTAATTGATAAATAATTGATTTAAGACGTGAACTTTATAAAAAGTTATTTATTGTGTATTATTTATGGAAGATAGAAGCAGAGAATACATCAAGATATATTCTGTGATCCAAGTATTTTGTTGTTAAAGATGTTCAAAATTGTAAGCCTTCCATAGTAACAATATACAGTGGCGACGCGTGACTTTTTCTAAAGTGTTACCAAAACCAGATGTAAAAAAATCCTATTTAAAAAAATATTTTGAACCTCCCAAGTATAAGTTTTTGTTTTCAATCCTGTGGGATAAAATTAAACAAATCACTATTCCCAAATTATATGTATGTAATTATGTATATGTAACAGGTATAACAATAAATAATAAACAAACTAAACATATTATTCTACCATAAAATTAACATAAAAAAATGAACAAGTAGGAAAAAGAACAGATGTTGAAAACTATTGTTTATATTTTAATTCTTCCATTTTCAATAATATCATTTTTTTCTTTAAAATAATATATAAAAAAATATACAAGTAGAATGACTTTTCAAGTAGTTGATCAATTACGCAATACGTAGCAACACTCTTCCATGTTTAAATGCACGCACACTGTAATCTGTAATAGGTACTAAACATACTAAACCAACGTTTTACCAATCTTCAAAATGGTAACAATACTGATATGCACCGCGTGCCCGCGAGCCGTCTCTAGACCCGTCGGTCCTTCAAAATTTTCAGAGCTAGTCCCGAGCGATGGCGAGGTTTCTCCTGCGTTACAGTTACCAGGGCCAGTATTGGTAACGGCATATGATAACGTGTCATGGATTCACATATCTCGCCAATATTTTCGTGCGTCTAGTTGGGTATTTACTGAATTAGGTACTATAACAAGTATTTCTGTTGGTAAAAAATATAAATGGAATTATTTCGTAGTAGTCATAAAATATTTATTTGCAAGATTTGTAACTGTTACCAATGGTAACAGTGGTTACATGGACGCTTCGCCACTGACAATATATTATTAAAAAATCACTTTAACACTTTTCCTCTTTTCTCGATCGAGTATTAGTTTTTGTTGTAGGTACATATAAATTATTACAATCACTGAATACATAGTTAGTGAAAAAATTATCAGTAGTAATTGCACAAGAGCTCTAAAATTCTATATTAATTTTAGAGTTCGAGTGCAATTTGTTGCGATTATTTCATGAATAAAACTGTTCAAAACCAAAATTTTATTGTAATTTATTTATGTAAGTACAAATTAGTACTGTTAAACACACAGTTGTTATAAAATATTTTACGGTTGAAAGTCATCACTTTTATAACTTTTAAAACATTAATTGTCATTAATGTCACTGAATGTAATTTTTCGTAGCAACGAAGGGCATCTGACGTAATATACTTAACGACGGGATATTATCAAAAATTATCACCTTAATTTGCATTTCTGTAGCTTTCTATTGGTCAGAATCTGCTATGAATGAAATAATCACATTTATTAACTGAATTAATAATTTGCAATTATACAAAAAATAACAGTTATCCAAGAACATTCAAAAGCCATCTCTTTAAGTTAGTTATGACACTGTCAAGTAAAATGACATTCTACTAATATTTACATATCCATACCAGTGTGAATTTTACTGCACGTAATTTGTCATGTAAAGACAGAAAAGGTAGGGATAGCCGTAGAATATTTGCGAATTATGTACCCATGGCCTTAAGCTGTCTTACCCTTCGTACAAACTCAGAAGTTAGTTCGGTTTTCATTTGTTTATGATCAATTTTCCGCGCTTGCTTTACACCGAGATATTTATACATGTCATTTTCACCCATGGCCTCAATATTCTGGCCATTTTGCATATCGAAACCACCGGGCTGAACCTGCTCTCTGACTCTGACTATATTTAAGATACGGCACTTGTCTAGACCGAAGTGCATACTAATATCATTAGAGAACGTTTCTACAGTTTTTAGCATCTGACCTAAATCTAAGTGTTTTCTAGTGGAAGCCATTAATTTTAAATCATCCATATACAACAAATGATTAAGCTTCGCTACAACAGTATTATTATTTTTTATGCTAAAGCCTGAGTCAGTGGAATTCAGTAGCTGAGATAGTGGGTTCATTGCTAGGCAGAACCAAAGTGGACTCAAGGAGTCCCCCTGGAAAAGCCCCCGGTTAATTGGGGTGTCTTCAGTCTCGATATAGTTTTCACCAGGTATTTGGAGGTGAATTTTTGTCTTCCACTCAGTCATTATTTGCTTTAAAAAGGTCACTATATTATCATCGACTTTATATATTTTCAATATACAGTCGAACCCGCTTATTGGAATAGCCTTTGTGCAAGGCAAAAATATTCTTATAACCGGGATATTCTAATAACCGATCATTGGTGGCTGGTCGAAATAAGTGTTACCGAATATACGTAACAATATTATTTACATACTATACCAATGTGTAGTTTTACATACTATGCCAATATGTAGTTTTATTACATACTATGCCAATATGTATGTCATATATGTACCTACATAATCAGTGTATGTAAATGGTTTTAGGTCTTTTTACGTCAATAATACAGTAGTGTAACTAGTACTTATCTATGTATGTGTTAAATACCAAATTACATTACATGTATGCGAATGAATACATTAGGTAATTAATATGAAATGTATGCAATATGTAGATATGTAAATATTTTCTTATTAAAATGCATATATAACAAAATTACTTTTTTTTTTCTTGAGAAATTATTGGTAATTATAGCTTTTTCGTTGTTAATCCGTGTGGTCATTCTTAATCCATTGGTTGAATAGAAGTTTTATTGGCGTCAAGAAATGGATTGTTACATTCCTGTTCTTTTCTCTTCTTTTCGAATTTAACAAAGCCATATTTCACATCTTGCAAACAAGTAGGTACTCTCTGAGTGAATTCTAAATAAACTGCTTCTAACAATTTTATAACATGCAACAGTGCCTTTGTGTACACAAATAAAAATTATTTTATGACCCATGCATTTGTCGGCCATGCTAAAGATCGAATTGGTATTCGTAACAAAGTAATAAATATTTATTACCCTAATAATATCTAATCCAGCACTACAGGCCGTTGACGACAAACCATAATACCAAACATAATTTAAATTTTTAGTAAAATGTAAAAAAAATATTCTTTGACCTGCAAAATATGCTAATAAGCGGTATTATCTAGTTAGATCCTATTCCAATAAACAGATAAATTTATTAAGGAGTAAATGGAAATGTTTCGGGAACTTGACTTTATATTCCATAAACCGGGATATTCCTATAACAGGGATTCTAATAAGCGGGTTCGACTGTATCTATAAGCCATTCATGCGGCACTGATTCAAACGCTTTCTTGTAATCAATGAAAGCAGTAAAGAGATTTCGTTTTTTGATATATGCCTGGTTAGAAATGACCGAGTCGATAATAAGTTGTTCTTTACAGCCCATGGAGCCCTTAGCGCATCCTTTCTGTTGAGGCTCTATGATATTGTTTAGAGCACAGTGTTGGTAGATACGTCGGGCTACACAGGATGTGACCAATTTGTACAAAGCAGGTAGACAAGTAATTGGGCGGTACTTGGCGGACTAATTATTATTATTATTATCTGGGGTGATGATTGCCCTAAATTTTGCATACCAAATTCGTCATTAGACTACAAGGCATTTGGTAGATGAATTATATGAATATATTTTATCAGTACGGGACTTTTCTCAGTGGGTCGGTAGGTCGGAAGGCTAAAACGGGCCAGTATAGTAGAAAATTGTCTAGAAATTTAGCAGATCGGCTTTATCTCATAACAACGCTGGATCCGCTGCTGATTGCTTAATAAATCTAAACATATTGTGACGTACGCAGATGATGTAAATTTGATCAACACATACATCCGTAGGGAAGTAAAGTTCAAAATATATAAAATCACCATACGACCTATAGCAACATATGGCGCAGAAACATGGACGCTTAGTGGAACTATGGTGGGACGTTGACCAGTAAGAAGACTAAGGAAAAGGTAGATAGACGAAGGGAGAACCGATGTTCAAGAGATATTGAGGATGGATAACTGGAGAAGAGCAACCAAGGACAGGGATGCTTGGAGGCGGATGCTGAGAGAGACCAGGGCCCGACTTGGGCCGTAGTACCATTGGAGGGAGTTGGCGCCATAATTATTTGGACAAACATGTGTTTGAATTAATTGATCTAAGTTTTATTATTGGTCTTCTACTCCTTACTTATTTGAGAATATTTTGATGTATTGTGTCAAATTTCGTATATTCAATGAAAGCTGACGGTCAACTTTCTTTTTTGATTTTTATTTAGAGAAAAAAAGAAAAAATAATTCTCAATAACAATAAAAAAATATTTATTTACTTAACGATGACAAAAATTTAAACACAAAAATACTGCTTATAGATACAGACCTGCAGCTTCTACCTGTACCAAAAGATGGGCGATTAAATGTGTTCGAATCACAGCAAGGCTATCTGTAAACAAAATTACTTTTTACTAATAAATTTCAGTTTTAAATTTATCACGTACATATTGAAATATTTTTGTACAAATAGATACTTTGTACTTTTTGTATAAAGTAATGAATTGAATGAACTCTACAGGGTGTTTCAAAAAGGTATGTCATAAATTAAATCACGCATTACGGGGACAAAAATAAATTGATTGAATCTAACTTACCTTAGTACAAAAGTGTACACAAAAAAAGTTACAGACCTTTGAAGTACAAAATGAAAATCGATTTTTTTCAATATATCGACAACTATTGGAGATTTTTTTATTGAAAATGGACATGTATGATTCTTATGGCAGGACCATCTTAAAACAAAATTATAGTGAAATTTGTCCACCCCATAAAAATTTTATGGGGGTTTTGTTCCCTCAAATCCCCCCCCCCCCAAACTTTTGTGTACGTTCCAATTAATTCACTATTGTGGTACCATTAGTTAAACACAACGTTTTTAAAACTTTTTTTGCCTCTTAGTATTTTTTCGATAAGCCAATTTTTTCAAGATACGGCTTTTTTTTTAATATGCTTACATAAAAATTCTATGGGGGTTTTGTTCCTTTAAACCACCCAAATGGTCGTGTACGTTCCAATTAAACTATTATTGTGGTACCATTAGGTAAACACAGTGTTTTTAAAACTTTTTTGCCTCTTAGTCTTTTTTGATAAGTCACCTTTTATCGAGATGTGGCTTCTTCTTCCAAATATACCTAAAAATGTAAATTATAAATAAATTTTCAGATTATTAACAGGTATATCATAGGTACTTAACCATATACAAATATGTGGTGGATTCGACAAATATTCAAAATATCTCGATAAACAATGGCTTATCGAAAAAGTACTAAGAGGCAAAAAAGTTTTAAAAACATTGTGTTTAACTAATGGTGCCACAATAATAATTTAATTGGAACGTACACAAAAGTTTGGGGGGTTTAAAGGAACAAAACCCCCATAAAATTTTTATGGGGTGTACAAATTTCACTTTAATTTTTTTTTAAGATGTTGCTGCCATAAGAATGCCACATGTCCATTTTCAATGAAAAATCTGTAAGAGATTTCGATATATGAAAAAAAATCGATTTTCATTTTGTAACTTCAAAGGGCTGTAACTATTTTTGTATACACTTTTGTACTAGGGTAAGTTGGATTCAATCAATTTATTTTGTCCCCGGAATGCGTGATTTAATTTATGACATACTTTTTTTTGAAAAACCGTGTATAATACGTGTCTTCAGCACTTCAGTTGTCTATCATCTGCTTCGTTTGTGGTAAATAGGTGTTTTTCGATGTACGATTTTCTGCAGTGGAGGATCTAGACATTTCTGCCTTGGGAGGGGAAATTTGCCTTAGGGGGAAACTTCCAATGAAACACCAATCAAAAGACATAAAAAAGATAAATCCAAACTACATAAAAGACCTAAATAATGACTTATATGCATTAAGTTCCCTTAATTTTCCTAACAAGCATATGTATTTATTGGGTTGAATTTGTCTGCCTGTGGTTTAAGTGTCATGTCAGCTAATATGTTTTTTATGTTTCATTAATTTTTTCTTCAATTTTTGACCTTGTTACGGGTGGGGGGGGATTGCCCCATTTTCTCTCCTGGTAGATCCGCCACTGATTTTTAGGGAGTCCTGTTTAGGTTACTTTTGTCGTCTCTTCAGGACAAGTTGGAAGTCTTTGGATGGCGCAACTGGTACTATCATTGGTCATTGGTCACTGGTAGTATTCGGTGGTGATTGTTGGTGTCTTGTGGATTAGGTCATTTTCAAGGGTGGTCAGAGGAGAAAGAGCTTGGATGCTAAAACGGTCTTTTTCAGAATTATTTTTTGTTTAATAGGGAACTTGCATAAAATTTTAAATTCGAAAAAAATGTTATAAATCACAACAGAACATAATGTAGCAAAACAATGAGTCACCAGCCGCAAGGCGTAAGCCGAGAAAAGTCTAGATCAAAGCACGCTATACGTGGAACCGATGCGCGGTTGTTGGAAGGTCACACGATAGTCGGAGAGCTGGCTTAGCCCGGAATGATCGAGAATAACGACTAGGATATATAAGGCATAATTTTTGTGAATAGAGTTTAGTCTTAAGCTAAAGTTTGTAAAGTAAACTTGTATAAATAAAAAATAAAGTCGTATATAAATTACGAACCGCTAGTTTTATTGTAATTAGAAGTAATTACACTAATCACGCTACAGTTGGTGTCAGGTGTGGGGTTAACTTAGTGCGATATAAATAAGTGAATTACAGAGAGACTTTAAAAGACTTTTGAACTTTATTCGTCGGGAATAGTTAAAGTGCGTTGATTGTTCGGTATTCGGAAAGACTGTTAAAAGACATTTTGGAAAGTACGTGTGTGCCGACCAAAGATGTTGCTACAAGAACTTACAGTAAAACAGCTCCGTGAACAGCTCGAGGAACGGGATCTGGACAGCAGTGGGCTCAAGATAGTCCTACAAGCACGACTCGAGGATGTCCTCACGAAGAACGGAGAAGACCCAAAGACGTTCCACTTCCAGTCAGCAGAACAAGTAATCTTATCGAAATTAAAAACTGTTTCTGAAACGATCGATGAAACTTCTAAGATAAGCAACGAGAAATTTGAAAGTGTTTCTCAAAAGATCGATGAAACTTCTAGACAGAACAACGAGAAACTTGAAGAAGTTAGTAGAAGAAGCGACGAGAAACTTGAAGAAGTTAGTAGAAAAAGCGACGAGAAATTCGAAAATGTTGCTAAAAGATTCGATGAGACTTCTCAAATAATTAAAGAGGTCTGTAGGCAAAACAACGAAAAACTAGAAGAAGTTTGTAAACAGAACAATGAGAAATTTGAAGAAGTTTCTAGAACATTCGATAAGATGCAGAAAAGTGTAGAGACCGTAGAAGAAAAGATCAAACAGCTAGAGAGCAGGATAACCGATACAAAAGTACAACCATCAGTTAATGCAGCAACGTTAGATCCTTTAGTGAAAGATGAACTACCGAGAGACGAAACGTCGCATAATATGAGATTCAAATTACCACCATTTGATGGAAAGTCCTCTTGGTCCATATATCTTAGACAGTTTGAAGCTATTGCGACCGCCAATCATTGGACCGAACAAGAAAAGGCTGTTTCCTTGACTGCTGCTTTACGAGGTGATGCTGCAGATATATTAAGGTCAATTCCCAAGGGTCAAGAAAATTGTTACCAGACCTTGTTCACTCGTCTAGAAAAACGCTATGGAGATGCCCATCTACAACAAGTATACAAAGCACAACTGCGAAGTAGAAGTCAACGAGCAAGTGAGAATCTGCAAGAATTTGAAGCAGATGTGGCTCGTGTGGTGCGGTTGGCTTATCCAGAGGTGCCAGACAGCGTTTTAGAAGAAATTGCAGTAGATACCTTCGTCAATGGGCTGAAAGATAATGAACTACAGAAAGCTTTACGACTAGCAAGACCGAAAGTTTTAGATGAAGCACTTGCTATTGCATTGGAACACGAAACGGCTAGTCAAACTTCACGAGGCCATAGAGTAAGAACCATTGAAGAAAGTGACGAACACAACGATGAACGTCTGGAGGAAATGATACGGAGAGTATTAAGTAATCAGATGCCAAAGAGACGCGAGCCTAGATGTTGGAATTGTGGAGACGTAGGCCACATTCGTCGTAATTGTAAGAAGATCGTACAGCCGTCGGAAAACTAGAGCGGGTCGACACCAAGGGGCAACTGCCGACCTCGAGAACTAGAGCCCCCATAGTAACTGTCAACCTTACGTCCTCCGGTGGAATCCACAACTTATACATCGAAGGTCGTATCAGTAATAGATGTAGATCATTTTTGGTGGATACAGGTGCAACGAGAACTATCGCACGTCCAGATGTAGTACGAGACCATAATAAATTATCACCTGCAACAGTAAAGCTTAGAACAGCGACTGGTGAGCTAATTAATACATATGGCGAGGCTAATATGTCAGTATCCATTGGCCAGACCACAGTTGAACATCAAGTATTAATTGCCGAGATCTCCGACGAATTCATATTGGGGATGGACGTACTAAGGAAAGTGGGGGCAATATTGGATGTTCAAAATGGAGTTCTCAAGATCAATGGTGAAGAGTTGCCCTTTCACGACGACAAAGAAGATGTCATCCGCTTACTTACTACATGCGACGTAACCATACCCGGTAATAGTGAGAAAATTCTGATGACCATGCTTGATGGACACTGCCGAGAGGGAAGTTTAAGGATGGTCGAAGATGTGGATAATGTCGAGTTCCTAACGGCGAAAACTTTGGTAAAAGTTCGAGATGTGATCCCTGTAAGAGTTATGAATTTAAGGGAAACTGCTATCAAGTTAAGTAGAGGAGCTTTGATCGGGCAGTGTGTTCCCGTGGCTTCAATTTGCTCTGTGAATACCAATGAGAAATCATCGAAGGCGAAGTATCCAAAGGAGCTTGTTGAGATGATCATTGAAAGATGCCAAGATCTTGATCATGAACGAACGGAAAAAGTGACATCTATGCTGATAGAGTATCAAGATGTTTTTGCTATTGACACGAAGGATAAGGGAAAAACAAGCATAGTAACGCATAAAATAAATACCGGAGACGCTCAGCCAATCAGACAACGGCCTAGACGACTTCCATTTGCGAAAAGAGATGAAGCCGAAGAGATTATCAAGGATATGGACAAACAAGGGGTAATTGAACCATCGAACAGTCCATGGACATCACCAGTAGTTCTGGTAAAGAAGAAAGATGGTTCAACGCGTTTTTGTATCGACTACCGCCAGCTCAATGCGGTAACAAAAAAAGATAGTTATCCTTTGCCCAGAATAG
The DNA here is from genome assembly GCF_917563875.1 of Diabrotica virgifera virgifera. Lineage (NCBI taxonomy): Eukaryota > Metazoa > Arthropoda > Insecta > Coleoptera > Chrysomelidae > Diabrotica > Diabrotica virgifera. Next base: position 173,593,679 of record NC_065448.1, on the reverse strand, counting down.
ACGATACATTGGATACTCTCTCCGGTTCTCGTTGGTTTTCCACACTCGATTTAAAAAGTGGATATTGGCAAGTAGACATGGAGCCAGCCGATCGGGAGAAAACCGCATTTTCGATAGGATCAGGGCTTTGGCAGTTTACGGCTATGCCGTTTGGTTTATGTAATGCCCCTGCCACATTTGAAAGATTAATGGAGGCAGTTTTAAGAGGTCTAACATGGAAAACATGCCTGGTTTACTTGGATGATGTAATTGTGGTTGGAAGGTCCTTTGATGAACATGCCAAGAATCTAATAGACGTCTTTCAACGATTGAGGGCAGCGAACTTGAAGTTAAGTCCGAAGAAATGTCACATGTTTCGACGAGAAGTTAAGTACTTAGGACATATTGTATCGAGTAATGGTGTAACAGCTGATCCTGAAAAGATTGATGCAATTAAAGATTGGCCAGTACCAAAAGATAAACATGAAATTAGAAGTTTCCTTGGCCTATGTACATATTACCGACGATTTGTCAAAGGATTTGCCAATATCTCCAAGCCCCTAACAAAGTTGACGGAGGAGGGCAAAGAATATACATGGAGTGAGGAGTGTCAAAAAGCTTTCGAACAACTACAAAGGGCTCTGATCAGTGCACCGATATTAAGCTACCCGGGACAGGCAGGAAAATTTGTTTTGGATACCGATGCTAGCAACAGTGCCATAGGAGCTGTTCTCTCACAAATCCAGAATGGACAGGAAAAAGTCATCGCTTATTTCAGCAAAGTCCTGTCGAAACCAGAAAGAAACTATTGCGTTACCAGAAGAGAACTGCTGGGTGTAGTGAAGGCTTGCGAACATTTCCATAAATACTTGTACGGCAGAAAGTTCCTTCTTCGAACAGATCACGCTGCTCTAAAATGGCTCATACAATTCCGTAATCCAGAGGGCCAGATGGCAAGATGGTTAGAACGACTGCAAGAATATGATTATGAGATAGAACACAGGGCCGGAAGAGTTCATTCAAATGCTGATGCCCTTTCGAGACGACCATGCAGTGCAAATTGTAATCACTGTGCCAAATTAGAGGAACGATTTTGCCCCGTGAGACGAACCACCGTAGTTAATGAGCAATGGCAGCCCCAACAGTTACAAAACGCCCAAGAAGATGATCCATGTATAAAAAGAGTATTGGATTGGATGCGGCAAGGTGAAAGACCTAGTTGGCAGAACATTAGTGCATGTAGTCCAGAAGTCAAGGCCTACTGGAGCCAATGGAATTGCCTGGTACTAAAAGATGATCTTCTGTACAGAACCTTTGAGAACGATGATGGTACAGAATCTAAGCTGCAGTTGATTGTACCTAAAAGTAAAGTGTCAGAAGTATTGCGTCAGTTGCATGACGGTACATCAGGTGGACACTTTGGTATTACGAAGACTCTGCAAAAGGTTCGAGAACGGTTCTATTGGGTGAACTGTAAAGATGATGTAAGAAGATGGTGCCGGAAATGTGAACTGTGTGCATCCGGTAATGGTCCAGTTGGTAAAAAGAGAGCACCCATGAGACAGTACAATGTTGAAAGTCCTATGGAAAGAGTAGCAATCGACATTGCAGGTCCATTTCCAGAAACCGATGCTGGAAATAAATACATTCTGGTAGCCATGGACTATTTTACGAAATGGACCGAGGCCTATGCATTACCGAATCAAGAAGCTGCTACCGTTGCAGAGGTACTTGTTAAAGAATTCTTCAGCCGATTTGGTGTTCCCTTGGAGATCCACTCCGAACAAGGGCGAAACTTTGAGTCAGCTCTTTTCCAAAACGTTTGTAAATTGATTGGTGCCAATAAGACCAGAACAACACCCCTGCATCCTCAATCAGATGGAATGGTCGAGAGGATGAACCGAACGATGGGTAAACACTTGTCCAAAGTTGTATCTGAACATCAGCGAGATTGGGACCAACACATTCATTTATTCCTGATGGCCTACCGCTCGGCCGGGAATGAAACTACAGGTCAAACACCAACCTGCCTGATGTTGGGTCGTGAAGTTCGTTTGCCCTGCGACCTAGAGTTTGGCTGCAGACCTTCCGAGGAATATGTTGCAGGCGAAGAATACGTAGACCGCCTGAAGTTACGAATGAACAACATTCATGAACTTGCCCGACAACACATCCAGATAGCCAGTGACAGAATGAAAGATCAATATGATTCTCGCTGTAAGAATGAAAGCTTCGAAGTAGGTGATCTTGTCTGGCTTTATAATCCACAACGTCGTCGAGGCCTGTGTCCTAAACTGCAAAGACAATGGGAAGGTCCGTATGAAGTTAAGAAGAAAATAAATGACGTAATATACAGAATTAAGAAGTTGCCAAACGGTAAACCAAAAGTTATTCACATAAATCGTCTCGCACCATATGCTGGCTCAAATGAAACAGAGGAAGCCCGAGTCCTCCAACAGGAGATGAAAGATGCACCACAGCCAAGTTTTAAGGAATTTATGTCAAATTACGCAGAAAGAAAGAGTGCTAGATTCGGCGTGACCACAGAAGTTCAGCAAGATCTGTTTGGTGTTCCAGAAAACGTCTCTCTAGCCCACTGTGTTGCCCAAGACCTCGAGATGACTAAAGGAATCTCGTCCGTATTCAATAGAAAGTTCGGCCGCCTGGACGAGTTAAGAAATCAGCAGCCTAAAATTGGAAGAGTACTGCGATTGGAAGATGGTCCTCGATCTTTGCTGTATATGGTGACCAGGAAGTCTTATACGGACACGCCAAGCTATGAGAACATATGGCGTGCTCTAAGTAATTTGAAGAAAATCGTGTGTAATTATGACATCAAAGATTTGGCTTTACCAAAAATAGGCCATGCAGTAGAAAATCTGGATTGGAAGATTGTGAGAAGCATGCTTGAAGTGGTCTTCAGAGAAACTGGCGTACGAATTACTGTGTGTTGCATGAACCCGAAGATGTCGGATCCTTCAAAGACAGTAGACTGTTATTTCTTCTTGAAGGGTGTATGCAAAGCTGGAGAGTCGTGTAGATTCCGCCATCCTGGGCCTTCATCTAGAGTTGCTGATCGGGACGCTCAGATCTTAAGAGGGGAGCAATGTAGCAAAACAATGAGTCACCAGCCGCAAGGCGTAAGCCGAGAAAAGTCTAGATCAAAGCACGCTATACGTGGAACCGATGCGCGGTTGTTGGAAGGTCACACGATAGTCGGAGAGCTGGCTTAGCCCGGAATGATCGAGAATAACGACTAGGATATATAAGGCATAATTTTTGTGAATAGAGTTTAGTCTTAAGCTAAAGTTTGTAAAGTAAACTTGTATAAATAAAAAATAAAGTCGTATATAAATTACGAACCGCTAGTTTTATTGTAATTAGAAGTAATTACACTAATCACGCTACAATAATTTAGAACCTGTAGCAAAGATAAAAAAGTTTTGTGTGTCTTTCGTTTGGCCCCTAAAGACGACTAAAAATTCAACTTATACCAGCCACCCCAAAACGCGTCGTGACGTCACGGAGTTGTATGTTTACATTCTACACCAATTGTATATATAATTTTAAATTAGACATTATAAACGTCAGTAAAAAATACAGTTATGTGACCATAGAGGTATATATAGAGACATGTAACGAGAATAGACTTGGCTAGGGATATGCCACTCAATGCATCGGGGTGTAACGTCGATATCAAGTACGGTGGTCTAGCTATCTTTGTCTGTCGTACGAGTATGAGTGTATCTGCCAAGAGGTGGGAGTAACGGAACGACAGTGACAAAAAGGCGGCAGCCATCATATGCTAGAGAGAGAAAGCTAAGCGCCCGTAGAGCGAGATAGATAGACCACCGACCCAAACTGCTCCTCGTTACGCTATTTTTCGGAGTTATCCAAATCTATGTGTATAAGATCTTTGGGTATATATTAACATAGAGTGAGCCTACCTTCCGCGCTTCCTGACGACAAGATCTCATGGACTGGTTTGCGGCATCTCTTTCTAACACACTGTATCGAGAAACTAAGATGACATTGAAGTGTGAGTATAGGTACGGAAGGGGAGGACAACTGTCGCAGCTTTACTATGCGTAAGAGTGAAACAGCACTAATACAAATAAAAAAGATGGTGTCGTCACTTCGCTCTGAATAACACTCTCTCTATGCTAATATATAACTCTATGTTATGTGACGTTAAAAGTGTTTTTGATGGTTTGAACTATTCATAGAAAATTTGTACTTTTACAAAATGGTTTTATTTTCAATAGTAAACCTTCTTTCCTTTCCTTCAAAAACTGGATCAAACTCCAATCTCAACAAACTTTTTTTTTATTTTATTTTATTCTGGCCTGGGTTCTCAACAAACTAGTATATATTATTACAACGACATATGATACATGTCATTAGAATATAAATATTTTTCCATTATTCCCCAACGACGAGCTGGCCAAATACCCAAGTAGCTGGAGGCCAATAAACTAAAGAAGAAGAAGAATATACGTAAATATAACCATAAACGGAACCACATAGGTAAACTATGCGACGTCACGGGTCGTTTGAACTATTTTAAGATAAAGAAGACTTTAAATTTATACTTCTAAGTTATTATGAGTTTTTGAAGCGTGAAATTTTGGAAATCTCATTTTTATACAAAACTGAACATTATTATGTAATAAAAAAATGTGCAAGTTCCCTATTTTGAATGAGATAAAATGTGAATGAAATTTAAGATGAGTGATTATTTATGAAATTTTGACTTTATTTCGCGTTGAGGGCAATTATTATTATATCTATTATAGGTCTGGATCCCGCGTATGAAAAAAGTTGATTAATAGCAAGCTGAAAATGTTTTAATAGCTTAAGGGTGTCTAGTCGGACAAACTTTGATATATAGAAACACTGGAACAGGGGAAGTTTTAATTGGGGAACCAGTTAAAATTTTGGAACCCGAAAACCACGAAAACGTCAGACCACGAAAACGTCAGATGTATTTTGTCCGACAGAACTTCCAATCGATTTGTTACCCTTTCATTAAACTCTCATGCAAAAATCAGGCTGCTATTTATCACCAAATGGGAATTATAATAAGTGGAACAAGTAGAATATGTCAAATGACAGGAATTATGACAGGTGATAAATAGCAGCCTGATTTTTGCATGAGAGTTTAATGAAAGGGTAACAAATCAATTGGATGTTCTGTTCGACAAAATACATGTCGACCCACGCAACGAAGACTATTGTAAATCAGTTTTGGTTGAACTGAGATAATCACGTTTGAAAATTTTTTCGCAAAGAGATCGCTCTAAGAAATGACGATATCTTTGGAAGAAATACGCCTTACAACCTGAAATTTCTGTTATATGTTAGGTAAAATGTTTTAAAGGGTTTCATAGTTAAAACAACAAAAAACACATTTTTTTTGCTAAATTTTGTAGACTTACTATAGTTTTCGTCGAAGCAATTAAGGAAAAAAACATACTTACTCTATACTTAGTAACAGTAAATGACGTTATCTTTGGAAGAAATACGTCTTACAAGTTTAAATTTCTGTTATATTATATATATAAAGGGTTTTAAGGGATTTCACAGATCAAACATAACAAAAAATAGTTTTTTGCTAAATTCTGTAGACTTACTATAGTTTTCGTCGAAACAGTTAACGAAAAAATACTTATTCTAGACTAGACTTACTAGTAAGATTTATTGAAGCAAAGCAGTACTATTTAAAAAATTATAATAAAACACATTTCTGTAGTTAATCGGAATAACTAAATTAGAGTCTTACTAGAGAAAACTATAGTAAGTCAAACAGTTTGGACCTAAAATCTGCAATACCGTCCGCTGTTTCTTGCAACGAAGACTACAGTAACTCAACTTACTATGGTTTTCGCCTGCAGGAGTGTGGATCAGTAAACTTACTATATACATGCAAATGCTTTACTGGTTGCCTTAAAATTCATACTTGATTTACCATACTTTTCTACCAAATAAAGCTTAAAAAGAAGAATAATACCATAATAGTAAGTCAAATGTAACGTTTTTTGAGTTACTATAGTCTTCGTTGCATGGGTCGATGTGACGTTTTCGTGGTCTGACCGTTCCAAATTTTTAACCTGTTCCACAATTAAAACTTTCCCTATTCCAGTGTTCCCATATATTAAAGTTTGTCCGACTAGACACCCTTAAGCTATTAACAAATTTTCAGCTTGTTATTAATCAACTTTTTTTTCATACGCGGGATCCAGACCTATTACGGCTATTATTATATTCTTCCTATGGACATGTATAATTGAAATATGGGGTGCAAATGGGATCTGGAAACCATAGAAAACCGATCCCTCCTTGTCTGTGTGCAAAGCTTAAAGTAAGGTATACCTATATTTATATGAGTGTAAGCTAAAAAAAAAAGATGTTGCCTCCAGGGTATCGATGTATTCATCAGGAAGTTCATTACATGCTGAGGTCAACAGTTTTGTGAATAACAATGGGAGCTTTCTTCTTTCTTCTGGGATGTCTGATGAATATATTGCCGAAAGATGAACAGGCAGTTTTGAGTAGATACATTTTGGGCTCTGAAGTTTTGGTTTCTGATAGTTTGTAGTGTATAACTCCTGCACAGAAAGTTGAGCCTCTTAAGTATGGTTGGGATGTTCGATAGTTGATGTATTAGGACGGAGGGGTAGTCCGATTGTAGTTTACTTTACGTAGAATACTCCTTTCCAACGATGGCAGCTGTTGTGACAGGTCATTACTGAGCAAGGCATAGGTTGTATTCAATAACGGATAAAATCATGGATATATTTTACTAACTCGATCGTTATTTTAAATTAGTCATACTTTTTTTCATTTTAATTCTTCCGTTGCCAATTAGGAGTTGATACTCGAAAGGGTTAACTGGGCTCATATAAATAATTGTAATTTAAAATTAAAAGATCTTGGGTTGGGTAGGACGCCGTCATTTGTTCAAATCCCTTAACGTCGAAAACGATAACTGGAATCGACATAAAGAACCTTTGATTGGTATGAAACGCTCTACATACATTACTACAATGATGTTCGTATTGACTTATTACAGCTATAAACATAATTGGTTACTTACATTTTTCATGAGGAAGCATGCTTGACAATCATTTTCTGAAAAAATAAAACAAAATGGTGATCAAATTTAGCATCTGATAAACACAGTTTGCTATATTTCAGCAAAACTATCATATACATTAACAAAAATTACTACAGCTAACGACAAAGTTTAAAAAAAAAGAAAGAAGGTAGTAAAGAAAATGTTCAATTAGACTGAAAACTTTACTGGATGTTACTAAAAGATGAAAACGGGATGATCTAGCTATGTTCTATACTTTATTTGAATAATAAAACGGAATAAACTCATAATATAATTAAAAATGTCGAGTAAATAATACCACAACGAAGTTTATAATAATTTACAAAGTTTCATAGTTGCAGAAATAAATACTTATAGAATTTAACACATAAAATGGAGATTGAATGAAAGAAAGACCTAAACTCTAAACCAACAAAAAACACATGGATAAGAAATAACAAGACATCTTCTTCATGTGCCTTCTCCTCATCGGAGGTTGAAGACTATCAAGTGGAATTCTTATTTATGTTGTGCTGATCGTATAATTATTGTACTGGCCTCCCTGATGTCCTGACATTGGCGTAAGTCGTCTGATACAGATCAACTGCAGAAAACCATACTTATCATTTCTAAAGATATGGCCAAAATAAACTACTTTTCTTCGTTAAACTGTTGTCAGTAGTTGCTAATTTTTATGCATTGTTTCCAACACTCGATCATTTTGATACTCTCTCGATCCATAGTATTTTCAATAACCACAGGTGCAACCACATCTCAAAAGAATCGCAAATAATATGATTCTTACCTTTAACGTCCATCCCTTAACTCCGTACAATAATGTAGACAGTACGTAGCATTTAATGGCACACAATCGAGTAGTCAGACTCAGGTTTCAGTATCAGAATCGTACTTTCATTTTGAATAAAGTATTCTTGGCTATTTCGATTCTAATTTTGACTACACTGTCAGGATCCCATTTATCGTTTAGCCAGCATGCCAAGTACTTAAATTTCTTTAATTTTTCTATGTCCTGATTTACTATTCGTACTCTGACATTGTCTAGATTACGTTTGCTGATGACCATGCACTTTGTTTTCTACTTATATATTTATTTTAAGACCATGGTATTGACTTTATTTATTAGAAACTGTAAGTCTTTCTTATCATTGGCACATATTGGATGTTATTAATAGGTTTTCCGTTCACTTTTATTCCCATTTCTATACATTCTAAGGACTTTTGGAAAATGGACGCAGAATATAAATTAAACAGGAGAGGCGACAGTATACACAGTATATACAGTTGTCATATTTTCGACTTTTATGTGAGTTGACTGGTTCCAATAAAAGTTCTTGATAATCCGTATGTCTTTACCATCTAACCAATTTGTTTGAGTAGATCTATAAGTTTGTCGGGCTTCGCTATCTAATACTTTCTAATAATCTATAAAACATGAGAAAACATTTCTCTGCTGATGCAGGCATTGTTGGAAAAATATTTGCATCACGAATAAAGCATCTCTGGTGCACGGACTCTTGAAACCCATCTGGCTTTAACTTATGCTTTCGCTTATCTTTTTCCATATTCTAATCCAGATGAGTATATGATTCGTAGAAAGCACTCTACAAGAATAACACAGTAGCTATCAAAATGGGCAATCGAATATGCAGTCCATTTAAGACGACAAAGGGACTACTACAGGGCTGCTCCACATCCCCCTACCCTGTTCAAAATATTCCTGGAAAAGACCCTGAAACCATGGAAAAGAAAGTGAGAAGGAATGGGTATATATGATAAAGGAACGAATATCTATATATCCTAAGTTTTGCTGACGACCAAATAGTGATCGCACAAGACGAAGATGACCTCAGTTTTATGATGAGGAAGCTGGAACAGAAATATACAAAGAATGGGATGGAAATACACCTAAAGAAAACTGAATACCTAACAACGGAGAATACAGAAATAAAACAACTGGAAATAGACGAAGGTAAACAATTCAGAGGAACAGATAAGTACAAGTATTTAGGTTTTATAATATCAAACAAAGGAACCACTGAGGAAGATAAAAAATAGATAAGGACAAACAAGAGACTGCATACGAAAACTGATACCGGATACTGTGGAATAAGAACATCAGCATACAAACAAAAAGAAGAATATGTAATATTATGACAAGAAGTATCCTCACTTATGGGTGTGAAAATTGGACAATACATAAGAAATCCAAAAACAAAATAAGAGCAACAGAGATGGAATTCCTAAGGAGAAGCTGCAGAGTAACGAGGAGAGATAGAATAAATATCATAGAGATTAAGAGAAGAATGGGAATGAACTCAGACATAATAGACTACTTTTTTAACTATTTATAATGGGAAATAAGCCACAATATTATTAAAAAATGATTTTTATTTTAGACTACATCGAACAGAAGAGATTAATCTGGTACGGACATGTCAGAAGAGCAGACCAAAATCGTTGGATCAACCGAATAACAGAGTGGAGCCCGATAGGAAAAAGGAAGAGAGGCAGACCCCGAAGATGCTTCAGAGATGAAGTGGACGAAGCAATGGAGAGAAGAAATCTACAGGAAGGGGACTAGCGAAACAGAAAAAGCTGGAGAGAACGGTTGAGTGAAGGAATACAGTGAAAACTGTGGAAATCCTGGCTGGCTTCCGCAAAGGATATAGTACATCAGACCATCTGCTGACAATGAGAACATTGATAGAGAAGGCAAATGAATACCAACTACCCGTATTTCTTGCCTTCGTAGACTATGAAAAGGCGTTTGATAGTATCAAGATGTGGGCCATAGAACAAGCTATTAATAATTGTAGAATATATTCGAGATATAGACAACTAATACATAATATATATGAAAATGCAACTATGATAGTACAACTAGACCAAAATACAAATCCCATCCCTATTAAGAGAGGCGTGAGACAAGGAGACGTAATATCGCCAAAGCTTTTCAACCTAGCACTAGAAGACGTCTTCAAAACGACAAATTGGTCAACCTATGGCATTAACGTTAATGGCAAGAAGCTAAACCACCTCAGATTCGCTGACGACATTGTGATTATAGCGAGCTCATTCGAGGAACTGCAAATTATGACAGAGGAACTCGCAGGCAGCTCCCAATACGTCGGCCTGAAAATGAACATGAAGAAAACAAAAATAATGACAAACACAGATGACCCCAGACGCATAACTATAAATGGCAGTGAGATAGAAAAAGTCCAGGAATATATCTACCTAGGCCAAATCCTGAAACTTGACAAAGAAAACCAAAGTGCGGAATAATAGGAGAGCAAGACTAGCATGAGCAGGATTTGGAAAACTTGGTTGGATACTTAAGAACCGCAAAATACCTCAATATTTGAGGACCAAAGTGTTCAACCAGTGCATCCTTCCTATCATGACATATGGGTGTCAAACCTGGACCTTAACCAAGGCAAATATGAATAAACTAGCCACAACAGAAAGAGCTATGGAAAGAGCAATGTTAGGTATACGACTGTCAGATAAAAAGAGGAACGACTGGGTAAGATCAAAAACAAAAGTCGAGGACATAACAACAAAAGTTGCCAAACTTAAATGGAGCTTCGCAGGCCACACTGTTAGACAAAAAGACCAACGTTGGAATGCAACGATACAACATTGGAGACCTTACCAAAGTAAACGACCGAGAGGAAGACCACAGATGAGATGGGTTGATGATATTAAAACAGTAGCCGGAACGAATTGGAAATATGTTGCTCAGGATAGAGACCGATGGAAGGAGTTGGGAGAGGCCTATGTCCAAACGTGGACGATAGAAGGCTAAGAAGAAGAAGATATAGAAATACTTTTCGTGAATGACACATAAGACTTATCAAAAGGTAGTCGTTGCGTTACATCTTTTTGAGTTAAATTTTTTAGGTAGCATGACGGACCAGCCACTTTTCCATTTTTAGTTTCTTCCAAAGCTTTCATTAATTGTTCATTAAGTATATCAGACTCATTTGATTTTTCCATATTTCTGCTTCTTCTTGTTTATTATCAATCTGTTGTTTTCGTCGATAAGTTTTGCGGGTGTTTTATGTTTATAAGTATGTGTTATCTCTTTGATCCTATGTAGTATTTGCTTACCTTTAGAGGACTTAAAACGTCGACAGCTTGCACACCAAGACTTCTGAGAAGAACTATGGGAGTAAATTCTGTATGATACAATCTATACATTCCTTCCAGGGCCACCATTGTAGTCAAATTTTCCCGTTGCCTTTTGGTTTCGTATTCTTTCAGGTAGCTAACATTTCCTGAAAGAAAACACATAATGAGGACGAATAATGAGAATTTCCCAAGTAAAACAGTAAAAGATGAGTATACCTACAAGAGACAAAACGACTAAGAAAAACAATGGGAGGCATTATAGGCTTGGATCCCGCGTACCAAAAAAGGTTGATTAATAGCAAGCTGAATTTGTTAATAGCTTAACGGTGTCTAGTCGGACAAACTTTGATGTATGGGAACACTGGAACAGGGGAAGTTTTAATTGTGGAACAGTTTAAAAATCTGGAACGTCAGATTACGAAAACGTCCCATGTATTTTTACTCCCTAGGGAGTAAAAGTGACGTCATGGAATGTCACTGATGAAATAACTTATTGACGCGCTGTACAATATTCTATTACCTATTACGTAAGTACCTATAGACTTTAACGTTTATTTAGAGAACACCTTGTATTTTGTAGTAAAAAACAGTAAATTGTTATTTTGATTTAACAATGTTTACATTAATAATTTTACTTATATTTGACAGTTGACAGTTAGTATAATGTACCATGCACCTACTTGATGGTTTTAGTTCTCTAATAAATTTTGTCAATTAGTTACATAAATAAATTATTTAAAAATGAAAAAATTACTTGTTATTTGAGGAAGGTGGAAAAATCATATGTATAACATGGGAGTAAAGTGCCTTTTCCTCCCTTGAATAATTACTGCCCTCCGCTACGCGTCGGGCAGTAAACTTCATTCTCGGGAGGAAAAGTAGCACTTTACTCCCTTGTTATACAAATAGCTATTATTACACAATCCTGCAATTTTTGAAACCATAACTTTTCTGTTCTAGGGGGAGAGGAGGGGTATGCGCACGCATAAAAAAGAATAACAAAATTATGTATACCCTCACAGAGCTGATTTTTGCAGGATTGTTTGAAAAAAATATTTACAATTAACTGGTACGACAAATTGTGATCCGACAAACAGAGCCTATTTTACTTCAAATCAGGCCCGAGGCTAATTTTCGAGACCCTAAATATGCTTTAATAATAATAATCTATCTATCTATCTAATCAGCCCTAAACATCCATCCTTGGATATAGGCCTCCTCTTCCTTCTTCCATGCCTCTCTATCTTGGGCAATTTGCATCCATTTTGACCCAGTGTGTTTCTTCAGGTCATCTGACCATCGCATCTGTGGCCTTCCCCTTTTTCGTTTGTGGTTCCATGGTCTCCAATGTATTACCATCTTAGTCCATCTTTCATCCTTCTGCCGTAGGGTGTGTCCGGCGAACTTCCATTTAAGCTTTGCTACTTGGGTAGAGACGTCTTTCACTTTTGTTTTGTTACGGATCCATTCGTTTCTTTTCCTGTCTGATAATTTAATGTTCAGCATTTGTCTTTCCATGGCTCTTTCTGTCTTTGCTATTTTTTCCATATTCTCTTTTGTAAACGTCTATGTCTGAGAGCCATATATTAAAACAGGGAGTATACATTGATTGAAGACTTTTGTTTTTAGGTATTGCGGGTATTTTCTGTTCTTTAGTTAGAATATAAGACAGTTTTCCGAATGATGCCCAGGCCAACCTTATTCTTCTCTTTATTTCTTCGGTCTGATTTTCTCTATTTAATCTAGTGATTTGTCCTAGATATATATATATATATATATATATATATATATATATATATATATATATATATATATATATATATACAGGGTGGTTCATCTTATTCGCCTCGGTCTCTGTACAGAAAACCACTTGATACTTTAAAAAAATTTCTTCACAGAAATATACAGGGCCTTTAATACTACAACCTAAAAATAATGTGAATTATACAGGGTGTTCCAAAAAAGAGTGGTATATCAAAGTTATATTTTTTCTTATGGAATGCCCTATATCTGATGACATTATTGAATTTACCTTAAAAAATAAGCTATACTTTCATAAGGGTTCCCTATACCTAAATACAGGGTGTTTTGATTTATTTCGATTTTTATAAAAATGTAAGGTTTTAGAAAAAAATAAATATCTGCGAATCTAAGGAGCAGTAACAAATTCTTTCTTGGATCTTAATAATATACTATTTAGCATACTTAAACAGATGCTTATTGTAACAAAATTTGTTACAGGGTGGTCAAAATATGAGATTGTTCTATTAACAAATTCAAGCTGTAATAACTTACTTATTTTAAATGGAACACCCTGTATCTTACTAGTCTATCGCGTAGAAAATTTACTTAGCTTTCAATTTGTACTAGAGTTTCTTATACCTATCTTTTTACAGGGCGGTCAAAATATTAGATTTTTCTATTAACAAATTCAAGCTGTAATAACTTACTTATTTTAAATGGAACACCCTGTATCTTACTAGTCTATCGAGTAGAAAATTTACTTAGCTTTCAATTCTTATTAGGGTTTCCTATACCTATCTCCCTTCATTTCTTAAATATTTAAAGATTTCCTAATTTGTAAGCTTTAAAAATTAGAATTAAGTACCTATGTCGTGGTTATGTACAACACATCACCAACACCGGCAATATACTTAAATATCTTAGTCAAGATAGTTTCATTAAAAAAATTCACATTTTTATCATTTAATCACACAGAGTGTTCTTATTTTAAATGACATACTCGATATTCTATTCTTTATAATGGAAGATATTTAAAATCTCTTCAATTCCATGTTAACATTCTCAATACACATGTTATTCTGTAGATATAAATTCCCATGTTATTCTGTAAATACCCATTTTTACATATTTTTGTACAATAGGCTCGTTTTCGTCAAAGTAGCCATTGCATTTAATTGTTTGTAATTGCGATTTAAAGATTCAAACAAAAAGTGGCGTTCTTAAATTTACTTAATAACCGTTGGGTTAAGATATGGAAAATGCTTATACGGAATGAAATATAATTTAAATATCTTCCAGAATACGGCATCTAATATAGGGTATGCAGTTTAAAATAAACGTATTATTCAATTTCACATGCAGGCCAAAATCAACTAAAATAATACAACACTCTGTGTGACTACATGATAACACTGAAAATTTCATTAATGACAGTATCTTGTCTAAGTATATTGCCGGTGTTGGTGATGTGTTGTACATAAACACGACATAGGTACTTATGTAGTTCTAATTTTTAAAGCTTACAAATTAGGAAATCTTTAAATATTTAAAAAATGAAGGGAGATAGGTATAGGAAACCCTAATAAGAATTGAAAGCTAAGTAAATTTTCTACTCGATAGACTAGTAAGATACAGGGTGTTCCATTTAAAATAAGTAAGTTATTACAGCTTGAATTTGTTAATAGAACAATCTAATATTTTGACCGCCCTGTAAAAAGATAGGTATAGGAAACCCTAGTACAAATTGAAAGCTAAGTAAATTTTCTACGCAATAGACTAGTAAGATACAGGGTGTTCTATTTAAAATAAGTAAGTTATTACAGCTTGAATTTGTGAATAAAACAATCTCATGTTTTGACCACCCTGTAAGAAATTTTGTTGCGATAAGCATCTGTTTAAGTATGCTAAATGGTCTTTTATTAAGATCCAAGAAAGAATTTGTTACTGCTTCTTAGATTGGTAGATATTTATTTTTTTCTAAAACCTTACATTTTTATAAAAATCGAAATAAATCAAAACACCCTGTATTTAGGTATAGGGAACCCTTATGAAAGTGTAGCTTATTTTTTAAGGTCAATTCAATAATGTCATCAGATATAGGGCATTCCATAAGAAAAAATATAACTTTGATATACCACTCTTTTTTGGAACACCCTGTATAATTCACATTATTTTTAGGTTGTAGTATTAAAGGCCCTGTATATTTCTGTGAAGAAATTTTTTTAAAATATCAAGTGGTATTCCGTACAGAGACCGAGGCGAATAAGATGAACCACCCTGTATATTCTTTTACTTGTTCTATTCTTGTTTGTGCCACTGTAATTACTAGTTCTTCTTGTTGATTGGTCATGGTTTTTGTTTTACTGTAATTCATCTTCAGTCCTATCTTTGTCGATTCTCTATCTAGTTCTTCCATCATTCTTTGTAATTCTTCACTTCTTTCTGCTATTAATACAATATCATCAGCATATCGTAAGTGATTCAGATTGCCCGTTTATGTTTATACCCAAACCATCCCAGTGCAGTTGTTTGAACACATCTTCTAGCGCTTGGTTGAATAGCTTGGGCGAGATGGTATCTCCTTGTCTTACTCCTCGGTTTATTTTAATAGGCTCCGTTTGTTTCATTAGCTTGATAGTTGTTGTTGCCTTATCATATATATTTGTAATTAAGTCGGTATATCTGTAGTCTATTCTGCTGTTTTGTAGGGAATTCTTTACTGCCCAGTGTTCCACACTATCAAATGCTTTTTCGAAGTCAATAAATGCCATATATAGCGGGATATGATATTCGTTAGCTTTTTCGATTAATATCTTCATCGTTAAAAGGTGGTCACTTGTACTGAAGCTTTTTCTAAATCCGGCTTGTTCTCTTGCCTGGTATCCATCTAATTTAGTTGTTAACCTGTTTGTTAATATCTCTTGGTTAATAGTTTGTACATCACATTTAGTAAAGTTATGGGTCTGTAATTCTTTAGATCCTTTTTATCTCCTTTCTTTCTTAAATAGTAACAATGTTACTGCTTCGTTACAAGTGTTGGGTATTTGTTTTGTCATTAATATTTTATTCATAAGTGTGTACAAAACTTCTCTAGTTGTTTTCCCACCATTTTTTAGCATTTCTACAGTTATCCCGTCTTTTCCTGGCGATTTATTATTCTTCATCTCCTTGAGTGCTCTTTTTATCTCATTCTTACTGATTTCTGGTTGTAAGTCGGAATTGACATTTTTTATTTTTATTTGTAATTTCTTAAGGATTTCTTGTGTTGGTTTCTGTTTTGTATTGTAGAGGTTTTTATAATATTCTTGTGTTATTTGTATAATTTCTTTTATATTATTGGTCTCTATGCCTTCTTTGTTCTTTATACTATTAATCTGTATGCTTCCAAGCTGTGGTTTTAAGCACTTCATATTTTTATTTTGTTCAATGGTTTTTTCTATTTTTTCTTCCTGTACTCTCCTTTGACTTTCCTTGATGTTCCTTCTGATAGCTTTGTTTACCTCTTTGTAATCTACTGTGTTTCTCTTATCTTGTTCTATTAATGTTTTTCTTTTGCTCATGAGGTTTTTTGTTTCCTGGGAAATATAGTTTTCCTTTTTTATTCTTGTTTGTGCTACCTCTTTTCCCGCCTTTGCTAATGTATCGGTTAATAGCTGATTTATTTCATCGATATTTTTGTTTTCCAAATCTCTAGTGGCCGGTA